>NW_017728995.1:10624769-10654039 GCF_001723915.1 Gavialis gangeticus
TGAGGGCAAGTTCCTCCTGTTTATTCCCCATACTACGAGCATTGGTATATAGGCATTTAAGGCCTAGCTGTGTGTGCCACCCCCAGATTTGGGAGACTGTCTGGACCCCTGTTTCTTACCTGGGAACTCCTTGCATTTGTCACCTGTCTTGCTCGTGTGGTGTCTCCTCGTCTTCCTCTGGCCCCCTCCCCCAGCAAGTCTAGTTTAAAGGTTGCTGTACGAGGTCACCCAACCTGGAAGAGAAGACACGCTTGCCTTTAGGAGAGAGGTGAAGCCCATCCCACCCCAGCAAGTCCCCTGCCCGAAAGCATGGGTCATTATTTAGGAACCCAATGTCTGCCTGGTGGCACCAACTGCATAAGCACCGGTTGACCTCGCCAATGCAGGCCTCGTGTTGCTGTCCCTGCCTACTCACTGGAAGAAGAGAGGAGAATACCACCTGTGCCCCCGTCTCCTTCAGCTTGTCTCCCAGAGCCTTGAAATCCTTCATAATCCGGTCAGGGTTGTCCCTGGCTGTGTCATTCGGTCCCACATGGATGACAACCATGGGGTACTAGTCTGCAGGTTGGATGAAGGCTGGGATCCTCTCTGTGATGTCCCTAACCTGAGCCCCAGGCATGAAGCAGACCTCTCACATTATGGGGTCAGGCTGGCAGATGGGACCTTCCAGTCCTCGTAGAATGGAGTCTCTGATGACAAGGACCTGGAGTTTCTTCCTCCTGGTGTTTGCTCTCTGCCCATTCTTTGTCATGTGGGGAGCGGCATCGTCCCTGCCGGAGGCAATTTCTCTGTCTTTCTCCATCACAGCTGCCAGGACATCGAACCTATTCTCCAGGTGAACCTGGGGAGCTTCCACCACTCTAGGCCTAGCAGCTCTGGATTTGGACACCTTCTGTCACTCCTGTGTTGGATGCGTCTCCTGTGGGGGCTGTACAGGGGGTGACTGGGCCTGCAGAGAACAGAGATAGGCATCAATTTCATCCTTTGCATCCCTGATCCCCCTCAGCCTGCTCACCTCAGGCTGGAGCTCCCTCACCTGCTCCTCCAGGGCCCTAAGTCGTGCACAGGAGGGACAGGCGAGGGGACCACCAGGCCCCCAGGACCCCACTGAGCCCCCCGCACAGACAGGGGGATGAGGGGCCACCAACCCCGCCATGAGCTCCATCTGGGTGGAGGCCTCAGAAGAGCCCATGGCAGGCGGCAGCACCTGGGCAAGGCCCCTGGCAGCCACGCTTTCTGTCTGCACCATATCTGCAGAGCTGCACCTACTGCTTATGTTCACTGGAGGTGCCACTTTTGGCAGCTACCTCGCACCTGCCTTACGCAAACACCGGCGCAAATGCCAGCGTGCCCTTAGAGCATGCCTGTTTGTGCGCACTGTTTCCAGCTCAGGAGCATGGCTCGGGAGCACAGCTCCCTGTCGGGCAAGCTAAGAGGGCTTTGGGGCTTCTCCTCCAGATCCGCCTAAGCTGCACTGTACCCTCTGCCCCACTTACCTTAGGGGGAATCAGCTGTTGCTGCCCCTGCCACTGTCTCCTCTGCAGCTGCTGCCTTTGCTGCCAAGGTAAGGGGGTACACATGTAGCACATGTGCATCCTCCTCCCTCTGCTCCTGCTCCCCAACAACCACGGGAATTTCAAACTGTGGGCTTCTTAAAGCCAGAGGTTGGAAATTCCCGCGGTTGACCTGTAAGCCAATCAGGCCTTCCGGCTAGGCCGGAAGTGCATGCCAGTGGCCCCGCCCCCTACTGAGCCTCACGCTGGGATCCCGGGGTGGCAGGCAATACCACCCCAAGAGACTAGCTGGAGCCGCTCCCCTGCTTGGGGGAAAGGCCCCTGCTAGATTCCCTCCCCCCCCGGTCTGCCTGCCCGCACGTGGCTCAGGAGCGCGGCTCCCTGTCGGGTGAGCTAAGAGTGCTCCGGAGGTACCCTCTGCCCCACTTACCTTAGGGGGAATCAGCTGTTGCTGTCCCCACCGCTGTCTTCTCTACAGCTGCTGCCTTCGCCGTTTGTTAGTTAGAACTCTATGAAACTGTCAGCATTTACATTAAAACAATGATCCCCCCCACCAAGAAGCCTCGTAAGAGGTATGACCTTGCTTTCCATTAAGTATACATGTCACTTGACATTGCATGTGAGTGGCCCTTTCTTGAAGTGTCCTAGGGCTGTACTGTGCTGTTGTTGTGCATTTTAATACAACTTTCACAGTGACCTTTTTCAAGACAAAAATAGTCCTTTATCATCCTCTTACCCCTTGATTCTTTATTCCTTTGTCACACTTTTATGTTCAGCTACTTCCCTGCATCTGCTAAATCTCCAAAGTATTCACCTCTGCACTATTGCCTACAGCAAATATTGCTGGAGAAAACTAGGGCCAATGTACAGTAGTTGTAAGTTTTCCCACAAGACTATGAATATATCCAACCTAAGCAGCTACCAATTGGCTGTATACCTCCCCAGTGGAATTATATGCAAGAAGTATAAGAAAACTTTGTCTGCAAACTGTGTAGCATCACTATATTTGAGCTGATTCACTGAGTCATATTAGCAAAATTGATTTAAAAATTAAGCATCTCTTGAGACTGATTCTTCTTTTCCTAATGTGTTTTTTTTTTTCTCCCCAAAATAACTCAAATTAAGTCAATGAGGTAATACTGGGCATGTCTACATGAGATGTTTACTGCTAATTAGCTCTGCCATAAATGTCTTGCATCTCCCTATTTGGCCACAGGAAACTAATTAACTCCACAGCAGGATAGTACTTGTAAATACAAGTACTATCCTGCTGCGGAGTTTTTTACTTCGTAGCACTGCACATGCTGATGCAGCTGGATGAGGTATGAGGGAGCTTCAGTGCAAGGGCTGCCTGATGGTTAGCCCTGCGCTGAAGCACCCCTGTACTCCAGCCAGCCCCTCCACAGCATGTTGAGTCAGATTGGAGCAGCCCCAGGCTGGAAAGCTGTCCTCTCCTGCCCCCCTCCAACCATCTGTCAGCTGGTCCCAGGCACATATGCAAACACAGTGTCCGGAAGCAATAAACTGGTACAATAAGTGCTAGAGTTTATTGCTTCACCTTTAATAGCACATGTAGGTGCGCCCATTGAGGTATAACCAACATAAGAGCAGAATGTTCCCCTTTTAATTTGCCTGCTGGTAGTCTAATAATGTGCCATATTTTATGAATTCTTGTTCTGAGCTACAGCATAATATGAGCTGAAAAATAAGGTTTGTGTTTTTTATCAGGGGATAATGCCATATTATTATTCACAATTGTGTCTGCCTCTTCATAGTAGCATTATTTATGGGTGGCAGTGTTTGGCAAGTCTCATAATTTTACTGTGGATCTCGCAACATTTGGTGTTTTTATTTGTTTTGGGTATTTTTTTTAAGGCTTAGCTGTAGGAGTCATGTCATTATGAGAACATAGCTTTCATTTTGCAAAAATTAAGTTTCCAGTCCTTAGGGTCATGGAACAAAACTGAAAAATAGGAACCCAAAAGGCTCAGATGCTAGAAGGCTAATCAAACTTTCCACATTGATTAGATTTTAAAATCTAAAATTTTAAAATGTTAGATTAATACTTTTTTGAACCTGACTCGAGAATTATTGAGGCCGGTGTGGTATTGGCAATTCTAAGGTAGGGTGTTGGATTGGGAAGTAGGAGACCTGGCCTTTGTTATTAGCCTGCTGCATGGGCATGAACAAATCACCTGAATTCTGTCTCCATTTGCACTCCTACCCCAGATCTGTCTTTGGTTTATTGCAAACAGAGGAATATGGACTGATTCCCATTCTATATGTACAGTACCTAATACAATAAAGGCTTAAGCTTGACTGAAGCCTTTCTGCCCTATTCTGATAGAAAGAAGCAATACCAATACTAATCCTTCAGAATTTTCAGCCTTTTGTATGATATCATCTGTAAAGGTAGCTTGTCAAAAGCTTGAACTGTCTCTTACTTTTGTACATATCTTTCCCCACCTCCCTAGCGATTGGGCAGCACGTTCCTTACATACCACAGTTGAAGTGTTGAAGCCCTCCCCCCCGCTATTTTTGAGTAATTTGTGGGTAAAAACTATAGTAAGAACTTAATTTTGAGTGGGGGAAAATGTGACATTTCTCAGAATTCAAAATTCCAACTTCTGCTCTGAATCTTCTTTTTAGTTCAGTACTTGTACTAAATTTCTTAACCTCTTTGGGTTTGAGGTAATCTTCACTGGACTTGAGGTACCTCTCCATAACATTTCTGAGTTGACTAGCACCTAGTTCCCAACACTAATTTGTATATTGCTGTGCTTACCTCCTTGCAAAGAAGTTGGGCACTGGGAATGAGGGACTGGTTGGGGGGGGCAAGGCTGAACCTGCACTTAACTGCTTGTCTCCTTGCACCTCACAGTCCGTTCAAAACGTCTGGTGGCATCCTGGGATGCTGCAGCACCCTGGTTAAGAATTGCTGTGTGAAATCCTCATCTTTTGGCAGAGAGAGTAGATACAGAGAAAACTGGAAAGATGGGAACATGTGACTATATGGGATTGGAATGGAAACTGTCTCAGAAGCTCATCTCTTGCATAATCATAATGTGTGAGTTCGTGCCGAATTATATAAGGACTGAATTAAGCACAGGCGCAGACCTGGATGTTCAATTTAAAACTTTTATTGTTTCACAAAGTCATAAACTAAGGAGGTCTGTTGGTTCACGAGGTTCCCAAATCAAGCCCTTGCTTTCTAACCCGAAGGCTAGATGCGGCTGCCTGATTCAGTAGTCTCAGAACTGGTCAACAGCTCATTTAAAAGGAGTCCCTTATCTTTTTTTAGATAAAAGATACAAAACTGTCCCCACTCTGTCTGAGTGAGGCATCTAACATAACTTTTCTATTACTTATATATGATAACACGTATACATATGCATTTCTAATTCTTACTTCTATTGGTTACTAGTTAACTCATCTATATTCTACACGCTCTTTATTATAATTGGTTATGCTTCTTATGTTAATCTCTAATAGTCTACTTATAATATTCCCCAGACTTTATCAGCGTGATACATGGTTGTTTTTGTTCTTGCGGTTTAGCCTTGTATTTCCGTATTTTCTAAAAAAACACTGCTTTGCTTGCAATTTTTATCATACTGTCAGCATTTCTATTCAAGGGTCAGATAGTGAAAACCAGAATGTCAATCGCTGACTTCTCAACCTCCTTGAAGCATTCTGGGAGTTTTAGTGCGTTGTTAATTATGTTAGGCCTTGCTTAGCATGAGCACTATCTCACAGATAACTCCTAGAAACCTCATATCACAATGATCAGGTGGCAGCTGCAGTGAAAAGGTTGAATGGGTTTCAGAAGTGAATGAACTTGGGGGGGGGGAGGGGGTCAGGAGTGATTGCTCCAGGCCTTGGAGAGGCAGACTGGTAAGTACTTCCAGACACCAACACAAGAAATGATCCTGCTCTCTGGATGCACTGATAGTTTCAATCTGCAAGGCCATTGCACTAGGCTTTTCAGGAGAGCTAAATTTGCTTGAAAATATACAGGAAAAAAATGTAGTGATAATGACTGGAGTCCTGTATTTATAGAAAACTAGCACTTCATTAAGGATGAAATAGGGTGTTACATATAAATATGTATCTTTCAAATTGTATTGACATTTGCAATGCTTTTTAGCAGTATGGATTTTCATATTACAGCTGGAGTATTGTTTCTGTTGCCAGATCTCTTTGGTTTGGGGGAGGGGAAAAAAAAAAAGCAAATGTAACTTGTGGTATGTTCTTGGGTTTGTTCAGAGACTCCCCTCCCCTGGTAGTGCTTTACAGGTTTGGGCAGGTGGAAGGCTGGGCACAGATCTGGCTGCACATTTGTCTCTTTCAGATAAGCTTGGTTTCAAAGTAGAACAGGAGTTAAAACAGATATGTTAACTCCTCATAGTTCCTTCAGTAGTGAGCTCCTGCAGAGTGAACCAGGCGGTAGGAAAGTTTCCAGGGAACGGGGGAAAGGACTCGGTAGAAGAGCAGAGCAGAGCAGAGCAGCGACCTGATCCATGCACACTTGTAGCAGTTGCCTCTGTATAACTTCTTTCATTTCCCTGTGGCCCCCTAGACTCTATGGTGGGGTGTGCACATCCTTCTCTCCTATGAAATCTCCAAGCCCTTCCCTAGGAAAGCATTGTGTGAAATTTCAGAAGGGAAAATCTTTGGAGTTATCTTTTTTCCCCCTCTAGCTTCTCCACTAATGTTGGCCCAGGTATGGATCAGAAAGTGCTATATCTGTACTCGTATATCAGGTGAGCAGGGTTCATACGATTTTGTTTTTAATGTAGAATTGGTATGTTAACACACAGTGGTAGTAGCCTTCATGTAACCCAGAGATGAGGCATGATCCCATCTCACTGATGTCAGTCTCAGAAATCACACTGGCTTCAAAAGGATTGAGAGAGGCATTGTTTACTGCCAGTAAAAGCAATACCAAAAAAAAATATTGGAAACCTTAAAAATGTCTCCCCATTACCCTGATGATGAATTTGTCAAAATATCAATGAAATAAAATGTTATCACATGGGTTCTTGCCACTGGGTAAGAGATGAAGCAGAACCAAACCATTTATCTTCTAAGCTGGGAACAGAGCACCTCTGAGAAATGCTCTTAACATGATTTTATTTCTATTGTGACAAAAGATTGATGGAGAAGCAGTCATTTAATATTGTGGGTGCAGGTGCGTCGGTGTTTTTCACTTGTCTAATTATAGAAATGCTGTACTTTAACTGATTTAGAGAATAAGATTATTTTCTTTTGCCAAAAGGGAAGATTCTGTTTATAAAAATGCAATTATATGTAAAAAGTAGACCACGTAACTTGGCCCTGATCCAAAGTGCAGTGGAGTTGATGGGAGTGTTTGCATTGACTCCTGTTAAATTAAAGGACTTTAGATTGTACTACTTGGAGATTTTTTGATAAGCTGGGAGGGGGCATGTCTACACCAGACACTTACTGTGCAGGAACCTAATAACACTGCGCAGTAGTGTGCTGGTTAAGAACCATGCTAATAAGCTACTGCACAGTGTTGTTAGGCTATTGCAGAGTAACCATCAAAAAAAACCTGGTGCTACTGCACAGTAAATATAGTTACTGTAAATTCAATTAGTACTTCATTAAGTACTAAATTAAATGCACAGTTAATTATGGCGTATTAATCCATGTGTAGCCATGCCCAGGGACTCTGCAATACCCTTTCAGCAACCCTTTCACCCTGGGCACAGCATGCTTTGTGCCCAGGTCTCTCATACTTCATCCTGGGTTTAGCACTCTGACCTTTCACCAAGCAGCACCACTGTTATGGTGGTTCATAGGCTGTTAATTTGGTCTTTGTCGTAGTTGAGGCATAATGGATTAATGAAATGCTTTCCCACCAACCCCCACCCAGTGTCTGGCTGTGCAACTACTCTCTTTCACTGATAGAAATGCTGTATTCTGACACACAGTGAACATAATTAACAATCATCCTGAAAAATGAAGTTTTCTTTGAGGAACCTGGGAAGTTCTTGAGCAGATGAAGCTAACTGAGCTTCCCCCCAAATATAGTGACTACTTACTTTCCATTTCGTAAAGCTAATAAATTGCTATTCATATATTGTGCTTCCTTTAACTGGAACTGTTTTTGTCAGATTATTCAAGGCAAATTATAAATCTGTTTTTAAACTGATCATAGTGTCTCCACTAAGATAATGTCTATAGAACAGAACATTGTTGCTGGATAATAGTCTTGCTGCCAGATACATACTGAGGAAAAGCTGGGACATTTATCAGAAATAAGCATCAAGGTGAAGTAGACACATTTATTTTCAAAGCAGGAGGCTTTTATCCTGTCACAACCTTCTATTCCCTTGGATTTCCACCCCCCTCCTAAACCAAATGATTAATGACACAGAGTTGGATTTTTTTTCTGACTGATGTTAATGCAGTTGTTACAGCTCTTTGCTTTATGTTCTTGAAAAGCTGCGTTCTGACTGAATTTTAAGAGGACAGAATTCTTCTACAGTAAAATTTGCAGTGATGAACTCATGTTTTTCAAGTTTTACACATCCTTTAATTTCAGAGTAGTTGCTGATGTTTTTCTCCTATTAATGCATGTGAAGTTGGATGACTAGTAACATCACAATGATTCTTCTCAAAGATATGGGTAATGTAGCTCATAGGTAATTGTCCCATCATAGTTTTTTTGTATGCTACGGTATTTGCTATGTACCTCTGATGCACATGGTATGTAGTAAGTGTTTGGTCTTATTGGCATATCTCATTTTAGAGGGGCAGGAATGTCCTCCTCTGACCTCAGGTCTGCAAGAGATAGTGCTGAGCAATCAGGAAGAATTCCACTTGAGTCAGCTGGAAATACTCCTAGGGGCTTACACCAGAGTAGTTTTGAAAATAAATCAATTTGTTTCCCATTCTGTGCCCATACATTTTATGCCCTGATTTTTTTTCTGAGGAACTAATATTTTCAAGTTTAAAAGACCAAGACAGGGGCTCCTGGATGCTGGGTGGCAGGTGGCTGCCAGGGGGTAGATGGGGCTAGAGTTGGGAGCTGGGAAACATGTGACGTGAAGTGTGTGGCCAGAACTGTGTTCAGTACCTGGCAGCAATTGCCTGTGGCCTGTACTACCCAGGCCAGAACATCCACATGCTCATGCTCCAGGGCCAGGAGCTGCTCCTGGAACTCCTGGTTCACCCAGTCCCATGCCTCCTTGCACTGTTCCTGCACCCCCTCACCAGTGACTTCCTCTGGCTGCCACTGTCCTGGTGGGCCATGTCCTCTGCCCACCAGGCATGAGCATCCCCCAGATGGTCTTCCAATGCCATCATCAGCCAGTCCAGGAGGAGGGTTCTGTCCAGGATCATCTTCTGGTGAAGCTGGTGCATCTGCATGGCCTCAGCTATGGGTGGTGGTGACTTTGAAGCTGCATCCCAGCTGCCAAGGGTGGCTTGTCCCCCATGTGCAGCTGCAGGCCCTGTAGAGCCGTAAGACAGAAGCTTGCAACCTTTCAGAGATCTGTACCGGGGCTGTGCACTGCCCAGCCTCAGATCACGGGTTGGAGGGACCATGGTAGGTTGGCTGGGCAGGCCTGGGTCCCAGTGGCCACCAGCTGAGCACTGCTCCCTGCTTGCTCCCCTGGGTCCGGTGGGCTGCTGGGTGATGGCCACAGGCAGTCTGCCTCCCTTTCCTCAATCCCAGGGTGAGACAGGCCAGGCTCCTGACAGCACCTGCTGCCATGGCTCCAGACACTGCTCCCCCATGCCCCCATCCTCTGGCAGGCCAAACTTTCTGCTGTGCTGCTGCCCAGCTTGTGGTGCCTGGGCTTGGGAGATGTGGGGCTCCTGGATGACTGGGATGTTGAGCTGCCCTCCCTGCAAGGGACCTCTCTGGTGAGGCATGCTGAGGCCAGCTCCCCACGTGCTGGTGCTGCACCCCAAGCGTACCCTGGCTGCATGTGCCCTGGGCAGTGTGTTAGGGCAGTTTGCATGGACTGAGGGGTGCCAGACCCACTATGCCCTGTTGCTGCTGATGGCCATGATGCTCTGGGTGCACCTGTGCACCTGGTATGGGCTATGATGGTGTGGGGGGAAATCCTGGGCTGTCCCGCAGCCACCACCACCACCACCTGGAGGGCTACCTGTGGCTGCACTACATGTTCATGCCCCCCGCAGCTGAGGAGGACATCACCACTGGCATTGATGGATTCCTTAGCATGAAAGGTCTGTGACCACCTAGCTGTGGGGGCACAGGCTGCTCAGTAAAGTTTGACATTGTCTCCTGCCTCCCTGCATGCTGGGGCAGGGGGGAGAACCTGGGGCTAGGGGAGTGCGAGTGGGCTGGGTGGGAAGGGGGAGGCAGGGGCTGGGGACAGAGGCAAGGGCAGGGACGGTCCTCCTCCTTGAGCAGGACTTACCACATGGCCAAAGATGGTATATCTGGTGGCTCCATGCAGTCATATCTGTCAGCAATGGTGTGTGGCTCTGGCTGGGGCCCCCCTGTGAAGGAGCTGGTGCTGCTAGTTGTTCATGGTGCCATGACTGGCTGTACCTCATGGTAGGGGCTGGGGCTGTGGAGCTGGCATGGCAGGTACTGGCCTGCTTTCCCCAAACTGCTGGTGGAGAGTGCAGCCAGGGACCTTGGCAGGATGGGCTGCTGGACACCCAAGGGGCCCTCCTCCATTGACATGTCACCGGGGTTTCAGGGTATGAGGCTCAGGCAGGCTACTTGTGCTGCTATAGACAACACAGGCAATGGCCTAGGTCCCAGGGCATGAGAGTCTGTCAGTGGCCACATAAAAGGTATGGTTATGTGGGCACTCCCTGACTGACAATTGATTAGTAATTGAAACCCACTATGCCTGCAAGATCTTGACCTTTATGTGGCACTTCCATGCCAACCAGTTGTGTCTGCACTCCTGCATCCAGGCTGATAGCTCCTCATAGATGTTTGCATTGGAGTGCCTTTTCCGCTTGGACTGGCACTGCACCTCTGCTTCACCCCACAGCACCACAAGGTCATCAGTCTCCTCCATGGACCAGTTGAGGCCCTGGGTGGTAAGCTCATGTGTGGGCATAGCTGCAGATGAGGATGACATCAGTGTGGGTCCTGCGCTGGCTCTCTGGGCCCTTGTGCTGCTGTCCCTGTGCTGCTGGGCTTGGACAGTGGCCTACAGCACCCAGCTTGGGGGTCCAGAGCAGCACTGGCAGCCATGCAGCAGAGGAAATTTCCTGCAGCACCTCAGGGGCATTGCCTGCTGGGGGTGGGCTGAGGGCAGGAGGAGCTGGCCCTGGCATCCAGAAGCTGCCTGCAGCAAGGCCTAGCTGGAGCCTGGAGCAGCCTGCAGGCCTGGATGGCATGGGCCTGGAAGCTGCATGGCAATGCAGTGCCAGGCGGCGGTGCCAGGGTGCAGGTAGACTAGGGCAGCTGGCTTGTGGCCTGCCCAGGGGGGACACAGGGGCCTGGAGTGGCCTCAGGCTCCCTGCTGGTGTGCCTCAGAGCTCTGAGTGCCTGCAGGCTTTTAAAGGCCTGAGGCAGGGGTTGTCATAGAGGCAGCCCAAGCCTGGGGCAGGACAGGCTCCCAGTCCAGAGCCTTGGGGCTATCCTGAGGCCACCCCCCCACCCCCCTCCCCATTGGCTGGGCTGGCCTGGGAGCACACTTGTTCCCAGGTCATGTCTACATGTGTGTAATTGCACAGTAACTAATTGTGAATAAATTTGCTACCTGCATTACTTGTGATTAAGTGTTTTTGCTGTACAGTAAGCATGTGCACTTGTAGATGCAAATGCTTAGTGTGCAATAAATTATGCTATGGTGCAGTTAAGTGTCTCATGTGGACATGACCCTTGGGTATTAGATTACATTACGAGCAGTTCTACTCCTCCTTCTCATGTCCTTGTTGTGGTAAGGTGTTTAGCAGAATTCACAGATTCACTGGAATCTGATAGGGTTGTCCTGTGAGTGCTTCTGCTATGTCCTCAAATTTGCAACCTTGCAGCCGTCAACCATATACTTTAGTAGTCCCCATTCATGGGGCAACACAACAGAATAAAACTGACAGTTTTTAATCTAAGTGGCCCTGCTTCAAGGATGTGAAGTTGAAAGAAGAAGGAACCTGAGGGTTTATCCTTTAAATACGAGAATGCAGCTGAAGCTTATCCAAGCTTAAGCAAGGTGACCTATGGATGAATGAGGAAAAATACTGTGCATCCCCACCTGTTGTTACTGGATGTGAAGTTCTACTTGATATGACTACGGATAGCAGTTGAGTTCACAGGATATCCATGCTGGTCCTATCTGTAAAATGAGCATAACAATACTTAACTCTCAGAAGTTTTTTTGGATCAATCATTAGAATAAGAATAAAATAAAAATGCACATTTATTCCTTATTCATGATTTTTAAGATTAATATTTTACCAATATAAAAACTTTTAGTAAAAGTAGTTATTGCATAAAAATGTCAATAAATTGGGGTTTCGTTGCAATTTTTCTATATTTATCTGCCAATGAGAAATACAACTTCTTACAAAAGCATATATTTTAAAAATATTTTATGAGTATACTATTTCTTTACTGCCTCAAGACTTCATGAAACAAAATAAAACTTTTTGGGGGGTATGGAATAGTTTTGAAGCTTCACTAGAAACTCATCAACTAAGATGTTTTTGCTTATGAGCCAGCTGGATGTAAATATATATCTATTATGTTTTTACCTGTGATGAAAAAAACTCCAAAAGCTTTTTATCCATATGCTTCATTGTTGTTGAATAGTTTATTTAATGCCTTACTCTAGGAGTCAAGATTTCCAAAAGTAAGTACCACTGAATTATTCATTATGCAATATCAGATCCTTGCAAACTTCACTCGGCGCTTTTCCCTTTTCATTTGTAATCCAAGTTGCAATGAAAATGACTAATATATTTTTCCTCATCTCCATGAAGTAGAAGTGATTGGGGGAAGTTTCAGCATTCAAGGACTTGTATATATTATACTTGGCTTCCCCATGGATGTAGGTCTGTCTCAGACCCTTTCAGAATTAGTGTTATACCCTCATTGTTTCAGAACTGTGGACAGCGTTACTTCAAACTAAACATTTTGCCTAGCAATAACAGGAGCTAGACTTCCAAAATTAGTTGGGCATATGGCCAAAAGCATTGGCAAATGGGCATGACCATGTTTGGCAGGAAAATGATTAATTTCAAATGTTGGCATGCATTTTAGGTTCAGTTCCTTTTAGACGTGTTCTAGCTGTTGGGTCTGTTTCAGGAAAGCATGTGCTTGTATTTATTGTTACTGGGATTTTATCTGTATTTCTGTTGCATACTAGACACACTACATACAGCAAATGCACAGATCAAGATTTTTCAAGCTAACCCATGGCTCAGTTTTTAAATGTCTTATCGAAGACACCTTAAAGACTTAGTGGTTTTATTTTTTTAAATGAAGAGTACTTATATTCTGATAAACAGGCCCATTTATGTTGTATCATGCCGGACAGCAAAATCACCAGTCTTTTTTTTTATAAAGTCTTGTTCACTCTGTAAAATACAAATACTTATTAGTCACAAATCTCCATAAACAACAGGCTCTAACAGCACCTAACACAGTCTTTTAATAGCTTCCATTATCTCTTATTATCCTTTCTTACCACGGCCTATTCATTTTCCTTTATACATACATGAAATAATTAATGGTTCTTGTGCTAAATCTACAGAATTTCTGGTCCTATAATTCCCACTGGAAAGATAAGCCCTTCTAAATCTTCTGTGTTGGCATTATCACAGCAGCATTTCTTTTATTGTCCCCAAATTTACTGTCTTATTAGCCCAAAATGGAGCAAATCAAATCAGACTAATAATAATTTATCTCGTGGTATAATCATTTATCTAATGATGAGAACACAATTTGGTAATTATTTTAATTGGTTCTCAGTGAAAAATACTGTTCTGTTTGTTTGTGAACTCTTTGCCCTAGACACGCCATCCAGTCATATTCTATGCCTGTAGATAGACACACATGCTGGTTTCCAACTAGGTGGTCTAAGTTCTGTGTGTGACTGCCAGAACACCTGCCTGTGTGCTGACTTCCTGAGGTACTGTTTGTTTTTCAATTGCTTCATATGAATCTAGAGTCTAAAATAGTGAGACTGTTCTGGAATAATAGCTGTGGAGGTTTAAATCCCTTATTTAGCCACAGAATGGGCACAGGGAAGAGCAAATTAAATATTTTGCAAATGACTGCTAGTATACATCACTTATGACGTAGGGGACCATTTCTAAGAGGGAGATGATTGCTGATGATTCCATGCCCATTCAACTTAAGAGGCTCCCAAGGTGAGTAGTCTTGATGATGGTACAAATAACTGAGAGAACCAAAATATTTCCCAGTTTTCAGCATACATTTGAGAGACAGAAGCACAAGATCATTTGTCACATTTAAGACTTTATCCCCCCAGTTTGGTAAAATTTCATCATTTGAGATGTTATACCATTCATGTCATGCAGTCATTTCCGTACTTTCAGGATTGCCATATACTTATAACCTCTTAGCTGAGCACAGTGCAAAGTGTTCCTTAGAAATTGAAGCCCAGGCACAAGGAAGCTCTTAGAAACTGAAAGCAGTGCTTCTGCATGAAGAGTCAATTTTGTTGAATGGAAAACAGAGATACCTGGTTTGCATCCTGAATTAGTAAATCTTTTTTGGATGCTTTTGATTTTTAATTAACAGTTGTGATTTTTCATAGATACCATTAATTGGAATAGCATCCTGACCTCTAATATTCAAAGCATGCCTACAGCCATTGAGTATATGTAGTTCTTATTTTTGCCTGGTGTAATTTTGTTTCTACATCTGATTCCAGGCATGGAACAGTAGAGGCACCATCATAGCATTGATCGGGACAGTTGCTGAAACTCTGATGTAGACGTAATATAAATAATTATACAGGCTATGTTGTACAATCCAACAAACTTCACAAACACTGTTATTTTCTTATATATTGCACCTGTAGACCCACTTGTTTTTTAATGGAGAATTCTGTTTCACCTATCATAATTATATACCACTTTCCAGAAATTTTCTCAGAAATAAGACCCATGGACTCAAGAGGCATGATTTTCATAACTCATAAACAAATATATGACTTTGTCAAGATTCTTTTTCATCCACTTCCAGATATCAGTATTATATTTTACTTACCAACAGGGAAGTTGAATAAAGTTCCCAACAGGTTCCCATTTTAGGGCATATTTTCAGCTTGGTCAGTATAATGACCTTGCTACATAAATCCACACCATACGAGATAAAGCATATTACTTAGAGTTGTCAATGGGATTAATTTTTTTTACCTGAGAAAGCTGTAAGATCAGGTACCAACACTCTTTTTGGTCTTCTGAAGATTATTAGCTGCTTCTAGGTAACATGAAGAAGATTGATTACCTTTACATTTATTTTAAGCATTTTTCTCCAATCAGTGTGTCCAAACTGCATGAAAATCTCACCTGTGTGCTTAATCAAAAATACTTTGTGCTTGAAAGCTGTACAGCATTAGAAGCAAGGTATTCTGTCACTGGCTTCAGAGTAATGGTATCATTGAAAAGCACCAAACCAGGATGAGTATAAAAAATGGCTATAGTTATGCATGTGGAAAGATTTAAGTCATGTCTGATGAGTTGACTCAGAAATGCTACTGGTGGCAGGCATCTGGTTCTTGTTGTAGACAATGGTGGAGATTATGAATTAGTACAAGAAACGGAAGTTGATCCATTTGTTCTCGGATATGGTGGGTTTTTTAATCAACTATGTTTTAAATGACTTAATTGTAGGCCCTTCAAAATACACTTTGTATTTGTACTTCAATCTGTCACTGAGCAGTACGAAAGGCATGAGATTGCCAGAGTATTGTGTATATTTTTAATTCTGTGATCTCAAACATGTGGGTGGCTTCTTGATTTTAAACACCCAATGGGTTCTTCATAGAATAGTTTCTAGATTTGGGGGTGGGTAAAATGGTGGATCCAGCCAGACTCCATTCCCCACCAGCCCCTGCCTGCATGGTGACCCCAGTCACAGTTGTGCTGTGATAGCACACAGCTGGGGTTGCCATGATGACCAGCCCCAGCCATGCTGGCAGGGATCCCAGCATGGCAGGAGACTGCCCTGGAGCTGCTGGGATCTTAAGGTGGGGTCAGCTTAGTCTGGAGCCAGGGAAGAGCTGCAATATGCAGCCTGCATAGGGTTGCACAGGCAGCGGATTGCAGTTTTTCCCTAGCTGCTGATCAGGCTTTCACTGCTGTAAGGAAGTGGGGCAGAGCTGTGATCTGCTGCCTGCACACCCCTGCTTGCAGCATGCAGGTGGCAGATCATAGCTCTGCCTTGGCTCTGGACCAAGCTGCCCCTGCTGCAAGATCCCAACAGCTCCAGAGCAGTCCCCTGCCCTGCCATGCACCCTGCCAATGTGGCGGGGACCAATGTCCATGGCAACCCCAGCCTTGCAGTATCACAGAACAGCTGTGGCTGGGGTCTCCATGGAAACTGGCCCCAGCCTTGTGGGCAGGAGCTTCTGGGAAATGGAGTCCACTGCCAGCCAGATCCAGCCCATGGGCTGGACTTTGCCCACCTCTACTCTAGATGATGAAGAAAGAAATGGGGGAACACCTGATGTGTTGATTACTCTGGAAAACAACTGCTCTTGTATTTTACCTGTATCTCTCTTAGTTTCTTTTCTATATAATATGGCAAAGAACAGATTGAAGTTTATTAGTAGATGTTTAGGATTGTGAATCCAAAAAGATGACAAAAGCCAGTAGGGAAATACCAATCGCCCAAGTGAGGGACTAACATTAGAGGTATGGGGGTGAGGAGGGGAACACAACTAGGTTACAGACAATACAATGTTAGCCAACTAAGCCTGGGGGTGGGGAGAGTGGAGTGAGGGAAGGGGAGGGAGGCGGTTTGCAACGCTGAGAGAGAAAGAAGATAGATACCCACAAACCCATACAATGGTCCGCAATGGTGGAGCAGATAGTTCGAGGAAAGTGTCTCAGTCCATATAGAATTTCATCGCGGAGGTCCGCTTCAGGTGGAGTGGGGTCGTCCATTGCTGAAGAATCCTCTCAAAGTGAAGTCCATCTGGTGCAGAGCGGGGGTTCAGGTGGTCCCCTCTGGGTCTGGTCCGGTGGCAGTTTGTCTGGTGGGGTCAGAGTACTGGTGGTGGCCCATGATGTGTTCCACGTAGATGTCAAGGGACCAGTACTACAACTGAGATGGCAACAAAAGGGACAAAGAGAGACAAAGAATCACTTGCTCTCATAAGAGGAGGAGGGAAAACACCAGCCTGTCTAGAAAAAGGATTAGAGAAGTGTGAGGCCCATCCCAAAAAGGCCTCTGGGAGGAGGCCAAACTGATACCCCGAAGGGGGGCCAGCTTCGCAGAATCCGGAGGCCATGGGACAATCACTTAATGCATCTGTTGATCTGCCAACAATAATAAAAGGGAACTGCTTTGAGCAACTAACAGTTCTGAAAAAATACCAGAAATAACGGCTATGAAAAGGGGAACTGCGGCAAGGCCGAGGTGCCCCTGCTTTGCAGCATACAATGAGGCTTGCTCTAATCTGTAAAAGGTGATAGGGCTAGAAGCTGTATGTGATTGGAGAATCCCATAGGGATGGGAGGCAGAAAGGTATAAAAGTCATAAGAACAAAGCCTTGGGCAGAACTACTTCAGGGAGGACAAGGCTGAGGACCTGATAAAGAAGGTAGTCTTGCCACCTTGGACGCAAGGTGGGGTTTCCAAGACCCATCAAGTAGTAGCTCAGGGGTAGGGTGGGGAGTGTCTTTCCTCCAGCCTGATGCGCTTGCAAATTTAGAGCCTTGTTTTACATTGATTTAGTGGAATTTGCACTGATTATCATCTAATAAAGACTTATAACTGGGTTTTACTTTGACGTATAACTTGTGGGTTACTCATCTTCCCCCTTGGGAAGGGAGGGATCCCCTAACAAGAAGCATAATTAGATGACCTGCAACCAGGCATCTAGAATTCCCCTTCATGGCTAAGTACAGATAGTCAAAAAGCCTAAGACTGAATCAATTCAATCTTTGCAGGTTATTCTAAGCTGCTGAACCAATAAGCAACTGAACAGACATTCATGTGTGATTCCAGAAATGCAGCCACATGCCTACAGTGGCCCAGGCCAGAAGCTGGGAAATGCTAGAGGCCACCTCACTGCTCAACTGGAGCAGGCAGATTGGGCCAGAGCTAGCCCACCCATCCTGTGAGGGGGATTTGCAGGGGAGGTGCAAAGTGTCCTGGGATGCTGGGGGACTGAGTTAACTTGAAACTGGAGGGGATCTGGGACAGAAGTTCAATAAATTGATTTAAGCTAACTCATATAAGTTGGATACTACAACTATCCGGGTTTATCTTAAACCA
The DNA here is from genome assembly GCF_001723915.1 of Gavialis gangeticus. Classification (NCBI taxonomy): domain Eukaryota; kingdom Metazoa; phylum Chordata; order Crocodylia; family Gavialidae; genus Gavialis; species Gavialis gangeticus. The sequence continues at coordinate 10,642,724 of NW_017728995.1, forward strand.
GTTTTGGCCAGTTTGAAAGCGCTTAGGTGCACTGAAGTTCTGTTTTGTTACAGATTTGAATCGGTTTATGATCACTTATATCAGTTTGTGTCATTTCTGTCCCTAGCCCATGAGTGGAAGCTTCATTTGGTAAGCCATTTTCCAGTTGTGGTGGAAAGGAACCAGTCTACTGGAGGAGAGACCTTCAGGCTAGCTGAAACAACTAAAAAGCCAGCTGATAATGGCAGAGGATGGTGCCTCTTCAGCCTGAAGAGGAAAAAACTGAGTTTTCTCCAGATTAGGTTCAATTGGCACAAGGAGGTAAGGAACAGATTACACATCATTACTACATAAACTAGTCTATAATTTGGTGATAAGTTTTTTTTGATCTTTTAATATGTGGTATAGCTCCCTTTCTACTTTAGTGGAGCACAGAGGGAGAGGTTGGAAAGAGGAAAGCTGTATTAGCAGAATTAACACTTTATAGTATTACATTTAAAAATAAGACAGAAGTCATCAATCACAGCATCTCTTCAAACTCTGCCAGTCAGAAACCAGTACTAAAATAACCTACATTTCAACTGTAAGCTGAAAGAAATAAGTAAATAATGGCAGACAATCATAAATTGAATAACAAAAATTATGATGCTGCCTTGCACAGTTATAGTACTGGCTATCATATTCTCACAACAATATTGTATAGTTATCAATAAATCAGTTTGATTAGTAAAAGGTGGCACAGATTTATTTATTTTTTTGCTTGGGGTAATTCAGTGCCTGAGTGAAGACGATATTGCAAATGTATTTCTCACTCAAGTTACTGGAAGTGTTTTGGTCAACTTCATGAGGGCAGGATTAAGCTATACAAGCCAAAACCATTTAAATTAATGGAACAATTCCTACTGTCTGCAGTGGGCATCAGATCAGGCTCTGTATCCACAAAAACATCATTGCCTCTAATAATCTGTGTAAAAAATGTGTGGGATCAAGGAGATTACATTTTCATGAGAATTCATTTTCAGAAATTCTGAATAATTAAATGCAATTTAACACTGTAAACTGTATGTAATGCTAGTGTGTAAAGCAAGCAATTAAAGCTAATTATAAATGCCATTTTTGTTGAAAGAAAATAAGTATTAGTAAGGATACAAAAATCTTTAGCAGTGTGAGCAATGCTACACCCAATGTCAAACTGATCATTTGAAATCTTTATTGGATGACTCATGAAATAGGTTCTAATGCCTAGTAAATACCATATAATTAATCCAAGAATTAATCTGGCAAGAAAACCCAAGACAGTATGAGAAGTTGCAGAGAAAGCCTCAGATATTTTTCACCTCTAATTTAAGAGAGAATATAACTAATGAAAGGCGAGTACTGAAATGGATAGGCAATGGTGGAAGGAGGCAAGAAAGAGAAAAATGTTATATTTCTCAAGGACTTAGAGACATAAAGGCTGATAGTTTCCAACTCAAGTTACTGAGTAATTTGGACAGAGCTCTCTCAAGTTGTAAATGACTGGTGACTTAAATGGAGCTGAGAAAGCGAGGCAGCATGGGGAGGTTTCATTGGTCATCTTTGTGCAAGGGGATCACAGCAGGGGGAGGTTTCATTGGTCATCTTTGTGCAAGGGGATCGCAGCAGTCCTCATAGAATCACAGCAAAGGATTGCAAAGATCCAGACTTTGACTCTCACTTGCAAAACTCAACACCTGCAGCACAGGTAATGAGTCCATGAAGATGAACATTTTATTTTGACTTGATTACAGTAGTTAAGTCATTCAGTGATCCAGCATTTCCCTTGCCTTTTCCTTTTTTTACCATTTTTCACAAGCATACTACCCAAACACATGCCACAGAACAACTTGTTGTAGCACCATTACAATGATGCTATAATGGTTTATTCTTTTACTCCTCTATGGCACTGTCACATTCACTAGCTGTATATCTACATGTCACATTCACTAGCTGTATATTCCTTAGGTTCCCTACCTCTCTCTCATTTTGTTGCCACTGCTGGTTCAACTCAGCTACTAAAAGTATTGAGGAGTTTTAGTGCTGATAAGGCCTCAAGGTATTAATACTACACCCAGCATTTAGGCATTGTTTCCTCTAACCCTGTTTTCCTGTACCTTCATACAGCTCAACTCTCTCTTCTGTCAGAAATCTTGAGGATAAAGGATGCAGTAGATTCTTCTCATGAAGATTTTTCTCAGCTCATCGCACTGGGAAGGGGGCATGCTGGCATGTGGAAAAGAAATTGGAGCCTTCTTTCCAAAACCTTGCAGATCTCTACAATCCATATTGCTCTGTGTAGATGTCCTTGGTTTGCACCACCTCTGAGCTAGTAGCATCCTCTGGCTCCTTTGCAATACAGCTCCAGTGGATTTTTCTTGTGAAGTTTAGAAAGGCAATGGCCACTTCAGGTTGGAAAGAGGAGACTGCATTGTATTACCGTCCCTGCAAAATTGAAATACATCCTTACATCTCACTTGCTGTATTTTCCCGCCCTGTCCTGGTGCCTGCAAGAGGATGCTGACATTTTCTATTTGAGAAGGCTGAGATCTAGAAATACATCTGAATCCCTCTTGGATAAATGAGGATCTAATGGAAGCCATTCAGGATGGAGAACGGGATCATCCACATATCATAGGATAATGGACAGCTGTAGATCCTAACTAACACAGAAATTAAATTTGGACTTCTATGAAGTCGTTGATATTTTTTTCACCTTCATAAATTACTAAAAGACATTGATCATTTGTTTCTATAGTACTGTGTAGGAAAATATAAGATGTGCACTTCACCTACCTTATCTTCCTCTAAAAACAAAAAGACAAAAACAAAAAACTCAAGGCTGAGAGAACTAAACTAGAAAATATTTTTTTCATTGTAGCAGCATTTAAAAAATGGACCCACCTGAAAGAATGGAGAGGGCTGCCTGGCAGAGAGACAGAGTTTGTCCTAGCGGGGACACTAGGTTCTAAGGGCAAGTGAAGCTGCTTTGGAGGCAGCCCTGTTGGAAGTGGGGGGGGTGATGTAACCCCAGCAAAGTTTTGAAAGAGAGTGGTTAGCAAAAGCCTGGGAAGGGCTCTGGGCTGGGATTGGCTGAGAGGCTTGGATAAAAGGGGAGGAAGTAGTTTTCCCGTGGGAGGGAATGAGAGAGAGAGTGGGGCTGAGGGACAGGCTGGAGACAGAGTCTCAACACAGCTGTTCCTCGGAGACCCGCTAGGTGTGCTCTGAGGAGCAGCAGAAAAGGCTGCCATGGGAGAGATACAGTATCCAGTCCCTCTCTCCAGCTCAGGAGCCTGTGGAGGCAGGGTCAGAGAGGGGCTGATTGTGTGGAGACTCCTAGCCAGGAAAAACCTACCTGTAGCCTGGTGAACGGCTGGGTGAGCACAACAGAGCGGGGGGTGGGGGGGACTGCCAGAGTCTGCCCTGTTTTCCCTGAGGGGTGAGGGGCTCCAGGGGCAGGAAAAGCCCAGGGAGGGGCTGCGTTTGCCAGGCTGTGAGGCAGGAGAGTTGCTACAGCCTGCAGCTCAGATACTACTCCCTGCTGAGCCAGGGAAGGGGGTGAAAGGCAGGGGAAGACTGTCTTTGCAGGGACTGCAGAGGAGGAGCTGATGCCTGGAGACCCCAGGAGCACGGAGATGAGCACCAGCACCAGGGAGCGTCCACAGACCACGTGCAGGGACACAGACAGTTCCACTTCCTGAGACACCCTGCCAGGGGCAGTGCACACGGGATCCCCAGTACACCGTGTGCAAGTGAGAGACTGTGTAAATAATTTCTTGAGGGTTTATTAGTTGGTATACCAATGTGTTTACTTAATTGTTATTTGTTAAGTTGAAAATAATTAAATCTTATAACTAGTTTGAGATTTGTCTGAGAGGGTGCTTGATTGTAAGGGGAGGCTCTCTGTTCGGGGGCACTGCAGTAGCTTCCCGGGGGGGCTGGGCAGGGCTACTGGCTACCGGGTACCCCAGGATCCCACTATTCGGGTGAGGGCGTGTGTTGTTGCGCCCAGGGTTACATCATTAATGAAATATTAATAATATATCTATATTTTGGTGTGGCCTAAAGTGAATATCTGAGTGCAGATGAATAAAACATTTCCATCTTTAATCCAGGATAGGACTTTCTCACACCCATCTAAAATGATCTGATTACAGTGGAGAACGCAATAAATATTTAATATCATGCCATGTTAATGAGCGGCTTGCTTGTGAATTCAGAGCATTTAACATAGTTTTCTGTCCCTTTCAAACATGTTATATAGTGCAAACATTGTGAATTATTTAATCAGAAAGATCTGTAAGCACTTCACTTCTGTGTTTAAAAACCTGAAGTCACAAAAGTAATTAATGGTTGCACCATCTAAAACTGATTATAATTTCTGGAACAATTTTAACCTTGGAGAACAATATAAATGACTGTGAAAGATCAATATGTCAGCAGATTGTTTGTTTTTTATTTGGAGTTATTGTGAAGGGCTTTTTTGCAGCCTTGAGGAAAAAAGTAGCTATCTCATGGAAAGCAATGTATACTTGGGTCATGTCCCTGAAAATGTATGCAAACGTTTACTCTACTGTTGGAGTTTTAGCCAATATAGTTTGATAAACATACATATTTTAATATATTTAGAAACTGCAGTTCTAAGATTCAGTGTACTTTGGAGAATCAAAGTGGAAAAATAATTCTTAGCACATGAGAAAAAACTTCAGTTCTAAGACAAAAGTAGTGAATTCCTTGGAATTTGTAGTGCTGTTACATATGGAAAGTTCATGGGCATTCTCAGATGAATGACAATGCACTTAACCTGTAGGATTTTTTCTATCAGAAGACTGTATCCCTTCCCAGGAGCTGCAGAATAAGGGTTTTTTTTAACTTCTATCCTCCCCGCAAGCTTCCCCTCCCTCCCATGCTATAACAAAATACTTACTTATTCTAAATTAAGCAGTTTGCACTGTTCAGTGTGTTTATGCACTGGACTACTTTTGTCTCTGAGTAGAAGTTAAATTGTTCCAGGAACTGGGAGTATCAGAATGTAGGAAATGGGAAATTCTTTCATGTTGAGCTTCTGTTGTCCCCTGGATAGATCTATCTTTTGCCACTGCTAAACTATTGGGTTTTGCTTTTGTGGGAAAAGCTTCCTTCTTGGAGAGTGACCTAGCAAGGAGCCAGAATATACCCTATTCTAGGGCACAGTGAGAACCAGTCGCATCTCTCTATGCCATTCCCTAAAGAAGTAAAAGACATGTCAGCGTTCTCTCAGCCTGTTGGATTTTCTGCAGCCATTTTAAATCATTGTATAAATGACACTCCTCTACTTTTCCAACTTGCCTGCATGAACATTGAAGTAATTGAAGAATACTTTTTGCTTCAGCACATCCATGAAAACTTTTGAGATAAATACTGAGCAGCTAAAAAGGCAGAGAAATGTCTTGATGGAGGCATCAAACACAGATGGGAAAATCGACACTCAGAGAAAAGCAGTTTTGTTCACACCTGATTTGCAGTTACTTGTTAGCTATAAAGCACAGAAGAATGATTGTAGTCATTTCATCAATGGGTAAAAGCAGATGCTATATTTTTTCCCCCACAAATAAATAAAATCAGACTCCTAGAAAAGCTGATAAAAAACTTCAAAGATTTAAGAAAAGAAAACTGAATGAAAATGACTGCTTTACTTAGTTGATTGTCTTCTAACCGGAAGTTTAAAGACAAATCTCAAGTGTCACAAATACCTAATATTTACATTCACTAGAAAAGAGGCAAATTACCCTCCAGATGTCTATGCACGTACAGTTTGTGAGGCCTCAAACCTCTTTGTGGTGCCAGAAACTGTATGCCCAGAACATGAAAATGTGCCCTGTGCTGCAAATCTCGGTACCAAAAAGTAATGGCACGGCACACATGACAGGAGTGTACACTGGCAGACATGGAGGCTTGGTCCTCCAGGGAGATGCTCTGGCTGCTGGCCACAGTGCCTCCACTCTTTTAGTTGTGCTCTAACTCCTCCAGCTTGCTGGGAGCTGGGAAGAGAAGTGAAAGGGCAGTTTGCCCAAAGTGGATCAATTAGCCCCACACCAAAGCGCACATGCAGGGGTGTGTGCTGCAGCAAAAACTAGCTGCACAAATTTATGCCACTATTATTTTTGCTGCTGCAAGCACATGTCTCTGTATGTGGGGATGCACCCAATATATGCAACTTCTCATGTTTTTATTTGACTATACTAAAACTAAGCAGGCTTTTCATTAACATAGCTCTTCAAACACATGTTTTGCAGTCAGCACCTGAATTCTGCATGCAGCTGTTTGAAGTGCCAGAAACCACACAAGCCACACATGCACCCATTCGCTACACTGCTAATTTACAGCGTGGCACCAAAATTTGACACTGGGAGATCCTGGTATCAAAAAACCCTGCAGGTAAAAAAAAGCTGCATTGCATGTGTAGCAGCAGCATGTGCCACTGGAAATGGAGCCTGGCTGGCCTGAGCCACGCTCTGGCTATTGGCTGGGCTCTGTGCAGCTGGATCAGCAATGCTGCTGACCCTGAAAGCTCTCAGAAACCCTAGGTAAGGCTGCTGGGGTCAGCAGGGATGCTGCGCCCAGCCTCCCCTACCCCACCCAGGTCAATTTGCCATGCACCAGAGTGTGAATGCAACGATGTACCCTGTGTCAAAAAGCAGCAGCACAGACACGTGTTGTGGGAAATGCACACCTCTGCATGTGCATGCTCATCTGGATGTTCCCGCTGAGGCTATATTGGAGATGACAGTAAAGCCTAGTAGATACATTATTAAATGAGCTTTCTCAGGTATCAGAAACACTTTAGTTTTAGTAATGTGGAGCTCAGTGGCTACTACTTTATCTCTGGTGAACTATCATTTTTCCCATTAAACTTTCTAACTTTTTGTCGACTTGTGGCTCAGATTGTTAAAGGCATATATAGGCATTGCTCTGCTCACTACTGCAGTGCCTGTCTTAGTAGCCCACATTACATTTTCAAAAAAAATGTTAGGTACTTAGTCTCAGCTCCTCAAGAGTCTTGAAATCCACTTGGTTTCAGTGCTTGAATACCTTTGAGGATCTAGGTCTTGAAGTCTATGTTCCCTTGACTTTCAGTTAGACATAGGTTCCCTTTAAAAAATGATAGTCAAGTTCCAAACTCCATTGGGCATTTATTGTAATGCTGAGTGGTGCCATGCCTAAATACCTTTTAAGAATCTGGGCTTATGTCTATACGGGGAATGTGTAATTCAGGTAAGTTTAGAAAACATATGGGTGCCAGTACTTTATTTTGGAATGCTTAGCATTGCAGTTTTTGGAGATGGAAAGACTTCTTTGTTCACTGGGCTGATGATGGCCAAAGGTGAATAGACACATTTTCTGGCAGGTTTCTAGTCAGGTTCTGTTGCAGGCTTGCTGCACTGGTTTGACACAAAATGGTATTAGCCTGGCAAAGCCTCCAGCTGTATATTCCATTCCAGAAGTTTTACTAGTAACAAAATCACAAAGGATGGTTGATGTAGGACTATTCTTAGATTATCTCAGAGTTCTCTGTTTTTGCTTATGGTCAGCACAACCATCCTCTTCCTCTTGCTCCTCCCTTTACCCCTCCCTCTTGGACTTTTCTTTAGGGGAGTAGTGTTGAAACCAATGGGACCACTTGGAACATCAGGGACTACTTATGGAAAGAGAGGCATATCAGATGATAAGTGGGGTTTCCTACTTTTCCTGTTCCTGTATGTTAGTTTGAAAAACACAAAGGGGCACAAATACAAGGTGCATCCCCTGGTTCACAGTGCTCTGTCTCATATCAGTCATCCAATGGAGAAGCGTCATGACAGGCCAGAGCTTCCAGCTCCCACATTTTAAGGTATTGTGCAGGGTCTGTATTTGCAAGAATTTTACAACCCCTTTCAAGCAGGACAAAGATATGTAGTTGCTAAGAATTAAATGCATGAGGCTCATTCTAGATTTGTTTTTCAGAATAAAACAAAAAAAACCTGAGCTATATTCCAGTGATGAATAGTTTTAATTAGAGGTAGGTGGCAAACACTTTTAAAAGATATAATTTCAAACAGTTTCTATTCTTTAGTGCTCCTGGCAGGCAAATAGTATTTATTCTTGAAGCAAGAATTGGAGAAATAATTCGTCTTAGCTTTAATTTAGCAATGATACAATTTAGCTATAATTAAATTGGAGCAAAAAATTCTAGATAACAAAATTTAGTTAATTTAGGTACCATGTTGGTTTTGCTCATTTATTCTTTCCACATAATTAATTTGTGCATCAGATTATAAAATGTCCCTCACCCTAGCTTTTTTTAGTGGGTAGGTAAACAAAAGTCACAAAATGCAGTCCACAGCTGAAAATGTATCTAAAATTACTTGACTGCCTAAGTGACATTGTTTATAAGAACCTTTCAGTATAAATCTTAAACTTAAGCACTTTTGGATGTTATTTGGTACCAAATTTGGACTTTCATTTGAGCCGGGGTCTGACTGTCTTCTACAGGCCATGAGTTGGAACAACTCAGCCAAAATTGTACCAAAATGCTGGCATATAACATAAAAAAGTGGTAGAGCAGCATTTAAACTAAAAACCAGAAGGAAAGGCAACAGGTGCCAAACAGCACACAGTTTGGATTGACATACCCTATAAGGATAAAACAATAAAAAAGGATAAGAAACAGGGTGAAGACAATTGTAAGCAAATGCCTTTGGTTAGGTACAGGGGTGTAGGGGGTAGCCATGTTGGTCTAAGGACATAGGCAGACAGGGTTCTTGGGGAAATCTGATATCTTTTATTAGACTAACTCAAATAATTAGAAAAAATTTTAGCAAACTTTTGGGAACAAACACCCTTCATCAGGCTGAGGAAGCATCTGCAGATGGTCTGTGCTCTTCCTGGTGGGAGTGGTAAAGCAGCCTGCCTGCCCGAAAGCTTGGTAAGTTTTCAGCTTTGGTTCTTACCCAAAGAACCTTGTCTGTCTTTGGTTAGGGACAGGCATTCAAAAAGCCTGAGGTAGAATCAGTTTTCTGTAAGTGGCATAGTTTAGTTCAGTAGAGAAGAGAACACACATTAACACACATTTGATTTTTGGTGGCAGGGGGAGAGAGTGGACTGGGAGAAATGATGGTAGTGGAGGGGCAACTCATAGCTGTCAGATTCTGGCACAGACACAGGCAAAGCCCCCACCTCTGGCTTAATCAAAGCCACCGGTTCCATGTCAGACCATAGATGGGATGGTGGGGAGAGGTGGCAGTTTTGTGGGCATGGGTAAAGCTCTTCAGAGCCTGTGGGCCATTTGTTCTGACTCCTTGTTTAAGGAAAATGAACCTGTTGATTTCAGGAGTATAGTCTGTACCTACCCATGTAATTGCATGTGATAAATCCACTAATTTCCTGTCATCCCTCTGAGCCCAAAAAAGAAAATCAGTCCATGTTTTCCAATGAAGACACTCATTTTAAGTATATCCATTATTTTTGGATTCTTGATTTTGGAGACTTAGCACTACATTTGGAACCATTGAACAGGATTCAAAATAATTTAATTAATCATTAAACAATGATTTTGGAAAAGAAATAATATTTAAAAATCCCAGTAAGTGGTCTTGCCATTGACTAAGCTGTTGCTTCAAAAGACCAGCTGGACAAGAGTCCATTAGCTAGACTAGCAAGTGACAGACACTCACATTCATAAGGAAGAATTACATATATGAAAGTATTGAAATTTATCTCTAGAAGAGCAAAAGATTTTCTGCATGCAGCTGGATAATTTGAGTATATCAATATTGATTCATACTATGCAGTTGTTGCTAATCCCTTTGGGTAATTAGTTGAACAGATGTTATTTGTTGGTTTTGCATTTTTATTTTTCATGCTTTCACTTTCCCCAGAAAAATCCTTTGCATACAAGTGACAGATAAAAGCACCTTGATTTTTTTTGTCCTATGGTTGTCTCAAAATGTACCCAGTGTTGAGAAGACAGGATAAATGTGTCTGTATATATTTCTTTGAAATACTTTATCAGGATTCTTTAGAAAATCAAACAAGAGGAGACCTATACTATATAAAGCAAATTATGATTACATCATCATTACATAGACCTGGCATAGCTTTTATACAAGAAGTCTATGAAAGAGCTTTTTGAATATTTAGGGGAAAATTACATTCTCCAGGGACAAGTTGCCTCTCTTCTATTTCTAAAGTCATCTTTCCTTTTAGTTATCATTTTTCTCTAAACTGGTAGAGGTCATAGTTTTTCTCTAAACTGCTGCTGCATGTCACCATTTTCGATATCAATTATTAATTGTATTAATTCATTAATTAATAAAATGTATTAATACATTTTAATGCTGTAGATTTTGCTTTAAGATCGCTTTAACACCACATTTTATATACGCTGTTTTTTGTTTACAGTAAATTTCTGGGGGCTTAATTTTATTTAAAGAAAGGAGGAACATATTACTAAGCTTTTTGCTTGAAATAAAATGTTCAGTCCACTCTTAAATTTCTAGTTAGTACTTTTTAACTTCCATAGGCAGCTTAACTTCCATTGACCAGAGCTCTATGAACATGTTCACACATTCAGGCATGTGCGCTTACAGCAGCTCAAATAGCAGTGGCACAAATTTGTACCAGTGGCGATGCATAGGGTGAGCACAGGGGTGCATGTACAGCCCCTGAGAGTGCTGGTGCAGCCCCTGACAGCCAGTGCTCTCTGGTTAGGTGATGGGCAGGGGGGGCAGGTGGGAGCACCAGTGCGAGTCCCATAGCTGTCCCCTAAAACTAGGGGACTGTCCCCTAGCTGTCCCCTAAAACTAGAGGACTGTGGCATCAAGACCTACACAGTCAGATGGGTCACTAGTTGGCTGGAGGGCTGCACCCAGAGAGTGGTGGTGGATGGGTCATTTTCGACCTGGAAGGATGTGGGCAGTGAGGTTCCACAGGGCTCAGTCCTCGGGCCCGCACTGTTCAACATCTTCATCAGCGACTTGGATGAGGGTGTAAATAGCACCCTGTTCAAATTTGCAGATAACACTAAGATGTGGGGAGAAGTGGGCATGCCAGAAGGGAGGAATAGGCTGTAATCAGATCTAGACAGGTTACAGGGATGGGTGGATGAGAAGAGGATAGGTTTCAACACTGTCAAGTGCAAGGTGCTGCACCTGGGGAGGAAGAACCAGCAGCACACCTACAGCTGGGGAACTCCCTTCTTGTCAGTGCAGAGGCAGAAAAGGATCTTGGAATCATTACTGATGCCAAAATGAACATGGGCCAACAGTGTGGGGAAGTGGTCAGGAAGGCCAACCGTACCTTGTC
>NW_017728995.1:10659039-10661054 GCF_001723915.1 Gavialis gangeticus
TACCAGGAGTGACAAGAAATAATGGTCACAAGCTGGCAGAGGGTAGTTTTAGGCTAGATATCAGGAGGCGCTACTTCACTGTCAGGGTGGCTAGGATCTGGAACCAACTTCCAAGAGAAATGTTGCTGGCTTCCACCCTGGGGGTCTTTAAAAGGAGGCTGGCTGAACACTTTGCTGGGGTCATTTGACCCCAGTACTCTTTTCTGCCATGGCAGGGGGTTGGATTTGATGATCTGCCCACGTCCCTTCTGCCCCTGCCAACTATGAAACTATGAGTGCTGCGAGTGCTGGATGAGGAGTGGGGGCACCAGGAAAAGCACTGCTGGCACTTCCGGGAGCGCTGCTCGTGATTCTGGGTTGGGGTGATTGGCCGCAGGGGACCTCCCCTGGTCACTGACTGACTGCTGCAGGGGGGGAGGGCACATACCCCCCTCTGCCCCAGGAGGCACCAGTCGCCCACAGATTTATGCCTCAGCACATGTGCCTTAACATGCACTTTGGTGTGGGGCAAATTGTGCCACTTGGTGCAGGCTGATCCTGCCTGGCTCCTTTCAGATTTTCAGCCAACGGGAGCTAGAGGCAAGGGTCAGCACCTGCACTGGCTTCAGCAGCATAAAAAACTGCCCTGGGGAGCAGCTCAGGGATTTTCTGAGGCCCAGTCAGTTGGTATCTGGGGACATAAGCGCCTTGTGCCATCTGGACTGCTGAAGCAGCCCTAACCTAGAGTGGCCCCTGCACCTTTTACCCACTGCAGCAGTCTGGCAGTGGGAGCTGCTGTCTGGCTGTGACCTGCTGCCACCTGCAACAGCATCCAGTCCCCTGGACCTGGAGCCCCATGGCTGTGTACCTGCCAGACCCAGACAGGAACTGCATGGCCACCTGGGCTGTGGTACGGGAGCAGCTGCCAGTGGGCTGTGGGGCAGCTGCCAGTGGGCTGTGGCTGCACAGTTGGCCATTGGGCAGCACTGCTGTCATGTCTTCTGGTGCCCCTGCTCTGCCATCTGGACAGCTGTCACCCAGAAGATGTGCTCCGTGTGGTGGCCCACTTTGAACTGTTGATGCATGTCCTCCTGACCCCAAATGGCCAGGAGGTGAGCTGCTTCATTTGCCCTCCAGTTGGGTCCCCAGTGCTGGGCCTAGGCAGGCTCCTCTATCTGGGTCTCGCCACTTGCCTCACTAGCAGAGATCCCAGTGTTCCCTCTTTAAAAACTTCAAGTTGTCTGATAAGAAACCCAAATTCTTGCATTAAAATACCCCAAATCTGTGTCCTTCTGTGATTAAAATGAAATGCTACTTTATACAGAGACATCAGTTGGGCAATGTTTTATTGATATATTTACAATTTTAAAGCAATTTGGAAGCCTACCAGTGCCTCTATCACCATAATAAAATGAATTGCAAATATCTATACACTTTGGCATTTGCTTTTGGGTTTTTTTGTCATTAAAAAATCAGAGCTGCCCCTGCCCTCTTTACTCACGAGGAGCAACACTGATATGCTGGTGCCCTGCTCATGCCCTTGCCCCTCACTCCCAACCCACAGCCCTGCCACTGCCCCTCACACCTGAGCAACTGCCCTGGCCTGCCCCCCAACTAGCTCCCTCCTGGCCACAGCTCAGTCCCAGAACCAGGACACGAGTCCAGATGCAGCTGTCCCACCTGCTGCTTCATGTCTCTGAGTAGTGCCAATCTTAGCTGTTTTGCTCCCTGCACCTGTGCCCAGGTCCTAGCGATCCCCATACTGTTCCTGGGAAGCCCTTGACTGGGGCTTAGGGACTGGGCAGGGCAAGTTCCTTCCCTCACCCCCCCCAGCCTGGCTTCCCCCTGCACAGGCTGCTTTAGGGATGAAGGGGGGCTCTAAGCCCAGCTTTGGGGGCCTCTCCTATCTGGAGTGCTCCCTGACCCCCATCTCTTTCACACCCCTGCTTCCCCTGCTGCCACCTGTTCCCCTTTCACAAGCCCATTCCAGATTTTGGCAACCCTCACCATAAAGAAATTTTTCCAAATGCCTAATC
>NW_017728995.1:10666054-10678294 GCF_001723915.1 Gavialis gangeticus
TTAGCTGTTTTGCTCCCTGCACCTGTGCCCAGGTCCTAGCGATCCCCATACTGTTCCTGGGAAGCCCTTGACTGGGGCTTAGGGACTGGGCAGGGCAAGTTCCTTCCCTCACCCCCCCCAGCCTGGCTTCCCCCTGCACAGGCTGCTTTAGGGATGAAGGGGGGCTCTAAGCCCAGCTTTGGGGGCCTCTCCTATCTGGAGTGCTCCCTGACCCCCATCTCTTTCACACCCCTGCTTCCCCTGCTGCCACCTGTTCCCCTTTCACAAGCCCATGAAACACGTCAGTGGTTCCTGGGACCAGGAGCCCCCACAGACTGGGTCTTCATGTCCCAGCAGCAGCGTGGGCATGGTGCAGGGCTGCAGTCTGGCAGTTGCCCCTGAAGTCACGGTTTCTGTCAGCAGGTCCTGTTCCATCCTGTTTGGTGGCTGGGCATGCAGGGTGTGATTTGCAGGGGGGATGCAGGGTTTGGGGGGAAAGGGGTGTGGGGCTGAGGTTTGTGGGTTTTTTTGGGGGGGTTGTGGGTACAGGGATTGTAGCTGTGGAGTGTGTGGCTAGGTTTGTGGGTGTGGGGTTTGTGGGGGTCATTTGAGAGTGTGGGGGTGGATTTGGGGGTTTGGGGGTGGATTGTGAAGGGTTTGCGGGGTGTGGAGGGACTGTCAGGGTGTGCGGAGACTGTGGGTGGGAGGGACTGCTTGGGAGGGGTGGGTCCCCTGCTCACACCCCCATATGGCTCACAGCCTCCCCCCTGACTCAGCCCACAGCCACCTGCAGCAGTGGCAGTCATCAGAGCATGCAGGGCCTGCTACAGACTGGTGGAGCCCCCCAGCAGTGCAGCATGGTCCCAGCTGCCTGGTGCTGGATTGGCATTGCACACAGGGGCCACGCATCCTTAGACCCATGTGGGTCCTGCCTGCATGAAGCTGGGCTGGCCCGATGGTATGCAGCTGTAACAGGGAGATGTTGCCCCTGTTACGAGAATGTCCAGGCAAAGCACCCATTTTTGTTGATGAGTTTCTGTTCAAGCCATGAAACTGGGTGACATATTGACTGTACGCCCACCCAGGACACTAAATACACGCTATGGACTTTGGGGAAGTATCCATTACTTGCTGACAGCAGTGAGGTGTTCAATCAGATTGAGATAACAAAAGGCTTAATTGCCAATTAAGTCTTCCTGGCTGGCAACAGACAACTGGAGATTGACAACAGCCAGGTGGAAACAATGTATAAAAAAAGACTGTCAGTGCGATCAGTTTCCCTGGAAGGGGAAGAGGAACTGAGGCTTTAGACACCAGAGATGGCAAGCAGCCTGTGCAGAGGTGCAGGTGATGAGAGAGAGATTTGCCAAGAATTTCTTGTTGACGTGACGAGTGTCGGAGTATCTGGCCTGTTGGAAGAAGGATTGTTGATTCAGCCAGATAATTGCAACTCCATCCGGATCCGTGACGAGGACTTTGTTGCTGTGAGTTGATAAACAGGGCGGGCTTGCAAATGCCCACCCGGCGAGCATTCATTGCGGGACTGCTAAGTGAATTGGGACCTTGTAGGGAGAGCCAGCTGAGGGATTGACAGTTGACGGCTGCCGAGTTCCACTTCTTGTGAGTGGGCATTGCTGATGCTCATCATTAAAAACTAAGTAAGCACTCTGTAGCCAAGCACTAGGTTGCTCACTACTAGTAAGGGTAATATGGGCAGAGCTGTCAGTCAACAGGGCAGCCCCGCTGGCGGTTGCTGAGGCAACAGATTGGGTCAGCTGACCGGAAGAGGAGCAGGGCCTGGCCCTTATAATCAGACAGGCCGAGGCAAGGGTCAGTTCCCTTCTGGCAGCCTGAGGTGCAGGAGCTCTGTAGCAGACCCGAGCCAAGCCGAGCCGAGCCTGACTGCCTGCATGACGATGCGGGGTAGAGAGAACCCTGGCAGGGAGGTATTGGAAGAGGGTCAGGGTGGCGGCGGATGTATGTTGTAGCCACAAGGCTCATTTTGGGTTACAGCTGGGTTGGCTTAGAGTTACGTTACAGCCAAGAGGCTTAGTTTATGTTAGAGCCAGTTGGCTCATGGTTGTGTTTGTTTATGTTATACTGGAGGACCGGGTGAGGCTGTAGGGGTGTGAGGAGGCCTCATGGGAGCTCCCCAGGAGTCTGGGGGTTCCTGGGTGCCCTGTTCGGGCACAGCAAGCTGTGCCTGGGAGGCATGGCTGTTTGGCGCCGGTGTGGCGCTGCATGTGGGGTGTTAAGACCCCAGCCCGTGAGGGTGGTATTTTGCCCACTAGGGCATAGGACCCCGAGAAGGGCCAGGGGGCCAGGCACGGCTACGGGCCACCTGAGCCCCGGGCACGAGAAGCGTGGGACAGGCCCAGAGAGGGTGACGAGCGCAAGAAGTGCGGGAGAGGCCCAGAGAGGGTGACGAGCATGGGACAGGCCCAGAGAGGGGTGCAGATAGAACTAGGAGCCCGGAGAAGGGCGAGGCGCACAATTAGAGTCCGGAGTAGGGCCGAGCACGTGGTGAAAAGTCCGGAGAAGGACCGAGCGCGTGGTGAGGAGCCTGAAGAGGACAGAGTGTGTGGTTGAGAAGCCTGGAGAAGTGCGAGAGTGTGAACAGAAGCCCGGGAGGGGCGAGTATTGCAGAAAGGCCCCAGAGAGTGGGCAAACAGATTGGGCGCGCATACTGAGGGACCCCAGAGAGAGAAGGGGTGCGTGTATTGAGAGACCCCAGGAAGGAGCGACCATACAGACACGAGAACGTCCAGCACATCTGCGAGGCTTGGGGCGTGCTAAAGGGGAGGTTGGAGGCACGCATAGCCCATAAGGCGGGGTGCACCTGATCATTGTACAAAGTAGGGGCCAGTATGAGAGCACCACGTCCAAGCGGACGGAAGGCTGCCTCCCATACAAAACTATACATAAAACCAAGACGTGGCAGGAGAGAAAGAGGGTGCGTTCGAGACACAACTTGGCATGGTAGGGGCGCCAGGGGAGATCACGGCCGCTCCTGTGCCCCGCCCCGTGACCCACTCCTCTCGTGTGGTGTCCCCCTTTAATTACTCCCATCAAAGTTGTGGCAGATGGGATTGACACTGAAACGAGGGAAGATGAAGCTATAACATCTTATTGTGTGCTCTAGAAGAACACGCTCACAGCGACAAACATGGGGCAAGTCCTGGCCAGGCCCGAGGGTGCATGGCTGCTGCATACAGTGATAATTTGGCACTGGGTGGCTGGGGCAATGCTGAACTTCCAGGGGGCTCTGCCCGTTAGTAGCAGGCCCTGCACGCCCTGACAGCAGCTGCTGCTGCTGCAGGGGGCTGTGAGCTGAGCGGGGGGGTGGGGTGGAATCTGTGGGCCAAGCAGAGGGGAGGCTGTGGGCTGTGCAGCGGGATGGGTAGGAGATCCAACCCTCCTGAGCAGTCCTCCATATCCATACAGTCCTTCCCACCCCCACATCCCTACTTACCTGGGACAGAGCCTGGGTCCAGGTCACACTGCAGCCTTGCCCCACTTGTGTTTGCCCCAGCATCCTGAGGCAGGTTGCTGGAGAAGCAGGGCATGGGGCAGCCATAGAGAGCTCTGGCTGGGTGCCAGAGCATCTGTCTGTAGGACCCAGCCTCCAGTTGCTTCAGGGCATACTATGGGAGGTTGCTCTGTGCCACTTTTCTTCAGCAGGTTTTTTTTTTTTAATACCTGGATTTCTAGGTATCAAATTTAGAGCCTGCACTGCAAATATGCAGAGCGGGGAACATTTTTTAGTTCCTGATGTGCCTCTTGCAGTCTCTCAATCTGCTTTGAGACACCGCAACACGTGTGCGTGGAGTTTTTTGTATGTGCCCTACATGTGCAAATTTTTACTTCTTTGCCTACTTCCTGAGGCATCTCAGGAAGAGGAAGACTGTAGGCAACTTTAGCTACTGCATCCTCAATTCTAGCAGAGTTTGTCTTGGTGGGAAATTTCTCTAGTTCTTGAAGGGTGACTGTAGCTCTCTGCATTTAAAATTAGTCACTTTTCAGAATATGGTAGGTAGATGGCAGAGTATCCAGATAGTACATTTGCCATTCATTTTATGGATGATATGCTTGATCTTTTTTGTCTTTAATCAATAAAATGTAATGTCAAGAAATAAAGAGTAAGTGCTGAAATAATATTGTAAAAGAGCAAGAGTCCCTCTGTCCCCTGCTTTGAATAATAGTCTCTTTTAAGAGTCAGACTGGCTGGAACTTTAGGCAAACACTTTTTTGCAGGGAAAAGGAAATGGCTGGTGATCTCAGAAAACAAGAAGGGAGAGAAAGTTGGAATGAGCATATTCTATGAAGGTGATCATTAAATGGGATACTTACCTTTATATGGTAAAGGTATTTTATCTTCCAAAATATCAGTAAGAACAGAATCATCTTTTTTTTGGTTATCTATAACATCTTGTCTAGTAAATGATGGCTGGGAAATGAAATGGTGCATACAAGTCATTGAAAGGATTGTACTAATTTTGTTCCTGAGTGATCTTCTAATTTTCTTGTGCGTTCATTTTATGAGAATGATAAATGTGCTCAGATTCATTGCATCTCTGCCTTTTTGTCCCGGTTTATGGCAGTGTGTCCCAGTTGTCAGAACGGATACAGATTCTAATCAGTTATTTCAAAGAAATTCTAAATATGCAGAACCACTTTAATTCTTTTCTTGTTTTTGCTCTGTCCTTTTGGATATTATTGCTGTTTACTCAAATTCCAAATGAATGATCTTTTCTGTGAGTTTGATTTTTCTTTAGGCAGTACCATCAACTGCAGGTCATACACAGTAATGGAAAATCAGGTGACCTTTGAGATAAAAGTATATGGAAAAGAAAAGAAAACCAAACAAATGTGGCCCTGGCTTACCATTGCATTGTCACAGTTTATGACAGGGTAACTCCACTACATGGCCAATTATTTAATTCACTGATACTACATAGGAGGATTACAGTAACACAGGAGTGGATAAACCTATAAAGTAGATTGACTGGAAACACCCTGTCTACTCTAGTGCACAGGACATCTGTATGATTTTAACTGGCTGGTTAAAGTGAGTTCACCACTGCTTTGCCTTACTATGTCAGTACAGCAGCCAGAACAAGCAGGTGATTCTGGCCAACTGCAGCAAGTAATTCTGATTTAAAGGGTAAAGGCCTAATTTCCTTATCACAGTAATGTTTCATTAGCATTATGCTACTGAATTCAATTGGTGATCTTATTGGTGTAAGTTGGAAGAGAATAAATCATAAATCACCTTATCAGACAGGTTAAGAGTTACTTAATTATTGACAAAAGACATTTTTTTGAGCTCGTATGTTCTCAGATCCTTCATTCCTCTTCAGTGTCTGTTTTCATTGCTGGCCTACCTCATATTTTTAATTTACTGTTCTTTATATTTCACTTCCAATTCTCCATCCTTCAAAACTCTTTATAAATGGCTGTATAACAAGTGCAAATTTCCCTCCTGTTCAATGAAAAATACCAGTCAGCCTATGATGAGTGTGACATCTCTTACTAAGAGAGAACAAAGACAACGACAACTCTAAATAATCATCAACGTGTGACTTGTCAGAGCTAGAGTATTTGGCCTAGCCAGCTTTATTGAGGGCACATTGCAAATGCAGTGGTGCTTAAATATAAGCCGTTATGTGATTCGTTATGCATGTGGCACAAAGAGATGATCTAAAATAAAATTTTATTCAAAGAAAGCAAAACTATCTCCAATAAAACTATATTAAGGCATAAAATGATGAACTGCTTCTCCGCAAGCTTAAGATCATTTTTCACTTCGTGTTGTGTATTACAAAGGCTTGTGTATGTAATACAACAGTGGAACATTACACTGTGTGTTAGGCTATCTTCAAATGCTTTATAGCTTGAAATTATAATGTTATAAAGCTCAAATTAACAAATGATGGCAGATTGAGAGGAATAATTAGGGATATATAGTCAAGGGGAAAGGAAGATATTTTCAGCTGAGATTCATAGAGCTGAAGTGTCAATGACATAAAAGAATACTGTACAACAGACAGAATTGAAAATAGATATTATTTTCTCCCTGTCCTTTAAGTCATTTGCTGGTCAGTCTTCCCACGTAGTGTCAGAGAATAGTGTCAAATGCTGGGAGTTGGCTCTATCCATGTAAAAACACCATAACCACCTGGTTCATCTTTCTTTAGCTGCACTGCAGCGGATGTGGATGCGGGAGAAGTAGGTCAGGTGGACAATCCACTGACTAGAGAAAAGCAGTGGCTTTGATACTTCTTCCCATGGGCAGATCTAGAATTTTGAAAAAGGGAGGAGTGCAGATGGTGAGGTTATCATCACATATAAAACAATGCATATTTTTTTCCAGTTACAAATAAAATAGAAGCTTTACAAATATCTAGGGACCTCAAGCTATTCATATTACAAAAGGAAGGATTTCACAGCAGCAAAGGGTCCCTAAGAAGGGAACCAGAGGCCACCACGGACAGAGGACATCCCTCCCTCACTGCCCGATGCTTCCCCCTTTCCGCCAGCTGTTCTGGGAGGTGTTGGGGCTGTGTGGTGGAGGGCACCGCCACCGTGATCCCCTCATTTTGTATAAGTTGTTCAGTTTGAGTGAAGCAAAAACAAATATAACTTCAAAGGAATGAGTTAAAACACAGTTTTCAGTGCTGTGAAACAGGAGCTTCAGGAGCAGCTAGCAGACAGCAGAACTGCAGAACAAAGAACACCTTGACTGGTGGAACATCAAGATCATTAAAAGAAGAGAGGGTAGTTAACACAGGTTGAATGAAGAGTTTAGATGGGATCAGGTGGATTATGAGACACAAAATCAATTGACTTCCTCAGCACTGTCTGATGAGAAATGCTGCTGCCACTGCCAGACAGTTGGTTTTAAATTTTTGATTAACCAGGAATAAAAGGGGGTTCAAGTGTACCAATGCACCCCCTCTGGATCTGCTGCTGCCTCTTCCTATCTACACATCAGTGAGGGAGCAGGAAAGTGGATTGTGCAGAAGGTTTGCTTTTGGGTCTGTTTTGGGAACTCTATGTTGAGCTACTCTGTAGCTTTACTCCTGGCCTTGTAATTTATGCTAATTAAGTTAATCTTGCAAAATTGTCTGCAGTGTAGTAGCCTCTCCTGTCCAGGTAGGCGCATGCCCTAGGATTGTTCATGAATAGCTAACACCTCCCTGTTGGCCCTGGATTTATGACACAGGTACCTTGTTCTGGGCGAACCCCAAACCCTCATACTGACCACAACCTTCCCAATTGATAAAGGGCAAATTTTATTGATGCATAGTGATAGCAGATACGAATAATTCAAACAATTCTATAGATCTACCAGTACCAGGGTTCACAGAGTCGAGGTAAGTCTGGTCAGTAGGTGAACTTCACTCTAAGGTTCTCTCTTGAATGTCAGATGTCAGCATCCTGGAGGTCAGAGGCCAAGGTGTCCCCCCCCTCCCCCCCCCATCAGTAGGGTGGGTGAAACAGGCTGGTGGTATGCCCTCTGTCCATGGTGGCCTCTGGTTCCCTTCTTAGGGACCCTTTGCTGCTGTGAAATCCTTCCTTTTGTATTCTTTCTCTCTTCTGATGCTGACCTGGCTGGCTGGGGCATGAATGTGGGGGCTTCAGTGTGGCCAGCCCCACACAGGAGCACCCTCATGCCCTAGCCAGCCCCTCCGCAGCATGTTGAGTCACATCGAAGCAGCCCCAGGCTGTCAGGCTGACCTCTATGTCTCTGGCCAGCTGGGCTGTGATCCGGGCATACTTGTAAACACAGTGCCTAGGAGCAATAAAGTCTCGCGTGATAAGCGGCCACTGAGACTAAGCCTTTAGGTAGTGCTGGAACTGCCAGTTTAGGATTATTCATTGCATGGAGCAAATAGTTGTTGCCATATGTAAAGCTTTGAGAGTCTAAAAAGGGTACTTGAATATATGCATTGGTTCTAGCACTCTCTGTAATAGTTGGAATAAGAATGAGAGTGCTTATTTTTATTTGGACATTTAGAAAATAGATTTTTAAACAAAAATCCCATGTGAGTTTTATGAAACACCTAAGTGGGGGAAGGTTGTGAGCTCTGTATATCCCCATGATAACAGTCCATGACTCACTAAAAGCAATCCCATGAAGGATTATTTAGTCCAGTTAAAATCCTAATTATTTGAAATCATTGAAATGTCTTGTGGGGAAAGGCAGGCAGGGGTGGAAGATTTCCCCTTAAACTAGAACAGGAAATGAAAATTTCAACTAACCGAGCAAGAGAAACATAGGGAAAATGTCAAGCATTCCATAATTTAGTGTATCCACCTTTACTTTTCCCAGTTATATACTTTTCATGTAGCTAAACAGCAACTGCAGTCAGCCAGCTGTAGGTATATTTTATACATAGTGAGCCATACGGTAAAACATTTTGGTTTGCCTTGTTTTGAGGAGACTTCAGTTCCTTGGGATAATTGATGAATCTCTCTTAAGCTGCTCAGCTCTTGGGGGGCCACAGCATAGCTGGAAACATAAACTTTATTTTGGTCTCCCAAAATTTTAAGTAAATAAATTAAACACCAGAGCTCCCTGGATGTCAAGCAGGCAGAGAGGTATTTCTAGAATGTCGGCAGACATTCCCATCTATTCTTATTCCCATGAGCTCAGATGGGATAGTCTTCGGTGACTACATATACAGCTAGAATTATGCAGCTGCTATCATATTTCATGGAATAAGTGGTAATTCTCAGGCACTTTCTCTCAAGTGAATAGTTATTTTTTTTGTCTCCATCTGCTATGCTATGTTTTGTGTTCCCTTCCAGCTTCTTTGTTTGATTTCTTACTTGAAATCTTTGTTTCTGATAAGCTCTTGTTTACCTATCAAACTCCACTGCAAATACCTTAGCCTCTGACATATGCATGCTGTCCACTGATCACTCTTTTTGTTCCCATCCACCAAGAATGCCTAGTCTTTCTCTCCATATTTTGTTCAAAGTGACTTGTAGACCTTGATTTCCTGTCATTTTTCAGTTCTCTGCCACCAATGCCACTCGTTACACGGACTTTGGTTCAGATTCTCAGCTGGTGTAACTCACTCATACTCCATTATTTATTTTTTGAAATTGCTTTTTCCCAAAAGGTTTGTTTTCCCTGGCAATCCATTTTGCACTCCTGTCCTCTTACTCAAAGGGTGAATGGAGGAGTTCAAGGGGTTCAATGCTAAGAGTGTTTGATTGGAGTTGTGATACTACCCACCGGTTCTTCTGGGATATCGCACTGCATTTGCTTGGTCAGAAACACAAGGGGCTGTTGGAAGCATTTCATCTGGCAAATTGGTAACAAATTACTGCTGAATATCTTTAGATAGATCAGTGACAATGACGATGGAGTGATTCTATAGAAATTTAAAGGCTGAGCTCAAATATTTTGTGTAGTGTGAAATCTGAAACGCTGAATGGGTCATTTTCACAGCTGATTATAGGGCTTTTACTTTTTCAGTTTTCATAGATGCATCTTTGTGTGGCATGATTTATGCAAAGTACTGATGTTATGCTTCTAAAAAGACATTTACAGACCTTGGATTTTAGAAACCGAGCACCGAAGATTGATACTTGTAGCTTACAGAAATTTTAACTTCAAGAAAAATAGTTCAATAAAAATAAATCTGAATATGTAGCCAAGTCCTTCCCTGCTGAAACTTTCTAGAATTGGCAACTGCTTTTAGTCATGGGAGGTGTTGCTAAAAATCGTTTTAATCGGAAAGGTGAGAAATCACATTCTTACTGTTCTCCTTATTCAGGAAAAACACCAACTGGACTCGAGGCCATTTTACAATTGGAACTAGGCGTCTCCATGACCTCCAAGGGGCATGATTTCTTCCCAGTCCATTTTTAGGTGTGAATTTTGGGATTTGCCTCTGGCAGAAGTCTCTTTGTAGTATACCCTACTACTAATAGAATAGTTTGTGCAATAGGTGGTAGCTGCATGAAATGCCCCGTTCAGCCACAGGTAATGATGAGTGACTTTAAAATGTAGTTTTGATTGGAAATTCATGGAGACTCAAAAGGACAGTGCGTCAAAAACGGGCAGCATGTATGTTTTTCTTAGAGCAGCACTTCCCAACCTTGGGTCGTGACCCAAATGAGGATCACAGGGGCAATGCCGGTGCCGCTGTACACAAAGGATGAGCTGTGC
Organism: Gavialis gangeticus; assembly: GCF_001723915.1. Classification (NCBI taxonomy): domain Eukaryota; kingdom Metazoa; phylum Chordata; order Crocodylia; family Gavialidae; genus Gavialis; species Gavialis gangeticus. The sequence goes on from NW_017728995.1 coordinate 10,676,220, forward strand.
TGCATGCCGTGAGCTCCTCTGCCCAGGCCTCAGGGCTGTTGCCTTCTGCTCCCAGCAGCAGGTCACGGCAAAAAAAGGTTGGGAACCACTGTCTTAGAGCAACAAAACTAAGGCAGATTTCTGTGATGAATGTTACATGATTGCCAGTGTTAGTCAGAAAGATTCTTGATGAAAGGCTTTTTGCAGAATTCTCAAATTTAAAAGCAATGAATGAATGAATCCCTGGGTTTTTACCCCAAGCTGTTTCAGGAATATTCAACCCCCTCTGGATCTTAGTCTCAACATATTTAAACCCAAAAAGCCTTTTATTAGGGTGACTTGTGTATGCATTTAAAAAGAAAGCCTAATCATAATACAAACTAAAAAAAATGAGAAAGGGAAAAAGCATATTGTAATTTCCTGTGGGGAAGCTCAATTAGGCAGACAAATGACACAGATGACTTCACTAATTTATATTCTCTGTGATTGTTGTGATGAAACACAACACGCATGCTGTTAGTTTCATTCCTTAGAGCTTTGAATAGTTTACCATTTGTGGCTGTAAAACACAATAGGGAATACCTTAACATATGCTGGAACTAAACTAAATGAAAAATGGCAGTATATAATCTGTAAAACATAGAATTATCTTCTTGAAGTATTTATGTAGAAAAAAAAGACTGCTCTGACTTCATAATTCTAAAAACCTATTGGAATACATTGCATCTCAAAATATATAAATAATCATAAACCTAAAACTTTACTTCCTGCTGCATTGAAGTACCTTCCCCCACTTCCTTGATTGGAGCAGTTATTAGATGAAGATTAGGTAATAATCAGACTGATAATCTACTGGCTGTTGAGTAATTTCTTTATATGTTGTAATATGTTTACTGGTATTTGACAAAAGAGAAGGGTGCTGTCTTTGATCCTTACTGTACTTCCCTAGTAAATATTAGTTGCAGTTGAAGTCCCCAATTCAGTAAAGAATTTAAGCATATGATTAAATCAGTCCTTGTTAGTAAGTCCTTGAGGTAAAAAAAGTACATACCTCGGTTTACATGCTTTACTGAATATGAATGGATAACTGAAGTAGCCAGTTAATTGTAGTTACTGGTAAAATGCCTTAGCTGTGAAAACTGGTATGGATTCCAGATTATGGAATATGGATGGGCCTAAACTTCATACTTCAGATCTGGATTCAGATCTAAATCTTTCCTTAATTAAAGAACGTTTGGATTGCAGTTCAGGTTAACATCTTTGCTTAAATATTTTTTAGGATGGAAGAACCATCCTTTAGAAAAATACTTTAACTGTTACGTGTTTGAAATACGGTCCACGAAGTCCAAGTCATTGTACAAACAGAAAGAGGAAAAGGCCTTGACCTCAAGTGCTTACTCTCTAAAAAGTCATATGGCCAACCAGGTCCTTTACATGTTCTGCCCTGTGTAGAGCTATGCTAAGACGAAAATACTTTTGTAGTGATTGGGAGATTCTAAAACAGGGCTTCCCAACCTTTTTTGCTGTGAGCCGCTGCTGGGAGCAGAGTGTAGCAGCAGCAGTGGCCCCGGGGCGGGGGAGCTCCCGGCACATGGTGTGGCTCATCCTTTGTGTGTGGCACTGCCGGCATTGCCCCCGCGACCTTCATTTGGGTTGTGACGCAAGGTTGGGAACTGCTGCTCTAAGGGAAGTAGTACAACTGAGGAAGGGTGACTCAGGGGTTGGGGTGGGGGGAAAGAGTGCAAGGTAGTCACCTTAACAGCTGGGCTAGGGACAGACATTACACATAAACCAGTTTAAGTGATCAGAAACTGGTTTAAACCTATAACAGAACAGATGTTCTGTGCAGATAAGCCCGTCTGAAAATGGCTGAATCCAGTTTGAGATAAACCTGGTTGAATGTAGTATGAGACTTAACTGATTTGGGTCAAACTGGTTTATGCAATAGCTGTCCTAGGCCCCTTGCTGGTTTAAGTTAAATTAGAGTTCCCCAGCACCCCAGCATGCTCTCTGGGCTGGGCGGAGCTCTCTGCTCCACAGCAGAGCTGGTCCCTCCCCTCTGCTCCCTGGCCAGAGCTCCGGCAGGGACTGCTAGG
>NW_017728995.1:10683294-10683940 GCF_001723915.1 Gavialis gangeticus
GAAAGAGTGCAAGGTAGTCACCTTAACAGCTGGGCTAGGGACAGACATTACACATAAACCAGTTTAAGTGATCAGAAACTGGTTTAAACCTATAACAGAACAGATGTTCTGTGCAGATAAGCCCGTCTGAAAATGGCTGAATCCAGTTTGAGATAAACCTGGTTGAATGTAGTATGAGACTTAACTGATTTGGGTCAAACTGGTTTATGCAATAGCTGTCCTAGGCCCCTTGCTGGTTTAAGTTAAATTAGAGTTCCCCAGCACCCCAGCATGCTCTCTGGGCTGGGCGGAGCTCTCTGCTCCACAGCAGAGCTGGTCCCTCCCCTCTGCTCCCTGGCCAGAGCTCCGGCAGGGACTTGTAGGCACAGCAGGGTCTGCTGGCTTCCCCATGCCCCTCTCCCTCACGCCCCTTCACCACTCACTGCTTAAGCAGGGATCCCTTCCTTCTGTCTGCCACAGCACGGGCCATAGCCAGCATGTGACTGTGTACGGCTCCAGCAGAGACTGCAGAAACAGCAGGGTCTGCCTGGCTCCCCCCTGCCTTACCCACCCCTGGTTGCTCAAGCAGGAAATTCCTTGCTCCCTCCCTCCCTCCCTCCCTCCCTCCCATCTCCTACAGCACAGATGCCAGCCCCATGGACCTTAG
>NW_017728995.1:10683951-10691158 GCF_001723915.1 Gavialis gangeticus
ATGTGGTAAGCTAGCTAATGCCAAGAGGTGTCTGTACTTGTGTGTCTCTCCAATTTCACTGGGGCAGGCAGACAGAAGAGTGACTGCTTAGGGCTGTTTGGAGTGAATCAGTAGGTTAGCTGGTAAGCTGTTTAAGAAATTTGAAGTAATGGAGGCCATTGTTTTGCTAATTGGGTGATAAAGCCTGTTATCACTATCAGCCCCCAGCTGGCTTGCTCATCTGTCAGCTTCCTGCAGACAGTATGACAAAACAGGGTGGGAGATTAAAAAGTTCCATATCATCAACAGAAGCATGCACTGCAACGCCCCACCATCCCCCCCGGCCTCAGCGTGCTAGCCCAGGTCTGGGAGCTAGAAACACTCCTGCCCCTTGAGCAGCCAGCAGGTGAAAGCCTGGGACCATGCAGGCAGACATCCCTAATGAGAGAGTCCTGCCAGGGCCTGGCCAGGCCCCCTCAGCTCAGCTCCCTGCAGAAGGGAAGGAAGGACTGCTCTAGCACCCCCCGGCTTTTAGCCTGTGCTACTGCAGGCATGTGCCTGCATTTCCTCAGTCCGGAGAAAATGTCTGTCCAGTTTCAAACCAGTTCAGCATAGCCATATTAAACTGACCTGCAAAGATTGAAACAATTCAGGTTCAGGCTTTTTGAATGTCTGTTCCTAGCCCTGTTTTCTAGCTGTGCAGCACCCACTGCCAGCATCGTGGCAGCTGGCAGTGCCCAGGGCAAACTGCTGCCCTGTTATGCTTCTGTCTAAAAGGCTGCATGAATGCCTATTTACTTTTGAAGGTGCTGGTGTCAGAAATGTGAGTGGAAGTGCCTTGAATCTCAGAATAAATCTGGTTCTTATGTAATTTCCAGTTTTATTGACTCAACAAATGTGGGTAAGTTTTAGCCACAGTTTGGAGTAGTTACCTGAATTCAGCTGGAACTGATTAACTTAACTTATTGAGGTTTGCCTATTTTCTAAGGTCATATATCATGTTATACAGAATTAAACATAATGGGTTTAATTATTACAAATATTTAAACATATTTTTGCTCACATACGCATTTTTAATAAACTTTCACGTAATTTATTTTGCTCTACTATGGGATAACATTGTGTCCATGTTTTACTCACTGCTATCATATACAAAAATCTGCTGAAGCTAGATTATATACCACTTATTTTTTGACACTGGTTTGATAGCTTACATGAGGCAGCAGATGATACTTATGGGTCATGTTTCCTTATTGGGATTCTAAAGTTACTGAGTAATTTCTTTTTCTTTCAAATGCTGTTCATTGTAAAGATAGTTTCTACCTGCATTATAGTTCTATGACTGTGGTTATCAGTAAAGGCTCCATATAGGTATTAAAGCTAACTGACTGTTTCTAGCATTTCACTATGTAGTATAATATTTATGGAATCATCTATTCCTCTGAGGTTTATAATTTTTATCTATACAAAGTTTCTTGTATTAATAGAATTTCTCTGAGTTTCTAACTGTAGCTGAAATATAAAGGACAATGTTATTAATTTAATATATTTCAGAGGTGTTGGCATTCCAGTGAAGATTTACCTCAGTCTCATTTATGTACAAGTAACTTTTGATGTAAGTGCAAAATAACCATTTAGGACTATATTCTGCTCAGAAATACCATGAACCATGAGTTAGAGACAGATATCTGAGAATTAAAGTTAATTTTCCAACGTCTTCAACGTTTCATTAGTGATAAGTGATATGGCAGGCAGAAACAGTTGTAGACAAAAAAACTTTATGGAAGGGCTCATGTTGTATGTGGTGAGGCCTATGTTTGTGTGTTAGCACTTTGACCACCAGTTCATAGTCTTGGGCCCCAGGCTTCATTCCAAACATGGTCCTTCCTAGAACCTGGCCATCTTTCTCTAATTCCATTTGTCAAACTCCATGTAGCCCAAACTAACCAACCATGCTGCACTTCATGAACGCAGGACTACATTCTTTTCTCTGGAGGGTGGCCATGGTAGACTCAAGTGGGGTCAAATTCCTCAAAAAATCGCCAAGGTTTCTTCTTCCCAAAGGCTGTAGGAGTCTTTCTATGAAAACTTTGTGCAACTAGGCTTTGGTGGAATGTCAGGCTGTACTGTGGAGCTCTCCAGTGGAAATCTTCATTAAGTTTGACATTGGAGACACAGGCAGGGAAGCCAAGAGGAACACAGATTTAGAGGAAGTTGTGCTGCTGAAAGCTCAGTTTTGATAGTACCATGTTGGTGGCTAGGTATTTATTTGAAGGTCTTAGCATCCAACCCAAGCATTCACATAATATTCCAAAGATTTCTGCAGACTTTCCTCTTCTTCAGACTGGGAATCCCTTTCAGTGTTGGAAGGAGAATTGCAAAAAAACCAAAAAAAAATATGGCTACCTACCTTTATTATTTTTTTTTTTAAAGAATAGTTTTTCCTTAGGGGAAAAATAAGATTTTATACAACATCAGCAATAGGCTGGCACACAGTGAACAAGCAAAATGCTTGATGCAAAAACTCAATCAAAGCAAGAACAAGCTTATCTGATAGCATGATGCGCAGTGTACAAGCTGATGCAATAGCAGGATCCTATATTAGAAATGGAGACTGATGGTAAACTGCATCAATAACAAAACACATCAAGAGCAGAGTTCCAGGCGAGAACAGCAGCAAGAGTAAACCTCATCAACAACAAACTGCTCTTGTGCATTAGTAAATTGCAATCATAGCAGAAATCTCTTCTACACACAGAGCTCGAAGACAACAGATTTTTTTTCTCTAGGTGTTTACTTCAGGAACCCTTTCCAACCTGAAATAAAGAACACCCTTGGCTATCAAACTAACAGGTATGGGGTTCCCATTTAAATTTAACTAGAGGACAAAACTGATGAATTTTGACTTTGAAGCTATAGGGGGAAATGCAAAAGAACATTTTGCAGGCACCTGTAGTTCAGAACCACTTATAAGCACTGACTCTCCACACTGTTACTGCATAAGTCATCCTCATTTGCAATTCATCAGTCCCCCTTAACTCATGTATAAGCAGTTACCTTCCATTTAGACACCACAGGGGTGTTATCATCAAAAGGATGAAGTCAGCTAAAAGAATCACTTAATACAGAAATGAGGGCAATGTATTAACGTAACAACAGGACATCTAGTTTTATGTATTTAAAGCTAGCAGCCTAAAATTGTAGGTGTAAAAGGATATTTATTGGGAACAACTGTACCTTTATAAAATGGACTTTGGAAGATTAGATTTATATTTAAATAAAATAGACTAAAACTCAAACATTATATGGTGATGAGTGCTTTATAAGTGTGTATAGTAATAATGAAGATGACAACATCATGTTGAATTTTATTACAGTAAATAAAATGAACATTGGAGGCAAATATTTTTTCTCCCAACCCTGACAGAAAGATTTTCACAAACTAATGTTAATATACCAAAGGCTACAACAAAGCATGATTATTTGCCAAATGATGCAGGCTCTTTGGCTCCTTTTTTTCTCAGTCTGCTTTGCAAATTGAGCCAGGAGGGTAATGTATCCACCTCTGTGCTGCCCAGAAGCATGCCCAAGGGCAAGCTTCAGTTTTGCATCGGAGGCTCCTTCCTTCTTCCTTGTGCCACATGCCCCTTTTTTTCTTGAAGGGAATGAGGGGAGAAGGGGAAAAGGAGGAACTTAAACTTTTTGACTTGCTATAGTGACTGAGAATAGCACTGAAAAGTTTAAAATAAACTCCTGTCCCTCAAAGAGAAGCTCAGAATAAATCACTGAGTTCAAGAACAGCAGAAGTGAAAGCAAGAGAACATAAACTTGTTAACCTTCATACGTTCCCATGGGGTAATTTTCCTACCCCAGACACATATTTTAAAGTGAATTAATTCAAAATTTTTTTCTTTTTAGGACATTGTCCCTAGCACTGCAGTGCACAATAACCCCAAAGAACAGCTGGCTTACATGAATGGTTTGCTCTCTGTGGATGAAAAACTGCCCAGGTTAACATGTTACCCCAGGTGTGAATGTGTTTTTCCATATGGGGTAACAACTTACCCCATGCCCATGTTAATGCATTGGGGTCCCAATGCAATTTCTGTATAAATGACAGGTTTAAACCTGTTTGGCGACATTAGGTGCATGCATCTGCATTCATTCACACCTCATTCATGTCCACTTCAGGTATCCATGGGAACTAATGGATGGCCATCCTCCACTCCGCTTTTGTAGAAGATGGTGGTAATCCCTTTTGCTAAGCACTTTGTTTGCAGGTTGCAAGGTCGTCAAAACACCCTGCCCTTTGCCAACCCTCCCCTGCCCCTCCCCCCCCAAACCCTTTGTCACACCCAAATCCACCTCTGCTCTCTTTTCTCATGGCAAAACTCCGCCTTACCTGCTCCTTTCATAACATACAAGCTAGTTTGCCCTGCCTTTGTTAGAAGTGAGGACAAAGAGCAAAGGGACAGCAGAGAAGAAATAGAACAACATCATACTGTAATACAGTGTACGCTATGGAGTCCCCTTCAACAGTAAAGGCTTGACAACTAGGGGTGTGCTAAATGGGCCGTACGCAATTTGGATTTGGCCCGAAACGGGGACAGTGATTCAATTCATTGATTCAGATCACTGTCCCAGATTTGATTCGGCCAAATCCAAATCTGAAGATTCAGTGCTGATTCAGATAATCAGTGATTCAGCCATAGACACAGCTTTAAATGTTTTTTCTACATATCTCAAGGTACCAGGCATGGCTCATGAATGCTGCAATGTTGGGGTAGATGGAGCATCCCACAGGAGTGCAGGGGAGTCCCCATGTGCTTGGCGGTGAACCCAGAAGTGGACCGGAAGTACTTCTGGTCCACTGCCAAGTCTGCCACTGAGTGTGTGCCCTCCCTACGCCCTCTGGCTCAGCAGTTGGTCACAGGGGGACCCTGGGTGCCCCCCAGACCCAGGAGGCACTAGTTGCTGAGCTAGGGGGTGCAGCGGGGGTGGGCGCAGTACGCTCCCCGGAAGACCCAGAAGTGGACCAGAAGTGCTGCTGGTCCACTTCCGGGTCTGGTGCCAAGCATGCCAGGGACCCCGCCCCCGCACTCATGTAGGATCCTCCATCCACCCCAGCATCTCAGCATTCACAAGCCATCTGTTACCTAGAGCTATGTAGAAAAAACATTTAAAGCGGTGTCTATGTCTGAATTGTCAAATCTTTCTGAATCTCTCCAAATTGATTTGGAGGGTTCTGATTCAATTCAGAGAGATTAAAAGGTCACCTGATTCAATTCTGAGTCAGAGATTCAGCCACTGAATCGGGTTGAATCTCTGCCAAATTGAATCGGGGACTGAAATTTTGCACAGCCCTACTGACAACCCGCATGCCCCTTTTACCTGTTCTTAGTAAGCCCCTGCATGTGTGGTTTCCAAACAGCATTCACACACATTTGGCTTGCCTTCAAAGGATGGATGCTGGTTTTTGGCTTCTATGCCCAGGAGGAAAGGGTACTACGTGTGCTGCCATACGGCAGGGCTGAATTGCTTCTATGACAGCATAGAAGGACAGGCTTTTCTTTGATTGTTGTTTAAGTGCAGGATAAGAAGGCAGAGCATACTCAGTGCTGAAGCCTGTCTTGCACAGGTAACCAGAGATGACAGTGACACATCCCCTGATGAAATCCTATCCCAAGGCAGTGAGGATGCTGACTTGGTTCCAGACATGGGGGACTGTTAAGAGCAAGAAAACCATGCATCTATAGAAGCTTCATCCAGCTCAGGTGAGGAGGAGTTGGTGCCACAAGAAGAAGTGATGCCAATACTTCCAGTGGGAAAGGGAAGAGTACCAGCCTGGGGCCACTGTAGATGACAGAAGAGAGGTACAGCAGGATGTGGAGCAGAACCACTGCTACCACCCCCAGAAAACATTGCAGATGATGACACCTTTAGAGGAAGGAATGGCAGAGTGTGGGGAAAAAAGTCTACAGTTAATACATCATCAGAGAACAGTGAAGGACATAGTCCATGAAAGTGCTGGGCCAACAAGAGAAAGTAATAAAGACACAGTGGTGAAAACATTTCACCTGTTTCTCTCACAAGCTTTCTTGACTGTTATCATAAGAGAAACAAACAGAGCGGCAGAAAGTAGATTCAGGGAGTTGAATGATAACCATCCTGAAAATAGAAAGGAGTAGAACAAGCTGGACAAAACAGCGCTGAAAGCCTACACTGGCCTCCTCCTGCTAAGTGGTCTATACCATGGTGGTCATGAGGCACTAGAGGAGTTGTGGGAACGACGCACTGGGTGTCCTTGCTTTCGTGTCACCATTAGTTTAAAATGATTCCATCAAATCACCAAGTACCTGAGATTTGACAACAAAATAACATGTGAGGAAAGGAGAACTGAGGACAAGCTTGCTGCCTTCAGAGATACTGGGGGACAATTTGTGAAGCAGCTCAGGAAATAGTATATTCCAGGAATACACCTGATGGTTGATGAGCAGCTCATTGCATTCAGGGGTCTCTGTCGCTTCAGACAGTATATGCCCAGCAAGCCTGTCAAATATGTCTTGAAAATTTGGTGGTGCTGTGATGCAACAACATCATTCCCCTGTCTACAGACATCTACCTAGGCAAGAAACCAGAAGCTCCACACCAAGGTAATCTTGGTACCCAGATCACTGAAAAACTGGTTCATCCCTGGTACAAGACAGGAAGGAATATTGTGGGTGGCAATTTTTTCAGAAGTACTGACCTGGCAGAAAGGCTGCTTCAGCAGGACTTCACCTATGTGGATATGATTCAGAAAAACAAGGGTGATATCCCAAATGAAATGCAATGCAATCAAAGAAGGGAAACTTTTTCATCCATTTTTGCTTTTGATGGGGAACTCACCCGAGTTTCCTATGTTCCAAAGAAATTCAAAGTTGTGATGTTGCTGTCAAGCATGCACCATGACTTGTCAGTGGGTGGAGAGCAAAGAAAGCTGGATATCATCCACAACTACAATAAAAACAAGGGTGGGGTGGATAACCTTGACTACTTAGTCCATATGACACCTGCAGATGGAAAATCAACAGGTGGCAAATCACACTATTTTTCAATATGGTGGATGAGGCTGCCATTGCTAGCTTCATCATTTGGCTAGGCCACAGTGCAAACTGGAATAAAAATCACATTTAACAAGACAGCGCTTTTTTTTGCAGGAGCTTGGAGAACAGTTGATTGATGGACA
>NW_017728995.1:10691169-10691799 GCF_001723915.1 Gavialis gangeticus
CAAGTACTGACCTGGCAGAAAGACTGCTACAGCAGGACTTGGCCTATGTGGGTATGATTTGGAAAAACAAGGCCGAAATCCCAAACAAAATGCAAGCAAATCAAAGAAGGGAAACTTTTTTATCCATTTTTGCTTTTGATGGGGAACTCACCCTAGTTTCCTATATTCCAAAGAAGTCCAAAGTTGTGCTGTTGCTGTCAAGCATGCACCATGACCTGTCAGTGGGTGGAGAGCAAAGAAAGCCAGACATCATCCCTGACTACAATAAAAACAAGGGTGGGGTGGATAACCTTAACCACTTAGTCCGTATGACCATCTGCAGATAGAAAAATCAACAATGACACTATTTTTCAATATACCGGATGTGGCTGCCATTGCCAGCCTCATCATTTGTGTAGGCCACAATGGAAACTGGAAGGAAAGATCACATTTAAGAAGGTGGCGATTTTTTTTGCAGGAGCTTGGAGAACAGTTGATTGATGGACAAATAAAACAAAGAATGATGGATACACGTAATTTGTCTAAATCCATCAAGGCTGGTATGACTGCCCTAAATTTCAAATTGCCACGCACACCCCAGGAGAACCTCTTGCAAGCATGAGTGGACGTTGTGCTTTTTGTCCAAGGACA
>NW_017728995.1:10696799-10708976 GCF_001723915.1 Gavialis gangeticus
CCCCGGTAGAACCTTCTGCAAGCGTGAATGACATTGTGCTTTTTGTCCAAGAACAGAAGACTGCAAAATCCAGAAACGATGCAAAGATTGTAAGCGATGTGCTTGTGTACACCACAGTACATCACTGCTGTTTTGTGAGGAATGCAATATTTAGTTAAAACAGTGAGGAAATGTTTTTGGAAGTAATTGCTATTTTGAAAATAGTGTGAACTGCAGACTTGGCAAATTGTTCATTCACATTTTGAAACTCTAAAAAAAAGTTTAAATGTTGTTCATAGTTCTAGTTAAATAGTATGTTGGCCTCAAATCATCATAAATACTCTTTCAAACAATCTGCATATTTAATACATTTTTTTGGTACATTTATACTGTTGTCACTGGTTCTATTTTGGTCATGCAGATGTGGTAACAATTTACCCCATGCAACCAACAATGTCGAACTGCGGGGTAGCAAGTTACCCTGTGAGAATAACAACGGTTGTGGTTTCATGAGAATGGATTAGGGTTAAGGTCTAGATCCTCAGTTACCAATGTACAGAGCAAGGGACTGAACAAAATTGTGCTTTCCAAGAGCACCCTGGAAAACAGACTCTCTCTCTTCAAGTCACAGTGTGTCTTCTGGTCCTCTTCCTGCTTCAGAGAAGAAGGAAATTGCACGGAGTTTACCTACAATTTCCTGCTACACAGGCTATTGTGGTGGGGTCAGATCTAGGGCTCTGGTACTTACCTGCCTGTGGTGGCTAACAGGAGCTCTAGTGACCTCTTTTTCCTTCCCCTGCTGCAGTCTGTTACAGGTGGCTGGTTCTAAAGGAGAGGTTCCACTTCAGTACCTTGCACAACTGCATAGTCTTCAGTGAGCAGGAATAAAAGATAAAATCAAAAAGAAAACATTTTCTTTTTATTATAAGGCAAAAGCAGCAGCATAGTCTTCACACTGGCTTTGTCCAAATAGTTATACTTTCTTTTTTCCCCCCATCAGGATAAAAGGTTCCTTGGGCTCCTTTGGGAGATGCTAACTCCATGACTGGTGCTTTATGTCAGCACTTTCTCAAGGTGGTCCTCTAAGAAATTATTTCTATTTATGGTGATGTGAGTTAGGGAGTAGTGGGGAAGAGGCAAGTTTGTCACTGGTGTTGTACACACAGGAATAAACTCCTTAGAGTTTAATGGAGTTGTACTGACTGACTCAGTCAGGTTCAAATTTAGCCCTGCTGCTAGGTAATACAATACTCATCTCTGTTTGGGCAGGCTGCAGCATTACCACAGGTTCTGTGTATGACAGTGCACATGTACCTATAACATAGGGAAGAAGTTACGCACTTTTGGGGCAGACTTCCCCTTCTTCTCCCATTGTCCCACGAGCTGGTATTTGTTAGAAATTGCAGCACTAGTTCCCAACCCCTGGGCCCATTTGGTTATCTTGGCTGGCATAGATGGAGCCAAAATCCTGCCCCTTGCTCAACTTCAGCTCCCAAAGAGTAGTGGCTAGTTTTCCCTCACTCAGTGCCCACAGTCAAAGACTGTAGGCCACTGAAGGAATAATTGGGAAAGGGGGTTCCCTGTCTTATGAGAACTCAAAGGACAATACATCCCGCAAAATTTAGTGGTCCCCTTTCTTGAGTAGGGGGTAATTCCCATAAGACTGTAATTCTGGATGAAAAGGTAACTATAAATTGACAATCTCCCTTAGGACACATGTCATTAAACTGTCTAAAACCATATTTCTTTTTCTCCTCACACATTCTCACCACTGTTCTTGGATTATGATATCTTAAAGTAGGGCTTTTTCATGCACAGTGATAAGGAAGGCATATCGTTGTGCTGCTACGACAGAATTGTGTTTAAGCAGGAGTCTGTAGAATGCTAGGGCAGAAGGAGAAGAAAGACTTGGGTCAGAAGCTTGTCAAAAAGAAGTAATATCTGCAATATTTGCTCAGCCTCCTGACCAAAAAAAAGTAGAGTATCGGAGTAAAAGCAATGTTTTTTCAAGCATGATTAGTAATATTTTAATTCAACACAGCACCAAGAAATGGATTTTATTGCTCTGTATTCTATGGATCATGAATTTAACTGAACTAAATATTCAAAGGACATATGAAAAATACTGCTTTAGTGGGCTGTTGACCACATTTTATCCGGCATTTTACTAAGAGTATGGTATTTTTTTTTCATTTTAGCTTACTCAGCTTTTCACATAATTAACAATCTATCCCCAAAGACCTATGTATCACCAAAGAACAGCGAAACAATCAGCAGCTCTATTTACCTTACTTCATTGAGCGACATTTTACTATCTCATCTTTGCTGCCTTTTTTTAAAGTCTATTTCAGCAAAACTTTGAACAAGAATATTGATTTACTTTTTGGAGCTTAACTGGTCTGTATGCAGCCACAAGCGATGTTGCAAGGTAGGTGTTTCAAGGCATCATTATTATTATGCATTACGTGAGCTATATACCCAAGATCCCAGTATGCACTTTGCAAGGAATAGTATAGCTTCATTGTTAGTTGCAGCACCTGCTCCAAAGAACTTATGAGATGATAGAAGGGATGGGTAGTGGGAGAAAAGAGCAGGTACACAGGCTCTGAGTTGCCTGCAGCCTGCTACTAGGTTAAATGGCAAGATTAGAAGTGTAGTCAAATCTCAGCTTATTGCTTTATCTGCTGTACTATTCAGCCTTTAATGATTTACATAAATTAATTTTGAAGCTAACTGAGCTGGTTTAATTTTAAACAGCTTAATTTAAAAAAAATCTATTAGATCACAAGTATTTTCATTAGAAGTGTTTAGATTTCAGATTGTTCTTATCATTGTAAAACCAAACTCGGATCTCCATGTCAAACCTTGGAATGCCTGGGTGTCCACTTGGTCTGCATTTACATTAGTGCGAGGGGTCTGCAGAGCTGTACCAGGAGAGTTGTGAAGCCCAGAAGGTGTCATCCTCTGGTTTGTCTGCTGCCCTGACAGGCAGCCTCTGTAAGGGTAAGATTAAATGCTGAAGCATTTATGAAGCATGATACGTGCTACCATCCAAAACCAAAAACAGTGAGCTAAAAAGCACAGCTAATTGAACTGTCCCTACTTACAGTTTGGGACATCTTTATTGTGTTCCTAGTCACATTGTGTCCTATGTAGACAACCTACTTGCACTGCCTGTGACACAGCTCTGTCTGCATATCACTGTACAGTTAACCTGGGCTTTTATTTAGGTTTTACCTAAAATCACTCTGCCATCCACAGAAAAGACCCTCTGGCTTAGATCTGGAAGCTTTTTGAGCCTGGGGTAACTACTACCACTGGAGGCATAGACTAGAGTCTGGAGTGTGTTTTGACACATGTTCTGGGGGTGGGGGTTGGGGGGCACTTTAATTTTTGATTACAGCGGCTCTGAGAGTTGCTGTAATTAAAGAGCCACAGTGTCCCTGTGCTTCTCAATCGCGGCAGGGGTGTTTTCACTAAAGTTCATCGAGCAAGCTTTAGTTAAAGCATCCCCACTGCCATTTTGAAGTGCAGGGATGGTGATACATGAGGTGCAGAGGCTGGCTGGAGCATGTTAATTATCATGATCCAGAGACTCAATTAATCGCTGTAATTACAGCATGCTGGAGTAGCGTCTTGGCATGTCTACAGGCACCTGGGTTACGGTTTAACCAGGGCTGGAACTAAGCCATTTTGCAATTAAGATGCAGGTGGTGTGCAAAAAGGTCTCCATTGCCCCTCTTACAGTTTCCTCTTAAGGAAGGAGAGTTCTCCTGCCCTGACACAATTGACTGGGAAAGAAACCTAGAGCATCTCAGCACAAAGAGCCATAGAGTATGCCCCCAGGTATATGTGGATGAGTACAGAAGTAGCTGGGACAAGTAATGTAGCTAGGGACTTGCTGGGAGGTCAGGGGTCAGTGGGAAAAGGGAGGGTCAGTCTCAGGCCAGACTTACCCAAGTCCTGATCACCTGGGTTATCTGGGCAGTGAAGACATAATTAATGAATCAAGTTACAACAGCAATGACTTTGGCTATGCCTTCTTACCTGTGTGAGAGAGAGATGATAGATACTGAAACATTATGACAAGATGAGTCTAAATGCACAATTCTTACTGTTTTTAAGATGCTACACATGTATCCCTGTGGTTGAACAAAATATAAGCCATGCAGTCTGTATTTAGCTTCAGTATTTCTTGAATTTGGAATGCTTTGTTGAGTAACGTTAATACTTAACTAACATAGTTTTTAATTATAGAAGTTTCTAAAGGATGGTGGAGAGTGTCATTTTCGAGGGGAAAACAATGGAAAAAAGGAAAACAAATCAAGGAATATCTGACTTCAAGAGTTTGAAACTCTGTTGTCTTTGAAAAGTTTGCAGTTGGTACAGGTACATTATATAGATCAGATCCTTACATGCTCTAGTTCCCATAACTTTATGAAAGGCTATGAAGCCAAAGATCTGGCTCCACTTTCCCCCAAACTCCTAAACCTTACAAATTATGCAGGAGCAAAGCCATGCTCCTGCTCTGAACTGACTTGCAAGATATCCATTATCTTTTCAGTCCTACACATGTAATGTATTTAATCACATCCCACATGCACTCCCCCATGCCCTCAATCAGCCATCCAAACTGGGGTGAATGTTTTAATCAGGGAAGCTGATTTTTCTTCACTGGAATCCATGGACGTGCTGTGCCCTAATGGCTGCTAAAATGGTTCCCGCTTCTATTTGGTCCAGTAAGCAAAAAGGGTCCAGTGTTAATCCTAGCATGACCACTAAGGAATTGGAATAAAAGTGACCAAAGCTTCTACCAATTCCTTAGTAGTTGTGAGAGAGTTAGCACTGAGACTTGTGACTGAAGCAGCAATTTAGCCACTGCATGTAGTTGACTGTCTCTGGAAAAATCTTTTTTCTGCATTCTGCTTTCTGAAAGCAAGGTGCAGGTCTTAACTTTTTTGGGGGGGGTGGTATGCAAGAAAATAAAGTATTCTCATTTAAACCATTACTAAATTACATTTGCTATAAGTTTGATCTTTTATCATTAAAATTGGCAATTTTCCATTATCTAGTTAGGACCAAGCCTTGGGAATAGGAGGCCCTGTATTAGCCTGTAGAGAGGGTACAGATGATCAGAGGTAAGTTATGAGCCATCGAAGAAGGTTGGGGAGTGGGGTGCTATCATCGACAGGGCCATTTGGTGCTGGATCCAGAGAAAGTGTGGGGATGGGTTGGTTGATTGTGGGATTAGTACCTCCCCTCATGGATGCAATTATTTGGGTCATATTTGAATTGCATATCATGCTATCAGAAAGTGTGACAATGACCTTTTTGTACATAAGAATTAAGTTAATTGTAACTGAGAGTAGGGGCTCATCCTGAAGTGAAAGTAGGGTGTGAATGTACAGCAGGCCAGCTTTTCTGTTGTAATAACATGCTTGTACCTGTAAAAAACAATTGTGGTAGTTTGTCCCCTTTTCATTGAGGGGTAAGAAAACCTCATGGCATCTTCTTCATGCCCATGTCCTAAAGCACAACTTACTTATCTAAGTCACACCCCTAGTTCTCCTGGCTGAAAATTCTGCTAGAGGTTGGGGGTGAATGAGGAGCAAGACTTTGTACTGTGTAATCACTGGCCAGGGCCTTTAGTTCAGAGAAGACTTTTTTTCATATGTACAAGAGCCCTTCTCAGAAGGCTTAGGTCCTTCACCAGGTAGATTGCACTCACTGTCTCAACAAAAAATTCCAGCTGACGCCTATAGGCACGTGTGGGCTCCAAAAGAATTGGAGCTCCAAATTCTCCAGAAGAATTCTTTGAAACCGTGTTGAGGAAAAAAACCCAAACCCAAATCACTTTGAGCTTAACATAATGGCACATGCTCCATCCATTCTTCCTTAGAATCCACTGAACACACTGAGTAAATGATGCTCAGGATTGATTTCAAAACACCCCTACCTACATCAGTCAAGTTGAAAATGTGTCCTGTGAAGAAAGATGCTCATTTCTATGTCAAGTTTCATTTTTCCCACTTCAACTGTTTTAGCAGTAAAACTTCTCAGAAGATTTGTAAGAATTATTTCAAAGTTGGGAAAATGGATGGTTTTTATGTTCCTGATCCTCCCAAACCCTAGTGACCTTTTTATTCAAACTTTCCATAAATAAACACCTTTTGCCAGATGCCAAGAAAGGAAAAGACCTGTTATGGCTAGATTCTTTGCTAGTAGATAAAATAAGTGTAAATTGATAAAATTCTATATAAGTCAACAGAGCTCTGCTGTTTTATGCTGGCAGATAATTCCTTAATTCCTTCCACCTAGTAGCAATAAGATACTTCTCTATTTTCATCTGGGTATGTTATATTGTTTTATGTATGTTTCCACAGAAGATAAATTTGCTGCTCCAAAAATTAAAGACTAAATTAAAACTAAATTTTGTGTGTGTATACATACATATATACATGTGTGTATATATGTGTATATGTGTATATATGTGTGTGTATGTGTGTGTGTGTGTGTGTATATATGTTGCCCATGTCCATTGTGCAAAAGGAAAGTGAGACATTAATGCTATTGTTGCAATTTAGTTCAGATTAAGTGATGACTTTTATGGGGCCCTTTTGTAGCAAATTAAAGAAATGCAAATTTTATTGAAGAAACAGCTATTCCTGGCCATATAATACTGAGCCTCCTGCACAGGACCAAAGGCACAGAAGGCACATAACAAAGTCTAGTAGCCATGAAAGCAACAGTACAAAAAAGCAGCTTTCTCTCTCTTGATTTAATTTTCTGTAGTTATAGAAATGAGGCTACCAGCTGTTTGAATTACAATGTGCAGCGACAGAATAATGAGAAAGTTAATCTCTTTAAGTAGCTATCATATTCTAGTTTCTGCATTGGCATCTACTTTCCTGGCATTCTCTTTTACCAGTAAATCTGCACTCTAAAGCAAGTGGCAGAATTCTGAGTACAGGTGGGATAAAGCAGAGCACCTGCTGGTAATTAGACTGTGAATGTCTGTGTAACAAAATACAGAAGCTTCCTAGCTCTGCATTGTGTGACTTGTGTGTGTGATGCTCTTGGTGTGGGGGATGGGGGCATTAGAAACGAAAACTACTGCTGTACCCTTTTTTTCTGAGTACTGTTATCAAGAAACTTATATAAAAACTATTTTTTAAAAAATGTACTATGTCCTTTGCAGCTCAATACATAGGTTTAAGAACGTGCTAGGGTTACAGGTAGTTTTAATAGTATTCAGGTATGGATAAATTCTAAGCTACAAGGCATCACTTTAAGGATATTCATTCTCAATTTGTGGATGCTCTGGATCTTTTTTGCCATACAGGCACCCCAGGAATGGCAGGCAGGTCCCTGATGCACAATTGTGGAACTGCTGTGCTGTAGGAAATGTGGTGGGGCAGCATTTTCTGTGTGTATGGTTTCCAATATTATATGGGTCTCTGGGAGCAGGTCACTATGGCGAAACTTTCTCTGGAGATAGCTGAAGGGCATTTTTTTTAATATGAGTGGAAATATCTCCCCCAGTTTCAATACTGAAAGGACCTAGAATTGAGGGGAAATGATTCAATCCTCATTAATTAAATTTTATGCTGCTTCTTTCTCTTGCAATTCCTGTATTGAAAAACTTTATTATTCCATTTAAAGTCGATTCTGTGTTATACGGAGCTTTAAAAATGAAAGCTACATTTCTAGTTCTGAAGCTGTTTAAGAGTATACGGTGGTACCTTCTTTCTGACTTTATTGACTTTTCTGCATCTTGAATCACCAGAATCTGCCTTCTTATAGACACGTTATGGAGTCTGCAGTGAAAAATATAACACAGATGTAGTGAAAAGTCCTCAAGTGGTTTATTTGATGAAATGCTTATTTTCCAAAGTTACCTTTAACAAATATAAACCAAGAATGTGAACAGAATTTCTTAATCTGACTGCTTTTATATTTCCAGTATGAGTGGAGTTTAGCTGTGGCATTTCTGTAGGTGATTTATGGACAGTATAACTGGCTTTACCCTTTAAGGGTATCTGGAGAGATAAAGCTCTAACATTGCACCCACAAGTACTTAGTTTTTATGCTATCTCAAATTATATATTGAATCCATTTTTATGTAAAAACCAAAAGGCCTAAGTTTACTTTATGGACTAATTACCTAAAAATTATTTACTTTCTAAAAGCAAAGCAATATTTTTCTCTAAATTTTGGCAAGAGCTTCTGTAAAAGGGACCAAGTTACGATCTTTGTTGTTTTGAACCAAGAACATTACTTTTTTGTTCTGAGACCATTGTGTTAACAATATTAATTGTTACTGGCAGTTTGGGGACAATGTTTCAGCTGAGTTAAGGTCTGATCCTGCATACACTACTGAGCATAGTATTTACTGAGCATAGTTATGATCAGCCCTGCTGAAGATAATGGGCCCTATTCGTGACTACCCTGCAGTGCAAAGCAATCTCAGAGCAATAAGTTCCCTGCTCCCTGGGCAGAAAATTTGCCTTGCCAGGTAAAGAGCTGACAACTTTTATGCTCTTCACTTTATGAAGCCCTGCTATAGGGAGAAAGTTACTAAAGGATATTAGAGCAGGCAGGGAGCGTTCCGGGGGATTAGCCAGGAGGCTTTCTTTTTTCTTTCTTTCTTCACTTCTGAAGTCTCCTTATTATGGCTTCTTCCTGCTCTGAGGCTTTTGCATCATAAAGGATGGCTTTATTTTTAGGAGAATCCTGTATTCCTGGAAAACACTCATATGCAGGCCCTTTACATTCAGGACACGCAAGGTCTGGGAAAATAAACTCTATTTATATCCTATGAGAAAGTTCATGGGGTTTGTTCTTGTTTAAGACCCTGAAAACCATGAGATGGGTGCTGTGTGCATCCTTTGCCATTGGCTTTTCAGGCAGATCCTCCATCTCTGGCTCCAGAGGGCTTGGCATGTGTGACTCCAGGACTGGTTCCTGATGGAGGTCCCTCACTTTTAAGATGGCTGTGAGTGATGTGCAGAATAGAAATATCGTCAAAACATTACTTATTTATTAGCAAGTGGTGCTTTATAGCCATGCTTATTTGAGTTATGGGTTTTATTGCCATTTATTTATTTATATTTTGCCACTGGATGTGTATGAGCAATTTGATCTCACTATTTGTTTCAGTATTTTGCTGGAGGGAAGCTTTTCATAAGGCTCCAAGGAGAATCTAGAGTGGTACCATATTTTCTGCTAATAGAGACCCCTCTGGGCTCATGAGGGTTTTCATCCTAGCTCTTCTGTACTTTAAAAGAACTGTGCTTATGAACGTGAAGGAACTAGGGTCAGTTACTTCACCTATCCTTTGTCCAAGAAAAAAGATGAAGATAAAAGACATGGGAGAAAAGTGATATTTTATTGACCAAGAGGAAGAAAAGAGAGCACATTCGCCTTCTTCCATATAATCATTTCCCAGAAGGTCAACAAGTACATTACCCTTATTAATTTACCATTATACTGGAAAAGAAAAAAAAGAGCTCAAAATGTTCGGTCCTCAGGAAAGAGCCAAATGCAACACAGAATGTAAAAATACTGTATAGAACTTGATCCTGAGTCACTGGAGTCAACAGGAACTTCCCTGTCACTTTACTGCGAGCAAGATCAGGCCTGTATTGTAATTTCTTGGCATGTTGTGCATGTACTATATTGACATCAGAGTGTCTTTTTTTGAGGGGGAAAAACAAAAACAAATCACTGTGGATGGGGGAATATTTTCTTAGCAACAGATGATAGATGTTTGCTGAAAACTCTAAACCAGTTTCATGAAACTACTTTTTCCCCAAGGAAAGTGATTGCAGGGACAATAAGAAGTGTCACTCTTAAAATAGTTTTTCTTATATTTTGAGGTGTAACAAAAAACCTCAAGACCTTAGTCTTGTGAGCCCCTTGGATGAAAGCTCTCAGGGTACTGTTTCTGCTCCTCGTCGGTTTTAGAAACCCTGTTTCTTCTGCATCCTGATTCTTCAGCCTCTCTCTCTGAGTATGCCATTCTTTTCTGTTTGTTTCCCTTTAAGTTGTCTCCTGTTAAACTATCAGATCTGATTGCAAATGCTTAACAGGGTCTGCCTTCTAGATTTCCCAACACCACTGCCTGCCTGCCTTTGTTTCCATAAACCTCTATGGTTCTAACTTGTATCTATAATTTCTTCATCCTTTGTAGTAAGTGGGACACAGCTGTGGGTATGAGGGAAGTTTGCCTCTGAGCATTGTCAAGTGCCAAGACTAAACGAGGAGACAGGGTTGACATAGATGAAAAGCTTTAAAACCTAACAGCTAGCAGGGAACTTTGAAGCTAGGAAACAGGGTAGAAAACAGCCATGGTGAAAAAGGAGCAAGCCATTATTCCTCAGAGGTAAATGGATGTCTGTTGCTAGGTGGTTGGTGTGGCTTCAGTTGGGAGTTTTCAGCATCTGTAAGAAGGATAGATGCTTTGCACCTGAGGCTGAGGGAGGATTCCTGCTTTTCATTAATGTTAATGGACAGTTAACTCAAAAACCTAAGTATAAGAGGAAGGAGAAACCAGTAGGCAGGAGTATTAGCAGACAGGGAGCAGAAACAGGGGACCTGGCATGGAAGTTTGACTTTGTGGAAGGTGTATTATTTTTTTTAATCTTTAAACATATGGGCAAGGAAGCAACCCCAGAATGGATACAACTGGGAAAAACTTCTAGAGAAGAGGCTCAGACCTATCTGGATAAATAATTATCTAAAAAAGGATATTGGGTGTAAACAGGGAACCAACAAGAATAGTAATACAGGATTATGCTTCATGAAAGCTACATGATGGAGGCCAGGAAGTGTAGAGATGATATGAGAACTGCAAATGTTGGGCTCAGGAAATGAAAGATTCTTCAACAATATATGTAGAAAACAAGGGGGAAAACAGAACCCCTGTACAGTGAGGATTGTATTGAGTTTATCAGTTGTACCTGCTCTCTGCAGCACAAGTGGCCAAGCTGCATCTAGAACAGCTGCCACTCTATGGCTGGATGAGCTGGACTTCGATTGGGGCATGGCATGGTGGCTGAACACTAATAGGCAGCCCGGGGTCCGGGAAGATGGTGGGATGCTACAGGCACCGGAAATGGGGCTGGATGCTATCCCTGCCACTGGGACTACCCTACCACTGCTGCCACCACCATCACTGCCCCCACCATCACTGGAAACACAGCCACTGGCTGTTAAGCCAGGGGAACCATCCCAGGCTCTCCTGAGCCAAGAGAGGGCCAAACAAGAAGGGCATTCAGGCCACAGGCAAAGAATTGTCTAGAGCAAGACAGATCCAGCTCCAGTGACATGTCCAGGGTCTGACTCCTGTGCCAGGACTGGACAGTTCACCTTGGAACTGCAGCCTGCACTAGACCAGAGCTGGTGTCATCCCAAGTCAGTCAGGGATGGGAGAGGGAGCACAGGTGGGCTCAGAGGACACCTGGCCAGGAAGAACCCTAGAGGTATGGGCCACTCTAGCCTCCCAGCAGCTTGACCATGTGTTCAAAGCCTGCCATCAGGGAACCCCAATGTGTCCAGCTACAAGCAAGTCCAGCAGAGAGCATGGGGAGCCATGGGGACACATGACCATGAGGCCATGGGAAACAGCCCTGAGGAACTGGGGGCCAGATAAAGAAAAGGGAGCAAGGGTTCAAGAAAGTATACCCCTGAGCCCCAACACTTGGGAGTGAGAAACTCAGTGCGGGGACAATGGAGCCCTGCCCACTGCTCAGCCTGATGCCCATTGAGTTACACTATTTCTTTTCCATTAGCCTATTCTTTTGAAGTATAGTAGGTCATGGCAGGTGACTGATACCAGACATCATACCAGTTGCATACCAAACCACCCACAGTGATACCAAGGTGCAGCCTGTGATCTACAAGAATGCCCAAGTGGAAAGGAGTGGGGTGTAGGGGAAGAGGAGCCCCACAGAAGATGCACCAAAGGGGTGTCCTGGAGCCAGTAGAAACTACTGAATAACATTGCAGAGGTACAGATACCATCCCAAGTCATAGTGGGCAAGTAGGTTCAGGGGCAGTTCACCCCCCAGGTGGTAGGGTGTGGGCCTGCCACAGTGACCCTGGCTGATGACATTTGCAAAGTATTTTTGATATAGAGAATTAGATTCTCATCCAGAAGTAGCTGGAGGACCTTGAGGGGTAGAACTGAAATGAAAT
>NW_017728995.1:10713976-10726986 GCF_001723915.1 Gavialis gangeticus
CTACTAAATAACATTGCAGAGGTACAGATACCATCCCAAGTCATAGTGGGCAAGTAGGTTCAGGGGCAGTTCACCCCCCAGGTGGTAGGGTGTGGGCCTGCCACAGTGACCCTGGCTGATGACATTTGCAAAGTATTTTTGATATAGAGAATTAGATTCTCATCCAGAAGTAGCTGGAGGACCTTGAGGGGTAGAACTGAAATGAAATTCAGCAGTTCAGAATGAAAGTTTATGTAGCTGGGACCTAATAATCAGAATCCATTCAAGGAAAAGGACTTGCAATACAGGGTGAAGCCACCAGTATGATATTGTCATGAAAAAGGCAAACAAGTCTAAGAGGTATTGGGTGAGGATTTTCCAAAAAAATAGGGAAGTAATAGTGCTATTGTTGAGGCATTACTGGGAACCTGGAAGAGTGTTTATTGTGCTGATCACCCACATTTAAGAAAACAAATTCAAACTGGAACAGGAAGACGTACTAGGATGACTGGGGAAATAAAGAACAGAACTTGGCTAGCTTCACTTGGAAAACTGAAGGCTGAAAAGGGATATTATTACTCTCAATAACACACTGGGGAGTAAAATATCATGGAGGGTAAAAGATCTAATTAATCTATTTAATGTTAGATCAAAAGCAAACTGGCTGGAAATTAAAAGAAAACTCCTAACATCAGACTGGTAAGATTTTAGTGTATGCTTCTAGTAAGAGCCATGAGGGCCAGAAAAAATAGTTAGTTTAAGATGGAGCTTAAACAGTTTATGAAGATTATATTTCATAATTGCCTGTGATAGAAGGGGACTGGGCTCAATTACATGGCATAATTGCCTATGATAGGAGGGGACTTGGGAGGTCCCTTCCAGTCTTGTGTTCCAAAATGAAGGAGTGACAGTACAAACTGATTTTTCTTGGCAATGAGATGATGGGGAATTCTATGGACTTATGTCTTCATTACAATTTTAAGATTATAACAGTGGATCCTCAGATACCATACCTAACGGTGTATGTCTTATGCTACCACAGAATGAATAAGTTGTGAATTTTATAAATGATTTCTATGGCTTTCTAAGTATCAACTAAATATCCATTCTTGAAAAAAAAACCAATATTTTTAGAGTAACTTGCATTAGTAAAGCATTTTTATAGTCCTTAGCAGACAGCTTTAGACCATAAATGCCCAGAAGCAAGGATTATGAAAATACTACAATAAAAAGCCTCAAGCTATATTTATCATTCAGGGGCTACAGATGTCAAGTATAGTGGTGTTGGGTCTAAAAAGATAAAACTGCTGCTTTGTCATTTCTCTATTAGCTTTATAATACCCTTGAGTACTAAGAACTTGATGGATGCATTATGGATTTATGTAAATTACTTATCTCTAACTTAGTACTTTAGTGCATTCTGGAAGAGAGGAAAGCGATTTCTAAGCAGGTTGGAACTACTTACTGTTGGGAAAAGAGAAAGAAAAGTAAACTCTTTTGAAATAATTTTAAACAATTATTGAAATATTTAGAAATCTTCATTAAGGATGTAATTTTAATATTATATTGAAATGGAAGACAAACAGATTTAAAAATGGCTTCTATTTCTAGAAAATATTTAAGAAATACAGCTCTTTTATGCATTGTAGTTTGAGGATTGTGAAATGTGATTGGTCAGGATGGGATTTTGAAAAGCACTCAGCGTTGGCCTAACTTGGCTCATATTTAATTCCAGAGCCTGTTGAATTTAGTAGGAGAAGAGTTGACGCAAAACAATTTGGAAAGCCCCATGCTTAGCTCAATGTTGCGAACTGCATTTTACTGTTGTTAATTATTTACACTTTTAAGAAGTATTTTCTTTTATCCCTTTTCATGATTCATAACATGTCCTTAGTTCTCATACTGAACTTATTGCTAAATCTATCTTGCTTTACTTTATAATTCCTCCTTTTCCTTTTCTGATTTAGTGCTAAATTATCTGATGACCCATGTCCTCTCTTGCAATAAAAGCCATAAAAAGGAGTTCTGGAAAGAAATCTAGAAAGAATAATACTAGATTTATAGAAAGGAATCAGGATTCCTTTCTGATCTCATGCTACAGAGGAGGCCCAGTGGTCTACCACCAAAACTGGTGGATTGGTGCATTTCTTTCACCTGGTGTGTGGGAGTCAGGGGCAGATTGAGGGGGTGTCCAGTAGTGCAGTCGCACTCCACTTTGATTCCTGCTGCACCCAAATTTTCACCCTGCAGCCCCTGCACTCCCAGTACCCGCTTTGTCCCACCCCTCCCATACCATCACTAAACCTGGCTCTGGCTCTGGCTTTGGCTCTGGCAGGATCTGTTATCACTGCAGCGTGGGGCACAGAGCATCTGTTTGCTCCAGGCCCAGCCCTATTCTGTAGCAGCAGTGGCTCTGGGACCCAGCCAGAGTTGCTGATGCTGCTGCTACAGGGCCAGACTGGGCCTGCAGGAAACACATTTCCTGCCCTAGGCTGCAGTGGAGCCAGAGCCTGAGTGATGGTAAGTGGGGGTGGGGGGACTGTAGGGTGACGAGATAGGGAGGAAGGGGAGCAGGAGTCTCAAGGCTGCAGTAAGACATGCAGAGGATAAGGGGTGGGGGTGACAGGGAGAGAAGGGGGATCTGAGGCTAGGAGGGGTAGATACAGGGTTGGGAGGAGAGTGGCAGTGGGGAAAAGGCATAGGTAGGGACTTGAAGTAGGCAGACAGGTGGCAGCTGGCAAGGTGTTGGGGGGTTCAAGAGGCAGGATTTAAGCCCCACAACCTGCTCCTCTGCCTCAGTAATTCCTGCCCCCACTCCCCCCACCACCTGTTCACCTCATGCTTTCCATTGTGCAGTGGTGGGAGTTGCGGGGGGGGCGACAAATTAAAGATGACTGTCTAATTAGATTCTGTACATGGAAAATTATAAAAAAAATATAAACTTTCCATGTGTAAAAAGTTGTTTGGGGGCTTGTCTTAAATTCAGGCTCATCTTGTATTTTGGTACTTATTAGTGTTATGTAACATATGTTAGAGCTTCATGTTGCTAGGCAGTCTGCAAAGAGATGTAAAAAAAGAATAACAATATTACATGAGAGGCAATGCTTTTTGTGGGTGATACTTTTTATTGGACCAACTGCATGGTTGGGATAGACTTACACACGTTTTTATATATCTACAGACTGCCTAAAATAAGACTTCAACAGATAAATGTTACATAATATTACTAATAATTAATACTTATAGAAGCTTCCAAAAGCTTGTCTAAGTCTTCCTGGATCATCATAACTACAGCATCTCTCTAACACTATCACAATATTGTATGAGATATATTTCCCCACTAATTGGAATATCTTACTATGATAGACTGTGTCTGATGGACAGTTTCATGAAGCAATAGAAACACTGACATTGGTTTTGAGTGACTTTAGAATACTTCATATATATTCTTACCTACAGTATATGCAAATATATTGAATCTAAAGACCCCAGCGTCAATGACTACTCTTTGAAAAGAGCATGTGGAATGCCTCATTGAGTAAGATTTGCACAATTTGTGAGACTGAACATTGAAGTACCAGTTAACACAAAGTTTCATATAAAGGATTTTAAACAATCTATTTTACCTTTTTAGTAAAGAATGAATGTTTTCATTTAAAAATAATTTTAAAAGTACATTGTGATTGCAAATTTAAGTGCTCAAAAATCAGTCTGTGTAAAAGTTATGGTAAACTCATAGCTAGTTTTGACTAATAAAAGGTTTTGGGGAGAAACAGCATCAAAAACACTAAGATACAATATGGGAAGGGGGGAGTTTGCCCCATGCTGAAGCATGAAAGAGTCAACTTTTTGTAGTGGAGACAAAATAACTGCATAAGCAATTTAGAAACACCATATTTTCTTTCATATAACATGCCCCAGTATATAATAATACATATAATATAATACATATCTTGTTTTTGAACAGTAGAATGAAGAAAAAAAGGGTGCAAGCAGAAATAACAGTTTTCACCCAATGTGGCCACAGAAAGCAATCTATAGCCATAAGCAAACACTAGTGCATGGCTGCAGACAACTTAAAAAATGGCTGAGGTTTGCATTGCATGAGGGTTCAGATTAAAACATTTCAAAACAGAGCATGTTTTATAACTTCTGTCTGCTGCCTCCCAGCCTGTGGCTGTTTTCAGAGTGGAAGGGCAGCGAATGGGAGCAGAGAGAGTTTGCTTTGGGGGTTTTCAGCCCCCACTGGAGGGTGGGGCAGGTGTATTGGAGCCTCCTCCCTCCGCCCCAGTGAGGTGGGGGAGCTCCAATTCACCCACCCCACCCTACAGTCTCAGCTGGGGAAACCATAGAATGAGGTCCCTCTGCTTTCCCCCTTCCCCCCCCTGATTCCGAAAACAGGTGGAGGCTGGGAGAGTGGAGGAGCCATTGCTAGGGGCAACTGGCTGCAGGTTCACAGCCAGCAGCTACATGCCTCTCCCACTGGAAGCAAGAGTGAACTTTTGATTGGTTGTCATTCTCAGTTACAGTGGGGATATGCACTTCTGTCTGGGCTCAAAGATTTTTCCAGAGTTGACTGCATGGATCAGGGACAGAGCCTAAACCTCAGCTGACTCACGCTCCCTTTTCTGATTTAACGAAAGCTGAAACCCCAACTGTTACTGAAGATGGGTCTCCATGGGTGGAGTTACAATTTTGAGAAGAGCTAAAGTGTCTCTAAGGCTATGAAATAGGAGGAGAGAAACCTGGATCAGCTAGCAGACAGCAAAATCACCCTAAGAAAGATTAGCTTGATTAGTGAAACCTCAAGTTCATTGAAATGGACACAATACTTAACATCCCTGGAGTCAGGAGCAATGATTCTCAATCAAATCAAATGACTCCCTCAGCTGCCTGAATAATAATGTTGCTGTATTGTGGAGCAGGAATCAAAGAAGTGTGCTTCTACCCCAAAGATAAAATTAGCTGCCTTGAATAATATACACACCCAATTTGGGGGTGCTGATTTGAGGCTGATACAAAAAGTGTATGTTGTACGTAAGAAAATACAGCATATAAATGATCCCGTATATTCACTAATGCCTTTCCTTTTTGTAATTAGTGATAGATTTATATTGGTCATTAATGTGTTATGTTAATGTTTTGGGCTTTCCCAGTGACCATGGAATCCAACTATATAGATTTGTTGGCTAAGTAAAAATACTGTCATCTAAAGCTCTTGTGGACTGAATGACAACTGCATCATTGGCGTAAATTCAATCTTCATTTGAGCTGTTTCACTTTATATTCCTGCAGTGCCTGATTTATTGTTTTCTATTCTTAGTAAGAAAAATATAACTATGATCAGTCCTCTCCAACAGAAATGCCAGCCAATTGACTCTACTGATGCCTGAATAAAATACTAGCCTAGATCCTCTGCTATGCCAAGCTTCTGCTTGAAGCAGTAGGAATGGGGAAAGGGAACAGCTGGAAATTGTGAGGCTCTGGCATTGAAATGAATGCAGCTCAGGGGCTGCTCTAAATCTTGCCATCTGATATTTGTCCCAACAGGACCATAGCAGTTTAGTATAATTGAATCTCACCATCCTACAGCTACAGCTTCTCTCCCACCATTATGATGATGGAATTTTTTTCCCCAAATGTTGACAGTTTTTAAGAGCAAAAGAACACATTTTGCCAGGAAATGTAAATGAATTTTTTCTATCACTTTCTACCAGCTCTCCTCCTCTCACTGTTGAGCACTGGGTTCCAGTGTGGGGAATTGGATGCAGTTGATAGCTCCTCATTGCAGGTTTTCCTGCTGATTAGGTGCTACAGAGAGACAGCCAGAAGAGGAGAGCCGAAATGTGTTTATATCCTCATCAGTAAGAAAAATGAGGGGCTTCTTTGTGGAATAAACATGGGATTATTTTGGAGTTTGGCTCTGTATTGTAAAAGGTGGTTCTTGATTCTTGTTCAAACTGCAATCCATGCTAACATCCATGTTAACTACAAAAACAAACTCAATGAATTAGGATTTTAGAATCAGAAATTAGCCATTTTGTGCAGCTACTTCATGAAGAAGTATAAGCACCATGATATTTGCTGAAGTATAAAATCAACTTTGAGAAGCACTATGTAATAAGTGGGCTATCACATTGTGCTCCACCCATTAAAACTTTTCAAAGACATTTTGGTGTGTATGAGACTGCATTGTCTCTTTCAGAGGGGATTGTGTGGACTGGTAGAGACTTTGAAGTAATTTCACTGATGTGCAGCCAACAACTTAAAAGAGCAGAATGTTGTTCTGACAGCATTAATGCCTTCCTTAATATTGTTTGCCAATGTTTGTGCAGTCTTATGGTGATAGGTCAATAGGAGAGCTGTCTTCCCCTTGAGTAGTTTAGGCCATTTGTTCAAATCATATAAATCCTTTTTGGGCAAAATTCAGCCAAGTAGAAAACAATTTGGGGAATAAAATCAACATACAATTTGTTATATTTTTTCAGGGAGGAGAAGTACAAAATACATATTATCCATTCTTTGCCTGTTTTCCAGATCATTGGAGTGATCAATCTTTGTTAATGAAAACCATTTCTTTTTTCATTGACTCACCGGCTTAAATGATGAAGATATCCTGAAGGAAGAAAATTCAGTTTTCAGGTTCTTAGATCTACATTAGCCTGTTGAATGTAATGTTTTCTAAATTGCTTGTTCGGAATATTTTAAGTGCAGGACATTTTTCTATTAGCAAGATGAATAAATCCAGACAGACTTCACAACTCCAGAAACTAAGAACTTAGTTTTTGAGTATCTGTTGCTCAGCTTAAGTCATTCTAGCTTCGCTGTGTTCCCATTTATCCTTCTCATTTTCCTCTGTCCTCATAGATTTACTGAAGAACATTGTTGCTGACTTAGGAATTTTAGGACATCTCTGGATTGTGGTGGGTACCATTCTTCTAAACTGAATGTAGCTCCTTTTATCTTTGTCTTCCTATAGTCTTGATTTAAGTACCAGTTGGAAAGCAATTGCATTGTTCTTGAAGTGCTTAGTAACCAAATCTAACACATACTCCTTCATAAAAAAACAAACAAAAAACCAAAAAACCCCCCTCAACTAATTTACATCCATTGGCCTTGGAGGCCCCAACAGAGGGCAGCAGGGTGGGAACTCAAGCTCGCAGCAGGCAGCTTGCACCTACCCCCCACACAGATCTGGGGTCACAGGTTCCCCTGCCCCCTGAGAGTGTACATAAGAATGGGGAGCCACCCCCCTTGCCCAAGCCCACTGCAGGCATGCAGCGGGGGGAGCCAGGCTTCATTATGATGCAGCAGCTGCTGTCTCCTGCCAGGGTCAGGAAACCAGGTCCCTGGCCCCATGACCCTGGCATTTGGTAGGGCTGGGGGGGTGGGAGCTGGGTGTGGAGGGTGAGGGGCACACATGAACAGGGCCAGAAGGCTTGGGGGGGAGTGAGGGGCACGGTTAGGGCCAGGGGGCTGTAGGAGGGGCACTAGCAGAGCTGGGGGAGTGGAGGGGGGGCTGTGCAGGGAGTGAGGGGCCTTTCATTTAAATCATGGATTTTGTATTATCAGAGGTGTTTCAGCCCATTTTGGCACCCAAAACACTGAAGCTGAAATGAAACGGAAGGCTCTGAAATATCTCCAAAATGAAATGAAAACATCCAAAACATTTCAGAAATGTTTTGGAACGTTTTGGAGGCACCCCCCAAGAATAGTCTGGTACAGCCCCACATAGCTCTCCTTTTAAAGTGTTGGGAGGCTGGGTGCAGCATGGCTTGGCTGGGTTCTGTGCACTGTTTGGGAGCTGGGGTGGCTCTGGCAGTGCTCAGCCACAGTGGCCCCAGCTCCCAGACACTACGTGGTGACCTGCCGAGCCACACTGAATCTGTGCCAAGCAGCAGCTGCTATGTGGGTGCCAGGTGAGGGGGAGTGATCTCTGCTGCTGCCCACTGCCCCATGCTGCATGGCCACGAGTTCTCAGAGGCCCCAAGGAGAGGCAGGCACACCTGGGGGAGCTGTGGGAGAACCTGCAGCCTCCCGGCTGTGCCCGCCTCTCCTCAGCTGATCCAAATCTCTGAATCAGCACCGAAACAGCGTCAAAACTGCAAAACAGATTTGGTCGAATTTAAATGGAACAGTAATTCAAAACACTGAAACGAATCACTGTTTCTCCGAAACGGCTGAATCTGAAGTGGAAACAAAACAGCCGTTTCTCACAGTCCTAGTCAGAGAAGACTTGATTAATCGTGTCTGCTAGAGCATGCTAATTAGCATACTGTAGATGCCTCTGCATCTCATGCATGCAGAGTCCCTGCACTTCAAAATTGCAGTGGTGGTGCTTTAACTAGTTTGTTTGACAAGCTTTTGTTCAAGCGCCTCCACCACCATTTTTAAAATGTGGGAATACTGATACACGAGACTCTGAGAGTGCTTTAATTAGAGCGGTGCTTAGAGCTGCTCTAATTAAAGCACTCTCCTCCCCACACCATGAGCACATGTAGAAATGCCCTCACCTTTCATCTTGCCAGTGTGTAGGTAGCCTGGGATCATGATCCTGGGCTCTCCCTGCACTGGCAAGTAGGGTGTGTTTTGGATCTGATCCCCGATCCCCAAAATCATGTGCCTGCCATGCACATGTGGCATGGCAGGATGCATGATTGTTGAGATTGGGGCTCAGATCCCATTTTGCCTTTATATGGATATTTGTCAGTGGCTTAAGATACAGGAATTAGACTTTCACTTTAGGGACCCCTCTGGTGGTCCCCTTTGTGCTGGAAGACACATTCTGATAATGCACCTTTTGTATTTATAGCTTGAAGTACAACTACTTATACTAATTGAGTATTGAATACTTTAAGCTGAAGAAGAGCGATTACTCAGGCAATCATCAGGACTGGGCTCAATACAGAGAGGCATCTTCATATGTTCAAATCCTGGATAACCATAACTTGCTTGTGTTCATTTTTTGAGTACTAGCAGTAGTTCATTTACAGCTTTTACTAAAACATTTTTGAGAATTTACTCTTTGTGGCCCAAGTGCTAACCACATAAAAAAATTCTGCAACAGCTATGTAAAGATCTAGAACCCAATTCTTGAAAGATTTTTTTTTGTATACTTTATATGCCTTTAGTGTCTTTAGGGGAAAGGTTGGTCAGTATACCACAAAACTGGTAACATTTCTAAGGACAGAATGTGAGCTTGAAAACCTCAGTTAGAATTCCTTTGTTAGACAACTGTGTTCCAGAACCATGTGCTACTGATATCTCTCTCAAGTGGCATTTTGGGAGTAGATTCTTTTAAAGTGCCACTAGATACCATCTGTTTAAGTAATTACAGTCACTTTTTACTTAGAACCATAGGCTGGCTTTCATGGGGGCAAAGTAACACCCAGAATGGTACCTTTGTTCATTGCAAAATGTGTATCCTTTCCCCATGGAACTGAAGAAATACTCTTTCCACTTCATGTACAAAGCAGGTAAAATTAATCTTAGGATGAAATGCTCAGGAGGGCTGCATGAAGCTTTTATTGCTGATTTGATTTGGTGGAGATTCAGCTTGATTCAGTGGCCAAATCTGAATCGAATCAGGAGACCCTTTAATCTCTCTGAATTTAATTGGAACCCTCCGAATCAATTCAGAGAGATTCAGAGACATTCAATAAGCTGGACATAGACACAGCTGTAAATGTTTTTTCTACATACCTCAAGGTACCAGGTGGCTCATGAACACTGAGATGCTGGGGCAGATGGACCGTCCCACGGGAGCACGAGGGGGGGGGGGTCCCCAGTGCACTTGGTAGTGGACTCAGAAGTGGATCAGAATCACTTCCAGTCCACTTTTGGGTCTGCTGTGGAGTGTGTGGGGGACCTCCCCCCCATGCCTCTTGGCTCAGCAACTGGTGCATCCTGGGTCTGGCGGAGTGCGGTGGGGGGGGTGCCCCATGCACTTGGTGGAGGACCTGGAAGTGGACCGGAAGTTCTTATGGTCCACTTCTGGTTCTGCCACTGAACATACAGTGGGCCCCCCTTCACTCCTGTGGGGCGCTTCATCCGCCCCACCATCGCAGCGTTCACAAGCTGTGCCTGGTATCTTGAGGTATGTAGAAAAAGCATTTAAAGCTGTGTCTATGGCCAAATCACTGATTCTCCAAATCAGTATCGAATCTTCAGATTTGTATTCAGCTGAATCGAATCGGGACAGTGATCTAAGCCAACTAATTGAATCACTGTCCCATATTTGGGCTAAATCCAAATCGAATACAGCCTGTTTCCCACACTCCCAATACTCAACTCTTGGAAAACAGCTATGTAAAACAGCAGCAAGACTCCTTTAAAAGGACAGCTAGGGATCTCCCAGGTATAGTGGGAATCTCTAAATCACATAAAGGTGTTGTTGCCAGTATTATGTTGTTGAATGATAGAGGGGTGATCCAGAGGAGGTTTCTGCAATTGACAACTCTTGCAATCATAAATGAGCCACAGAGGCCCAATTACAATTGGACAGAAAATAGCATAATTGTCAACCCAAGGATCAGAGGTGGGCTGGAGTTTTTTTTTATCTACCGTGTATTAGTGAGATTTTCTTGAGTGTCATGGAAAGTTTAGCCCATAGACCTCATTGCTGTGATTGCTAACTATCTAAGTATATTCTGAGAAAATTCAAAGGTGCAGGGAAGTACTTCATTTTATACAGAGGTCCCCCCGGAATTAATCAGGAAGGTCATACAAGACAGAGCTAAGAACTGGTTGGAGAAAACATATGTCAGCTTTGAAAAAGATGCCCCACACCCATACAATGCTATTCTAATGATAGCTAGTTATATCAAACTTATGTGGAAACCATCTACCTGGAAGCCATCCACTTGGGTATATCACTTTGATACATTCATGTTCAAAATAAGCTTTAGTAATGCATTCGTTATCATTATTTTCAATGCATCTAGGAACTTCACATTTGTAAACTGGTGCTTTACTGGAGACTGAATATCTAGATCTTGGATGTGATTGCCTTGAGAAAAATATTGCTCCAGGAGAAAATGAACTACACACACATTTTGGTACCCATGCAAACTACTATATATATATTTCAGTATTGTTCTGGGACTTTCCAAGTCTCTGGGCTGGCATCGATGAATGCAGAGAGAAAGGAAAATGCATTTATCTTTCTTTGGGTTATTCTATGTCAGTCCTGGTGACCTTCCATAAAGTTTAATTCCATATGAATTTAAAATAAAATAAAGAAAAACTCCAAAAAAAACCAAGTTACATATATTCTGAGGGTTAAAGTTAATAGCAATACAAGTGTTTTCCTCTCCATGCCTTGTTCTGGTGCTTTCAGTGACCGGACAGACTGTTTTTTTTTATATTGCTTGTTCCTCTAATTACATTATTCCTTTCCTATAGAGGAATGTCCAACAGTAGCTACAATTTTTGTTAGCCGTAAGAAAGCAGTTCCCCTTTTTCCATTAACTATAGGTAAAGACATCTGAAGGAAGGCAGTGTTATCATTTGCATTAGCTCTTTCACCTTCATATCACTTGCTAAGGCTGAATTTGTATTCTAGCAGCATGGGCACAAAAACCAGTTCCCATGCAGTAAAAGGGGAAAAGGTTTTACTGTGCAGCTTCTGTTTCACTGTAACTGCCCATGTGAATGCTTTAACTCTGCAGGTGTTGAAGGCTAAATCATGGCAGACTAGCCCTTTTTCATTGAGGAACCCTTTTTTCATTGTGGTTTAGTTTTCATTTATGCAGGGGAGGTGTCTGCACACAGGCAGTTACCATGGAGAAATTGATGTGGAATAAATCCTCTTCCATCCTGTGGGAACTAGTTCATGTGCATATGCCCTAGTTCAATAGAGAATGCAATATTATTGTATTTGGTGTAGCCTTTTGAAGCCTCAGTTAAATCTGCTGACAAAATGTCCATGTGGGTATTGTTTAATGTATAACTTTTCCATGTATCTCCTAATTGAGTCTTCTTCCTATATTTCCTTCAAACCTGTACTCTCACTAGATTACTATGATGTTATTAGTTGGAGTTTGCAGTTTGATTGCTTGAGTTTTTTTGGGGGGTGTAAAGAATTTTGAGTTTGTCCCTCTTCACCTTTGGTAAATCATTCTTAGTTTAAAAAGATTACATTTGCTTCAGTATCTCTCAAATTCATTATAAAATTCTGATAATTTTTTAATTAAAGAAGGAAGTCCAATGGGTGTAAAATTTAAACAGATAATGCAAATGTCTAATCCCACATTTTATGAATCCCAGGAACAATAATTAACCATAAGATTTCTACAGGTGGTAGAATATGGTGGTTATGTGTCTTGTGTATGTAAATAGAATTCATACCAATTTGAATCTTTAAATCATTAGTGAAGATACATCTATGCTAAACTTGCTCTTTTACAGAGCCTTTCATATGAGTATAAGAAAATAATTTGCAAGAATATGGTAAAACTTATCTGTGAGTTAGGTTAATATAACCATATTTGACAGGATTAAGGGTCATATTTTGAAAGCTATCTATGTGCCTACTGATGCAGAGAAGCACTTGGTAGGATTTCGAAAAAAGCCCAGATTGGCATTTGTACACATGCTTGCACTGGCTGCAGTGCATACAGTTGTATAAATGCCAAAATGTGCGTCAGCACTGAGAAAATGGGGGCAGTGTGCTTTTGAACTAAAACACATTGGAGGTGTTTTGTTCAAAAGTGCACCACTGCCGTTTCCTGTGCCCTGATGCACATTTTGCTGCTTATGCAACTGCATGCACAGTATGCGCAGCAGTGCGCATGAGCTTGTCTGAGAAGCAGACTCGATTTAATTGAGTCTGCTGTGACCCATCAGATCTCCAGGTCATTGTGGGGCAGAAAGGTAGATGTATAAATGCACCTAGTGCCTAAATCCACAAAGACAGGTAGGCCCCTAATTAAATAACTAGGAGTTAAGTACATAAATAGCTTTGTAGAGCTGGGAATATTCAACTCCTATAAAGTTCATAGAATCATAGAAGTAGGGTCAGAAGGGACCTT
>NW_017728995.1:10726997-10727350 GCF_001723915.1 Gavialis gangeticus
CTTACCTTAGCACTCCTTGTCTTTGTCACCTGCCTTGCTCGGACGACGTCTCCTCGTCTTCCTGCTGCCCCCTCCCCTGACAAGGCTAGTTTAAAGCTCGCCGCATGAGATCAGCCAACCTGGAAGAAAAGACTCGCTTGCCTTTAGGAGAGAGATGAAGCCCATCCCACTCCAGCAAGTCCCCTGCCTGAAAGCATGGGTCATTATCAAGGAACCCAAAGCCTGCCTGGTGGCACCAGCTGCGTAAGCACCGGTTGACCATGCCAATGCAGGCCTCGTGTTGCCATCCCCGCCTACTCACTGGAAGAAGAGAGGAAAATACCACCTGCGCCCCCGTCTCCTTCAGCTTGTCT
>NW_017728995.1:10732350-10742547 GCF_001723915.1 Gavialis gangeticus
TGAAATCCTTCATAATGCGGTCAGGGTTGCCCCTGGCCGTGTCGTTAGTACCCACATGGACGACAACCATGGGGAACTGGTCTGCAGGCTGCATGTAGGCCGGGATCCTTTCCGTGATGTCCCTGACCCGAGCCCCAGGCATGAAGCAAACCTGTCATGTCCAGATTTTTGTATCAGACACTGTGTTTTACTGAGTGTCCCAACAGTGCACAGTACAATGAGGCCACAATCTTGGTTGGTGCCTCTGGCCACTAATAGTACTACCAGTTGCAAATAACATCTACATTAGAGCCAAGAATTCTTAACCTGTACCTAAAGACTTAATTTGTATTCAACACTTACTGCCATAACTTTCTTTTAACAATGGCTTAAAAAACATAGACTTTCAATGATTCCTATTTTGGTGACAGTTAAAGTTAAACAGCTGGAATGTTTTCAAGTTAGGTAACATCCATGAGACTTATAAATTTTCTGAGAGTACATGATATCTTTGTTTTCGATCTTATGCGAATTGTTCTCTCTGGTAATTACAGTTCTGGAGGTTTGCAGAATGCCCTTATGTGTCCTCTGGTTCTGGAATATAGCCTTCATTCCTTTCATTTTTGATGCTGTAACATATGAAAATTGTCTGAAAGAGTTCTCTGTTCTAAGTCACTTTTTAAAGTGCTGCTTCTTTAAAAAATCAGTTTGTAGAAATGACAGCTTAATGTTCTATGTATATCACCACTGTGTCAACCTGAACAAGTTTATTTACTAATATTGTATAAGGATTTTTTATCTGTAGCTTGCAAGGTCAAAAATGTTGGTGAAAATCAAGCTATAATATCTTGTGCTTCACTTTGAATTAGTAGCAATAAACTTAGAAATAGAACTTGCTCTTCTTTTCTCTATGGTTTCTGGATAATGATGAACAGACGGCATTTTATGAGAATGAGATGTAAAACACAGAGATAATTATTCCAGCGTTCCATCACTTAGCCTGACCCATAAACTCAGAAATTTATACAAAGTATATGTGAATACAAACAAACAAAAAAGGGACTGTTTGGCCTTGATTAACTGAAAGCTAGATAAATATTTCTGGTGAAGAAATGAGGCAAGGGATTAGGGTGCTATGGGTTGGACTACTTACATTACTCAACATGATGAGGCTGGCATAGTCTAATGTGATGCCTAGTGAGATGAGGTTCCATCATCAGCAGATTCTGAAACAAAATTATTTTTTACAAATTCATGATTAAAAATATTCATAAAGTTCTTGAGAAACATTCAGTTTAATAGATGGGGGGAAAAGGGGGTGAAGGATAATTAAAAAAAAAGCCCCCCAAACCCAACTACTGTACATGAATTGACTCGATAAAAAAGGTTTATTGATTAAATAACGAACAAAAAACCCTGCACAGATTAAAAGTCTTAACTCTAATTAACGGGTTTCAACATCTCCTGCCCATTGTCTGATTTTCAGATGAGAAGCATTCTAAATAGGTACGCTTTGGCATAGCTAAAGTCTTAATGTATCCTGATATTATATTATCAATCACTACCACACTCAAAACAGGGTCTGCAGTTTTTGCTCTTATTATAGTGTTAGAACCACAAATTGTGAATTGTGATATAAACTTCATTTGTATTTCAGGAGAATGAATATTCTGAATTACATGAACACAGTATAGCTGCAATCTACCATTTATGAACCTCTGCTTTCAGTAATATTACATCTGGGGGAGGAAAAACAGAACAGTTTAAGAGTAGGTTAAATTTGCATATTGCATCTAATTACACAGGACTAGCCTATTTAGTAACATTGTTTCTCTACATAAAATTCTGTTTTTCCTTTAGTTTTTTAATCTTTCTGAGGAAAAGGAATTAAATCTGTTAGAATGAACTGTGAATTTATGCAAGAATTAGATATATTTCATATGATATAGTATTATTTTAGTATTTTTATTCTTTAGCTAGAGTCTGAGCTTCAAAGTGTCCCAGGTTTTCAGATACAATTTTTCTACTTTACTTGAAAGAGAAAATATCTTACTAAGAAAATTGGCTTTTGCATCACAAATCAGTTGATTATTAACTTAGTTAGTCAATCTGCACATGCATATGGCAGTTTAATGTGAAAAATGAAGGCATATATATAGGTGTATCAGTTGACCTCAGTCTGAAAATTTTGAAAAGCCTCAATTGCATCTTTGCTGCAGAGATCCTTACTGTAGAGATTTAAAAATGTGGTATAATAGAAATCTTTTAACCATCAACAGCAGACAGTAACATGTACTGGAACACACTACTGAGCATATCACCTGTGAGGTTCCAAATGAAGTGTAATAAAGCAATTAAAATGGATCTCCTTGCATTTAGTTTTCACACACTGACACACACTTGTTTTCAGTCCCACTCCTCTCTCAGGTATGGGGGGAAAAGTTTGGAATGTATGTTAAATCTTGGAAATTTACCTTCATTGGTCCCATACTATTGGAGTAAATCAGAAAAGCCTATTTTTTTAAGCTCATCATTTGAATGCCAGATTATATTAAGACTGAGTGATGAATCATTAGTTTCTTTCCTAAATTTGATCAATGGTCATAGGAAATACACAAGCACAATTTGCTAATCTATACAGAAAAAAGTAATTGAACTGTAGAGAACAAACGTCTGTTGCCAAATGAGAAAAAAAACCCTTATTTTCTATTTTTTTGTTTGTTTACTATTTGTAATTATAAACTAGTAAATTGTAGTTTCTTTTTTTTATGCCTGATCTCAATCTACGTTTTATTGGGTCCTGAAATGACTTGTGTTGAAGTGAAAACTTCACTTTCACTTTAGAAAATATTTTCCTTATGGAGCCACTGGGATTCAAATGGAGTTGACTGGAATTAGTAGAAATCTTTCCATTGACTTCAGTGGCCATCAGATTTGAATGTCTAGACATCTTTCCAATACAGCCATGAATGATTTAAATATTGTGTTTTTTAACTGTATGCAATACTGTCATTATGGGTTTAATTTCTGATTCATGGCTGTAATTTCATCATGGACTTTTGCCCAGAAAACATTAGACCATGGGGAAATAATCTCTTGCATTAATTTTACTTACAATGTAAAAAAAATATTTTCATGCTAGCATGTTAAAATCACTTTCTTTGCTTTAGTGAGACTGATATGTGAAAGATGTATTAAAGTTCAGTAGAAGGTTGATCTGAGACCAGCCTAAGAGGTACATCTGTAGCTATCAGCTGAGTCAACCTATGTCAGCCAGGAAATATATAAACACAAAGATGCTCTTGCTGGAAAAATTCCATCTGTTTTTTTTCAGGTGCCAAGCTTCCCGGGCCTATAATACCTCATTTCAACTGGAAAGAAACAGAGTAGAATAATAAAAAAGTAATGGACACTATAATCAGCTTTATGGTCAAGAAAGTATATTTAAATACATACAATAAATGTCTTCTGAAATAATCTTATTATTTAAAAAAATGGATGCTTATGTTCTAAGCTTGACTAATGGCTATCAAAAAAAGTTTGTATTCCAGTTATTTTTAGATGCTTTGCACAGAAAGAGTACCATGTATCATTATTGTTTTTCTACAAAGAATTTATTTTTACCTTTTTGGTTGTTAGTCTTTCTGTCACTGCCACATTTTAATTATCCTTCAAGTCTTCAATCTAGTGGAATGTAAGAGAACAAGAGTGTGAGATAGTGCTCATGCTAAGCAAGGCCTAGTGTAATTAATAATGCACTAAAACTCCCAGAATGCTTCAAGGAGGTTGAGAAGTCAGCGATTGACATTCTGGTGATCACTATCTGACCCTTGAATAGAAATGCTGACAATATGATAAAAATTGCAGGCAAGCAGCTTTTTTGTTAAAACAGGAAACCGCACGGCTAAACCGCATGGCTAAAGATAACCGCATATTGTGCAAGCAAAGTCTGGTAAATGTTGTAGTTAGGTCATTAAGAATTAACATAAGAAGTGTAAAAATTATAATAAAGAGTGTGTCACCTGATATTATAATATAGATGAGTTAACTAGTAACTAATAGAAGTAAGAATTAGAAATGCATATGTATATGTGTTATCGCTATATAAGTAATAGTAAAGTTATGTTAAATGTCTCACTCAGACAGAGTGGGGACAGTTTTGTATCTTTTGTCTAAAAAAAGATAAGGGACTCCTTTAAAATGAGCTGTTGACCAGTTCTGAGACTACTGAATCGGGCAGCCGCACCTAGCCTTCGGGTTAGAAAGCCAGGGCCTGATTTGGGAACCTCATTAACCAACAGACCTCCTTAG
This sequence comes from Gavialis gangeticus, assembly GCF_001723915.1. Taxonomy (NCBI): domain Eukaryota; kingdom Metazoa; phylum Chordata; order Crocodylia; family Gavialidae; genus Gavialis; species Gavialis gangeticus. Next base: position 10,736,641 of record NW_017728995.1, read on the forward strand.
TTTATGACTTTGTGAAACAATAAAAGTTTTAAATTGAACATCTAGGTCTGAGCCTGTGCTTAATTCAGTCCTTATATAATTCGGCACGAACTCTCACAAAGAATACCATAGTCTATACAGTATCACATAGTATGTGGGCACACACCCTTATGGGTCTATTCCTTAAAAATACTATGGACAATCATTATATGATGTAATATGGTTAAACAACAAAAAGGGGATAATGCTTCATGGAAAATGGGAAAAGGAAGGAAAATAAGTTTGTATGTTACAATACATTTTAATATATTATTCTTATTCCTGCACTATATTCTATTGCGTAGAACTGACAGAAATGAGGGATAAATTTGACTGGTTACTGAGGCCCATGGTAGATATTACATTTAACATACAATGAATGTGTTAGTAGTGCAATAAATTGTAACATATCACACATTCAAATAATTTATCACCTGACAATGAACTGCAAAAATGGTGAGCCAGCCACAAAGATGTTGTTTCTTAAATGTGGAATATGAGTGCAGCTTGTTTGAATTGCGCTTTAATTTGAACATATGATATATTGCACATAGGGTGATAATGTTTGGCGTATCCTCCAAAATCTCAGGGTGGATTGCTCTTCTCTCCCACCCCAACATCCTTCCTCCGAGCGGACTCCCTGTGACTCGTGTAGAGATCAGCTGCCCCAGAGTGTGTTAGCAGGAGATGCCATGACTGGCAGTCCCTGCTCTTTTTCCCCAACTCCCGTTCAAGGCTGCTTCTTTTTAGCACCTCTTCCCTGTGAGAGCTGGAATGTAAACAAAACCCCAACATGATATGTTTTACTTGCACATAACAGGAATGTGTCGGGGATAGAGGAAGGACACATACACACAAGATGGAGAGATAGGAGACACACATACGCAAAAGCGCCTCATAAGGTATCCTGAGATAATTCAAGTGCTGTAACTTCTGCTCATCTCTCCCTGGTCTCCTCCGCACATGTTTCATGGATCTCCCTTGCTCTGAGCAAGGGTTGGGGGAGCAACTCCTTCATTGAGAGGGAGCTTAGCTGTGGGCTCAGGTGGACCTTGAGCAGCAAAGCTAAGGGGAAGGTGGGAGATAATGACAGACCCTACCAGCAGCTCTCTATGTCACCTTGGTGGTGAGTGCTGGCAGAACAACTTCCCATAGTGTTTTTGTCCCCTCTGGATAGCTTGTCCTGTGAACACAAAGCTGAGCAACATTACTTGTTGCTTGATGGAAATAATGTCTTCCAGGGGCTTGATATAACAAAGATCAACTGGTGACCACAAAGGTTGGGACAACAGCAGCAACAAGAAATAACTATTCCTATTGCAAATTACTATTCCTATTGCTGCTTCATAGAGCAGATTGTGATTTCCATCACACTGGTGTAAAATCAGAAATAATTATGGTGATGTCAGTTACTGACTCGACATAAATAAATATGTCCAGTGTGAAGCCTTGGTTTTCATAATCTGACACCATAGCAATCAAACTAATGAGTAACAACAGTTGCTCAATGATTAAATGTGTTAAAATCAGCCAGTGAAATATGAAGGATTTGTATAGCAGCAGCTGGTCCTGTGGCACCTGTGAGCATCCAAACTTGTAAATGTCGGCCTCCATCCCAGAGTCCCTCATGGTAAACGATGATTTAGTGTCTCAGAGAAAGGGAAGGCAGAGACTTAGATTCACTAGAATCTGTTGAAGAACACATTCTAGAGAGGATATTGGTACTATATACTATATTTTCTTCATTTCTCCCTTCAGCTTGCCAAAAAGAATCTCACATTTCTGGTTATCGTGAAAATACAAAGTGAATACCACTGTTTTGTAGATTTGTATCTACACGTTAGCCTCACCTGTGAAGGTTTTTATTTGAATATAGAACACTTGATCCATTGCATTTACTCACAGTGGAATTCAGAAGCTGCATGTTTCTCTCTCTTAAAAAAATGCTTAATTTTACCTTTTATTTGACTTTAAATGAGCACTTCCCTCCCTCCCAACTGAACCTGGATGATCCTCCTTACATAAAATCCATCAGGCTTCCTGAACCACATGGGATTTTGAAAATTTGCCCAGTACTATATTCACTTCTTGTAACACTTATTTTCTTTTGGGACCGACAAAATTTAATGTACTTCTCATTTTATAATCTCAAGGCACTGCTGTGAATTTCTCCTTCCTTTGGACAGATAACCTGGCCGTTCTGTAGATTCATGTGTGCAGACAGGGGGCATTGTCTCATTGTCCTGAGACATTGGGGTTATTGTTTCGAAGGTGTCTACTGTTCCCCCCCCGCCCAATGGTGGTGAATTCCACACTATCCTTGTTAGTTTAATTCATTCAACTGGTGTATGTAGGGCAAGAGGCTCAGAGTCTATATGTGGTAAGAAGCTCAGTCTGTTCAATGCTTTCATGATGATTATGGAAGACAAATGAAAGCATGACTACAAATATGAGAACTTTGGCTTACCCCAACATTTTGTGTCACAATGTTTATGATTCCCTGAGCAGTCCCTACGCATTTCCATGCACTTAGCTCTTTTTAAAGGCATTTCTTTCTTTTCCTGACAAGCCCTGAATGTGGTCTAATATTTTTCAGAGCACTGCACTAATGTATTTCCTGCAGATTACATGATTTTTCCCTCCTCATGTTTTAGACAGCAATGGGAATATAACACTGGAAGCTGACCTTATCACTACTCACCCATCTAAAACCTGTCCGAGAGTACTTTAACAGAAAGTAACAAAATTAATGCTGCTGTTAATTTTTATAATCTTAGCTCAGTCCAAGTGTTGTTAATTACACTTATTATCTTGTCTTCTCCTGCTTAATTGATTGTAACTGCAAGGCATACTATACTATATCCTATATGTACCCTTCTCTAAGTGATCTTCAGAGATTTAGGAGACATTAATCATCTTTCAATTTGATTTTTGAAACATTAGCTCATAACACTGGTGGTCACAGGCTTTTATTGAATAATAGGCTGTAGTATCTTGCTGTCCCTACTGGCCCTTAACTACTTTTTAATTATTCCTTTATGCCATTTATATCAAAGATTCCCCAATATGTCATTTCTTTGCAATTTGTTGTTTAACATAATTTCAACTGTTTTTTCAATTTCAACCCTAAACACACCAGATGTTCTGGGTATGTTGTTACCAGCTCCTAATGCTGGTGCTCTGGTCTCTATCTCCATTTTCTTTCAGGTTCCTGGAGGGATTACCTTCATCCCCTGGGACTGGACTCACCAGCCGTGCAGCTTCCTCCACTCCTGAGCTGGTTCTCCCTATCTAGGCAAATTCTTTGCTAGCTCTTACCAGGTAAGTTGGGGGACCTTAAGTTCTGCGATTGGTTCTCTTCCTCTGTATTTTCACCTGACTTCTTACCTTTTCCTCATCTCCCCCTCTCCCCAGCTGACCCCTGAATGCCCTCCTGGTGTCCCTTAAATCTCCCTTTTGCCCAGCTGGGTCCACCGTGGCAGCCACCCATTTGCTGCCTTCCTGACCTAGCTGTTTCCTCTTTTCCTCTTTGGCATGTTTTTTTTTTCCTCTCTCCTTGGCTGTACCATTTTCCTTTTCCTGGGCTTGAACCCTGGCAGCTGGGTTTGCTGCAGCAGCCTTTGATCTGCTGTGGCCCCAGCTGATTTCTTTAGTTGTTTGAGATATGGTGTTTTTCCTGCCCGGGCTCACTGCAGTTTCTCCTGCCTCTCTGGGTAAGTTTGCTTTTTTTGTTTTCTCCCTCAAGCTCCTGTGGCAGGGTGTTTCAGAAGCAGCTCCTGGCTCTGTATTGATTCACTCAGGGACCAGCTCAATACACAGCAGCTAGCGAGGATAATGAGTTAATGAGCAACGATTAACACCTACAAAACCACAGACTAAGGAGAGGAAAGAATCAATAGAGAGCTGGGAAATGCTTCTACCGCAAGACAGAGACAGCCAGTTGCACAAGCACCCATGTCACAAGTTTTGTCTGTCAGCAGCTAGGGGTGCAGGGCCCCAGAACCACCCTGCACCTATCTCCTTAACAGCTGGAAGGCTTTGTGGCCACAGCAGGAGCTAGCAGCCAGGCCTGCAGTACTTCCCCCCACTACCTGTGCCCCAAGACAGACATAGTGGCACAAGCACCCATGACATGAGTTTTGCCTGTCAGCAGCTAGAGGTGCAGGGCCCCAGAACCCAGAATCCCCTGCACCTATCTCCTTGAAAACTTGCAGACTTCATGGCCTCAGCAGGGGCTAGCAGGCCTACAGCTTTCACCCTGCTGCACCTTAACACGCACAGTGTCACCCATGTCACATGTTTTGCTTGTCAGCAACTTGAGGAGCAGTTTCCCCCAAACCACTGCACCTACCTCCTTGAAACTTAGCAGGCTTTGTGGCTGAAGCAGGGGCTATGACCCCTGTAGTTTCCATCCCCCTGTGCTTTAAAACACATACAGTGTCACCTATGTCATGAGCTTTTCCTGTCAGCAGTTTGAGGTGCAGTTTCCCAGAAACCCTTGCACCTATCTCCTTGAAACTTGGCAGGATTTGTGGACTCAGTAAGAGATACCAGCCCTGCAGTTTTCACCCCACTGTGGCTTAACACACACAAGTGACATGAATTTTGCTTTCAGGAATTGAGGTGCAGTTTCCCAGAAACCCCTGGACCTATCATCTTGAAACTTGGCACGTGCAATGCTCTCAGCAGAGGCTACCATTTTGGCAAATGTCATCTGAATCAGCTAAAAGACAACAAAGTTATAGATATTTCATTGATTCCCCATTATACTCTATGGCCGAATCTCCGAATCGGCGCTGAATCTCCTGAAGCGATTCGGCCGAATCAAATCGGAAAAACTATTTGGATCTCAAAATTGAATCTCTGGCATCTGAATCTGCCAAATCTGAATCGAATAGTTCCCTAGTTTTACAGGCCTAGCACAGGCCAGAAAATAGTAATATGAATTAGGTACTTCACCCTTTCCTTTGTTATTATTGGCATTTCTACTATGTTCATCTACTCCTTCCATTGCTAGGACTAATTGTGTTCGTAAGATACCTAAAGTATTTATTGTCCCCAATTCCATTAGTTTTCTTCTTAATACCTATTATCTCTTATTGATTCTTCTAAAATTCCCAGCTTCTGATTTATACAAATTGTTATTAACAACCCATTTATTTTCTCACCTATACAAAATGCTTTACAGATGTGACAGGCTAGTTGGCAGTGACCTAGCTCAGGGGTTTTGAAAAGGCAAAAGATGATTGAAGGACTTGGGATTCCCTTTCCTCCCCAGTCTGGTAATGATTTGGCCCAGGGATTTTGAAGGGGTAAAAGATGAGGACTTGGGATTCCCTTTCCGCACCAGTCAGGCCCCAGAGACTCACCCCCCCATGTCCCGATGGGCCCCTTGGGTCACCTGGAGGGGGATAAAAGGGCCAGCGTGGGATGACTCAGGGGAGAGACCAGCGAGGGACAACAAGGAAGGAGCTTCACAGAGCTGGCAAGAGCTAAGCCAGTGGGGCAGGAACAGTGCCCCAAACGAGCCTGAAAGAGTAGGACCTGCAGGCAGCAGTGGGACCCTCAGCAGCGTGGTATGCAGCCAGAAGGAGAGGCTCCCCACTAGGCTGCAGGATCCCCTATGAGAGGCTGCAGCCAGCAGGAGAGGCTCCCCCCACTCCAGGAAGGATCTGAGCAGCGACCTGAGAGGTTCCCAGGTCTGCATCCAGCTCCTCCAATCAGAGGCCAGGCAGCTCAACATGAGGCCGCTGCTCCAGGAAGGTCAAGACCCCTAGTAGGCTAGATTAGTGCTACCAGTGGTAGCTGTGTGGTAGTGTTCCTGCCCACCACATGGGAGGTCTGGGTTCAAGTCCCAGCTGAAGTGACTTGGGGTGAGTGAGATAACAA
>NW_017728995.1:10742926-10748536 GCF_001723915.1 Gavialis gangeticus
GAGGGGGTACCTCTTGGAGTACCGCCCAGGTTACACATATGAAATGTATATACCATGACTGTTATACTAAAACTCTCATAAAACTACTGTTTTTTCAGTTTTGTAATTGATTCCTGTTTATCTGCCAATGTGAATTCCAATACAGAATTCTTCTGTGATGGAGGCAATCATTATCTATAATTTTTAGAAATTCTGAATGTTTTCAGTATATGAGATCTTCAGTATATACTAAGGAGACTGAAAGCTCATATTTTAAAGTGTCTTTTTCTACACATTATAGGTAGCTACTTACCAGCCTATCATCCTGTTTTCCTTTGTGATTTAGTGATGTGCAGCATGTACAAACTAGTACCTTATTTTATGCTTTATCTCTTAGAATACTGATCTGTAAACAATCAAGGTAATTTACTTTTGAGTTGTTTGTGATTTGGAAACAGATAATGGCATATTAGACAGATTGTTTCTTTCCTAACTCTTTTGCCTATATGATCCTTCCTAAACAGGCTAGGTGGCAACCATTGATTTTACCAGTCCAATAATTTAAATTTTCCTAATATTCAGTAACACCAATTAAATATAATTTAGACTCATAAATGATTAATTGATACTCTTCTTATTACCAAAAATTCCTAATATTGTTGTACTGAAAATTAAGGTATTTCTTATTCACATCCCTTAATATTTTGATTAAATTAATTTATATCAGTAGAGACTCTAGGACTTAGTTTGATTCCTTCTCTTAGACATTCAGGGTCTCTTCATAGATGTTTTCAAAGTTCATCAAGCGCGCTGAGGGAAGAAAGGCTAAGTATTTTCTATAACTACACTGTCTTCCTGTAATTTTTAAGATTTGGATGCATACATTTAAAAAAAAAATTAGAGCATATATTTCATGCAGTATCATGCAGTATAAACCACGAGTTATTTAATATATTGAATACTGTATCATTCTAATGTAAAAATATTTTAAAGCTGTAACATTTACCTTTAATTTGAGACTGTTATCTGTACCATATAAAGATTTAATAGCAAACTTCCCTGTCTTTTTTTTAAAGGTATGGATGCCCAGTTTGGAAGAGATTGACACATGCAAAGAAGCTAGACCCTGTGCTGACTGAAAGTTGCATTACTGGATGCTTTAAACCAATGAATGTCAACAGTCTTCATCTTCTTGCCAGAATCTGTCCATCAGACACCAGGAGAGAAGCAGCAAATAAAACAGAATATACCCAGCAGATCAAAGACAGGAGGCACCCACTGTGTAGTCACATTGTGACTCCCAGTATAAAATCATGGTAAAGTTTCCTTTCTACAATCCAGCCACTGGATAAAACACTGACAGGCACACAAATAAATGTGGCAGTTCATTGACCCAAGAGGGAGTTAGAATGAATATCAAAACTGCTGAGAATTTCCCTGCAGGTGCAGAGCTCAGTTGGTCAACATGGAGAAGCTTGAACCACATCCAAACAGGGGTCAGTAAGACAAAACTTAATGTGCAGCTATGGGGATACACCAATACCATGTGTGAATATGGAGGAAACTTTCAGACTACAGAACTCCTGATGCTCACATATAAGGGAATGAAGTATCAATAAGGACCTTGCTAAAGCTACAGATTGAGCAATAGTAGGTGCCTGTTACTAGACCCAAATTTGAACATGGTGACATGACATGAGAAGACTGAAAAATAATGCTAGTAAGCACCCTATATCTTAAAGTGCATTGCTTTCTATAACTACATCTTGGGCAAACCACTGGTTGCTGGGATGAGACAAGATATTTCCTTAATCCAATAGATCTTGAAGGCCTTATGGGACAACAATATCAGGATGACCACTTCTACACTTCAGCCTCACTATATCCTTTGTCTTTGTGTCTATAAAACACAAGACTCTTTACATTTATTTTTAAGAAAATGAAATTACACATTAAAAGTGGGTTTTACAAAAGTGTCAGCATTACCTTAACTCTCTGCCTTTGAAACCAGTGGGATGTTTGTTTGAGGGAGTTTAAGTTATTCTTATGCAAACAGCTACAGATTATCTTCTCATATGTCTTTTATTCTTATTTCATGTAGATTGTATCCATGTTTTCATATCTTTTCTCTCTCTCTTTTTTTTGAAACTGTCATGTTCAGCTTTCAATCACCTTCAATCCTTTCCAAGTGATAATGTTTATGTTTCCACATCACATAGCATTACTGTAACATACTGACTATTCTTTTAAAACTCATTTTGTGTAATTTTTCCATAGTCTGATCAGAGCAACTTTTTAATGTTTTCTTGGTACATTAGCACTGTGAAATTGCTGCTAACACTATCAGCCAATTAGCAACTCTTTAATCTGCTATATTGTTTGTCAAGCCCCTGTGACAGAATGACAGGGTACCACACTAATTAGCTGACTCCTTCATAAGTAGAAAATTGCTCCTTGTTTGACAAATATTTTAAGTAAAAAAAGTGGAGACCTGAAAGTCTAGAAACAAATTTAGTCATGGAAGGTTGCATTAAAGAGTACTGAATAGCTCAGGTAATTGGTAATGGGAGAAAAGACCTTTTACCTTTTTGTAATAAATCAGAAAAATTAGTGTGTGGAAGGAATGGAAGTAACTTCTAAATGTGTTAATTAAGACCAGGGTTTAAAGTCTGAAGAGTTTATGAACCTCAGCCTATGCTTGAGGAAACTGGGTTTACTCAGGCTGATGTTAAGTAATTAGCTGGGAAGACACCCAACCTCTGCGTATAGCTGGCCTTCCTCATTACCAGTAAAACTAGTGTCTATGTCTTTAGCTGCCAGCTTTGTAACTTTCTGAAGAGAAGGTCCTAGGGCTTGTACATGGGAGATAAGTGATTTTTTTTGGAGAGTGGGAGAGGCTGGGAATAGAAGTTCCCTTTGTAAGTCTTAGTTCATTTAATTCAGTCCTGCAGTGTTGACAATGACCATGTTACTGTCTGTGCAACAGCAAATTCCTGTTTTATCCAAAATATTACAAGAAACAGTACCATACAACTTCTACCAACTGACTCCTGTGGCTAGACTTGTCTCAGGCTCTACATCACCTATGGGCAAGAGTAGTTTTTCAAGGAAGGAGTTTTTGGTCCTGGGTCAGTGGGTAATATACCCAGTGACTGTAACCACCTGGGGAAATTATCATAATAGTGAAATTTTTTAGACCATAATTGAGGGGCTTTCAATTGGTGAGTTCCCAGGGAGCTAAAAATGTGTCAACTGCTCTCCCATAGCACATCAGTTGGATGTTCCCTGTATGCTAAGCAGACCACACCAACATAGCCAGGAATAAAGAAACATAGGAATGTGACCCTATATTTGTCATTAAAATAAATCAACCTGCAACCGATTCTGGAGATACTGTCCTTTGTCACTGATTGCAAACACCATGTCTGTATGATTTACTGGTACCTCCTGATACAGTGAGTAGATCCCTCTCTGCAATGTAGGCCAATAAATATCTGACTGGTGATATAAGAATATGAAAAATTTTGAAGCACTTTCTTTAAAACACAAGCATTAACATCTAATGGGGAAAATATTGTTACAACCATAAATCTTTGTGGATCTCTGGTCTTTTTTAATACTTCGGTATTTTTCTCTCAGTGTTTATGATAAATATAATTATGCAGTAAGAGTCAGAGAAAGAAACCTGATGGGGTTAAACATGGAGAAATGCAAGGTGCTCCACCTTGGGAGAAAAAAAACCCATACCACATCTATAGGCTTAGCAGTGCTACACTTACTAGCACTATGACTGAAAGAGACTTGAGGGTCATGATTGACCACAAGTTGAACATGAGCCACCAAGTGAGACCCTGTAAGTCATCCTCCTGCTTTACTTGGCTTTGGTGAGCTGGAGTACTGCATACAATACTGGGCTTTGCAATTCAGAAAGGATGTGGAGAAGCTTGAGAGGGTCCAGAGGAGAGCCACGTGCATGATTAGAGGACTAGAAAGCAGGCCTTATGATGAAAGGCTAAAAGCCATGGGACTCTTCAGCCTGGAAAAGCGTAAGCTCAGGTGTGACTTGGTGGCAGCCTATAAGTACATAAGGGGTGTGCATCAGGAACTGGGAGAACATCTGTTCATCTGGGCACCCCAAGGAAAGACAAATTTCAACAGTTCCAAACTCCTGGAAGACTGTTTTAGGCTGGACATAAGGAAAAACTTCTTTATTGCCTGAGTCCCCAGGGCCTGGAATAGACTCCCCTCAGAGATGGTGCAAGCGCCTACTCTAGACACTTTTAAGAAGCACTTGGATGTCTATCTTTCAGGGATCCTTTGACCCCAGCTGACTTCCTGCCCCTTGGGCAGGGGCAGAACCTGATAATCTTGCAAGGTCCGTTCCAGCTCTAATGTCTATAAAATCTATGAAATGGTACATCTGTCAGCTGTGTAAGAGAAGCACTGTACAGAAGATACATGAGGAAACATAAAATAAGAGATGAACCAAAGAAGATTTGTACATCACTGCTGACAAGATAAGTTACATTTTTAGAGTTCTGTCATGAACTGTATATTGCTCAGTACATGACCTAGAGGGACCTAGAGTTCCATACTCTACTTTTCAGAATGGTTTTACTTATAAATCAGTGCCCTGTGTTTGACTGTTTGTGCTCTCTCTTTTTCTCTTTTGCACTCTGAAATCTCTACCTTTTGACCTATATATCCTCAGCCACATATCGAATCAGTTTACGACGTTCCAACTAGACTGCTTGGCAAAATACCAGCTTTACAATATTTACATGGAGATTGCATGATCCTTGATGAATCTGTACATAGAGGAAAGAAAGTAGAGTTTATAAATCTATGGTGAACAAAGTTCTTATGTCAGGATTTTGATTGCTGAATCTCTGGAATGCTAATCTCTGTTAAACAAACCAGCACAAAATGAGTGCAAAAAATACACTTCCCCCCTACCCTTGATTGCTTCCTCCCCTCTGTCTCCTTCTGTGCTGCCACAGGGAGTCTTGTGAATCCTGAATAATTATCATCTGGAGCTGAACATCCCATCTGTACCACAAATCCTGCTTTTTTCCTTGCAGAGCAGACTCAAACCAGTTCTTCTGACTGGCAGTGGCTTCACTTGTTGTGCTGATCCCTATAGGAGAAGTAACCATCCTCAAGAATGAGTTGTCTACATAGGGTTATAGCTAGGGTCTGGTTTAAATTTCAGTTCTGTATTTGTTCATGAAAATCATGAAATTAAGTGATTTTCGTGAAAGCATGTTATTTGCAAGGACATGCTTGTTCCCCAGCAAGTGGCCATATCAGGACATTTTGTTGAAACAAGATGGCTGTTGCAGGCTGGCTGCTGCATGCTGGCTGCATTTCCCAGCCAGCAGAAAAAGCCTAGGAACCCCCGGGGGCAGTGGGGGAGGGCTGCAAAAAGGACAGGGTTGAGGGAGAGAGCATGGGGAGCTGGTGGGGGATGTGGGCACGCTAGAAGGGAGAAATAGGCTGCAATCGGACCTAGACAGGCTACAGGGGTAGGCGGATGAGAACAGGATGGGTTTCAACACTGATAAGTGTATGGTACTTCACCTGAGGAGGAAGAACCAGCAGCATATCTACAGGCTGGGGAACTCCCTTCTC
>NW_017728995.1:10753536-10764709 GCF_001723915.1 Gavialis gangeticus
GGGGAGCTGGTGGGGGTGGGGGGGAGGAGAGATGTTTGCTCTTCCAGGTAGGAAAACTGGGGTATGGGGGGCTGGGGGCACCTGGGGGCCGCTTTGGCAGATGACCCTGCCACCAGGTAGGAGAGGGGCTGTTTTGTTTTCTAGATGGGAAAATGGGTGCACGGGTTTGGGGGCGGGGGAGAGAGCACATGCATAGAGTACCAAACAGCCCCTCCCCTACCTGGTGCCAGGGCCATTTGCCAAGGCAGCTCCCAGGTACCCCCAGCTCCCTGGGCACCCCTAGCTCCCCAGTTTTCCTGCCCATAGGAGCAAACAGCCCTTCCCCTACCTGGTACCAAGACCATCTGCCAAGGCATCCCCCGACTGTCCCCAACCCCCTGCACCCATTTTCTGGCAGAGTGTATGTGTGTGTGGCAGGGCAGGGTGAAGGCAGCTGTCAGTATGGACTGGGGAGTGCAGTGCCCTTAGAGGCAGGGCTGGGGCTGGAAGGTCAGGGCAGGCCGCAGCCTGGCTCCCCATGTGGGGGCTGCGATTGGGCTAGCCTGGCTTGGGAGCACATGGCCAAGGGCCGGGGTTAATTGCAGGCAGAAGCATTGCTCCTAAGGCTTCTGATTGCAGCTGAAAAGCCCATGGAGCCCCCTGCCTCATTGGAAGAGGCAGGAGTAACAGTAGCAGCTGTCTGCCCCAGGTTGTTTCTGACTGGCAGGGAGGGAGTTCCCTTTTCAAAAAGGCCACTCTGCTCTGATGGGCTGCTGGCCAATCGGCAATGAGTCTGACCTTGAGCTCAGCATCAGTTAATCAGCAGCAATGAAGATGAGCTCTGTGCATTTTTGACAAGGGAATTTCCTCCCTGCCTGTCGGAAACAACACGGAGCAGATGGCTGCTACTGCTGTTCTTGCCTCTTCCAGGGAGGGGTGGGTGTGTGTGTGTGGGAGGCATGGGCTTTTCAGAAACAATCAGAGGCCTTGGGAGCAAGGCATCTTCTGCTGCAAATAAATCTGGTCCTAAACCTGCCCCCTCAGCCAATCAGGAGTATGGGGGGGGAAAAGGAGGTGCCATGATCCGGGCACAAAAATGGCAGACCCTGCCATGATCAGGCCATGCTATTAGCAAGCTGGATCTGTGATTTAAACCAGGTCCTAGTTATAGCTTTTGTCAGGCTATTACAAAATATGCTGATTTTTCTTATAAAGAAGACAATGTACATCTTTTGTGTTTGTGCAGTGCCTAGATCAGTAGGGTATTAGTCTCTGATTAGGGCTCCCAGGTGCTATTACAGTTCTGATTAATGATACTGATATTGAGAAAGCATAGGCTTTATAGTTATACATGCATAAATTAGCTTTTTACAACACTGGAACATTTTTTCCCTAATTTTATATTGTGCTGGGGTCAGGTATTAGTTTACAGTCTTGAAATTTGAAGCCTTCTTTTTATCTGTACAAGAGGTACAGGGTGGCCTGTGACAGTACAAGCTTCTTCATGCCATCAAATAGCCTTCTCAGTGTGCATAATTGTTCTCCTGGAGGGTTATTTGGTTTCCATTCTCAGTCAAAAGCTCGCCTGTCTACTGACATTGCTAGGAGCATCCCAATTAGTGTCAAATGCAGTGATGGTTTTCATGGACTGTGGTTTTTAACATGTGAATGCTATATCCTGGGCAAGACAAATGTTTTAGCTCGTTCAAATATAGAATTGTGTATTGCCTAAGCCTTGGTGGTTGGGATGAGAGAGATTTGAAATCTCACCAGTACCTGAAGGCATTCTGTCTTTGGGTACAGAAATAGGTAGACAGATGCAGGAGATTTCACATGGTTTTCCTAGGCAGAGTGTGTCTAAGTCTTAGTAGTGGAATAAGGCAAGATACACACAGGCCTTAACAAATGAAGCCCACTGTGGAATATTTCATACTATGGGACCTAATGTGCCTCAGAAAGCATAAGCATCACAATTCTGCCTCACCCCTGCACATGTGTCTCATGGGAAGTGGGAAGGATTCTCACACTGGCACTCTATGGTAAATCCTGAGCCAATACCTACCAAGGCACTGGGGAAATGTTCTTTGGAAAAGGGAAGAAAACTAGGCATGTGCCTGGTTCAACATGAGGGTGTGCAGAGTTTAAATTACAGCACTGTTGTATTTATTTATTTTTTTAACTCCTGCAAGCAGTCATAATGTCTGGTTTAAAACCAGAGACAAAAAGTTGCCACTACAGGTCCATTATTCTGACTTCAATATTATGCAAGGCCTGAGGACAGATATTAAAAGAAAGAATAATTAAGGAGGTGGAAGTAAATAGATGATGGGTTAACGTGCAATTTGATTTTAAAGAATGTGTCAGACCAATCTAATATTCTACGATGCAAGATAACTGACTTCTTAGGCCAGGGACAGACAGAACACAGAAACTGGTATAAGTGATTAGAAACTGGTCTACACCTGGAACAGAACAGAAGTTTGGGGCACATAGACTGGTTTCAAAATGGTGAAACCTTATGTAAGCTAAATCTGGATCAATGTGGTATCAGACTTAATCAGTTTATGTTAGACCAGTCTATTGCATTTCTGTATCAGATCCCCCATCAGTTCATGTTACGTTGCTGTCTGCTGGCATCCCAGGCTCTTTTGCGGGTCCCTGCTAGTCCCCCATGGCAGGGTTCCAGGCTGGAGTTCTGTCGTACTCGGCTGCTCTGGCCAGATGCACAGCAGGCCCTGCCTCTGGGCTGTCACAGAGTCGAGCTAGCACATAATCTCTCTCCAGCCCCACATCCTGCACCCAGCCAGCTCTCAGCCACAAGCAGGTGGTGGGGGGTGGACTGTGTTAGCTGAACTCTGACACCCAGAGCCAGGTCTCTGAGACAGAAGCCACAGTCCTCCTCCCCCCTCCCTGCGGCTGACAGCAGGGTTGGAGGGTGTGCCCAGCAGCTGATCAGGGGTGACATACTATTAGACTGCTTTCAGCTACCCTCAGGAGTCTCCAGCTTGCTGCCCTCAGCAGTATCTAGCACACTGGGAGGCATGCAGGAGCACCCCCAACCAGCTGGTCTTCACCAATGCAGGCATCCTGCATACCCCCCTGCACACCCTCCCACCAAAGGGTAAACTTGTGTTCACCTGATCTATCCTAGTCTGACCTATCCCAGATCACCTATCTATCCTAGATCCATGCCTGATCTATCCTAGTCCATGTAAAGACACCTGCATAAGTAGTTTGAATCCTCTTCCAACTGCTTGAATGTCTGTACCTAGCCTTAGATTAGAGCAGTACAGTGGACTCAATCTATTTAATTTTAAGCAAGGTATTTGTTTTTGTACCTCCTGGGAAATTATTACCTAAGACTGTCATTGTAGTGTTGATAAGCAGCTAAAAGGGAGTTAAGAATAGGTTATGTGGAGGAGGGGCAGGGGAATTTCTAAATTGGAGAGAAGTTATTAGTGCTGTTTCTAAGGGACTGGTCTTAGAATCCATCCTGTTTAATCTTTTTCTGAGCAACCTGGGTGCAGGAATTGATGTGTGCTTACAAAATCTGTAGATAACATTAGGTATTGCTAATACAGAGGAGAATCAGATTATGATACAGGAAGAATTTCATAAGCCTGTAGAGTGGAATAATAGAAATAATGTGACATTTAATAGCACAAAATGTAAGATCATATACTTAGGCACTAATACCAAGAACTTCTGTTGTGACTGACAGATTGGAAGCAAGAGATGAAGGACTTGGATATATTTGTTGATTTTGGATAATTGAGTTGCCACAGTGATGTGGCCGAGAAAAAGGTTAGCACAATTCTACAGTATATTAAGCTGTGTATTTTTTATTTAATAGAAGCTGGGAGGCATTAGTACCACTGTACATGACATTGATAAGATTTGAAATATTATTTTGTGTTCTGGTACCTATATTAAAAATGAATTTAAATTGGAACAGATACAGACAGGGCTATGAGGATGATTAGGAGAATGGAAAACTTGTCTTATGAGAAGATATTAAAACAATGGCTTGTTTATTTTTTCCAAATGAAAATATTGAGAGGTGATATAATTACTCCTTTTAAATGAATTTAAGGTAGTAATATCAGGGACAGAGAGAGAGATTTTAAATTGAAAGAATATGTGTTTTGCCCACAAATTTATACTGGACATTCAAAGGTTTTTAACCATTAGAATAATGGTCTTTCAAACACAGTAGTGTGATAGGATAGTATGATTGGATAGGGGTGGTCTTAGAGGTACTATGAGAGCATGTGACATGTGGCTGAACATCTTTGATACCCCTGGAAGGGACTTGGAAAGAAAATGAATCTTCATGTTGGGGAGGAGCTTATCTATGTGAGAAGTGTTGGGAATTCCAGACTTCAGAGCCAGGGGCTAAGAATATCATTTTTATTCCCCTTGAATACTTGAATTAGTCTTTGTTTTTTATTTTTTTTTCATTTCCCTCTAAATTTTTGATGATGGCCCTGGTTAGTGTTGGGAGACTTGCTAGGGTCTCCTTGCTCTGAACAGGACTGACAAACCACTCAGATGCTTGGCTAGTTGTTTGGCTCATGCACTCAGGGTCAAACCGATCATCAGATTTGGGGTCAGGAAGGAATTTTTTCCCAGGCCACATTGGCAAGGACCATTGTGGGTTTTTACCTTCCTCTGTAAGGATGAGGCATGGTGTACTTCCTAGGATTTTAAAGCATATTTTACCTAACAAATTCCTTGCCATTCCAGTTGTCCAGGCATTGGAGATACCTTGTCCTTCACTTTTCCTGTGGTACACCGAAGGATTTTTTCTTTGTCAGGTGCTTTGTGGCTATGGCGAGTGAAAGGGGTTAAAGTAAATGTTCTTGTGAACACTTTTGAACAAATGATTGCCTGCAGACTCAGGGGGCTGGACTTGATGGCCAAGGAAGTCCCTTTCAGTTATGTTTTCCAATGTCTCCCTGTGTGCTGCCATATAAAAAATCTTGTGAAGCCTGGATAGGTGCTGTCCCACCCCCTCTGCACCTCAGGACCCCAAGGCCTGTCCCCATCTTGTAGAATTGAAACAGTTCTGATGGTAGCAGTTATTCGCTGGTGATGATGACTCTGAATATAACCCCTTTGAAGGCTGAAGTCTTGAGGAATTAGAAGTAATGCTCAATTCAGGTTCTTGAGAACAGTCAGCCATATATGGTACTTAAAGTCAAATTTGTTTTCCTTACTTCCTTACTCTCTTTTTTCCTATTACCATGCTGGGACTACATAACATAACCACATAACATAAGAATAATAGCAATATGATCACTAAACAGTCAGAGGGCTTGTTCAGTATTCTGTTCCAGTGTCTGTTTTAGACCTTCAGACAATCATTTACCGTGATGGGCCATTTATCACTACAAATATCTTTATACATAAAAGATAAGTATGTATGGAATACTTGTTTTTAACAATGTTCTATCATTACCTATGATATGTTACTTTCTTTTATTTCTCCTATATATCTGTTTATCAGGGGAGTGTCACTGGGTGTATCCCAGTGGAACTGAATGGATGCTAATCAGCTGCAAAGAAAATGAGAAACTGCAGTGGGATAAGAATAACTGTTTAACAGAAACTCCCCTAGAAAAGCATAATTCTTCAGCGTTCTGTTTTCTTCACTTGTGTCAGGTACTGAATAAAGATGTCAAAGAACATCTAACTTTGGTTGTTTTTCTCTGAAATATAAAAGGCTGGATTCAGGCCTATAGATAAAAATGGCTTGATTCTGCTTCTGTGGCAACGTGCATCAGGAATGACTATGGAAGTCAAGGTAGATGCTCCAGTGTAAAAGAAGTGTAAGTGTGACCTTGTCTACTAGGCCTGTGTGAGTTGGCAGTGATCCAATCCAGCTTCGGATCCAGCCACTTTGGATGGCCGTGATCCGATCTGGAGCCCTGGACCGGGTTTCCGCCTCAGTCTGGTCGAAGCGGCTCCGAAGCTTCAGAGCCGCCTCGGAGATCTGGCCATAAGGTACAATGGGGAATCAATGAAATATCTATAACTGTTGTTTCTTGTCCGATTTGGATGAAACATGCAGGGATGGTACCTCTGATGAGTGCATGAAGCCTGCCAAGTTTCAGGAGATCAGTGCAAGGGTTTGGAGGGAACTGTACCTCAAATGCTTGAAAGCAAAGCTCCTGTCACATCTATGTGTTACAACACAGGGGGGTGAAAACTGCAGGGCTGGTAGCTCTTACTGAGGCCACAAAGCCTGCCAAGTTTCAAGGAGATTGGTGCAGGGATTTGGGGGAAACTGCACCTCAAGCTGCAGACAAGCAAAACTCGTGCCATAGGTGACACTGCGTGTGTTAAGGCGCAGCGGCGTGACAGCTGCAGGGATGGTGGCCCCTGCTGTGACGCCTGCCAGCTGTCGAGGAGATCGGTGCAGGGGGGTTCTGGGGCCTGCACCCCTAGCTGCTGACAGGCAAAACTTGTGCCAAGACTGTGTCTGTCTTGGGGCAGTTGATTTTCTGTGTTGATTCTTTCCTCTCCTTAGCCTGGAGTTTTGCTTTCAAGAATTTGGGTTGCTGTTACCCCCAAACCCCTGCACTGATCTTCTTGAAACTTTGCAGACTTCATCCCCTCTGCATGGTCTACCACCCTTGAAAACTTCATCAGACATAAAACAACAAAGTTATAGCTATTTTATTGTTTCCCCATTATACCCTATGGCTGGAGCTCCGGACCGCTTCGGGAAGCCGAATGAGGCCAACGCTTCAACCCGGATGTGCTGCTTCAGACCCCAAAGCGTCTGAAGCTTCTCTGGATCCAAAGCTCTGTCTGAAGCCTTGCAGAGCCGTATTGTCTACACACATTTTTGTACCAATACAGCAAAGTTGGTTACTAAAAGAAAAAAAGATCCTGGTATGCTTACAGGGCTAGTTGTATTTCTGACCCCTCCTAGGTATCTCTGCCAAATCCTCCGAGGTGTTCGTCTTCATGCCTTTGTTCCTGAGGTGGAGTCCTATCATTCTTGCACTCCAAGGTTTTTGTGCTTTGAATGCTCACCCAGTAGGTCTGAATAAGTTCAGCATCTGCAGTTCTTCCCTTCAGAAGCTGAGACCAGGGGAACATATAGTGACCAGGCAGTCTTTTAAACTAGAGTATCATTTTATCTTAGCCATGGGGACAAAGCATAACATTAATAAAGTAATTATAAAATATTAAAGAATCTCTATGCATATTTATTTTACCTAAAGTTTTAGACAAGCCTGTCTTACCTCAGAATCTCACTCTTTGGGATCTAGACATAGCCTGTGCCTCTAAACACTATCCCAACATCTCTCTGGCTTCTAGGCAGAGTCTTTTTTTAATTGCTTACTGTCTTTTTGATCCATTTTTCGCTATGTGATTTTGTTGTATTATCTCAAATTATTGATGTGCCTTCCTGTTTGGTTCCAATAGCTTGCTATTATATGAAGGCATTATATGACGTAATAATAACTGATATTTAGGTTAACCCATAATATTCATATATTACTACAGGCAGGTCCAAATCTGAGACCCATAGATTGATATCAATATAGCCTATTTTTCTCCCTGTATTGGAATAGTGTATAGTAGGGGAGGCCAATCTGCAACTCTGGAGCCACATAAGCTGGTCACCGTGTGCTTGTGCTAAGATTCAAGGAGACGCATATTAACTTCAGAAAAGCCGCATGTGGCTCCGGAGCCACAGGTTGGCCACCCCTGGTGTATAAAAACAGTGATGGAGAGGGCTATTTTACTGATGTAACTCCCAATACTTGGGGGATTTTACTGCTTTAACTATACAGGTAGAGTTAACATTGTAAAACTTCATTGTTAGACTCTTAGTTGGAAATCAGGCCTTATAGGTTGTAAGCATCATCCTCTTTAGGGACAACTGTGTAGCAAGAGGGAATTTTGAGAGAGGTTAGTTCTGAAATCCATTGACATTTTGCAAGTGAGGGCTGTGATGATTATATATCTTTGAGAGGGAGAGTTGGACAGAGCTGGAGAGACAGAGAGTCTGATGGCTGTGGGTGTTGCTGTTAGTAGGAAAAAAGAAACCTCCTTGTAAAAGTGGCTCCTCCCTTAGTGAACTGAAGC
Source organism: Gavialis gangeticus (assembly GCF_001723915.1). Taxonomy (NCBI): domain Eukaryota; kingdom Metazoa; phylum Chordata; order Crocodylia; family Gavialidae; genus Gavialis; species Gavialis gangeticus. The sequence continues at coordinate 10,761,622 of NW_017728995.1, forward strand.
CACAACAGGGCAAGGGCTGCTTAGAAGAGTCATTGAATCAGCTCATCATGTTCTGAATGCTTCATTTTGCCTCCTTTATGTGCGGAAATAATTAGATTCAGATCAGAGTGTGTGGAACCTAGGTGTTGTGGGTCAGTGAAGGTGAATATATACAAGAGAAATGTGCTTGTATGCTCAGGAGTGTTTGACCTTTTGGATATCAGTTAGAGTCCTGAATCTTTACTGAATATCTTGAAGAATTTTATACTTGCTTATGCCATGCTGTGTTCTAACATCATTCATTGAAAGATACCATGGAGGAAATTGCTCTTTATCAGTTCATGCTGTATTAAACTGTATTGGTAAAGGCCTTCATTGTTCACTGCCTCCAAAATAATACTATAGGCACCCAAAATTGAACTCTTTATGCTGATATTTATATAGATTTGGTTGAAGATAGATTGAAATGAACCTAGAAGTACGCTAATTGTCATACATGTGACATACCCAACATGTACCTAAGTGGTTCCTGCTGAACCAAGATTGAAGATGCCTCCACAAATCCTCATGAGAACTCCAAATCACACTAATCAGAAGTACTCTGGTTATTTTATTGCATCAGAAATTCAAAGAAGAGTGAACAAAACATCGAAAAAGCTAGCCACAAAGATAGTAAGAAGAGAAGAGTAAACATTTATGCCATGCTTTAAGAGTGCCACCACTGTGCCTTCTTATCAAGTGGTAAGATGGACACCTTCAAAGATAAGACAAGAGCACCTAGAAAAAACGTTATATATGCAAGGAAGAAAGAAATACAGTATCAAAGACAGAACATACAGCGCGGGACCAGAATAAATGGAGGAACCTGCTCAACATCATATGCATCTAAGAATAAATAAGGATAAATAAGAGAGAAAAAGAAGATACCAGATCCTAGGGATGTAAAGGCACAGGTGACTCTTTCTGTCCTGGGAAATATCCTGAGAAATATCCAGAGAGAGAAAGTAGGCTAGACCAAATATGACCTAGAAGCTAATGGTTCCCCTTAAATCCATATTCCAGTATGAGGGTGTGGCAGGGCACTGTGGGTGCCTGCCACTTTAAGACCAGAGCCAAGCAGCCAGCAGGTGCTTGATTGAGGCAGCCATTTTAGATCCCTGGCTGCCTATATAAACAGCTCAGTTCTCTGCTGGCTTGGAAGGTGGTAATATGGTCTGGTTCTGTGTGTCATCCTGGTGGTAAGGGCAGGAGTTGTTGGGGATGTCTTGGAAGCTCCTGGTCCTGGGCATGACCTAAAACTGCACTCTGCTGGGGGGGGGTGGCCTGGTGGGGCTCTCAGTAGTGTGGGAGCCCCCAGGAAATGCCAGGCCAGTTATCACCCTGTTGAAAGGTGGGTAGGGGTACCTTAACCCTAGCCCTCACCTTTGGGTGCATGAATTAACACTGGAGGTAGTTTGGGCCAGATGCAGCTGAGGCCACCTGAGCCCTGTGGGTTGTGAGACTCTGAGGAGAGAGAGAGTGGGGGCATGGCTGTGGCCACCTGAGCCCTGTGTAGGGTGTGAGACCCTGAGGAGGGGGAGTGGGGCCAGGCATGGCTCTGGGTACCTGAACCCACCCTATGGCCCCAAGTGGAGGGGTGGTGTGGAGCTCCAGTAAGGGGGGTGGAAATAAGGACCCCAGTGAGGCGGTAGCTCCAGGTGAAGGGGGCAGAGATCTGGAGCCCGGAATGAAGAGGGTGGTATGGAGCCCTGAGTGAAGGGGATAAGAATGCCCTGGTGAGGGGTGGCTCCAGAAAGGGTTGGAGATGAAGATCCCCAGTGGGGGGGGTGGGAAGGAAAACCAGAGGGCTGAGAGCACAGTATGTCTATATGTATAGAGTTGCCTCCTAGAAGGGGCCAGAGAAAGCTCAGACTTGGTTGGGTAACTGGCTGGCCACTACCCTGGTGAGGGTTGTGGGAGAGGCCCAAAAGTCTGCCACCCAAGGTATGAACTAGGTAACGCTTATGGCCTAAGGGGCCAGCTCCAAGAGGGAGCAAGGCAGTATAAGTTCTCGACACGAGAAAGACTGTGCGTGTGTTCGTTCTGGCTGCAGGCCAGGAGCATACTGCCATCTGGATGACATCTGAGAGGCATGGGCTGCAGTGTAGGGAAGGTACACAGCTGCAGATAGCACCCCCTGGCATCAGGGCATAAAATGGGCAGCCTCCCACCTTAATTATCATCATATTAATTACCAACAAGGTCTGACCAAGTCAGGTGGGTGGCATGCCCAAAGGCAAGTGGAGAACTGAGCACTGTGGCTAGGTGGGGAGCCCCACATTGCCACAGAAGGTGATTTTGGACATTAACTTAGCATTGCTTGGCCAGTTTTTAAAGCCTATTTAGGCACCCAACCATGCAATTAAATACTTGGTGGGATTTTCAAAATTGCCCCAGGGCTTACTATTGTTGATTTTAGGGGAGTGGGGCACATGACTTAGGAGGAGAGGTTGAGGGAACTCAGTTTATGTAGTTTAGATAAGAGAAGGTTGAGAGGAGATCCAATAGCTGCCTTCAACTACCTGAAGGGTGGATTGAAAGGGGATGGAGCTAGACTAGGGGCAGATGATCATTTCAGCTAGAGGGCTGCCTACTGAGTTTTGGCAAGCTGTCAAGGGCCACATGGGTAGCCCCACCCCTTGACAGGTGCCCTTCCCCTGGCTGCCATCTTGACACCAGAAGTTCCGCCTCCTAATCCTGAACCTTTGCCACCAGAAGTCCGTCCCCTTCTCCCTGAAAGTACTCTTTTCAGCAAGGGGTATTGCCAGCTTGGAACCAGAAAAATACCAAACTATATTTTAAAAGGTAAACATCTACAGCATTCATTAATTTGATTTAAAAAAATATTTTTGTCCTGATATACATTTGTTTGTATAGTGTAGACAAAGGGGATTGCACAATAGCCTAAAAAGAAATCTTATTCTTGTATATTGTGTGTGTGGGGGGGTATAGGTTTGTGGGGGGCTGTGTGTCTGGGTATGTGTGGGAGGGTGGATTTGTGGTTTGTGTGGGCCTGTGTGTGTGTGGGAGAGTAGCTGGGGTGTTTGGGGGTGTGTGTGCGCGCGCGCGT
>NW_017728995.1:10769709-10770375 GCF_001723915.1 Gavialis gangeticus
GTTTGGGGGTGTGTGGGTGCAGGGGTCTGCATGTATGGCAGTGTTGGGGGGGTGAGTGCATGTGTATGGTGGGGTGTGCATGTGGGATTCACCCCATGAACACACGCGCACACCCTGAGCAGGGTGGGGGGAAGAAAGTGAAATGGATGGGCGTGGGCTGCTCAGTCCTGCTGAGGGCTCCCCCTGGGTCCTACTGCCCCTGGTTCTGGTCAGCTTCGACAGGCAGCCAGGAGCAAATAAATATTAATTTATTAACACTTTTAGGGGCCCTGCAGGCCAGACGGAATGGCCTGGGGGCTGGATCTGGACCTTGGTATGTATTTTTCCTGCCCCTGAGCTAGACTCATCTCAGTGGTGACAGATAACAGAACAAGGTCTTAAGTTGCAGCAAGGGAAGTTTAGGTTAGATATTAGGCAGAATTTCTCACTAGGTGGGTAGCAAAAAACCAGAACAGGTTACCCAGAGAGGTTATGGACTCTCCATCCTTGGAGGTTTTTAAGACCTGGCTAGACAAAGCTTTGGCTGGGGTGATCTAGTTGGGGACGGTTCTGCCTTGAACAAGGGGTGGGCTAGATGACTTCCTGCAGTTCCGTCCAACCCTAATTTTCTATGATTCTGTATGACTTCACTGGCAATTTGGTGCCTATACACGTTTCCAGTTTCTG
>NW_017728995.1:10775375-10776782 GCF_001723915.1 Gavialis gangeticus
ACGGTTCTGCCTTGAACAAGGGGTGGGCTAGATGACTTCCTGCAGTTCCGTCCAACCCTAATTTTCTATGATTCTGTATGACTTCACTGGCAATTTGGTGCCTATACACGTTTCCAGTTTCTGTCTTTAAGCTCCTAAATGCATTTAAATATCTGGCCCCAAGTGTGTTGTTGAAGATGGAATATAAGCTATAGCCTAGTAACATAAAGCTAGTTATTTCAGCTTTGAAGTCACCTAACAAAATTACTGAACAAAAAAGAAATGAAGAGAACAATAATTTGGAAATTATCAAGGAAATAAGGAGCTTTCATTCTCCCAACTAACAGCACTTCAGTTGATAACGATGCCATGTAAGTTGCTTAATGTGCACTCAGAGTAAATGCTCTCAATTGTGGTCAGATAAACATAGAAGTACTTGGTTTAAGCACAACCATCTTTCAGAAATTTCTTAGACATCTGAGACCCCCTGACTGCTCACAGCTTAACTATGTTATAGTGAAGCTGTTTTCTGACAATTAAAGGTGACTATTACTTTTCTGTAGAAACAGTTGACTTGCTTTCCAGATGTATTAGAAAAACTAATCTATCTCAGTTGTGTCCCAATGTTTTCCTTTTTTGAATTAATGAAAACCAAAATGACTTTCAGATGAGACAGCTGGTGTCTTTTATTTTCTGTTATTTATAAATATTATATATAATATACATAACTTACATAATGTTATATTATTAAAACATATATTATGTTTTTATAAATATAAAAACAGAAAATAATTTATTATTATTTGCAAGACAGACAAGGAAGAAGTGACAAAGTGAAATTTCTGTCTCCTTTCTTTCTGTCCTCTCTGATTTCTTACTCCTCAATGTTTCTCTATTCTCTTACACACCTGTCCTCACCTTTGTCTGCAATAAACTGTTTCTCCTTGCCTGTGAAGCCCATGTAAAGCGGCCAAAGTTGCTGGTGTGGTGATAAACTTTCTCCCTCAACTTTTCAGGGACTACTTCTGTGTGTGACTTCTCTGCACATCTATTCCACACTTGTAGCTCACACCATCATTCATACACCTGTAAATTTGGCCCAGTATATACAATATGCTGGGGAAAAGAACTTATCTTGTCCATTTTCTTTTTGGTAAGTTTTCTAATTGTACTTCTGCAAAAACTGGTATTCCAAAAAGTCATGGAAGATGTCATAATGTAACCTATATGGAGCACTGGATGGCTAAGTGTAGGAATTTATAGCAGTGCTTCAAACTTGACCTGACTTTAGCCAAGCATATTTGGTGAAATTTGAGCTAAGCAGCCATGTCCTACTGAATGACTGAGGATCCTAGTGTTGTTAAAATAAAAGAAAATGAGCCTAGTTTTTAGGCTGGCGGACCTCCTCCGGTGGGCTTTAAACTAGGC
>NW_017728995.1:10776793-10778232 GCF_001723915.1 Gavialis gangeticus
TCAGGTCCCTTCGGACCCTAGAAACTATGAAACTATGAAAAGCATTTGCACTCAGAGAGGAATACATGGAGAGAAAATCAGGGAAAGACTGATATAATTAAAAGAAGTTTAAAAATGCAAGTAGAAAGGTTCTACTCAAAAGAAAATAAATTAGTAGACGGTGCATGCAGCAAGGTGCCAGAGTTCTACAGGGAGATTGATGGACTTTTAGAAGCAAAGAGAGTGGAAAAGAAAATAGGTTTTTGCATATTACTGGGAAAGAAAAATGCTTAGAAAGTGGGAAGATCTACTGTATATTGGTATCTATGTGAATAACTATGGGACTCTGAGGTGGCAAAAATTCATAGCAGCTATTATTCCTCTGTCATTAATAAGAATAATGAAGAGAAGGAGAGTTGTATCATCAAGCTGGCTGAGTCATGATAAGAGATTGATGAGATAAAGGTGACTGCATTTTTGGGATAGCTATATATAAATCAGTACCTTTGGAAGAACCTGCGGGTGTGAAGGGAACTGAAACTAAATATTTTAGAGGAGCTGGCAATAATTTTAAACAATTTCTGGAGATCAGGTAAGGAACCAGAAGAAGAGAAGAAACCAAATGTTTAGTGCCATCTTTAAGGAAGGGATATGAAAGCCTACTTAACTTAAACTGTTAGCAGGCTGCTTCAAAGGATGAATTTTAAAATCCCCTTTTCCTGACATTTTCTGAAAATATCCAACCCTCAGGCTGAGATCCCTATCTCTTACATAAGAAAAAAAATAACTGGTAGGCCTGTGTAAAGCTTTGGTTGCTGACTTGATTCAGAGGAGATTTAGCCCAATTCAGCGGGTGAATCTCTGAATATGAATCAAATTGGGAGACCAGTAAAAAGGTCTGAATTGATCTGAAGCCTCTGAATTGATTTGGAGGAGAATCAGAGATTTGTCCCTGCTCACTGCTGCAGGGAGCTGGGCTGGTAGGTGTGTGTATGGTGGGGGGAGGGACCATTGGGGACCCCTGCCAGACCCATACCATGCCTGCTCCCCCAACCCCTGTCCACTCTCCCAGCCCATCAATGGCTGCCCTACCCAGCCCCAGTGTCCCAGTGCTTTTAAAAACAAAAAGAAATAAACCACCAGCTCCTGCCAGGTGAGGGGGGGAGGGCTGATCCTTGCTGCCCCACATTGCCCCATCCTGCATGGAGGGCTCTGCCTGAGCCCCCATCCCCTGCCCGCTCTCCCAGTCCTGTCAATCCCCTGCCCCACCTAGCCCCAGCATCCTGGCACTATTTTTTAAAGCCCTGCGCTCACTAGATACTGCAGTGCCCATTGGGGCTCATGGCAAGGCCCTCCATGCAGAGCAGGGCAGTGTGGGGCAGCAGGGCTTGTCCCCTTTCTGGCAGGAGCTGGTGAGTGTGGGGCTTCCCCCCCCCCCCCCCCCGGGGCGGGGGGCCGGG
>NW_017728995.1:10778305-10800285 GCF_001723915.1 Gavialis gangeticus
CCCCCCCCCCCCCCCCCCGGGAAGCTGGGGCCAGGTGGGCTGGCCATTGACTTGGCTGGGAGAACAGGCAGGGAATGGGGCCTGTTTGATTCAGAGATTCAGCTGATTCAATGGTGGCTGAATCTCCAAACTGAATTTGGCTGGATCGATTTGGGACCGTGGTTTGAATCGCCAAATCAAATCACTGTCCCCTGACTTGGCTGAATCTGAAGCGAATACTAGCCACTTTGCACAGGGCTAATAACTAGCTCTTAAAGAGTGATTAACTCAAGAAAGGAGCAATCCATCAAAATATTATTGCTATGATACCAAAATATAATAAATTACATTACATTTCTATTCAAGAAATTTACTAAATGTGCCTTGTCACTCATCCATACACACATTTTAAGCAAAAAAAAATCTTTCTCACTTCATCTTCATAAACTTGAGGAAACATTGTATATAACCTAGACTCATCTAAAAAGAATGCTTTGCTTTTAAAGCAGCTGAGTAAGTGACTGTTTTCTTAGGGCTGTTATAACCTGACACTTGAGTTTTAAGTGTATATTTACTCTAGCATTTAAGGGGGGGAAAAAAAAAGTAGGGACCTATTTAAGGAACCTGTCCAAATAGTCTCTCTAATTCATGGAACATTTGAAACTCTCCCTGTTAAAGGAAATGGAAAAAAATATGACCATAGCACAATGGTACCCATTATGCATGATAAAGGACTTAGGAAAAAAATCCACTAGCATATCACCATCATCTTTCTCTTGTCCTTCAAATACTTATTGGAGAAAATACAACAAAATCAGTTGTATGTACTTTAAGTATCATAACTGCCAAATTAACCCCTGTGACATATTGGAAGGCCATATTTGGGCCTTTAGAACTTCTTTTCTTAGAAGGTTGCTGTTTGCTGGACACTTGGGCCAAAAACTTGCTGAATCTGAACGCAGTCCAAACATCACCTCTGGGCCTTTAGAAATATTCTAAGGCAGCATCCAGGCAGGCAGGAGCATGTGGTCTGCGATGCCACAAACTGCAGTGAATGTTAAAATGTGCCCTACATAGTGCAGGGGCAAAGTTTGCTACCAGGATCTCCAGGTCCACTGGAAACAAATGCAATGCAGAGCACGTGGCAAGAATACGCACCGGAACAAACAGAGGCTTGGTCCTCCAAGAAGTCACTCAGGCTGCCAGCCAGAGTGTCTCTACTATTTGATTTGTGCCATTGCTGCTCCAGAATGCCAGAAACCTCTGGACAAGGTAGTTTACCCAAAGCAGGACAATTTGTCCTTCAACAAAGCACACGTGCAGGGGCATACACTGAGGTAAAAAGTAGTGGGACAATTTCGTGCCATTACTATTTATACCACTGCAAGCACACATCTATTTATACCCCTGCACATCTGGATGTGGCCTTAGGGTATGTACCTTCTCTCTTAATACCTTTTTTCCTCCTTCCGAGAGCCAAGACCCCATGGTTCAATTACCAAAGATTTAAACTAGTGCCAGACTTCCTCATAGTTTAAATACAATTCTTTACAGAGTTCCAACATTGTTGTAGCTCGCACCATCATTCAGTTCAGCAGCCACCTCAGTTAAGTTTGATACCACATTCAACCAAGTTTCTCTCAAACCGGTTCCAGCCATTTTGAAAACTGGTTATGTGCACTGAACATCTGTTCTGTTACAGGTTTAAAATAGTTGTGTGCACACAACACACTGTTAAATTCTCTTACCTGTTTTTTCTTGTGGTATTATCAGTACCACCAATAACTTATTTTTCTGAACAGGTTTCTTTGAGGGATTTTGTGTCCCTCAAACGCAAGCGGGTACCAAGCACATGGAAATAAAACGTTCTTTGATATAGTGCACATGCAAAATGTAAGAACGAACCTTGATAAAATAGATTACAAACATAGTCACCAAGTGATATTATGGCATTTAGACTGAGAAGAAACATCTTGGTACAAATGACAACTTATATGGCATTTGGTTTTCAAGAATCTTTATGGGGAAGAATGGGTGGGGGAGGGGAAGGGAAACAGAATATAACACTTTAGCCAAAAAAAAAAAAGATGTATTACTATGGAAATTTTTTTTAAATGGGGTTCACTGTGCCTGTAAAAGTGTGGGGGGGGAACTTCTTGAACACCATCAATACACAGGGGTGCCGATTACAAATGGAGGACAGCCAAGGAGGAGATAAGAACTGGTGCAACTGCACTGGTTTTCCACAGCTGAAGAAGTGGTAGGAAGACACTTGAAAAAACTTTCTGAGACTACAAACTGCATGCTAGAGCAAGTCATTTGAGAAACTCTAAGGATTAACTGCATTCAGATGATTAGGATATTTATATGTAAATAAAACTGAAGCAGGATTCAAAACAGATGACAGTTTTCTGTAACTTCCCCAAACATGTACAGTAAAAGACGTGTTATCCGGCATCTTACAAACTGGCATGCTCTATTAACCGTCATGCCGGCTTATAAGTTAAAAGCAAAATCAGAAGTGCTCACTGTGGCACTTTCAGTTTCACCGAGCCCCCAAGGCCTGGGGCAGAGCAGCCTGTGCGGGGGACCCCACCCTGTTCTCCGCCGCACTGATGTGGTGGGAGGGGTGGCAGCGCATCAAGTGTGTTGGGAGAGGCTGTGGCCCAAAGAGGCGAAGATGCCTGTTCCGGCCTCTCGGGTAACTGGCGTATCTGGTTATCTGGCACCCCCCATTCCCAATGGGTGCCAGATAACAAAGATTTTGCTGCACTAGATTATATTTCATTGTTTGACACATTTTTCTATGTAACATTCTAATATGTTTGGAATATGGGTTTCTAGACTAATACTGACTGAAGTTGAATTAATTTAGGTGCACACTCTTTGGGGGACAGCATGGATATAGAAGCATTGTTATAGGTATGGAATGGAGAAAAAACACATTTGTGCCCAAGGAAGTATCCAGGTCTGGATACTCCCCTACAGGTTGTGGGACATGCAGCATCTCCTTTCTTAGGAGTTCATAATAGTCAAAGGATTGCAAACTGTTAGTTTGTCCACATACATTTAATAGGGATGTGCTGAATTACTGTGATGTAACACAGCCTCCATTATCAATGTCTGATCTATGTTCATCGCCATGTACTATCAAGGGTAACTCTGGACTTTCAAGCTTCAAAATTATGCAACTACTGTACATCCCAGTTACAGTTAATATTGCTTTAAGTTCATTTTTTTTCTTTCTATATCCGACTCTGAATTCGATGTCCTAAGCAAGTAGCACTTTTTTTTTTTTAATTTTGTTTTTCTGATTCCCCTGTCTTTTGGTCAAACCAAACCTTTTAGTCAGGGCTTTTCCAACACAAAATTAATCGGGCCATTCTGGAGAACATTTCTTCTGTGAAAAATGAAGGTGAAACAGGAGGCCTTCATTTAAGACATTGCCTTGGTGGGAGTTAGATCAGGTCTTTTCATAATATACTACTAAATTCTTATTTCTGTGTCCTGAAACACAGATCTAATGGTGCCACATTACCCCTGGCAGTCTGATTTAAAAATGGTTCAGACATCCAAACTAGTGCATGCCAATATTCCTAAATCCTGTATGTTTAAATTAATTGTTCAAAATAATCTGCTACTAATCATTATTAAAATGTATTGTCAATACCCTTAAGCGTAGGTGTAGAAGCAGGGAATTCATGTTGCTTCAACATGTATAATTTTACTGCTGAGTGGCTTTGACCCAGCCCATGTCATCTGGATAACAGTGTACAGCATCATTTTTAAGCAAACACAAGTCTCTATGTGATTAAAGTGAGCAAAGTTTTGCCAAGTCTATAGAAGATAAAATTCTCCTGCACTGAATATACTGGAGCTGCAGCAACATTCATTTCACCCTTCACAGAGTTCATCATTACTGTACACACATTCCCTCAGCATGAGACAATAGCAGCCAAAAGTAAAATAATTGTTTCTCCTTCTAGCGGAGTGCTCCAAGAAAAGACTCCAGGGACTACACTAAGCAAGTCCAATTTTTCCAACTATATCTGGAAAAAAGTACCATCTGCTTTTATCACATAATTTACACAACACTTAACCAGGGACAGCATAATAAAACCTACCGTCTATCTCTTGGGAAATTGTGTCTTTTTAAGAGGATTGGTGACCCCACTGGTCCAATTTTTATTTGATATTATTGCTCTGATTCTGGCTATTCTACGTACAAGGGATCAACGTAAAAAGAACAAGTAGCAAAACTTATTTATCTTCCTTTGATTGTTTTTATTTCCTTCCTTATCTAAAAACTTTTTTGTTTAAGATTAAAGAAAAGACAATGTTTAGCAAGCTTGTATATAAAAAATTAAGAGACGTAAGTAGGGTCACTGGTGCTTTGTACATTGAGAATGCAGCAGTGATATCTTTACTATTTTTTTCATTATTATTTGCTACAATTTAAAGGCTACTTTGAAAAAAATATTGATTTTTAATGGGAACACCTTAACAAACACCTTAACAAAAGCTGCGTCGCTGAAGTCCACAGTGCTCTGGAAAGGTAATGTTTAGTGTGACTCGTTCTACTTGCTGAATAAAGAAATGTCAAAACAAACAAAAATGGCAAGGAAATAGAATATTTAAAGTTAGATTTAAATATAATTCAGTAATAAATGTAAATGACATCTTGGGAAACTGCTACATAAAATGCATGAATTTCATTCCAATCTAGTTATCCCATCTCTTGCACAGGATGTATTCTTCTACAAAAAATGAATGCTGCTTCTAGTCTCTTCCAAGTAAAGTTACAGCAGAACATACGTAACACTATGGTCCATGGAAATGAGGCATTAATATATTTCACATGATCCTTGTACATTTCAGGTTAATGATTGTGAAAGGGTGCAACCATCTAAAAAATGCTAAAATCCAGGCTAAATCTCAGAGTGATTCTTGAAAGTTTTCATAATAAAGGATGCAAAATAAGGACAAGTTAAAGTTATTCAAGCCACCTCTGCAACTGTATATATGAGATCACAGAAAACACTTGTCATAGAAAGTCTCTTTATCCTTAAAGATTCTCTTTATCCTTAAAGATGGTATATTTGCTGTACAAAGAATTAATATAATGTAAATGTCACTTGCTCTTCATATGTTATATTGGTATTCCAGACAACATGCATATGTTAACCAAGGTATACTGGAATGTGGGCTTTGAAGTTACACTGCATGTGATTAAATGAGGCATCTAGGTCTTTCAAGCTGCTTCATCTCTGATTGGGTTATGTAACAATTTATCAATAGGATCACTGTTGCTTTATATGTACTACTGTTTTTTTCATTTTTAATATTATTCATCTTTATATAAACAGTAAAATAGACATCTTAATGCTCCACTGACAATACATAACTCTAGCAGCATTAGCCAATCAGTCAGGCAGGAACTCCACAGTCCAGCCTGCAGCTGATGCTCTTTTTTTATCCTTTCATTGGTCTAATAGCATCCCATGTACTTGAGCCTTATTCTCATTTACCATTGGGTAACACTGTAAGGAGACTCTGAGTGTAAATAAGAATCTGTTCCTAATCTTCAGAATATGGTACAGTATGTCCAACAGCATGTCTATCAAGAAGCAGATCACCATTCCAACCTGCCATGATCTCTTGGGTGCAATACTTGTACAGCACTGTTTGAGTTGATATATTTTCTAGGGCTGCATGAAGCTTTGGGTACTGATTTTTGATTCGGAGGAGATTTGGTGTCCAAATCTTTGAATCTGAATTGAAATCAGGTGACCAATAAAAAGGTCTGAATCGATTTGGAGAGCTTCAGAGATTTGGGAAGACTCTGCTTGCTGCTGCAGGGAGCTGGACCTAGACTCTGTGCTGGTAAGTAGGGGGTGGGAGAGGGGACCATGGGGGGACTCCCACCAGGCCCCATCTCTTGCTTGCTCCCCCCCGCCCCCCGCCCACTCTCTCAGCCCTGTCAATGGCTGTCTCATGCAGCTCCAGCTTCTGACTCTTTTAAAAAGCAAACCCCTAACTCACAGGTTGCTGCCAGGTTGTGGGAGGTGGTAATCCCCACTGCCCCCAACTGCTCTGCACTGTGTAGCGGGTGTCTGCCATGAGCCCTGACTTTTCCCACCCATTCTCCCAGCCCCCACCCCATGGCTGCCCCATCCAGCCCTAGCTCCCAGTTCTTAAAAAAAAAACAAACAAAAAAAAGCCCGCAGTCACTTGCTGCTGCAGCAGCCTTGGGGCTTCTGGGGGCTTGTGGCAGAGCCCCCTCTCCACAGCACAGGGCAGTGGGGTAGCAAGGATAATCTCCTAGCCTGGCAAGAACTAGTGAGTCTAGGGCTTTTTTTCCCCCTGTTTTTTAAAGAGCCAGGAGCTGGGGTGGGCAGGAATGGCAGGGGGGGATCTGAGAGAGTGGGTAGGAGTTGGAGGGCTCGTGACAGAGCCCTCCACACAGCTTGGGGCAGTGGGAGGCAGAGGGAATTGCCCCCCCCCCACTTGGCAGGAGCCGGTGAGCGGAGGGCATTTTTTTAAAGAGCTGGAGCCGGGTGGGGGACGGGGGCTTGTGACAGAACTCCCCATGCAGCATGGAGCATTTTGGGGCAGCAGGGATTGCCCTCCACCTGGCAGCAGCCTGAGTTTGGGGCTTTTTTTTTTTTTTTTTAAGAGCTGGGAACTGAGGCTGGGTGGGGCAGCCATTGATGGGGCTGGGAGAGTGGGCGGGGGATGGGGCCTGTTTGATTCGGCCAATTTTCAGCAGTGGCCAAATCTCTGAATTGGATTTGGCCAGATTGATTCAGGACAGTGATTCAAATCATCGAATCGAATCGCTGTCCCCTGAATTGGCCGAATCTGAAGTGAATACTAGCCGCACTAATATTTCACCTAATATTTTCTTGTGTATATCTAAGTGAACTATGTTTTCCTATGCAATATACTGTACTTCAGTCTTGTAGGTGGTCACTTGTCCTGGGATTCAAGACTGCATGTGGGCTACTGAGACTCTTTACATATTCACATCCTATCTCCCTGCTTCAGCAGCTGCTGACACTGCCTATATGTTGTATATATTGGAGATAATTTATATCTGAGAGTCCTGCTAGTCTGAGGTAATTTGCTGTGCTCTGGGTATCTAGAAGCTGAAAATGCTATTGCTATTTTTTTTACTAATACCATTAGTACTGGTACCAAGCATCCACCTCTTATTTGAAGGACACAACTTATGGTACCTATCCATCTGGTAAACTGGAATGAAATAGTACACTTTATATTCTTGTTTTTGGAGAATTTTGGGGGGTTGGATTATTCAGTTAGTTGAACCACAGCTGAAGCCATACATATCCAGCAAACTTCCTGTGATTAGCAGAGGCACCAAGCATGCCACATGAAGTGTAACTGCATTTGTGTGGTGCCACAGATAGGCTAAGTAATACAGAGGCAGCATAATTGGCACTACTTATGGACTGTGCTAACTAGCTTGCCCAAAATGTCAGAAAAATACAGCTATACTGCTTCCAGTTCATGGTGTGTTCAGTGGTACTGCTGGTGAGCAGGGTAAATTTACTATGTAGATGTGAGATAATCTGGCTCTAGGAAGTTATTTTTCTGTAGCAACTTTTCTCAGACTTCAGGGAGATGGTTGGTATTCCATACCGGAGAGAAAAAAAACAACACTCTCATTTCTCAGAGGAACCTACACGTTAAGCAAACTGAAGGACTATGAGACACTTTGCGAAGACTCTGATAAAACTACTTGATCTTCGTGGCATATGGCAACTTTAAAAAGGGTGTTCTTTTCAAGGCGTCTGGATCTAAACATTTAATCTTTCATTGTATATATATTTTAAATAGGAAATATGGGATTTTCTTTTCAGTGTAAAGGTTAAAATTACAGTAGTATTTTAACAAGTTTGTCATTACTTTTTTTGGATTTGTATTTAGTAATAGTCAAAGCTAGTCTAGCTGTATAAAAGCAATAAAGTACCAACAAAAAGAAATTACAGCACATATTGCCAAATGGCTCTTTAATTAAGAGGTAAGTGCTTTTTCCGTTCTTGTAACCTCTGGCATTCAGAGCTTGGGAACAGCCAAGTGAACATGGCATACAGAGAAAAAGAATGTGTCGTTCATGAGAGGTAATATTAAGTGTCCAGTCAAAACAAGTCAAAATGATAAGGGTAGCATATGCTACTCTCCCCCACCTCAGCCTTCCCTTAGAATTTATGAAATTCAGAAAACAAGATGTTTTGGAAATTAATAAACAATGTGAGACTGATTTCAGCCCATTAAAAAGCATTCAGCCAGATAATGACTCTTCATTATTAATTATTTTTTCCATGATCAGATCAGATAACAATGGCACAGAAAAGCAAATAATTTGATATTTGCAATCTGCCACATTCTGGCACACATCTGCAACTGGTTTAGCACAAGCATTCAGGCTTAGTGATTCAGCTTTATTTTGTGCTAATTTCAGAAGTTTGCTGCAATGACTAACAAAAATGATAAGGCATCTGGATTTTTTTTAGTAAAATGTACCTTCATCCAACTTGCCAGTTATTTTTCTTATTGTGCAGTTAGGCTTGATAGATTGGATATATGTCTTCTAACAACCCCTGAGCACTTGACATGCTTACAGTTTTACTATTTAAAAATCGAGTCTCTTCTATCTTTAAAAGATGTCAGAAGAAATTTCTTGCTTTATTTCTCATATTTACAGCAATTAAGCATAGGTTAGTTTTAAATAAACAGTGCAGTGTCTGATATGCAGTAGTGTACCAGCAAGTTAATCTGCAATTAGTTTATTTTGAAGGTAGCCTTATGCAGGAGCGATGCATAGGGGGTGCACATGCATCCCCTGAGCATGGTGGTGCACCCCCTACAAAAAGGTACTGCCGACATTGTTGATGGTGCCTGGGGGCAGTTGCCACTTGCCACCCCACCACTGACACTGCCAGTGGCATCTGAGGGTGGTCCATGATTGCTGCTGGCCACTGCTGACACTTCCGGCAGCACCTGCAGATGGTCATTGACCCCTGGTCTGTGCTTGCCAATCCCACTCCCCCTTGCTGCTGACAGTGCTGGCAGCATCTGCAGGAGTTCTGCACTTACCACTGCTGTGCTCCTGCTGCCACACTTCTGCCACCACTGTGCCTGCCCCCCAGCCTCTGGGTGTATGTGTTGTTCCTGGTCTTATTGCTTGAAAGAGAAATCTGTTTTTTTGCAGCTGTATGTGACTCATTGTTTTCTGTTTGCAATAGTTTATATACATCTTCCTTGGGTTTTCATCCTCCGAAGATTTCAAACCCTGCTTCTTGTTTTGATTTTGGGTTTTGAATGGAAAAAAAAAAACCTCTTAGACATCAAGATCCCCTTGGATTTATGCTTACATAGAAATGTTCACTCAAAAGTGTTGTGATTTTATTGACATGTGGGCTGTTTTACATATATTCTGATACCATTCTAATCACTAGGGTAGTCAACCAGAGGCTACAGAGATGGTGTCTTTGGGAGAGCTTTGGATTCTACAGCCATGATCAGCACTTCCAGGGAGGAGATTTCCTGGGATGGGACGATCTTCATCTCTCTCCTAGAGGTAAACATCTGTTCTTGCCCAGGTTGGCCAATCTCCTCCATAGAGCTTTAAGCTTGGTTTGACAGGGGACAGGGAACCAGTGGTCAAAGAGAACCCAGGGTTGGTAAGCCATAAACAAGGCACTAGACCATTCCAGGTGGGCACTAAGGGGCACACTAGACATTAAGGCAAAAGGACACCAAAAGCACCCATCAGGGGGCTAATGTGTCTTTACACAAATGTGAGGAGTATGGGGAATAAGCAGGAGCTCACACTCTTACTTGCTAGCACCCAGTATGACTTGGTCAGCTCAATGGAAACATGGTGGGATTCTACTCACAATTGGGCAGTAGACATTGAGGAGGGGTACAGGTTCTATAGGTGAGACAGAATAGGGAAAAAAGGCAGGAGTGCTATGTTAGGGAGCAGTACACATCTACCATCATCAAGGCAGGGGCAGACCTCACCAGGATGATGAGCTAGACCTGGTATTCACCGGGCAGCTCTCAGAGGCTCTTTAGGTGAGAGAGGTGGTAGTCATGGGGGACTTAAATTACCCAGACTTCTGCTGGGAGGAGCAGAAGGCCGAAACAAACTGGTCATGTAGGTTCTTGAACTGTGTGCAGGACCTCCACCTAACCCAGGAGGTGTCCAGTCCCACCAGGGGCAATGCTTTGCTAGACCTGGTCTTGGCAACAGGGAATGATCTCGTAGGTAACCTGTGAGTGCACAGTAGCTTGTGAGAGAGTGACAATCATTTGGTTGAATTCACAGTCCAGAAAAGGGTGGGTAAAATAACCAGTAAGGCTAAAGTGTTAGACTTCAGAAAGGCCAATTTTTGTAAACTTGGAAGGCTAGTTAGTGAGGTGGCTGAACTCAGGAGCATTGAGCATATGGGGGTCCAGGAGGGTTGGAAGTTTCTCAAGGGAGTGATCCTTGAGGCACAAAAGGAGACTATTCTATTATGCTGGAAAGGGGGCAAGGGTACTAAAAAGCCCCCTTGGCTGAGCAGGGAACTCCAGAAAAGACTGGGGGCAAAAGAAGATATTTACAGGCAGTGGAAGTGCGGGGGGCAGCCACCAAGAAGGAATATACCTCCCTGGCATGCTATTAAAGGGAATCAGTTAGGCAGGCCAAGGCAGAGCTGGAGCTTAGGCTGGCTACAACAATGAAGGGCAATAAAGTCATTCTACAGATACATAGCAAGCAAAAGGAAGGCACAGAGTAAAATAGGACCCCAGCAAGACAAATTAGGACAGTTGGTGGCTGATACAGGGAAGAAGGTGGAGCTCTTCAATGAGTTCTTCGCTTCAGTATTCCTAAGTACTGGCCAAGACAATCCCCCCAACTTGAACATAGATATGTGTCTGGGATGCACTAGATTGCCAATGGTTAGTGCTGACTTAGTTAAGGAGCACTTGGAGGGGTTGGATGGGTACAAGTCAGCAGGCCCAGATCACCTGTATCCATGGGTGCTGAAGGAATTAGCCAGTGTCATAGCTGAGCTGTTGGCACGGCTGTTTGAGCACTCATGGTGCTCCAGCCAGGTCCCGGAGGACTGGAAAAAGGCCAACATGGTGCCCATTTTTAAGAAGGGGAGAAAGGATGAGCCAGGTAACTTCAGGGCTGTCAGTCTTACCTCTATCCTTGGGAAAACACTGGAAAAAAATCATTAAAGAATGCATTTGTGAAAGCCCAGCAAAGGAAATGGTGCTGAAAGGAAACTGTCATGAGTTCATCACAGCTAGATCCTGCCTGACAAACCTTATAGCCTATTACGACCAGGTGACACACTGCCTTGACACTGGAGCTGAGGCAGATGTCATCTACCTGGACTCTAAGAAGGCCTTCAGTACAGTTTCACATCCTAGTCTTATAAAGAAGCTAGCAGGCTGTGGAGTGGGTACTTACACAGTCAGGTGGGTGGCAAAATGGCTTAGGGATCGCACTCAGACAGTAGTGGTGGATGGGTCATTTTTGACCTAGAAGGAGGTTGGCAGTGGTGTCCTGCAGCGTTAGGTGCTTGGACCAGTGTTATTTAATATCTTCATCAGCGATTTGGATGAGGGTGTGGAGAGCACCCTCTCCAAGGTCACAGATGACACCAAGTTATGGGGCAAAGTTAACACACTGGATGGCAGGGAGTGGATACAGTCCAATCTGGACAGGTTGGATCAATAGGCAGAATGAAACAGGATGCAATTCAACAAAGACAAGTGCAAGGTACTCCACCTAGGGAATCCCCAGCACACCTATAGGTTGGGGGATGACCTGCTGAGTGGGAATTTGGAGTCATAGTTGACTCCAAGATGACCATAAGCTGGCAGTGTAACGAAACCATCAACAAAGCTAATTGCACCTTTATCGTGCATTAGCAGATGCATGACCAACAGGTCAAGCGAGGTGATGCTCCTCCTCCTATGCGGCACTGGTCAGGCTACAGTTGAAGTACTGTGTCCAGTTCTGGGTGGCACACTTCAAGATGGATGTGAAGAATCTGGAGAGGGTCCAGAGGAGGGCCACTCGTATGATTAGTGGCCTCCATGCAAGACCCTACGAGGGGAGGTTGAGAGATCTGGATCTCTTCAGTTTTCACAAGAGACATCTGAGAGGAGACCTTGTAGCAGCCTATAAGTTTATCAAGGGAGGACAACAGAGAGTTGGAGATGTGGTATTTACCAGGGCACCACTAAGAGTAACTAGGAATAATGGGTACAAACTAGTGGAGAGTAGGTTTAGGTTAGACATTAGGAAGACATTTTTCACAGTAAGGATGGCCAGAATCTGGAATGGGCTGCCAAGAGGTGGTACTATCGCCTAACTTGGAGGTCTTCAAGAAGAGGCTAGATAGGCATGTAGCTGGGGTCATCTGACCTCAGCCCTTTTCCTACCTGGGGCAGGGGATCGGACATGATGATCCTTCAGGGTCCATTCCGACTCTGTACAATCTATGATAAACCACAGTATCTGAGCATCTTCTAGTACTGTATGAAGCAAATAAATTAACTTCTATCATGTACGATTTGTTCTTTTTCTTCCCTTTGGGTGAGGAGTGCAAGGTGGAATGTGTTGCTGTGGTATTATTTCTTTGTCTTTGTGCACATTGTTATGTTGTGGATATTGGAAGGCGATTTTTTTTTTTCAAAGAAATACACCTCACACTTCGAAGGGAAGCTAGTGAGGTTTCTGAAGAGGCCTGGAAGAGTACGTTCAGCTGGCTCCCTTACCATTCTCCTGGTATCCTACATAGACTAACATTACCCCTGTGCTACAAGGTTATGATACATCAGGGAAGCAAAGTTGTTGGCAGCTCCACTCACCATTAGACTTTGAAGTTGATTTTAAATTCTTTGGGAAGCCAGTGGAGAAAGCAAAAGACAGTTTTAGTATACTGAGAGCAGGTTTGATAGGGTGGCTTTCATATGGATTTTGATTATAGGTGAAAATTTTAATTTCCCCAGTATTTACTAGCCAAGTTTAGGGCTTACTTTTTCAGAGACTATTCTGCATATATAAATTGAGCATGCCAGTAGTGGTGTTAAAGTTGAGAGGATTAGTCTTCTGTTAAGCACATGCAGTTTTTGAGGCTTAGAGTTTTAAACATGTTTTAATCCAAATAAATTGTTATATTTTTAAACGTTGCAAAGTCTTAGATACTTTTAAAGCTGAAGATCTTCTAGAAATGTTTGATGTTTAATACAGTTTAATTTCCCAATAATGCTGCTTTATATGTTCTAAAGAAACTTTCCTTCTGTGCCCCCCAAAAGTTCTTCTCTCACATTTGATTGAATTGGAGATCAAGTTTCCCTGTCAAGGTGTCTCTGTCCTCCTTCCCTATTTTTATTGCTGGCTGGCTTCAATTCTCATTATTTGTCGGCTGGTGACTGTATATGCACTGGGAGCTGGTATGGCTGCATTCTTGAGATTTATCTGAAGTGCTGCGACCAGTGTCCTATAAGAACAGAACCAGCCAAAACTTTTGCAAACTGATGGTAAAAAAAATCATGCAATCATTAAGTGAGGGTAATTATTTAACTGATTTTTCTTCCTGCTTTCCTCTCTGTTACAGACAACTTGTGAAGTATGGAAAAGGAGCATTTGCAAATTGGCTTTGCAGGTCTCCAAACTTGGGAAAAGTCTCTGAATATTTGCCACTTAAGATGAAAATTTAGTGAAACATTGAATGCAACTGGAGAGAGACACTGCATCAATGTTCCCTAAATTTGAAGGCCTCATATTTTGAGGCACCAATTCAAGACCTCAGCCACTGGAAGTGATTTCAGCTCTGTAAGTAGAGAGAGAGGGATTTCTTTTGGAAAGAATCCCAAACTGAAGGATAAATAATTAGTCTCAGACTCTCCTTTCCTTCTTCAGTAAAACTTTAAAAATTAATACAATATACTCTGCCTAGCCTTTGAGAAAGAGTTGGATTATTAACCTCATTGTACAGATGAAGTAAATTGAGGAAGAGAGAGAAAGTGACATGTCAACGTTCATGAAGTAAGTCAGTGACTGTTTCCTGTTCTTTTTTTATAAGATGCCTAGCACAATGGTGCCCCTTTCTCAGTTTACTTCAAGGCGTTCCCGTAATTTGCATTGCATTGCTCATACAACTTTTCTGCTCCTGTTGAGGAAGCTTGAAAAACTTAAAGTAATTTTTCTCCATTTCCTCATGTTTTAAGGATGTCTCTGTTTCATTTCATTTGTGAAAGACCTTTATTGCTGAGGAAACTTGAATGAAGACAGTGATGATTTAGCAGTAACTGCAAGGGGATAATTAGTCCATCAGTTGCCCTTAAAGCATGCGTCTACATTTCTTTTACCTGGCATTTCCCCATTTCATTTTACAAGCCTGCTTCTTGCTTGATCATTCTTCGTATATTATTTTTTCTGGCTGTTCTTATGGCAGAAAAAAGAGAACGGATCTGGACTTCATATTGTGAACCCAGAAAAATAGGAATGTGGCTCACTAAATGCATTAAGTAGCTTGTTAGTTTTAAAAAAGGGATGAGAGGTTTAGTTTCTTCCCTTCTTCCCTTAACTGCTTAACCTAGATCATATCCTCATTTTTATGATTGATATAATGAACCACATGATAGTTTTCCAAAATCCCAGCTGTATAGAATGAAGCAATGGTTTCAGAAAACTATGTAATTGTCAGCACTCAGCAAATTTAAAAAGCCACTTCTAAATTACCCAGATGTGTACTTGCAGTGGGGTTGTTTGCAGAATCAGCTTAAATTATGTTTCTTTTTTGAAGCCACATATTCCTACTGGTTTATCTCCCATTAATGTAAATGACAATTATGTTTGTGCAGTTGTAACCCAGGTGTACCAGAGTGTGTACTCCCCTCTCCAATAGGAGGGGAGGGTCAGCAGGGCATACGTGCTGGAGATCGAAACTGCGGCTTGCTCGCAGCTTCCCTTTTTCTATAGAGGAAGACCAGGGCACCATATCTTAAGTATATACATGGTTTATTCAGGTGCAGAATATAAGGGGAGGGGATAGAATAAATTGGATAGGTGATAAAGATAAATATTTGCATATAATATATTCAAGTTGGCAAATAACAGAACAGGTAAGTATAGCAATCCCCAGGACCCATGAGCAAAGCCTCACCCATGGATCCCCAGAGGGTAAGTATATCCCAACAATTGATGGGTAAGCACCCCAAAATATAAAGTACAATAAACAGTTGATTAAACACTCCAAAATGTAAGGTAATCCCAAATACCTGCTTCCTCTAGAGGAGTTTCTCTCTCTCTCTCTCTCTCTCTCTCTCTGACATAAACCCCCTCTGATGGGGCTTTCCACTGTGTCCTTCCCTGGTGGGAAACCCCTTGCCTGAGAACTTGTGCTTCCCAGTGAGTAGGGTCCAGCAAGGATTCCTGGTGTTTTGTCCCCAGCTAAGGAAGTGGCTCCTACAGCAGATGCTCTGTCTCAGTCCCCGTCTTCTGTGCATGGCTCGTTCACATGCCCGGATGGCTCGGCATTCTAAGTAGGTTGCAGGCCTGGGCCTCCATGTGCCCTCATGCCCAGCAGCAGAGAATGGGGCCCAAACTACCCCCTACCCCCTCTAAGGGCCCTTGGCCCAACAATTACTCGCCATGCAGCAGTGTCTACACTGGTGCTGGCCTCGTGCTGGGATTGGAGACCCAAGCCACCACGAGCAGCTCCCAAGGTCCTGGTCCCTCCCAGACCCTCCATGCAGTGGTACCTGCACTGTCTGGCCTCATGCTGGGGTTGGAGACCTGAGCTGCCTCAAGAGGCTCCCAAAGTCCTGATCCCTAGCAGACTCTCCATACAGCGACGCCTACACCAGCTCATCATGCTGTCTCACGGTGAAGGGTTGGGGATGTGGCCGCCTGCTGCTCCTGTCCAACAGCAGATTCTTCAGGCTCTTGTGGGCAACTGGAAGCGCCCCCTGGTTAGCTCTTCCCCAGCCCCGGCTGCTTTGTTCTTTTGTCCCTCATCGTCTCCTCTGTGTTGTGCACAGCTTCTAATGTGCCCTTTTGAGGCTCCACTCCAAGACTGAAGATTGGCCAGTGGGAGAGGGGGCGGCGGAGGTGGAGTACAGTCTCCAATTGGGTCCGCTCCTTGCCTTGCCCCAATGCAGGGGTGGGACAGACTCCTTCCAAGGCTCCTCCCCTGATGGTCTCTGATTGGTGAGTTTGCCCCATCAATTGCTTTGGCAATTCTCTAAGCCCGAGGAACGGGGTGAAGATAGGCAAGCCTGCCACCCAGTAAAGGAAAAATAGTGGATTTCTAACCTCAGTTGAACAGCCATATTACTAAGCAATAACATTTAATATTCAAGAGGCTATTCACCTTCCAAAGCAAATCAGGAAAAAAATATGCTGTACAGTGGCTCAGAGCTTGCAATACCACAGTGCACAATTTAACCATTTGGGTACACACGGTATTTATTGAGGAACCTGCAACTTGCAAAGCAAATTCTTGAAAGCTCACACCCATTATTCATATAGAAAGCATGGAGACTTGAAGATCCATTCACAAACCACCTCTCTAGTGTCTTCAGCCATCCTCAAAGCACTCTGGGATTTGATCAGTCCTTTTAGGATCCTTAGTTACTTCACTTTCCTGTTCAGCTTTAAGCTTCTCTCTCTATGATCTGGGAACAACCTCCCTCCACCTTGTTCACGTCCATCCGTCACAAAGTTCCCTAGCTCAGAAAGCATGTTTTTTTTTAAAAAAGAAGCATCTCATACCACTTCCTTTGTTCTGATTCTGCTGGGAATTTCCAGTGTTTGAAACTCTCACCACTGACAACGTGAGGCAATCTGGGATGGTCAGTCTCTTTAGCATGTTCATTGATCTAACAAGGTAAAGCAATTCATTTTAATGACTTTGCTCTGTAGCTACTTCTGGATAGGGATTGATACTTGACATGGTCCTTGTTGGCAATTACCTAATTTAATATACCATGTTCATAGATTTCTCATATTCACATTTTCTTGTGATCTGTTTAAGAGCTTACAGAGAGAATAGTTACAACATAATATGATAGCATCATTTTCTGTTCTGGGTTCTGTGCTGCAGCTGTTGCTTCTACTAGTGTGGAAGCTGATCTCTTTATTTTCTCTGCTCCATCAACTTTAAGTAGGCTGACAGTTCAAAGATTACTTATGGTCTAGAAGTGAAAGCTCAGCTCCATTGTGCATAATGTTGAAACGCTAGTATGTGGTCAGCTCAGCTTCTATCATCATCTTTCATCTGAGGACAGAGTTGTAAAGGCAGATATCATGAAATGTACTCTTTAAAAAAAAATAGACTACATATTGTTTCAGTATATTAGGAACTGCAATCCTGTGCTTCTCTAGAAGCTTAGTGTGGTGGGCAGAGAACAAAATTTCATTTAAAAGGGACCAATTTCAGCCATGTGATAAGGCACTTCACACTGAAAATAAAAAAGAGACTATTCCTGCCTGCAAGAGCTGTCAAGTTACATCACTATGCGAAACATGGACTGTTAATTAGCTGAAAAGCATAAACCTGTGCACTGAATGCATTCACATCTTTGTATGTCCACTTCTTATACATTATGTCTAAGATGTGTACTCCAGTCAGTTTTTCATGACGGCAGCAGATACAACATAACTTAAGCAAACACCTGGGAATGCTGTCCTTGCATGATTGGGTAAGTTGCGGAGAAGGTGTTTACTAAAAACTCTTAACTTGTGGCTGAGAACAGGAAGTCACTCATTTTCCTTCGGCAAGGATGGTACAGAGGCATGAGTATGTGGATGATTTTGCTGATGTTACCTGTCACAACACTACCTTAGTTTTCATGCTGGTAATCTCTTAGAGAAGGACATTTTGAATGGATAGGCACAATCTTTCTGGAAGCTAAGCCGCTATGAGGGAGCAGGGCAGTGCTGAGTATCATGGTTTGGTGGATAACTCCTGTCTCCTGCCCTCCATGACAAGAAGATTTGTAGATAACATTGAGGATTTTCTTGGCCTCCATGTACATTTTCTAAGGACAGTACAATTTGAAGCAGTGCGTGTAAGAGTTTTAACTGTACATGGGAGCAGGAATACATGACTGCTGGTAATAATTAAAAGAACCAAGGAGATTAATTGAGACATGAAGTAGAAGAAGGGAGAGTAATATATTTTGGTGTGAAACCTGAATTCTTCACCAAGTGTAATGTGAACGAATGGAATTGACTAGGTTTTTTTGCTAGAGTCTGTCATCAGCGTTTCCATTAGCACCATTTAATTATATCCAACATAGTTATGACAAACGTGGTTTTAAGGAAAGAAATCACTTAAAAACACTCAGAAAAGGAAAGCATGTGGCTCAGCACTTATCTCCCATTACTAGACTGCTGCATAAGTTAGCTGCATTTCCTTCAGTGAGCACTTATCATTTTTTTCTTTGCATCTTTCCAACCTCTCACCCACATTCTCAGTTGAACAGCGTGAGATAATTAACCTCAGTGATGGGCATAAAGCCAAGGCTTGGGGGCTTTTTTTTTTTCTTCTGTATCACAGCAACACTTGGCTCAGGAGAGTGGGGAGGGGTAGAATCAGGGTAGCGGGGCTAGTTCCTCAATTTGCAAGGCTTTCCTCAACCCAATGGGAGAGTGAAAGCTGCTTTTCAGGTTTTATAGTATGGCCTGTGCCAATGAAGTTCTAGCATGTCCATTCCTCACTCGTCCCCTGCCTTCCCTGCCATGCCTGTTCCCCCTCTATTCCCAGAATAACTTGCAGGGAGATCCTGTCTGGCAGTGGAATACTTTGCTAGCTATTGTGGTCACTGTCACACGTCTTGAGTCTCCTAGACAGCACAAAAACTGATTGAAAAACTGCCAGATAGTGTTGAAGTAAGCGTGCTGATACTCATTTGTTTGGAATCCCCTCTTCCCCCACTTTTTAAAAAACATTTTTATACATAACTGTAACTTGGAAGCAGCATGCAAAATTGTTTGTGTTTATTACTCCGGCACCTGTGGGTATTTCATAAGTATGAGAACATTGCTTGTTTGGTTTGTTCTCTGCCATCCCTGGTTGTCTCTAGTAGTCATTTGTTATTGTTTCTACTCGTTTCTTTACACAAAGACCACTATAACAGTCATCATTTTTGAAATGCAGCTTACTGGCAGAGGCATCAGTTGCGCTGCTAAATAATAGTTTTGTTCTTCCAGCTCAGGGATGAAGCGTGTCTGAGAAAAACAGCTATAGGTGCACATGGCTAAGGTATATAAGTAAGGAGGTAGCTTGTGAAAACAGCATTTGCTAGAAAATAGATCAGTAGTTTTCAAAGTGTGTTCTGTGTAACCCTGGGGCTCTGCAGTAGGTCATCAGGGGTTTTGTAAAGAGATTAGGGGCAATGGTAGAGCAGGCTGAGTGGGAGGTGGTGTGCTGTCATTGCCAGGCCAGCCAGGTCGCTTGGTTCCATGTCCGCTCACATGGCCCACAGAGCCAGAGGTAGGGGTCTCATGGCAGAAGAAAGGGTTTCTTGATTTTAGAAAGTTTGAAAACCACTAGGCTAGACATACTAGAGAGAGTGGGACAGGACCGGAGACCTGATTTCATCTGTGCTTGCTTCCCCATGGGAACTGCATGTGCAAGGATGGAAATAATACCAGATCTTAATGCAAGGTATGTGCTACCTGGAAAGACTCCTTGAACCCACACAAGGACCACAAGTAATCTGGTAAATTCTCATAGCACTAGTTGTTGACCTCATCTTCTCTTGTTCTCTGCCCTAAATAGGCTTTACCCAGTTTTTTTGCTTTATCTGCTGGAACATAGACAGTGATCATGCAAACTCCTAATCTCAGGTATAGTGCTTTCTATTGTGCACGATCCTAGTGATATAAATATGATTTCTCCAGTAAATAAAGTGATTTCACCAGGGACAGCCTTTACTTTGAATAAGTGTATTTCATGTAAATAAATAAAAAAAATCAATAACAAAATAACCAAAAAACCCAAAAAAGAACCCACCCCCCCACTTCAGTGTGCCTCTCCGTTTATCACTGATCTCTTTAGTAGAATTCTTCTATGAAAAGTAAAGAGCTTAGCTTAAAAATCAATGACCCAATTTGGTTCTTATTTTATAAGCCTATGAAAAATTGCTCATTAATTTACTCATTAAAATTACATAGCTATAAATCAAAACATAACAGCAGAAACATTTATAGCAACCATCTTGAATGAGCAAAATTGTAAAACCTTTGATGGAAGCTTTTCATTTTAACATAGATGATTTTTTAAAGTTCTTAGCCTAGAAAATTTGGACGGGAGTAGTGTTGTTGATGATGATGACAACAATGATGATATTTTGTGGAGGAACAGATAATAGTTGTTGCTAGCTGAGGATCAAAATCCCAAAGTACTGTAAAATCATGTAACAAAGAAAACATCCTTACTGAATGACCTTCCAATCAAGTGATAAAAAGGAGGTAGCTGTGATACAGGTGATTGGGTTGATTCTGCTCATGGGAATCTAAAGTTACTTTCTATTGAATCTCCTAATGCTAATGTATGTATAATCCTCTTTGGAGGTGGTGTTGGTGTGTGGTTGGGGCGACTCGGTTTCCCCCCAGGCTACTTCAGACTAACAAAAGGGTACAAACAAGTCAAATATATTTATACCCATTAGCATTCAAACAGCAAGCTGTAACTCGGAATCAAAACCTGATGACAATTACCTCTCTCAATGGTACAACTTAAAACCCCAACTGCAGCAGTCTCACAAGGACTCTTTGGGGTAAGAATCTTCACCTTGTGTCCAGACCCAGCTGTCCTTTATGGCACAAGGACTTTCACTACTACAAGATCACACTGAGTGCGTTAACTTCTTCAGCCTTTTAAATGCAACACACTAAAGCCCTGCTCTCTCACAGCATTTACTCTTTCTCTCTGCTGGAGGTCTACTCAGTGGGGAAGTCAATCCTTCTCCCGGCTGCACTCAGACGAGGCTCCTCCACGATCTCCTTGGAGCTTCTTTCAATGGTGAATGGAGCATATCAGGGAGCAAGACTTCACCCCTCCTTTTTCCACACAGATCTGGGCACAATTGCTCCTACTTTGTAGCTTCTCTTTTCCACTTCCCCTCCTGCTAGACCTCAAAGCAGTCAAGGTCTGGTTTTCTGGGCTTGAAGTGGGCACGCTTTCTCTGCTTAACCCCTGGCAATCCAGGGGCGGAGGTTACATGTGTATACCTTTATTTTATAATTGGGGACTTACTGAAATTGTGGTGAGATGAAGGGATTTTCATGGGCTGCTCACAGTACATGAAGCCAATTTCGTGGTTTCTTTGGGCATGTTGGCATGTGCGCTTGCAGCAGCTTAAATAGAAGTGGCGCAGATATGAGCCGGGGCTTTTTGCCTCAGTGCACATGCTCTGACATGCACTTTGTTGTGGAGCAAATTGCGCCACTTGGGGCAAAATAACCCTGCCTGGCTCCTCCTGGATCAATAGCCAGGGGGAGCTAGAGCCCAGGGCCAGCACCTGTGCTGTCCCCAGCAGTATAAAAAGCTGCCCTGTCCTGGCCCCAGCAGTACAAAAACTTGCCCTGACCAGCAGCTCAGGGTTACTTGACCTCAAGAGCTTCTGGGGACCAGGCAATTGGTATCTGGGGACACTAGCCCCTTGTGTCAGCTAGACTGCTGAAGCAGCATCCCAAATTCACTTTTTAAAATACCCCCAAATCCACATTCTTTCAGAATAAGAACAAAAAAGAGAGAGAAAGGAGGATTGATCAGATGGGCTATGTTTTATTGTTATATTCACAATGTTAAAGAAATTTGGAAGCCTATCCGTGTCTCCACCATCATAATAAAATAAATCCTAAATATATATGTTTTAATGTTTGCTTTGGGTTTCCTTATCACATGGTGGGTGTGTGATGGGGGGGATGTGGGGTTTGCAGGAGGGGGTGG
>NW_017728995.1:10800539-10809049 GCF_001723915.1 Gavialis gangeticus
CCACATGCCCCTGGTGGCTGGCGGTGCTGGTGGCGGTGAGAGCATGGTGGCAGTGGTAAGTGGGGAGCTCCTGCAGACACTACCAACACTGTTGGCAGTGGAGGGAGGGGGTGGCGAGCAGTAAGCACCCACAGGCACCACTGGCAGCGACAGCAGTGGCCAGTGGCAATCGCTGCCTGCCCACAGACACCATGGGTGGCAGGGGTGGGGAAGGTGGCAAGCGGCAACTGCCTACAGGCACAACTAACAGTGTCGTTGGCATCTTTTTTGAAGGCGTGCACTGCCATGCTCAGGGAGTGCATGTGCACCCTCCTATGCATTGCCAATGGCCCCCTGCCTCCCACAGGGCACAGCCCCCCCCCCACAGCACATGGACTACCCTGCCTGCAGGGTCCCAGTCCCCCCAGGGGCTACAGCTCCCCACCACCCCCTCGCTGGCCTCCAGCCCCCTGCTCATTCCCCTGCTCTTCTCCAGCCTCTGAGAAAAAGCAGGAGACTGGAGAGAATAGGACAATGAACAGGAGGCTCATTCCCCCACCCCCATTGGTTCTCCCAGGGTCCCCACTTATTCCCCACATCCGCTGTTCATTCCCCCTGTCCCCTGTTCATTTTCCCCCATCACCTGTCCCTTGTTCATTCCCCCCACCCTCTATTCATTCCCTCAGCTCCCCACTTGCTCTCCCAGCCCCCCCACATTCACCAACAGTAGCAGAGAATTAGCAGGAGGCTGGAGAGATCAGGGTCAGTCTCCAGCCTCCCTCTGTCTCCAGCCTCCTACTCTTTTCCCTGCTTGTCTCCAGCCTCAAGAGGGAGCAGGAGGTTGGAGACAGCCCCAAAGACATTCCCCTGCTGTCTCCAGCCTCAGGAGAGCAGGGGAAGGAGCAGGAGGCTGGAGACAACAGGGGAATGTCTCTGGAGCTGTCTCCAGCCTCCTGCTTATTCTCTGGTACTGCTGGTGAGTGTGGGGGGCTGGGAGAGCCAGCATAGAGCTAGGGGAACAAACGGAGGGCAGGGAGAAGGAATGGGGGTTAGGGGGAGAGTTGGGGAGGGTCTCTTCCCCACTCCTCTAGCCTCCCAACCCCCTACTTACCTGGCAAAAGCCGGGTCCAGGTCTCTGCAGCTTGCACTGATTCAGAACCAGGGAAAGGGCCAATCATAGAGATGCACTGGCACACTGCCAGAATGTCTCTGGAGGACTGAGCCTCTGGTTGCCACAGGGTACAGTCCCAGACCAGGCCCTTACCCAGTTTTTTCCCCTCAGGGATATCCAGGGGTCTAATTTTCTCCCAGCACTGAAAACTTTTAGTGCGGGGAACAGTTTTTCATTCCCGCACATGCCTCTTGTCCTGTCTCAAAGGGGTTTGGACACATCCTTTTTTCAAGATCTCACCCCCTCCCCCAGCTGCTGATTGGCCAAGGGCCTCTGGTGGCCCCACCCCTTCCTGCTTATTGGCTGAGCGGCCAATTACTTATCTTGAAACTGGAGCATTGCTTCAACTTTGCATCTGGCTGCTGAAACCCTTTTGCTTTCCTGACTGGCGCCTTCACTGAGTTTACGTCACTCACCCAGCCTCCCAGCAGTGCTCTCTCAAATCACATGTTCTATGGCTGCAGGGATTGCCTCACTTTCTTTGTTTTTCAGTAAGCTTTATTTTATTTTTACAGGTGATTCTGTGCAAAATAGCATGAAGCGCCATATATTTTGTGGTGATTGAAGAAACTGCCATTTTTCAGGGTTTCCATATAAATCGTGAAACCACAATGTAAGTAGGTCCCTATTTATAACATATTGTGTGCCTGCCAGTCTGGCAGAACTCTTTATACACTTGTGGCTATAGTCATTTATTTGTGAATGCCTTGGAGAAACATAGCAGTAACTATCTACTTTTTGGAATTGGAGAACTGTGGGTGAGCAAGCATCACCGAATTTTGGATCAGTAATGTCTGCTTTGTTTTCATTCACGTCTTTCTTTTTCTACTGTCTTTTAAGTATATTGGATTGGATAGACCAAGCTGCTGGGTGGTCTGTACCATACAGAAATTTGGGTAAGGGTCTATCATGAACACTCACTGAGGTTGTGAACAAATATTCATCATGGCTGGTCTAGATGTGGAGAAGATGCATGCAGTGGTTTGTTGCTCCTGGGAGTGGCGTGACAGATGTTCACCACTTATGGGAGCCATGCAGGGAAACCAGTGTAAGTACCCTGAAGTGAGGGGGGCATAGGCTACTGGGTTTGGTGCAGGGAGGGAACATTGTTGTCTGGTCAAAGAGGGCAGGGGGCTAAAAGCAGCCCAGTCAGGGTTGGGAGAGTGGGATTATTGCAGCCCTTGGCTAGAGCAAGTGGCTGGACCTTCCCAGCCTGGGAGCTGTGCTGGGAATGCATTCAGGCATTTTAGGAGATTGTGTTAACCCTTTGCTAGATTGGGTTAACCCAATCTAGATCTAAGTGCACCTACTCAGGCACACCATTTTTGTGCCCAATTTAAGTCCTCTGAATCACTGCATGACATAGGCATTTAAATCGAGCTAACCATAGTTAGCTTGATTTAAATCAACCAGTATTTAAAATCTAAAATAAAATTCAGTAGAGAATAAGTCTTTTGCACTGCAAGATATTTCAAGCTCGGGTAAGGTGCAGGACACAGATGAAGCTCCTGGATCTTTCTTTCCTATGTCTCGCATCCTATCTGAGAAACAGATGATAGTATCAAATCTAGGCATAACTGACCACAGAAACTTCAGGTGAATGTGATAGAATTTAAGCAGCTTTCTCTGATTAACATCTTAATATCCTTATTTGCATCTAAAGTTGATTGTGCATGCAAAAATGGAGAGCAGGCTGTGATTCACGGACATGGCTTCCTTTACTCACGTTTAATGTTTGAAATCGAGTGCATTTTAGTTTGTGCTCAATGCTAAATGCCTGATATCCAGCAGAAAATCAGGAAGGTCCTTGTAAAACCTCATTTATTGATTAAGTAGCTCCCTGTGCTTCAGCATTCTTGTTTACTGTTATAAGCAGACCACATGCAGTCTTTGAGACTTCCTGATTAGCTTTAGATATAACCATGTAAAACAAGATGATAACTTTGTTGGCTGCCAGTACCTTTGTCTGACAGGAAAAAGAACTGGAGTTAGATATCAGATAATTTCTCCATCTGTTACAGTCTTATGAATCAGAACACTGGCTATGATCACTCAGTATATTTTGGTGACATCAGAGGTGTGCCTGAATGGAATGGAAGAACTCCACCAGTTTCTCTGAACTTCAGTTGTGACTTTTATTGCACAACATGGATTTACAATGTTGTGCTGAATGTGGGGATAGAATTAGATCTTCCAACTATTAAAGCACAGCTGCTGCTGCTTAAATCTGGAGAGGAAATGCCACTAAGATTTGACAGTACAAGGCAAGTGATAATGAAGTAGTTCCAGTTCCACTGTATAGAGAGCAGTGCTGAGGATTATGTAGCAATGAATTCATGACATACTCCCAGAGGTGTAGCAAGGTAGCTGGGCACCTGGGGCCACAGTGATGCATAAGGGAAGTGGTAATTGCAGCTGCAGTGGCAGCTGTTATTTTTCTGCACCCTACTCACCCTAAGTCCATGCCTGGGGCTGCTTCCTTGGTTGCCTGACTTAACTATGCTACTGCCTACTCACATTGTTATCACTAGGCATTTCACAGAGACAACAGCGATAAATTCATTGCCTCCGCCCCTTATTTCCCACTCTGAAAGCCCTATTTCTTGTCCCTGGATCTCAAAGAGAAACTTAATTTGTTAGTGGTATAGGGATTATGATATTCAATTGTCTCCTGATTCACCTGATAGAAGGAAGTGCCAGTAGCCCAAGAGTTCTGAACATATATTATGTTTATTTGTCAGGATTAAATTATTAAGCTTTAGGAGTAGAAGACTGTCACAGCACTGTGCTATGTATCTGGTGGCATAAAACATTGTAGTTCTGAAACATCAGAACAACATTCATTTTGGACTAAACCAAAACACATTTTTTCCCCCAGCAAAATGAGAAATCAGAGATTATTTTCTTTTGGGTCATCCTAAAATATTAATTTGCCTAAATATCTATCCATTAGTTTTTGGATGATTTAACTCCTTCCACTCATTCCTTTTTAAATTTAAAATATTATGTGAAAATTTACATGTTTAAATGAAAGGATAAACAGTTTAAAAAAATGCCAAAATTAGACATCTCAATATCTTCAAATTATTTTACAATCTAAAACTCTTGGCAAATAAGTTTTGGACTCTCCAAAATGGCATTTTTGGCAAATTTAGTGCCCCCCGCTCGCCCCCAAATTCACTCTTCTCTGCAGTCCCATTCACTCTCTTGTCTTTTAGTCTATCCTATACAGGACCCAGTGCAGAGAAGGAAATGGTGAACATGGCTGTTATCAAGTACACTTTTTTCTGTTGCTTTCCTAGTATCACTACAGGGAAGCTACAATTTGGAAGTTTCTGCAAACTTACAGTGATAAAAAGACCTAGGAAAACATTCAGTTTGTACTTAGAAAGAACACAGTAAAATTTTGAATGCAGAAATGTAACAAGCTTCTTTCACTTTGTAGTATTTTTCATTCTAGTAAAAAAAAAAATGTAGTCATTTAGGGTTGTGCATAGACTACGTTCTGTGTTTACTCCATTTCACATGTATAAAATGTTCACTGAGAGACTTCATTTTCTGACTTTCTTGCAATAGTCCTTACATATCCTATTTTCTCTGCACAGCAATATATTAGAACATTCCTGACAAAACAGCTAGTTATCCTTTATGCATATTTTTAGCTAATGGTTTCCTCAAGTATACATCTTATCCTGCCCTTTTACAGCTTTTAGCTCTGGCAAGATCCCATTCTATGAAAAACAGAAGCTTGTCATGATGATGTAGTACACATGGGGAGCTTAGGGTAATGGATTACAATTGGAGACATAAACATGTCATTTATTATTATTATTTTTTGTAGCTTGGGGCTAGATCAAAAAGGAGAAGGGTGGTTTCCTTACTGAAGTTGGGCTGAATGCCCCCTAGGTTTGCAAAACCAATAAATAAAATGTTTTCATCAGCCAGTCTTTTCAACAAGCCTGCAAATCTGGCAAATCAAGTGATCTTGATGAGTTGGCAGGTTTTCCTGAAGCAAGAGCGGGTGGCTGTGGGCTCAAAAGGCTCTAATATCAATGTGTTCAAGCAACGCAATTGTATTAAAGCTGAAAATCTGAGTATAGTGGCTCTCATCAGTGCTGTGCTAGCTAAGTTTTGCTCAGCATCAGGAACATGAAAAAATATAGGCATAAGAGACTCCTATATGTAAATTAATGAATACAATAGAATGTATACAGTCTGAATCACAAGCTTATAACTAAATGCTTGTAACTTGTTCTCTTCTTAGAAAGGAATCTCCAAATAGTAGCTCACATACTGTAAATGCTGCAATAGATGAGCAAGCTAGGGCCCAGTCTGCAGTTCAATCTGTGCATATACATAGAGCCAGCATGGACTTGCCTTCCATTGCAGAATCAGCAATGTTCTTATTTATGGAAGAAAAGGTAGCATAAGGAGTTTTCAAGATGCATTTTTTTATAACTATATTTTCACTGTGATGCAGACATGACAAATTTAAAGAATGGAGCATCTTTGTGTTCATTAATGACTTGAATTCCAAGAGAAAATACTATAATTCCTTGAAAAGACTGGGTGTCTTATCTTTTCCTCTCCTGGTATATATGATTTCTATAGGCCAAAATTGTCTACAAATCATTCATTTACTCTGGCATATATATTTTCCTCCTTCAACAAGAAGTGTGTGTTTGTTTGTTTATTTATTGAAGTCTAAATTGAAGTAAAGTCCTGCCATTCTTCCCCAAGATCTTTTGTGTTGGAATAACAACACTTACAATTGAAGTAGCTGAAAATTTAGTCTGGTTTATAGTTAAAAAAAAAAAAAAATCTGAACCTGTCCTTCTTTTTGAAGGTTTATAGTTTACCTGAATTATTAAAGATGTTCATTCAGCCCTTATGAAAATGTCATAAACTAGTAAAAGCACTCTCTCTCTCTCTCTCTCATATGTCTCTCTCTCTCTCTCTTTAACTCAAAGCACAAAACTGACAACATCAATTCTGAAGAAGAGAGAAAAGAGGGAATTTGAATTTTGTTAGAGGAAAAAAAATACTTTAGTGAAGTAATCTTGTATGCCAAATTTTAGCTCAGAGCAAACATTAAGGCCATGTATGACCCTGTGGAAAATATTTATTTAAAATGGCAGCACTGAGAAATTGACTTTCAAAAGTGGTTCATATTGGCTTTGGGAATTAACTTTCTTCAGAGGGAGCAAATTTAGGAAAGTTAAGAGCTTTGGAAAGTCTGAGTATAGGCCACTGAAAAAAATGCACCATTCCTCTGCCAGGTGAGGCAGCTCCTACTTTGTCTTTTTAGTACTTTGTGGGTATATCTATGTGTGCAATTAATGCAAAGCAGTAAATTCCAGTGCTTATTGCACCAGAGTTTATTCCTCCTGGGTGTGCCATTTGAATGTATGCCTGGGACTGCAGCATGTTAAGCCAGGTCAGAGCAGCCCTGGCTGGCAGGGGGCCCCAGGGGTCAGCCTGCTGGCCTGGGGCTACTCCTCCAGCTCAAGGTGCTTTGGAGGGGCAGGCTGGAGCATGAGGGTGTTTCAGTGTGGGGCTAGCCAGCAGGCAGCCCCCCACACTGAAGCACCCTCATGCCCCAGCCAGCCCCTCCAGCATCTATACAAGTGCTGCTGCAGAGTGAAAAAAAACTCTGCAGCAGGCTATTACTTGTATTTACAAGCACTACCCTGCTGTGGGGGTGGTTAGTTTAGGCCTTAAAGGGCTTCACATGTAGCTGTAGAGCTATTTAATCTACTCCATAGTAAACATCTCATATAGATATGCCCCATATTACTTAGAACAGTGGAAGACCTGGTGCCACTGGCTACTTTATCCATTTGGGACCCAGTCCTGCAATAAGCACTGCAAGATGTGCATGCAGAGTCAAATTGTCATTAGTGGTCACAGGTGCTGACTTGGGATGGGTGCAAAATTAATATCTGCCACAGCAGCTGCGTGATTGCACTGGCAGCCTGGCGGCAGCTGGAAGTTGTTGCTTCTGCCCCCATGCATCCTATTGCCTTGGGTGCCTTGCTACCTTTTTTATGCTTCTGTTACTGGGATTCTACTTGGGCACAGTGGAAGCATGTGTATGTATAACAACACACACGGACATGGACACAGTTTTGATCAATAAAACTGTTTTGCTCATGGATGTTTTCCAGTAGTTCTATCCCAAATATTTCTCTCCATTAAATGAACTTGCACAGTGTACAAAATACAAGCTGTCATCTTGAATTGTGTCAAAAGAACCTCTGTTAGGAAAGAACTTTTTTAGCTCCAATTATAGTGCTTTATACAAGGAATCAGTTTGTGAGGTAAAGAAAGGTTGATGGATCCAATTGTTTAAAGTGTTTCAATGTAATTGTAATTGGGAGGTTTTTTTTTAAAAGGGTTTTTGTATGGACAATTGATTTGTAATTGTGTAACTAGTATAAATTATAAATCTGTAAATAACACAAGTTTTTTTCTGGGTTACACTCTTATATTTTGTATGCTAGTAATCTGTTTTAACAAGTTTCCTGATGTTTGTTAGTTACAACATTTTATATTTTATATCAGTAAGACCAATGACTTTTTTCTCTTGAATGTTATAAGCAGCAATGCATTTCAATAATAGTTTCATATGGTTAGTGTAGTCCAGCAAAGACAGAAAATCAGTAATATTTGCTATCATAGTAATGACCAGAAACCCTGACTGAGGTCAGTGCTGCAGTGTGCTAAGCACATAGGGCACCTGTACATGTGCTCCAAGGTGGGTGGTGCTTTAATTAGAGCAGCTCCAAGCTCTAGGGCAGCTCCAAGAGCTACTCTAATTAAAGTGCCCACAGCATCACGTGTATTCAGCATCCCATGCTTCAAAATGGTGTGTTCAATGAGCTTTAGTTAAAGCACCACTGCTGCCATTTTGAAGTGCAGAGATGCTGAACAGATGTGACAAAGAGGCTGCTGAATTGTGTTAATTGGGATGCTCTAGCCAACTTGATTAATCAAATCTGCTCCAGCACGGGCTAACTAGAACAACTTGGAGCAGAAATCTGGCATGTGTGTCGAGTAAGAGACCATTTCTGCATTGAAGAGGCTGTCTATGCTAAATTTCTCAGGTTGTCCTAGGAGGGAAACTTGTGGGCATGCCCAGTTTATCTGCTCCTACTGTCATATTCCATATTTAAAAATGCATCATATTTTCATAGTTTCTAGGGTTGGAAGGGACCTGAGCAGATCATCAAGTCTGACCCCCTGCCATGGCAGGAAAGTGTACTGGGGTCAAATGACCCCAGCAAGGTGATTGTCTATCCTGGTCTTAAAGACCCCCAAGGTAGGAGCCAGCACCACTTCTCTTGGAAGTTGGTTCCAG
>NW_017728995.1:10809862-10812477 GCF_001723915.1 Gavialis gangeticus
GCAAAGAATTCATTAAATAGGTTAGCTTTGTTGTCTGGTGTGATGACCAAATTTCCCAGCGTGTCTTGCAGGGGCCCCACGTTACCTGTTATCAGTAAATCTTTTGCAGTGTCATATTGCTGATCTCACTGAGATCTTGTTTTTTGATATGCTTGACAACAGCCACTACAGATGTTGAAGAATGTTTTCATTGCCTCATTTATCAGTTTGACATATGCAAAGGGGAGCAGATCGGACATGCTGAGCTCACAGTGTACACGTACCCTTAGCATGCATTAAGTGGGTGTGTCTACGTGATATGTTTACAGTGGACATGACTAATTAGCTCTGCAGTAAACATTCAGTGTCTGTGCATGCTTTCCTATTGGGGCATAGGAAACTAATAAACTCTTGCAGCAGGGTAGTATTATAAATACAAGTCCTACCCTGCTGCAGAGGTTTTTTTGTGTGCAGCAGTGCACGTGTAGACACTAACCTGGCTGACTGGGGCATTGCAAGTGCTTCAGTGTGGGGGCTAGTGCAGTTCACTACCCCATCACTAAAGTACTCTTGTGCCCCAGACAGCCACTCCACAACACATTGAGCCCTGTTGGAGCATTCTGGGCTGGTAGGCTGACAGCGCCTCCCCCCCGCCCAGCCTCCTGCCAGCAGGGTTTGCTGCCATCTGACTCAACAGGCTGCAGTCCAGGTTCACATGTAAATGGTGTGCCCAGGAGCTTCTTGGGAGCAATAAGCTCTGGAGCAATAAGCCCCCACACTGAAGCACCCTCATGCCTCAGCCAGCCAGTTTAGCATCTACACATGCACTGCTCTAGAGTTTATTTGCTATGTATTAATGGCATGTGTAGATGCACCCACTGTGAGGTAGGCTACTTCACTTTTCAAAAGGATGTCAGCTATTTCACATAAGGTAGTGTTTAATAAAATGGGTTGGTCTCTGTCACGTATGGCTCACTGTATTAAGGTGTTTCCATTTTGAATTGTTCTGAATATATTTCATTATTCAATCCTCTGAGTAAGAGGCTGGGGTCTTTTTTTTATCTTTTACAAGGAGAATCATAACCAAGTTTGACCTGTCCTAAAACAGACTTTTTTACTGACTGTGCTAATAATGCAAAATATAACCAGTAATCTACATTGTTTGTACTATGTGTTTTGTTGGTCAACATCTCCACACTGCTCTTACTGGCTAGGTATAGGTGGTCAAAAAGCCTGAGGCTGAATTGATTCAGTCTTTGCAGGTTAGTTTAAACTGCAGAGATTAAATTGAAACAAAAGTGAACAGACATTTACCTTTGATTCAGGAAATGCAGCCACATCCTTGCAGTGGCTCAGGCCAGGGGCACAGAAGCATGACTCTCTGGCTGTATGTTTACTTCCTCTTCCTGTTGCCCTTGAGGTCTCTGGGATTTGAAGTCCAGAATTACAGCAGCAGGACTCTGCAGGGCTGTTCATCACTTCCTTTTCCTGCTTCCAGGTGTCTCTGGGATTTGTAGTCTGCAGTTGCAGCCAACAATAAGTTTGAGCAAGGGAAAGGATGTTTAACCCCCCTCTCTGGCCTCAGGCCCCAGCCAGCATTTGCCTAGTGGGGGAAGTCCCCCCTTTGTAGACTGGCTTGCATCCCCAGCCAGGCTTGCCCCTAACCCTACCCCTTTGTCAGCAAGCCTTCACTGCACCAGCTGGAGCAGAGGGGTGGGGCCAGCCCTGCTTTCTGGAGCAAACAGCTCAGCCCAGGGCTACAAAGCATGCTGGGGGACTGTGATTTAATTTGAACCAGGAAGGGGTCTGGGACAGAAGTTTCATAAACCAGTTTGACCCAAATCAGTTAAGTCTGATACTACATTCACCAGGTTTATTCTAAACCAGTTTCATCCATTTTGGAACCAGTTTATGTGCACTCAGTTTGTGTTCTCTTACAGGTTTAAACTAGTTTGTGATAATTTAAACTGGTTTATGTGTAACTTCTATCCCTAGCCACTATCTGTGGACACGCTGACCAACAAATTGAAGTACTGACCTCTGAAATGTCCCTTTATTATAACTGAATAAAGATAATACAGGTGCTGAAACATGAGGCTGTTCTAAATGGAGCTGTTTTTTTTGTGCTCTGCCCTCTTCTTTATCACAGTGCAACTGGTATTTCAAATACTAATATCCAATCATTCTAGAAAAGGGACCCACTGTGCAACAACTCGCCAAAACTTCCTATGTGAGGTGGGGCTGCAGGTGGTTGGGGAGTGGTGTTTGGGAGCTGGACAGGCAGGCAAAGCTGGGATGTGTTGGGGGAGTGACAGCATAGGGCCAGGGTCTGAGGCACAGATACTGTCTGCTGCCTGAACACCCTTGTGATGGGCACAGGTTCCATGGGCATGCAGAGAGAAGATCATAGCTCTTAGGTTTCATAGATTTCATAGACATTAGGGCTGGAAGGGACCTCAGAAGATCATCCAGTCCAGCCCCCTGCCCAAAGGGCAGGAAGTCAGCTGGGGTCATAGGATCCCAGCAAGATAAGCATCCAATTTGCTCTTGAAGGTGTTCAGTGTAGGTGCTTGAACCACCTCCAATGGCAGGCTGTTCCAGACCTTGGGGGCTTGGACAGTAAAGAAATTCTTCCT
>NW_017728995.1:10817477-10817765 GCF_001723915.1 Gavialis gangeticus
GCACTATGGAAGAAAGAGACTTGGCGGTCATCATCGACCACAAGATGAACATGAGCCTCCAATGTGATGTTGCGGCTACTAAAGTGACCCTGGCTCCACACTGTCACTGCCTCAATATCCTGGGGTCTCCCCAGTCTCACTCCAGGATACTACTATCCACCAGCCCATGGCCCCATCCCAACCACCAGGCCAAGCATCTTGCTCACAGAAATCCCACCCAATCTCCATGAAGACTCCACTTTCCCACTCTATCCAGCACTCCCAGTGATGGATACAAGGTGGATGGGC
>NW_017728995.1:10822765-10827386 GCF_001723915.1 Gavialis gangeticus
CATGAAGACCACAGGATCACAGGGTGGTGACAGCACAGGGCCAGGGCTAGGGCAGAGCCACAATGCACTCACTGCATGTCCCTGCCCACAGAACTGGGGATCTTCCCTGACCCTGGCCCTGCATTGTCACCACCCTGAAATTCCAGGGTCTCCATGGAGACCAGTCAGGAGAAGTGTGGGCAAGGTATGTGGCCAGGTGGACAGGATAGAGTTGTGAGGGGGTGGGTAGCTGTGTCTGGGGCTGGATCCAGGATCTTGGGGTGGTGACAGCATGGGGCTGGGGCTGGAGCCAGGTCCAGGACAGAGGTATGATCTTCTCCCTGCATGTCCCTGCCTGTGGAACCTGTGCCCATTGCAGGGTCATGCAGGCAGCAGACTGTTTCAGCCCTGGGCCCCAGCCCTACAATGTCAATGCCCCAAGATCCTGGGTTCTTCCTGGCCCTACCCACCTTTATCACTCCCAGATGGAATGCCCTACCAGCCTATGGCCCCATCCCAGTTGCCTGGCCACATGCCTTGCCTATGCAGGTCCTGCCACTGGCAGTGTACTAGGTGGTGGACCAGGGTGTCTGGGCAGTGGGGCTGGGGCTGACAGCTGGAAGGAGCCACTGCCACTGGGGCTGCTGGAAAATAGAGTCCAGCCACTGCACTGTTCCAGCCCTGCTGCCCACTTAGGGCAGCGGGACCAGGTGCACGTGCCATGACTCAGGCTGCCTCTCATGCCTGGGCTGGATGGACCCATAAAACTTGCCATGGAATGGACAAAATCCCTCAGTGGGCCAGATCCAGCCCACGAGCCACACTTTGCCCATCCCTGTTCTAGGATGAATGGAGTCCAGTGGGGGGCAACAAAAATGGTTAGAGGCCTGAGGAACATGACTTATGAGGAGAGTCTAAGCCTGAGTGCATCCTTAGCAAGTTTGCAGATGACACCAATCTGGGCGGGGGGGGGGCAGGGGGAGGAGTAGTAGATATTGTAGATGGTAGGGCTAGCATTCATAGACACCTAAACAAACTGGAGGAGTGGACCAAAAGAAATCTCATGAGGTTCAGAAAGATGAAGTGCAAAGCTCTGAACTTAGGACAGAACAATCCCATGCACAAGAACAGGCTGGGGACTGACTGGCTAACCAGCAGTTATACAAAAAATGACCTGGGGTTACAGTGGACCATAAGATAACTAGGAGCCAGCAGCGTACCCTTGTTGCAAAGAAGGCTAATGGCATACTGGGCTGCATTGGTAGGAGTGTTGCCAGCAGATTGAGGGAAGTGAATATTCCCCTCTATTCAGCACTGGTGAGGCCATATCTAGAATACTGTGTCCAGTTTTAGCCCCCCCACCCCCAGAAAAATATGGACAAATTGGAGAGTGTCCAGCAGAGGGCAATGAAAATGGTTAGGGGGCTGAGGCACATGACTTCTGAAGAGTGACTGAGGGAACTTGGCTTGTTTAGTCTAGACAAGAGAAGACAGGGGGGATTTTATTTCAATCATCAACTACCTAAAGGGTGGTTACAAAGAGGATGGAGCTATACTCTTCTCAGTGGTGGCTGATGACAGAAGAAG
Organism: Gavialis gangeticus; assembly: GCF_001723915.1. Taxonomy (NCBI): domain Eukaryota; kingdom Metazoa; phylum Chordata; order Crocodylia; family Gavialidae; genus Gavialis; species Gavialis gangeticus. Next base: position 10,824,332 of record NW_017728995.1, read on the forward strand.
AAGCAATGGTCTAAAATTGCAGCCAGATAAGTTGAGTTTAGATATTAAGAAAAAAAGGTCTCCATCCTTGGTGGTTTTTAAGAGCTGGCTAGACAAAGCCCTGGCTGGGATGATCTAGTTGGAGATGGTTCTGCTTTGAGCCAGGGGGTTGGACTAGATGACCTCCTGAGGTCCTGTCCTACCCTAATTTTCTATGATTCTGTGATATGATGTCCATGTCTAAATTATCAAAAGTACAGATTTACCTGCTCACAATGTTGTCCCAAACAGGCTTAACTACTTTAGATGGTCTCTCAGGTTCCTGGTGGCTGCTCCCTACTGTGAGTATCTTTTCAATTCTCCCAAGTTTCTAGGAGTCAGCTTTTACCTTTTGTATGCTGGGAGACCAGACTAGTGTCATCAGAGCTAATAGTTTAGGCATTGTCCCTTAACCTTTAAGTGGAAACTGTAAAGTGCTGCTCAATAGCCATCACTTCCTTCTTTCCAGGAATGTCCCAGCAGTCTCCCAAGTAGAAATAATTGAAACTATTCATACTGAAAATGCAATGCCACTATCAGAGCAAGATATAGTGTTAATAGATTCATGAGTCCAGCCTGTACTTGTTACAGTTATATACAGCAAAAATTAATCCACCTTTTCCCTTACCCATTGTTTATCACTGCCTTTTGTTGTTTAATGCAGAATTTGGGTTATAAGATCATTTGCACAAGCCATCCTTTTCATTGCCTACATAGTACCATACACACATGAGGAGGTATATTACTAAATAATATCATTGGTTATATTGGTCACCAATAAACAAGGTAATCAAGCCATAATTAAAACAAGACATTTCTCTAGTTCCTCCATGGAAGACATTAGGGAAAAAAAATCAATGCTTGTCAAATGGAAAAACAACACTATTGGCTGGAAAATAAATACTATGAGTTGACTTCTAAGAGAGTATAACAAATAAGTTAAAGCAAAACATTTAAAACAATAAACATATACTTGACAGAATCTTGTTACTCTAATCAGTATTACATTTTATTAATGACTGTTGGCTCCAATAAACTTCCATAATTTTTATTTTGTTTAAGCCCTAAACTCTCTAAATTAAATGCAATTCAAAAATCAGTTTGCTTGCTTTGCTTTTTTACTTTTGCTATCTCAGCATTATTTGAGCTTTATTTGAGTTTTTCAGTTACAAGGGTTTTCTTTTTCTTTACTATTTGCTAGGATAAAGATGCAGAAGTTCTTTTTCTTAAGCCAAACATTAATTTCACATCTGTTCTCTTTGTACATTCACTCTCTGTTGTAGGCTCACTGGTTATCAACCAGCACCAAAATTCTTTACAAAAATGACTTCCCAGTGACAGAGAATGATACTCTGGTTTCTTCTTCACAAAGCTACTAGTTTTCATGTTACTAAAACTGAAATGTTATATTAAGTAACAAATTACAATAAAAACTATATTGAGATTCATGTGATGAACTACACTTTTTGTCATTTAAAGAAAGGAATCGAAACTTGTCACGAAACTGGCTTTGAGGGACGTTTCTCAAAGGAAAGACTTTTTACATTTAAAATTTACTTTGTAGCATTGGGTTTGTGTTATTAGGTCAAGGGTTTTCAACCTTTTTTGTACCTCCACCAACCAATCAAGAAGCAGGGAGTGTCCCGGCCAGTTAATGAGTGGGGGGGGGACGGAGGTCCCCCTGCCAAAACCGAAACTGCCGATGGTGAAATCTGAAGTGCTGCTGGCAAACCAGAAGTGCCCCTGCTTCTCTGTGCCACTGCTACATACCCTCTGGGGTCTTCCCAAGTAGATTTCATAGACATTCTGGCTGGAAGGGACCTCAGAGGATCATCGAGTCCAGGGGCAGGAAGTCAGCAGGGATAATAGGATACCAGCAAGACAAACATCCAAATGTGTCTTGAAGGTGTTCAAAGTGGGTGCTTGAACTGCCTCCAGTGGCAGTCTATTCCAAACCTTGGGGACTCAGACAGTAAAGAAGTTCTTCCTGGCTTTCAGCCTCTCATTATAAGGTCTGTTTTCTTGACCTCTGATAATGTATGTGGCTCTCCTCTGCACTCTCTCAAGCTTCTCCACATCCTTTTTGAAGTGTGGAGCCCAAAACTGGATGCAGTGCTCCAGCTGCAGCCTCACCAAGGCCGAGTACAATGGGAGAATGATGTCCTGGGATTTACTTCAGACGTATCTATGGATACAAACCAGTGTTTTCCTCACTTTACTAGCCGCAGCATCACATTGAACGGTCATGTTCATCTTGTGGTCAATCATGACCCCCAAGTCCCTTTCATCTGTAGCGCTATCCAGCGTAGCACTGCTAAGCCTATAAGCATGCTGCAGATTTTTCCTCCCAAAGTGGAGAACCTTGCATTTTTTGGTGTTGAACACCATCAGGTTCTCATCCGCCCATTTCATGAGCCTGTCAAGATCTGCCTGGATCACCCTCCTGTCCTGAGGTGTAGACGCTTTACCTCAGAGTTTGATGTCATCGGCACACTTGGTCAGTCTGCTTCTAACACCAATGTCCGTATCATTGATGAAGATGTTAAACAGTATAGGCCCTAGGACAGAGCCTTGAGGGACCCCACTGATGACCACGTGCCAAAATGATTGACTTTCATCAACCACCACCCCCTGGGTCCTACCGTGTCATCAATTTCCCAGCCAGTGGATTAGGGTGAGGTTGAGGCTGCAGTTAGCCAGTTTTGCCAAGAGGTGATCATGGGATACCAGATTGAAGGCTTTTTTGAAGTCAAGATATACAACATCAATCTCTTCCCCTTGTCCAGGTGATAGGTCGTAAAAGGAAATGAGATTAGTCAAGCAAGACTTACCTGCTGTGGCAGAAAGCCACCTTTGTTTCTTCCCAAAATCTCTGTGCTGCGACAATTTGATTAGGATGCGCTCAGCAGAGGAGACACACCTTTACCCTATCTCTTTAGGTAACCTGAGCTGGCTACATTCCTGAGGGAGGGGGGAAACCTGCTCCCTCTGCCTACGTGACTGGTATCAGCTACCTGGGTGAGGGGCTTCTACCTGG
>NW_017728995.1:10828205-10834584 GCF_001723915.1 Gavialis gangeticus
ACCTGCAACAAACCCGTACTGGGTATCCCTCAGGATATGCTATCAGCTAGTCTGTTAAGGATGGCCTCCTTGATAATCTTTTCCAAGATCTTCCCCAGGATAGAGGTCAGGCTGATGGGCCTGTAGTTTGCTGGATCCACTTTTCTCCCTTTCTTGAAGACAGGCATGACATTAGCCAAGTATCCCCAGGTGTATGTGTACCCCTGGTTGACAACCCTTGTATTAGGTGATTCAGAATCTGTAGCAAACAGTTAATTCATCAGAAGTTTTGAACCTAAATATATGCAGTTAAGAAAAAAAGGTTAGTGAAAAAAAGGAAATGATGCTAATTTATAATCATCTCTATTTCTTCTCCTTTTCTTCAGCCATAATGTTCTTCCTGGCTAGGAATATTACAGTAAATATTATGAAGTAACAACAATAGTCTTTCAATTATCTCTGAATATGCCGGGAACTGGTTAAAAAGAGCTCTGCATGTTTATATTCAGAGTCAAAATATCTTCAGAATCAATATTTTGCCGGGGTAATTTAGCCACAGATCCATGCCGGGAAACTGTAAATGAATTTTGAATGAAATGATTCTATAGCCCGTAACATTAGTGCCAATATTTTATTAATACATATCTTCAGGAAGAAAAAACACTCTTTATACAATCAGAACACTAAGTGAATTCCAAAACATGGGAACAAGCCAAATATGAACACTGATAAAAAAGCTTTCCTGAAAAAAAGGAAAACAAACGTGGATGCTCCACGCCTCTCAGTCTGTTTCCAGAGGCTGACTGTTGAAAAACCAAATCTTCCCTCCTTATATCAGAGACATTTTATATGAAATCTTAGCCCTGATAGTGCAGTCCTGCACTCATACAGTTACCTGCAGAGTGCTCTAATTCTGGTTAATATATTGATAAAAATAATAAATAAAGTCACAGGGCTAGCATTTCATTTGCCTTTTCATCCATTTGTCCCAATCTCCAGTTAGTTATCTTGGGTTTCCTTGCTGTATTCCTTTTCATGCTCCATCTGGCTTAATAATAGGTAAATAGACCATGATTAATATTATTTTATTCATAATTTAACATTTAGATATGGAAGTCTTCATGGTAGGGGCTCTGTGTAAAAACTGGTCCTACTGAAGCTAGTGGTAAAAATCACACTGGTTTCAGTGAGATAAATATTTGCCTTGTCCATCAGTCTTTCTGTATGTTACCACAGTAAATAGCCTAGTAGACTTCTTGTCCTTGCCTATTGCTGCAGTTGCATTGTAAAAATATGAATAACAATAAGTAATAATAAGAAAAAAGTCACTTCTGTATAACTCTGCATTTTCATTATATTTCTTATAAATCACAGCAACACCACCAAAATCAGGGAGAACAGTTTTGGATTTTGTAACAGGGTGACAATATCCTTAAGAAAATGCAGCCAGCCCTGTTAAGGATGTTCAGCCGTGGGGAATTCTGCTAATGACCCAGTGTCCCACTGGGAGCTTAAAACACCAGAAGATAGAACAGAAAGGAGCAAGCTGTGAGAGAACAACTTGCCAGGAGAAGAAGCCAGGCTGCTGTCCTTGGTGAAAAGCCAGCATGGAAAGTGGCTCTTCTCCCATTGTCTGGAGAGGATGGAGGATTTTGGTTTGTTCCGTTTGTCTTGTTAGACACTGAAGTTTGTCTGGGAATTGAACTGCCTGAGGAACTAATAGCAGAGCTAACTGGCCTGCACAAGGGAGCAGGAGAAGGATGCACTTACAGATTTGTACTGGCATCTGAATCTGGATCATAAAGAGCTCTTAGAGTTTTCGTTATCTGATAAGGTTCGCATTTGTAAAAACTTGCTCTGACTTAACAACCTCAGCTGATCCTAAACTTGGAAAGGTTCAGTTAAATTGCTCAGCAGACAAGCTGCATTTAACTGCGATTCTTCTGTTGTAGAAATTTATCCCTGCTACTAAAGGGGAAATACAGGCTTTGTCTTCAGACTGAAATACTTCTGATCTCAGTTAGATAATGCATATTGCATTCAATCACATGATGGGAAATCACTACTGCTTACATCAGGAGAGAAACTTAATATGGATTCCCCCACTGTGGAACTCCAATAAGGATTTCCAGGTACTTTCCTAGGACTTTCCTGACTGGTGGATACTTTGTTCAGGTTGTTGAACAGCAGAAGTAATGTGTTAAGTATGATTAAGGCACTTCCTATCCTTCCATTTCATAGGAAAGGATCTAACCATCCTAGCTAATGCTAGGAAAAGCTGCCCTGACTCAATAGATTGAAGTTGTGCAATCTAGTTCTCTATTTACTGGTGCTTTTTCAAACTCCTTTTGGGTATCAAATAATAAGAACTTACTTTCTCTACAGGAGAGGGGAGCGGGGGAGGAGAAACCCAAATGTACTAGTTACTAAAGCTCCAACACTGACTTCAGTATTTCCTGCTACTTCTTTTCTGTTTTATTAACTGTTTGCCAAATAAGGGTCTCTATATATTGTTATTGTGCTATTTTGATAATTGATATGTTACCAGCCATCTCACCATGCTAACATGCAAAGAGAACATTAAAATGCTATTTTCATTGTGGATGAGTATATCTTAGAATGAATCTTATGGAATGGGAAGCAGCTACAATGAAGTTTTCATAGATAGAAGTGACATAGTCTCCATCTTACAGTATTATATTTGGAATAGACTGGTTCAAGCTTTTTCACAGAACCTAGCAAAGCCACTTTTTTGTTGATTGAAGTCAATGGGACTAAGACATTGTTTAACACTGAGCAAGTGCTTAAGGGCTTTGCTGGGTTCATACCTAATGTTAAAAGTCTTTATTCGCTGAGTTCTTCCTACACTGGAATAAATTAAAACTGTGCCAAAGGATAGCTTAGCAGTCAGCCATCCTCACTGGAAGGATAACAATGGAAATCCAGGTGATGACATTACCTGGAATGGACCCATTCAGTGCTAGAGATGAATATTTATTAACATGGATTGTTTCTTTTCAAAAAAAAGAAAGAAAAAAGTAAGACTATTTTTGACTGCTACAAAGTATTGTACACAGTAATGAGGATGCTTGGGCTGAGAATTAGTCCCTTGAGGCATTTTGACTAATTCAGAGTGAAAACTACAGGCATTGTTTCAAAGAGTTAAGCAAGCATTCACTTCCCTAGCACATACTCTCTCTTCCTGGCCCTGAAAGTGTCCCGTGCCTCTATTAGTGATATCCATCCCTTCTCCTTGTACTTCAGACATGCAAATAGCAGGACTGCAGCTATTCTTTGCACACTTTCCTTGTTCTTATACATAAAATTAGGACTTGCAGAATGCCATGTAGTCCCAAGCAATTTAGAAAATGCCCTTTTTTTTTTTTTCGTTTCTGGGGAAAGAAACTGTGGGTGGCTTGAAACAGGGTGACTGAATATTTTTCATTTCTAGATTCAACTATAGAAGAGTATAGTTATAATAGTCCTTTTTATTACTATTAAAGTTACAAGCTACTGGAGGACTCTCATTTTTTTTCTGCACTTTTAGGTATCATAAGTTAATTTTCTTCCAAACATTTTGCTTACTAAAGTTCTTATCATCATGATTTCTGAGCTAACACCTTGATATTTAAGCATTCAATCCTTGGTTTATCTAGCTATATCCATTTAATTATACAATAGATCCCATATTAATAAATGGAGTGAAGAAAGCCAAGCCACATGCAGGTTCTGAGAAGGCATTAAAAAAAAAAAAGAGATTAACATCATTTGACTGTTGCCTTTTTCGGTTCATTATGTGTAGATAAATTGCAGAAATGCTGAGTAATGGCAGAATACGCTGAGTGCAGTAATTCTCTGTTTACGAAAAAGTTTTAAGTATGAAAACATCCATTTTGCTTTGCCAATTGCTACTTATTTCTTTTGTTGTCATTAAATGATGATTCTTCAAAATGCTGATCCAAAGCATTCGAGTGCATGTTGTGGGGCTTGGTTGACAGCTCTCCCATCCTGGTAGAGTGACAGTAGTCTGGTGAAGTCCTTCATGGACCTGAATCCTGCTGTTTTCAGGGTGTCAGGTTGAGGGGGATTCATCAACTGGGCCAGGGTATCAAGTCACGGGAACCCCTGGGACTCCCTGCAACCCAACAGGTTGACTGCCTTGCCCCATAGCTCCCAGGGAGCTGCAGAGCAAGATACTTGACACATTCCAGCAATGTGGACCCTGGGATTGGGGAAAGGTTTCCTGACCTTGGAGTACCTGTGCACTGTGACCTTTAAAAATGGTGTGTGCTGCTTGGTTGCACATGTGGTTTTCTGACATAGCTGGCACGTGGGACCCTAGGATCAAAGAGCCGCCTCTAGATCCTGGGGCTGCAGCAAACTGGGATCTTGAAAAACTATGTGTGCAGAGGTTTTCTGACATGTACAGGGCTCTGGGACTGGCCCTAGTGAGTTCCCTGATTGTTGGTCCTAGCTCTGGTACTGCACTGACTCATGTGGGGCTGTGAGCAGCCAGCTTTCAACTTGCTGATGCAGGGAGAGCCCAGGATCATGATCTCCAGTAATAGCATGATTGGGATCTGGTCTCCAATCCTAAACTCGTATGTCCTGTCATGTACTTAGGGCATAGCAGGAGGCTCAGTTGTTGGGACTGGGGAACAGTTCTCATTGTACCATTAAATGAATGTGGAGTAGGGGCCTAGCTTAGAGGACATGAGTGGTTTATGTGTAGAATCTTTTTTTTTTAGGCAAATACTGCATTTACTAAGATGAGGTTTTCCCCCTAATTAGAATGGGGTGGGGGAGAGGATCTCATCTTGGATTTGAGCACCAGACCAGGGCAGGTGGTCTCGGGTCTGGCATTGGGCCCTCAACCCTGGGCTGAAGCCCCCACTTGCCCTGTGCTGCAATAGTGTGTCTGGCAGTGGAGGGGCCCCTTGGCTGAGGGGAACATGGCAAGGTGGGATGAAACCTGCAGTCTGTCCCCACTCTGACCCCTGTGCTTGTGCCTGCACTTCCACCCCCTCCTCCCTCAGCTGCCGCCTCCCCCTGACCTCTTGCTCTGACTCTGGTCCCTCTAGCCCTGCTGCTGTCTGGCCAGGAGCTTCTGCCATTTGTCCCTGGCCAAGCTACGGTTGGGCTGGAGCTGCCACTGCTGCTGACTTCCCTGGAGCTAGAGAAGAGCTGCAGCAGAGGGGAATGGGAAGGGGGCAGGGGGTGGGGGAAGCAGACACAGGGGGTGGAGAGGCAGGCTGCAGGAAGGAGCACAGGATTGGGGAGGCTGGGGCAGAGCTGGGCTGGAGCTGCTGCTGCTGACTGCCATAGAGTAACAAAGCTTCAGCAGAAGGTAAGGGCAGGGGCAAGGAGTTGTGGGGACAGGGACAGGCACAGGCTGGGGATACAAGAGGGGGCATGCATAGGGGACAAGGGGCAGGGGGTGGTGGTAGGCCGTGGAGGCAGGCATAGGCATGGAGGGGCAAGTGGCATGGTGACAGTGCAGGCCAGACCCTCGGCCTCCTCCTACTGCTTTCCCTGCCACAGCAGCGGTGGGGAGAGCAAATTTAAGATGACATTTCAGTAAATAGATTCTATATGTGGAAAACTATAAGAAATGTATAATTTTCCATGTATAGAATCTAATTATTTTGGGGGGTCATTTTAACATCAACATTTTCTTGGATTCGGGTAAATACGATATATAGTTCCTTTAACTTAAAAGGTCAGTTTTCTAAGCAAGATAAGCCATATATGCAATGAAGTCTTTTTCCCTTATCTGAGTCTGCTAGGACCTCTTGCAGCTATTAAAAAAAATTATAGAAGAAAATCACAACCTATAACCAGTGTTAGTATAGTGACAAAAGTAGAATAGACCTTGAAGTTACTGCTTTTATTTAAAATCAAATAACTTTTTCCTGTGCCAAATAGTGGGTTATCCAGTAGGCATAGTTGGTAGGTGTTAAACCGGTCCTTCTAGGTTAGGGACAGACATTCAAAAAGATGGAGCTTGAATTGATTCAATCTTTGCAGGTTAGTCTTACCTGTGTAGATTGAACCAATTTCCAAGTGAATAGACGTTCACTTTTGACTCAGGAAATGCAGGTACATGCCTACAGTGGCTCAGGCCAGAAGCCGGAGTGTGCTAGAGCATGCCCTTGGCTGCAGGGAAGTTATGCTGAGTGGGGGGAGGAGGGGCATGGCCAGCCCTGGCAGTAGCCTCAAGTGAACTGGCCAGGGAGGGGGTTTAATTCCCCCCATCCCTGTACCAGTGGCATGAACCCAAACTGGGGTGTACCTGCTCCTCCCTCCCTCCTTCACCTAAGGGGGCCATACTACCTGGCCTGTAGCCATGCCCCCACCCCTGCTATGGGAATGGTGAGGGGAGAGGGACCCTTCCATACTA
>NW_017728995.1:10839584-10843012 GCF_001723915.1 Gavialis gangeticus
CTGGCCTGTAGCCATGCCCCCACCCCTGCTATGGGAATGGTGAGGGGAGAGGGACCCTTCCATACTAGGGGGTTTGGGGAGCTATGGCTACCCCTCCAAGCCCTGGTGCCATTGCTCACTCTTTGCTGTCTGCAGCAGCTTTGCCCACCCTGCTTCCAAGTGTAGCACAGCCACCATGCCGGGAAGAGGCTTACACTCTTGGGACACCATTACAGGGGCTACTGCCCCATCAGGGTCCTTTCCCCTTGCTGCTCCAGCAGCAGGGGTGGGGGCATGGCCAGAAGCTGGCTGGCATGGTCCCCTTAGCTGAAGGGGGCAGGGAGGGGGTTTATTTCTCCCTTCCCTCCAGCATCTGATGAAGGGGGCAGGGATGGGGCATATTCCACCACTTGCCCTGTGCAAGGAGTGATCAGAGGTGGCAGTCAGGGCTAGCTGTGGTCCCTCAGGGGCAGAGGGGGTGGATGAGAGAATAACCCCCCTTCCTGTCCCTTTTGCCTCAGGAAACCATGCTGCCTGGCATCTGACCAGGCCCTGCCCCTGCCACTGTAGCAGCGAAGGGGGAGCACCAGGCACACCCTGACTCGGGTCCATGCCAGTGGGACAGGGAGCGAGGAATTAAACCCCCTCCGTGGCCAGTTCACTTGAGACTACTGCAGGAGCTGGCCACACCCTCTGCCATTCCAGTGGAGCTGTGTGTGTGTGTGTGAAATGCCTGAAAGGGACTGCTCTGCCCTGGCCGGGCAGGACCTGGCTGAGATACTGGAAAGAGGTGAGGGGAATAAATCCCCTCCCTGCACCCTGTCTCATTGGGCCATGCCAGCCAGCAACTGGCCGCACCCCTGCCCTTGCAGCAGCAGAGGAGGGAGAACCTGATACAGGCTGCTGCACCCTGGCCAGGCAGTTCCTGGCTGGGATCTGGGCTACTGGGACAGGGGATGGAGAGGGCAATTAAACTCCTGTCTCTGTTCACGTCATGATGCTGTCAAGGCTGGCCATGCCCTCTGCTGCTGAAATAGCCAGCAGAGAAGTGCCTGGCAGGGGCTGCTGTGCATCTGCCTGACAGACCCTGGCTGGGGTCCATGCTGGTGGGAGGGAGGGGAAGGGGGGCAATAAACTTCTTCCCTGATCCCTTCACCTTAGGGAGGGCAGCATCTGGCCATGCCCCCGCTCTGGCTAGGTGGGACCACCCTAGCTCTCTGGAAGAGACGGCATAGCTCGGCTTAGGGCTTCAGAGAATGTTGTGATGCTGGGGGACTCTGGTTTAACTTAAACCAGGAAGGGATCTGGGAGGGAAGTTCCATACACTGGTTTGACCTCAATCAGTTAAGTCTGATGCTACATTCAACCAGGTTTATCTCAGACTGGTTTTGGCCATTTTGAAACTGGTTTATGTGCACTGAGCTTATATTCTATTACAGGTTTAAACCAGTTTCTGCTCACTCATACTGGTTTATATGTAACTTCTGTCCCTAGCCTTAAGGACATTAGATAGTGGTTGTATGCTCTTTTCAGTTAGGTCATCATAAGGAACTGAAGTTATGAGGAACTGTGAGGAAGAAATGAGGCAAAGAACCCAACTTTTTCCTGACCAGAAAGACTTATGTCTCCACCAATTTTCTAGTATGGGTTGACTCAAAATGAAAGTCAACATGAAGGAAACTTGAATCTAGATCTAGCCTTTGCAGGTAAGATCTACCCGTTGGATGGATTTAAATCATCTGTTGCAAGAGACTATCAGAACTGGATTTTAACTTTAAAATTTAGACCATCTCCAAAATAGTAGTGTTGTACATAGATCCACAAATGAGACAATAAAATCAAGTCTAATGGTAAAATGTGTCACTCATATCGGTAATAAAGGATATTTAACTTTAACCGCCTCAGCAGTGAAAATTCTGAGATGGTTTATTACATTTGGATCTGTTTGCTGTAAAAGCCAGATTAATTTCTCTCTGTTTGAGAAGTATAAGAAGTATATCAGTTTCTGCAAGTACGGTAATAGTTTCTCCTTGTGTCATTATATAAAAACAATTCTAATACATAGTGAATGGTATCTTCCACAACTCCTAGACAGACTGGGCAATATCTTTTAGCCCTTGGGATAGAAGATCTATGTCCAGCCAGAACAGCTGCAGGCATCTGTTCGGTTCTGAGTCTAGTCAAAGAAGATAGCCGTTTATTATTGAGATCCAACTGTGGATACCTTTCTCCTCGTCAATCTAATTTCCAAAGAGTATAAAGGGGCAATGCAAGTAGCCCTAGCCACTGCAAAATCATTCTGCCTGGCAATATCTCATATCCTCGGAAAACCTGAACCTTTTCTATGGGGGAGAATTTTTTTTAATTATCTTTGAGATTCACACTTTCTGGGATGGGATAGTAAGTGTGGGAAAGAAAAGCTAACGAGGATGATTGGAGAGGAGGGGGATTATTAATATCTTCTCTGTAGCATAATATAAGTAGATGAGATGGTAAAAGGGGCAGGATTTTAAACCAAAATCCCACCATTCTAATAATAATATTAGTTAAAATAGAATCCATTCTCATCTCTAATCTCAGAAAAGATGCAGGAGTTTAGGGAGGAAGAGCCAGAAGAGCCCTAAGAAACTTGTTCTGAGGTATGTCTACATCACTCCTAGCAGCATAACCCCATACTTCAGTGCCATATAAGATCCAAGACGTAACTTTGGCTTTGTATGCTGATATAGGAGCTTGGACTGATTGCCCTGCTGTGGTTTCATAAAATTTCTTTATAGCTACAGCCAATTGGGATGCCTTAATTTTAACTGACTGAATATGATGTTTCCATGATGGAGAAGCTGTGAATAAGACACCCAAATATCTATAGGTTTTGATAACTTCAAGTTTGGTTCCCCACCATATTCCATGGATATTTCATCACATGGCTTCCCCAATACATTATTGTGGATTTATCATAATTTATCATTAAGTTATTTTGTCCACAAAGATGCTCAAAAGTTGTAATTGCTGTCTGTAATCCAACAAGAGTTCTTGACACTATAACAGTATAATCTAAGTACATTAAAATAGGAATCAGGGTTGCTAATAATTTTGGGGGATGGAAATGTGCATCCTGCATATTTCCAATAATATAATTCAAGGACAGATTAAATAACAAAAGGGCCAAAATACATCCTTGTCTAACCCCTTTTTGTATGTGAATTTTTTATATAAGTTCACCCTTCAAGCCCCACCTAACTTGGGCCCATGTATCTTTATAATATTTTATCAACAAATGCAAAAGGGAAGGGTCAATACCACAATTTATCAGTTTCTCCCAAAATTTACTTCTATCTATACTATCAAAGGTTCTTGTCAAATCTATAGATGCAATATACAGTGCTGATTTGTGCATTTGCATATACTTATGTCTCAAAAATTGAAGAATAAATATGCTCTCAACCGTG
>NW_017728995.1:10848012-10854150 GCF_001723915.1 Gavialis gangeticus
TTCTATCTATACTATCAAAGGTTCTTGTCAAATCTATAGATGCAATATACAGTGCTGATTTGTGCATTTGCATATACTTATGTCTCAAAAATTGAAGAATAAATATGCTATCAACAGTGGAATACCCGTCCCTATATCCAGTCTGATGTTCATGTAATATGTTTTCCCTTTTTACCCATGCATGAGATGATATAACAAATGGCACTCAAAAATTTTAGCTGAAATGTCTATCAAACTTATAGGGTGATAAGATTTTGGCTCATCTTTCAAAACTTTCTTGAAAATCTGTACAATAATACTCCCTTTCTAGGAATCTTGGATTTGGCCCCACTCAGTTATAATTATATACCATTTTTCCAAGATCAAAGTCCACCCTTTGATGTTATAAATGTAAACTTCCACCGGTATTCTATCTGGGCCTGGAGCTTTATTATTCTGTTGTGCTTTGAGGAGATAGGCTATTTGATCCTTTGTTACCTGATACTTAATTGTATCAGTGGGGGTTTTATTACCCCCTAGATTACTATATATTTGTTCCATAGAAGAAGTAAACTGATTGGAAAAATATTCTACCCAACTGGCTGTGGTAATATTATTTTCAATGTTCTAATTTAAATTAGCTTTTCCCTTTTGATACAAGTAGCCAGAAGGTTTTACTATCTTTAGCGATGACTGCCAACCTCAGTTTATCTTATTCCTGGTTATAATATTCTTTTTTTCTTATTCTGGAGAAGCAGTTTATATGTTTTCCATAACTTTCAAATCTCATTCCAAAAAGTTGTTCCAGTGTACCCATTTTTCCTTAATTCCCTGGCTTTCATATTTAATGATTTTTTCTGTTCTACATATTCTTTATCAAACCAGGAAGTACCTTGTTCTTTAAATGTCTGTATAAGATGGGAGGTTAGAGGTACTGAGAGGAGTGGATGGAGAAGATCTTTAATTTGCTGGCAGTGCTTTAAAATCTCCTGTGGTATTTGAGTGACTGTACCCGCCTGGACTTGAACATCCGGTCACGCAGTACGCGTCCCCGGATGCTTGGGGTTGTCCGCCTGTCCGTTCCTGTGGTCCCGCCAAGTCAGTGTCTTTGACCCGGATAGTCTCTCCCCAATCTCGCCTGCCACGACTTCGATCTTTATCCCAGTGGTGGGGTTAAACTATTGGCGTCTCTCGTGCATGGGTCCACTGGATGATGATCTTCTGCGAGGCTCCACCTCCCCTCTACCTCGCCCTTACACCACCCCACCTTGTTGACTCCTGACGATCTTTAGCCAAGCCCCTCCGATGGCTAAGGTTTCGCACCTTTTTCCTAGTAGGCTATAGGAAAGTCAAGCTAAAGGCCCACTTTGCCCCCTTCCTTCTCACAGCCAACTGGCCCTGCCCATGGTTATACCCTATCTGGGCTCCACACCTCACAACCCCTCCAAAAGTGGGCAACAAAACAAAAACACAAAAGAATATCACCAATGAAGAAATACGTTACTAAGGGATGGCTTTTGTCCCCTTAATGACTACTCCTGCAGACTGCCCTACTCCAACCAGCTGCAGCCCCTAAGACCCTTGACAAGCCTGGACTGGGTCTGGGTCACCCTGTTGTCCTCCACGTCCTCCCCTTCATTCTCTATTGAGCCTGTGGGTTCACTGTATCCCCGATGATCCCCCTTGGCGCGTCTCCCCCATGTCTCCTGGTGAGGCAGCTCTATGTGGCTATTGCCTGTCTTCTGTCACCTGTCCCGCTGACTGTGCCCTTCAGCCTCCACTTGGGGTACCTCCTTGAGGCTGTCCGAGACCTCTATGGTCCCACCTGGTCTGACTTTTTGGCTTCTGCCGACTTTTCTGACCCTATGTGGGCGGCTCCGGGTCTCAAACCTCTCCTGTCTCCGGGTCTCTGCTCAGCACTCTCATCTCCTGCCTCGTTGCCGGCAGCACTCTCCTCCTGAAGGGTCTCGCTCTCTCTCCCTGGGCTGCAGGATGCAAACCTCCACGCTCCTCCCCTTCGCGGAGACTCCGGGAGAGATTTCCCCTCTGGCACTCCAGCTGGTCTCTGCCCCGTCTCCTTGCCCACGGCTCTTTTTATCTCCCTCGGCCGGCTCCCGCAGCTGAAGTTATCAGCTGACCATAACTTTATAAAAACATGGCTAATGAGCTGCTTGGGTCCTGCTGCCATTTTCGGTTTTGCTGCGGTTCCGGCCAGAGGTAAGAGTTTTTTTGTTTGCTGCTTTTTTTTTTTCTTCCCCGACCAGCTCCTGCTCCTAGGATTTCCCCTGGGCTCCTCGGGGTTTTCCCCCTGGTTTCTCCCCATGACAGTGGCTATTACTGAATTTCTTAAGGTAGTTAAATCATCCACATGGAGTTTATCAGTCACCTTTTCAGCTAAGTGGGTGTCCTATTTCAATTTTTTTTAAACAGATATAGGTATACTTCTATCTCTATTAAGGACTGGAAGGGTATTAGGCTCTTATTTAAGGCTGAGGACTAAGGGAAGATGATCACTTTCTAAATGAAATGGTATCTCAAAATCAATTATCTCCCACATAAGTTCAATCAACATATAATTGTTGGTGTTTCATCCTCTAACAGAGGTATAGGTTAAGTTCTTTGAAGTAATACTAGGGTATGATCCATTAATTGATCTTAAATTCAAGATTAATAATAGCTTCTGTAATCTGTAATTTATGTTATTCGTCCCTGTATCATTAAATGAGGGAAGGGCAATCCCTCAAATCTCATTAATTAATAGATAATCCTCATCTTCCCATTTCAGGCCACTGTGGTTTCTCTTCAGATTGCATAGTTCTTTTGCCTTTTACTAAAGATTTCCATTGAGGGTTAACATTATTTCAATATATATTTTGTCTGTGAATTCAAAAATTTGCTATTATACATAATATAGACTAATGATCAGAGATAAGCCACCATTTGATTAGCTGCTGAATTCCACCAGGCACAGCTGATCCATTTAATGGAGTAAAACAGATGTTACCCATTTTCCCACAGGATTGGGCCACTGCCACTCCTGGAATTTCAGGGACCTGATCCTGTGGGACAACACTTGGGTGTGCCTCTATAAACAGGGAAAGCCAGGGTTTTCCCATTTGCAGAGGTATATCCAGAGTGGAGTATGCAAGTGATTCTGACTTGGGGAGCACCTCTGCAAACGGAAACTCAGGCAGGAACTCTAGGGCTTCAGGTGCCTGATCTTGCCTGCCCTGGGAATTCCAGTATCTAGGCTTTCCATGCTTTTTTGTAGCGGCCACAAATTTGTAGTATGACACTTTTTTTTCTTATATAAGTGCAAAAATAACATTACTTGCACTTAATTTTTTCCTTGTATTTTTTTAAGAAGCTTCAGACATCAATGTGCTTGATTTAAATCCTGTCAGATGTTATGGAAAATAATAATAAAAACTGTATGACAACATTGTGATTTCTGCAATTAGCTCCTGAATCTTCTCTCTCAATTTCTATTGAACATGGGAGTGTTTTTGTGTCCAATTGCTTTAGCTACAGAAAGTGGCTTTCTAAAACCTAGTGGAGTTATCTCTGAGGAGCTGCTCTGTGAGAAGTGGAAAAAGACTACCCAGATCCTTTTTAAAGGAAATGATGATTGGGACTGTTGAAGTATAAATATATCAAAGTTTATTCATAGATCAGTGGCTGGATATAGTCTGATTTTTAGCTTCTTGTGCATTGCTGAGACTAATAATACTGACATGCATTATATGCTGTGCTTGCAATACAGGATGCTTACAGCATTGCCCATTTTAAATAATTGTGATTTATTACTTATATTACAGCATATTCCAAGTAATACAAACAAATATAAAAAATTATGTTTCTCTTTTCAGCATGAGCAGTCTTCCACTCAGTAAATTGTCCTATCAGGAAATAGATTATGACCTTCAAAGTTACTTTAATTGGCAGCCTGGTGTACTTTAAGAAGAAGAAAAAAAGTTAGCTTTCTTGTTATCCCAGGCATAAAGCCAGTTTTTTTTATTACTATTGCAAGGGTGAAGGAGGATTACTTTTGGATATAAAGACACACCAAAATGAGAATAAAAAATATGTTTTCCATATGAAAAGTAATCTTTGACATTGTATATTGATGCTACCATCTGGGAGAACTGGATTTAGCCCTAGCCCCAGTGTCCCAGCCACTTGTGGAGGGTTCAGGATTGAGAGTATGGTCAGAGGTAGAAAGGTAAGAAAGGCTTATTGACTTAACAAAAACACAACTATGCATAGTAACAAGACAAACAATGACAGACGAGAATAATTCATGTCGGCAACTCGTCAGCAGTCCCTTCTGTTGCCTGATGTATGACAAGTTTCTCTTTCCACAAAGCTCAGCGAAGTCAGGCATCCCCGATCAGCGCTATCCAAGAGGTACTGTGAAGGACCCTGGTATTCAGTCCTTGGGCTCCTAGAGATCCATGGGCCCACTGATCCATGTCAACAGCTAATTAATCCTTTTCACAGAGCTGTATCTTCCTTCTGAATGATTTCCGGATGTTTTAGCCAATTTATAACTTCTGAACTGTGCCGATAACTTACAGCCACTCAGATTCTTTTTACTTCAACTGTCCTTAGACTGACCAATAACAGTACAAGCCTTGCATTCTTTTGATAAGGTTAATTTTAACTACACCACAGGGCCTTACTACTTCAAGGCTTTGCTAAATTTACTAGGCCTTACTTTATATAAGGCCTTACTACATCTTAAACATTGATTAGGCTCTTAGCAAAAACACATAGCTTAATATCTAAACAAAAGACAGAAAAGCACTTGGTCTAATCTTTATAGAGCCTTCAGCAAGCACCTTTATCACACAGACATAATTTTTAGCTGTCACAGCCCAGCATAGACTATAGCCTGGCAGTTAAGGTATTCTTAGGGATGGAAGGGATAGGTTTAAATCCTGAGAAGCACAGCAGAAAATTTAAACTCTGTCTCTCACATCCTGAGTGAATACATTTAGCCACTGACCTATTGTATACAATGGAGCAGAAGCACTCTTTCCTATGGTTCTCTTTCAGAAGAGAAGAGTAATAACAGTTTTGTTATTGGCAGAAAGGCTGTAAAGGATAAGCTTCTGTTCCCTAGTCTAACAAGCTAAGATACTCCAGCTGTGTTCCAAGATGCTCTCTGTCTTGCAAAGGGTGTTTTAGTTCCTTATTTAAGGCATTATCCTACCTCTTGGTGTTTGCAAAGCCATGCACTAGTTTGTGGGAATATAGTTTGTGAGCAGACCCTGACCTCCTAGAAAAGTCCCATGCTCCTTTTCTGGTTCTTTGCAATTGTTGCTTGAACCTCTGGCTCTAGATCCTTACTTCCTGGTTCCAAGTTTCAGCCTTCTGATTCTTAGTTTCTGAACTTGGGTTGTGTTTTGGCTCTCTGGATCCTGTTACCTTGACATTACAAATGAAGACTTTTGGCACCCAACTTGGTGCTGGCATATATCTACCTTGGATCTAGTTTCACTCCTATACACTGAAATAACTGAAAAGAAACATTTAAAAGTAGAAATAAGGGTTAAGAGACTTGTGCATGCCTTTGTTTTTTTGGACAAGTTCCCTATTGTTTAGACAATCATCTCTTATCTGAGCTGTAGGTTTTGTCAGCATCTAACTGAGATGCAAGACAAAAGATGAGAAAAGTGGAAAATTTAAGCTATTGCTTCCCCTCAACCCTCTGGGGAAATCCAGTTTTCTTCCTGCACTGTGTTCTAACTAATTCCTCATAAAATTTACCTTTTTGTCTTGCTTGAACATTTGGAGATTAAATAGAGATGGAAATGACATATGATTTTTTTTTTTTTTTTTTTTGCATCCCGTGTTCAAAATAAACTTGTCCTAATAGTATATGATCTATTTTTGAAGGGGATGTATTTTAAAATAATTGAAAAACAGATCTCCCCACTGACATTAGTAGACTTTGGAATAGGACCCTTTTAGTCCCCTAGTTCCTCAAAGCTAAAGATTGATATGTGGTTCTATTGTTGAGCATAGCCATTAGTTGAATTTCTGGGGGGCAAAGGGGGACTAGTCAGTCTCTCCCCCCCCCGGTCCATGCACCTCCCCCACCACACCCTGCAGCACCACTGCTTTCCAGGCATGGGGGAGGGGGGAAGCTTACAT
>NW_017728995.1:10859150-10867110 GCF_001723915.1 Gavialis gangeticus
ACCCTGCAGCACCACTGCTTTCCAGGCATGGGGGAGGGGGGAAGCTTACATGCAGCAGCCGCTGCCCAGTTCCCTATTCTGCTGCTGCTGTGCATCCAACTGCGCACAACCCCCTCCCCGCCCCCCAGCTCTCCTCCTTCCCTCCCTTCCTGTTTTCAGGACCCAGTGGCAACATGCCACTACTGTGCTCCCCTTTTCCCTCCCCCCCCCGTCCCCATCGGAGCCCAACAGCAGTGGTGGTGGAAAAGCCAGAGCGGTGGGGGGCAGGCCAGCTCTGCACTGCTGGCATCCCATGCTGCCATGGCTTCCAAGGAGCATGGCCAGGGACAGGAGCAAGGCCAGTGATGCTGGCCTCATCCTCTGCTCTGTCCGCTCCATCACTGCCATCATGGTGGCACTCTGCCATGCTGCCACTACTGTCTCCTGTCTCTTGGAACACTCTGTTTGTTTCAGACAACCAATCAGAGCATGAATAAAGCATTATGGACAGACAGACAGACAGACTGAGGCTTTTATATATAGAGCATTTGGAAATGGAATTTTCCTGCAAAAAAACAAATCCATTTCTATTTATTGGCCCCTTCTATTAAAAATCATTTTGCTGAAAAATTCTCATCCAGCACCAATTAGGAATAGCAGGGATGCCAAGTCTCAATATATGTGGAAATGAAATCTTTTCTACAACAGAAGTACAAACAGCTTTCTTTTTTTACCACACAGATTATTTTGCATTGCATACAGGAAAAAATATTTAAAAAGAAAATTGTACAGTTATTTTTTTTTGTCAGAGCTATCTGTTTAAAATCATAATTTGATGGTCCAGCTGAAGATAAGCTATTTGTTCAAGGTTGGGGCAAACTTCTCAGATGCTGTCTATGTGGTAGTGTCATTTATACTATGACAGTATTTCAAAATTTCCAAACTACTCCTGACTTTGAGATGTAGTAGTAAGCCAGAGCACTCTAAGACCAAGTTAACACATCTGAACTTGGGTGTTGTTTAGCAGTGCTTATATATACTATAAAAAACTTGCGGATGTGATTTCTGGCCTTTAGGAGCAGGAAGGGGAAAATCATAAGTCTCTAAATTATAGAATCAGGGAAGACTTAGCATAATCTATCAAAATGAGTTCGCAGTCTGATGTTAAACTTCTAGCCTGCAGGCTAGATCCAGCTTTGAAATATTAATCTGGCCTCCTTTGCAGCAAGATGAATTTTGTGAACTTGTCCCAGTCTCTGTTGTCTACAGAGAGATTTTGTGTGGTGGCCGAAAGGCTTTTACTTAATAATGAGGCTGACCAGAGGTGGCCAAGTTTTCTCTTCTCTGAGGTGGCTGCCCAGCCTGAATTTTGTTAGTTGTTGGAATGCATACAAGGGAAGGAGGAATTAAGCTTTGCAACAAGGGGAATTTACTAAATGGAATAGAATCATGAAAAGGGAAAGGATAAGAAAAGGGTAAACAAACAACATAAAATGCACAAAATAAGTTACCAAACCTAGTTAGCACACATGAACTGTTGCATAGGATTTTAACAGATGAACAGACGCAAGTCAAATAAATTCAGATGCAAATCCAATAAATAGGTCCAACAGTCAGCAAGCCATGTAGTCAAAAGTACTGAAGTCACCAAGGATCAAAAGACTGGGTCTTCTGTGGAGCAGCTCCTTCCTCTCCACAAGGAGAGCACATTCTCCACTCACCACGGTTCCAGTTGCGAAGTATAGATCACATACAGTCACACTAACCACACAAAGCAAACATCAGTCCACACCATAAACTCATACTGCTCAATGCCAAGAGACACAAGAATGCATACAAACCAGACTTTTCAAAATAACCCTCTTCTCCCCACACACATACTCAGAGCACCAGTGCAGGTATTTAAAATCAACAGTAGACAACTCTCACTAATCAATCATCTGAGGCAAAGTTATTGTCAATACAAGTCATTCATACAGTGACCAATCACCTATATTCATATCTGATATACTCCTCTCACTCAAGAACTGTCGCTTACCTTTATCTCAAAATCACTCATAGTTTCCCACTACTCACACAGACCTTGCTGCATGTGCCTAATTTTGTTAACTGGGGTAGTGGTCCAAAAGGTCAGGATTTCCAGAGGCTTCTACAGCAACGTATTGGCGGCATCCATTCCAACTATATACAATGACAACATATTTAACTATTTACAGACTGGCTCAAAGTGAAACTCAAAACTCTTAGACAACACCTTGACAAATTTGGATTGTGCAAAGAATAAGATTGGATAAGTTTTCAAAGTTATGTTTGCATCTTTTCAGGTTCAAAAGGGAGACATTTGAAAGTTCATTTTACTCTGTGTTACTAAGCTTCCAGGAAGTTGAAATGTTTGCCCAGAGAATGACTTGAGTTATCTCCTGTTCATATCACTGTGACGCTGACTCCAAAGCCTAACAGTGGTAATGTCAATGACCCTATTAAATGTCTTGTTGGCTGAAGTATTAGATTGGTGCAGTGAGAGGCTAATGTTAACCTGCACCAATCAGTTGAAATTCTTCAGAGTTGTTCTTTTCTCCTTGACTTTCTGCCTTTGATGGAATCTCATCAAAGAAGAAGTAGAGTAATCCTTTACTAGAGGTTTCAGTCTCATCAGAAAATTCATGGTGCTCATCCTGGACTGGGGGATGATGAAAAATATCTTCTGAGGCTTATAATTTCTAAGGTGGCTGAGGTCTGCTCTAAGGTAAGGGTGAGGATGTATGTGGTGACCAGCCACTGGACAGATGTGAAGTATGGTGGAAGGAAAGTGTGGACCATCAGTGGAAAACCTAGCCGAGGGTGGAAGTAGAGACAGGACCAAACAGGGATCCATAATCATAGAACTTCAGGACATGTCATTAAAAACCAAACCAAACCAGAGTATTATAAAACTTGCAATAATATTGTTAGAATTAGCAATGCACTTCATTAACTCTGGATAAAGTTTCATATCTTCTCTGCGCAGGTTTAAAGATTGCTCAAGGTACCAGATACTGAAAAACCAGTCTAATAATCATTACATCGCTGTTTGTCTGTTTGTAAGTAACACATCTGCTATAAAGAAACTGCAAAGTTTAATGTGAATAAAATTATGAATTTACAATTTTTAAATGATGGGAAATAACTGTACTGTTACATTTCTCACAAATATGTTACAATTAGCACTTGCTAACTCTAAGGAATATTAAGCTGTGTTAAAGGTAGCACATGCTGTGAACAGTTGCACATTAAGGATTAATACCTCCCTGCCTTCTCTTAAACTCCATGCAGCCTGCACTATCCCCATACACCCTTGTTGGGCCTTGCAGCTGCCAACTTACTCTCTAGGCCTCCCAGCAACTGCCTGGCAGCTCCAATGGAGCAAGCGGGAGCAGAGGAGGTGGGGGGGGATGGGAGAGGGGGAGTTGTGTGGGCTGGTGGACAGGCAGCTGCAGGGCCTGGCAGGGGGTGATGCAGTTGCAATCCAGGTGCACAGGGAGCTAGGGGGCCCACCCATGGCTGCCAAAAAGCTTCTTGCCCACCCCTGCTCCCCTTTACCTCTTCCCCCATGGAGAACAGCTGGGCAGCCATGGGGCCTGAAGTGGCATAACTTTAAGATGTCTAAAGGGCACTTAGCACTTGCTAATGTGCTTTTGTGTGTGGACACTCATGTTTTTAGTGCCCTTAATGTGGTCTAATTGTAACATGTGACCTCACCTAATCCTTTCCTGATGATGTTAGCATAGAATAACATTTTGCTGAAGGAATTCCCTATTATTGTTTCAGGGAGCAGGTGGACTGCAATTTTTTTTGTGTGTCTATAGATTTACGTCAATGTAACAGAGAGGAATTTGGCCCACTGTTGGAAGTTCTTTAAAAACCTGTTGAAATACCAAATGTTTAAAACCATTTGTATGGTTTTCGTTGCAAGCATTGTTACTTACCTTGTTTCTGATCATTACTCAATGTTGAGAATGTCAATTAAATAAAAACCTAAAATTAAAGTTTTTATTATTAAAGAACAGGTTAGGGAAAAATTAATAGAGCAGGAACAGATTTTCAAGGGTTAATATCATCTTTAAGTTTTACTTTTTTTTTTTATTATTAAAAAGAATACCACAAGGGCTTAGTTCATCTTCTGTACTATTTTATTTAAAAAAAATCAATATCTTCTTGAGTTACAGAGGTACAAAATACATCTAAAACCAATGAACTCCTTTAAGTTAAAAATGCCTCCAAATTTCTTTAATATTTCTTTAAAATTGCTTCCGAGCTGAGAATGTTACAAGATACAGCTGAAGGAAAACTTTATGGGTGAATTATAACCCTTTGCCCTAAAAATAGGAAGACCATAAAAGTTGGAATTGAAATAGTCTAGGAACAAAGAGATTTTAAGGCACAGATAAGAAGATTTCATCAAAGCAAGGTCAAGATAAGGATGAACTCTAGAAATATTCTGGAAATAATGATAATCTATATTATAAACTAATTATGAAAATAATTGCACAAATGGTCAATGCCCAGTATAGACAGAGATATGTCTGTATGTGTGCACATTCGTGCCAGATTTCCTTTTTCTTCATTTCTACATTTCTTGGCCAGCAGATGCAGATATAAAGAAATGGGTACAATAGAATAGAACTTGATTCCTGGATGTTTTAGTGGAAATGTCATATTTTTCATAATTAAAATTTGAAGACTCTTTGTATTTAGTTACAGGTGAACTTTAGCAAATTTTCAGTTCATGTTTGTTTCAAATACTAGCGAGCACCCAACTAGTAAGCAGTTGCTCTTTCCACGGCTATCCAAATATCTTGAGACTACAAAATTATTCAGGTAGACTCTGAGAACTGCCTTTCTTACAACACTGTTACAGCATTGCAGTTTCCAATACTAAAAATATCTGTCATTATGGTATTTTGGCTAATTTTATTTTGATCTGGATTAGAATGTGTAAAGACACACACAAAAAAAATGGCCTCATCCATTGTTTTCAGACCTTAAAAAAGGAGTCGTTCAGAATTAGGTTTAAATAAAGGAAGGCATGAAGATGGAACCTGGAAGTTTCATGGTAGTGATTTAATTCAAGTTTTAATGGCTCTGAAGGTGTTGGCTCTGGATTTAGGACCCAGATGCCTTGTTCCAGGGGTGACCCATCCTCTGGCTGACCACGACATTTCCATTTGATAATAGGCAAATGTATTGATACACAGTGATAACAGAAAAGAAACAATATAAAGAATCAAGCAATTCTATATACTATCAATCCTAGGGCTGTCATCAGAGTCAGGATGCACCTGGCCAGGATGCAGGCTTCACTTTGAGGCTTTCTCTTAGGTGTCAGATGTCAGCATGTGAGCAGTCTGGAGGTCGGATGCCAATGCCCACACTCCCCTCCCGTCCAGTGGGGACCCTTTCTGGGGAGGAGGCATGGGGAGGGAGGGACTCGGGTGGAGGACCCTTTGTTACTCTCAAGTCTTTGCTTTTGTATTCTCCTTCCCTCCTGATGACTCTTGATCTATGGCTATCACTGGTTGTTCTCTCTGTGTTCGTCACATGTCTATGTAGCTCATCACATGCACACATAATAATTTGGTCTTTCTGGGCCTTCTCCTAATTTGGTTTATTCCCCAAAAACTGGGGCTCAGGGCCCCCTGCTGTTGGGCCTTGTTAGCTGGTGCTAGCTTTATGTTATGGAACAGTATGGTACATGCCCCATCTTTCTCAGAGTGCGTGTGTGTGCCCATTGGTCTTGTTGTGTTAGATAGCTTGTCTGCTTCAAAGGCTGTGTGAAACTGTTCATGTGTGACCCAGGCTCTTTAAAATCAATTAACCCCTGCTTCCCATCTTGAACCATTCTAACACAGATATAGATTCATAGATGCTAGGGTCAGAAGGGACCTTAACAGATCATTGAGTCTGACCCCCTGCTTAGGCAGGAAAGAGTGCTGGGGTCAGATGACCCGAGCCAGATGCCTATCCAGCCTTCTCTTAAAGACCCCCAAGGTACGGGAGAGCACCACCTCCCTTGGAAGCCCATTCCAAATTTTGGCCACCCTTACTGTGAAGTTTTTCCTGATATCTAGCCTAAATCTGCTCTCTGACGGTTTGTGACCATTGTTCCTTGTTACCCCAAGAGGCACCTGGTGAACAGAGCATCTCTGATCCCTTGCTGTGTCCCCTTAATGAATTTGTAAGCAGCCACGAGATCACCTCAGCGTTCTCTTGTGGAGGCTGAAGAGGTCCAGGTCCCTCAGTCTCTTCTCATAGGACTTGTCCTATAAGCCCCTAACCATACAAGTGGCCCTCCTCTGGACCCTCTTGAGTCTATCAATATCCTTCTTGAAGTACTGGATGCAGTACTCCAAAACTGGATGCTGTACTCCAACTGCGGTCTGACCAATGCCACATAGAGAGGAACTATCACCGCTTTGGATCTATTTGTCATGCATCTGCTGATGGGATAAAGTGCGGTTAGCTTTGCTGATGATTTCATCACACTAATGACTCATGTTCATGTTGGAGTCCACTATGACACCGAGATCCGTTTTGGCTTCTGTGCTGCTGAGAGGATCACTTCCCAGCCAGTAGGTATACTGGATATTTTTGCGCCCTAGGTGCAGCACTCCGCACTTATCCCTGTTGTACTGCATCCTATGGTGTACTGCCCACTCTACTAACCTGTCCAGGTCTGCCTGCAATTGTTCCTTACCCTCCGAAGTATGCACTTCATCCCACAATTTAGTATCATGCAGAAACTTGGAAAGCGTACACTTCACACCCACATCCAAATCACTGATGAAGATATTGAAGAACTGGTCCAAGGACTGAACCTTGTGGGACCCCACTACCCACATCCTTCCATGTCAATACCAACCCATCTTCTACCGCTCTCTGGGTGCAACTGTTAAGCCAATTTGCCACCCACCAGACTGCGTAAACATCTATGTCACAGCTTCTTAATGTATTTATGAGAATAGGATGAGATGCCGTATTGAAGGCCTCACTAAAAGTCCAAGAAAATGACATGCACCTCTACTCCTGCATTTAAGCATTTTGTGACCCTGTCATAAAATGAAACCAGATTGGTCAGGCATGATCTACCTACAAATCCATGCTGGTTTCCCTGATGCATTATTTTTGCCACTGGATTCCCAGAACTATCATCCTTCATAATATTTTCAAAGACCTTTCCAAGAATGGAGGTGAGACTGACTGGTGTTTAGTTACTCGGATCCTCCTTCCTCCCCTTCTTGAAAATAGGGACCAAATTGGCCCTTTTCCAGTACTCCAGGACACGACCCAAGTGCCACGAGTGCTCAAACAGCCGTGCCAGTGGTTCTGTTATGACACCAGCCAATTCCTTCAGTACCCTCATACAGCTCATCCAGGCCTGCTGACTTGAACACATCTAGTCCATCTAAGTAACTCTGCACCAAGTCAGTGTCAACAGTTGGCAGGCTGGTGTCCCTCTGATGCCCATCTAAGAACCCATTAGGAGACTTACCTTGAGCCCTGTTCAGGAACACAGAGGCAAAAAACTCATTGACTACCTCAGCCTTGTCCCCCCTCTCTGTCATGAATTGCTCCTCCTTGTTCAGTAGGGGTTCTATGGCTGCCCCATGCCTTCCTTTTACTCCCCACATACCTAAAAAATACTTTTCATTGTCTTTAATTTGTGTTGCCAGCCTCATCTCTGTAGATGGTTTGGCCTTTCTAACTGCCTCCCTGAAAGTGAGGGCCAAGTATGTATACTTCTTGGTAGCTTCTCCCTGCTCCACTGCCTATATGCCTTCTTTTTTGCCCTTTAGGCTCTCCTGGATTTTCCTGTTTAGTCAAGAAAGTTTTTTGGCTCCTTTCCCCCTTTTCCCTTTTCCCTAGGCCATCATTGACTAGACTCCTAAGCATGCTGAACTTAGGCTTCCTAAAGTCAAGCACTTCCACCCTACTAGTTATCTTA
>NW_017728995.1:10867518-10870418 GCF_001723915.1 Gavialis gangeticus
CTAATCCCATTTTGATTAGGGTAGATGTATAATGCTCCTGTACATAGAAAGCAACTCCACCCCCTTGCCTTCCTACTCTGTCCCTTCTGTACAACCAGTATCCCTCAATGTATACCACCCAGTCATGGGTAGGGCCCCACCAGGTTTCCGTTAGCCTCACTAAATCAAAGTTATTATTTGCAAACAGAAGTGAAAGTTTTTCCTGCTTGTAGGGGTGTGTGTGTGTATTTTATATATATGTGTGTGTGTGTGTGTGTGTGTGTGTGTATATGTGTGTGTGTGTATGTATACACCCCCACATAAGCCAATTCCCAAAAAGCAAATCTTTAACTACCATTCTTAAGCCAACAAAGGTAGCCTGATAATATTGCCTGTTTTTATGCTCACATTTTAATCAATGACTTTTGTATGTAAATGATACGAGGAAATAATATGCAGAAGATAGCTAATTGGCCTGCAGCATTCACACACGGCTTAATTTTGAAGGGTGCTGAAAGCCTTGCTGCTATCAACAAAGTGTATAGACACATACATTGTTCCACTGTTTTTAAAGGAATTTCATATGTGCTTAAATGTAGGAGCCTGCTTAAATGCTCTGCTGAACTGGGACTAGAGTATGCAGTATCTTGAAGGATCAAGTTGATAGCCCTTAATTCCTAAAGTATGTATTCATTTGAATACACCCTGAATGAAAATCACCATCTTGTGGAGAAAGAGAGAGAATCTAGAACAGGCGGACAGTAAAATGATGTTTTTAGTAAAATGATGTTGAGCACAAGAAAGCCCAAACCTTTAAAGTTGCCCCTCTTCTCTTATCTAAAGTTTTAAGAACTTGGATAAAAACTTGCTGAGTAAAGTAAAATAGGCCTCAGGCAACTTTAACTTGCATGACCAGCATTTACTGACCTTGGCGGTATTACAAGGGTCACATTTTACTTTTCTCACAGATGAACTGTTGAACGATGTCTGTTATGTATTAGAAATAAAAAGGATTTTCTTCAGCAACCCTTATGAAGGTCGTATCTTTTCATCCATTCTTTCCTTTAAAAAATATAGTGAAACAAAGTCTCTTTTTCAAGGTTGAATAAAGAATCTTGTTCTAAATCAATGCCTTTTTTTTAAGGAATAGTCCACTACTCATAAAATGCAAGTGTTATAGGGAAGCTGGCAATTTTGGGTGGACTGTTTGCTTAAGTTAAAAAATATTTTTGCAGAATTAATTTATTTCTAGGTAAAATATTGAAATGGTAACCATGCTTCTTCCCCCTGCATTTGCTAAGTTCCAGCAAACACACTTCATTAGGAAATTAGGTTATGTTAGATTACGGCATTAGGAATAGAGTAAACACTATTGTAATCAATGCAGACATCGATTCATGTTTAACATAACAACAGATTGTGGTAACCCAACAGGAGCCATGGCTGACCAGCTGACACAATGTAGAACACTGTTCCTGTGGATACAGATTGAAAAATCAGAATTACCAACATATTAATTTAACATGACTCCCTGAAGTCATGTTCTATCACAATCTCATTTTCTAATAATGAGCAGCTGTCAGAAAAGATGGCCTGTAGAACAGGTCTTCTCTGGACTGATGGAATAATAGTCATATAGGAACACCTGAAGGGCAAATATCCAAAAGTATGTGCTTTACTCTGTGAAGGCAGCTTGTTTTGGCCAGTTTTACACCTGTGCCTAGTTTTTGGTTAGCTCTTGAATTGAATTAAACTTATATTTTACCTCTCCTTTTACTCTGTCCTTTATGTCTTTATTTTAATTTTGTTTATCTTTTGTTATCAAGAAATACAGGTCCCTAGGTGCATATACAAAGTGAAACAAATTTAGCATTACACTCCCAAAAATGACTGAAGAAGAAACAAGCAAAATTTACAATGACCCTCTGCCATCTAAATTATGTCACATTCTCAGTATGTTATCTGAATAATTCTAAAACCAAATAGCATTCCTACGTGCCTTGGCTCTAGCAGCCATCTGACTGAATAGCTGGGCTTTGTTTTGTGTTTTCAAGGTCCGTGATCCAAGGTCCAGATATTCATATTCATTCCTTGTAAGATCAACTGAAGAAGCTAGACTGCTAGGAAAGGCATCCCTTTATAAGAAAAGCAAGACTATTTGAAGTGTAGAAGACAAGGAACAGCAAAGTGGAATTTTAGTGGAAAGGGAAGTGGAGTTGTAGTTCTAGCTAACCACTTCCAGTGTGGGAAATTGATACAGGCAGTCCTCGACTTATAATGTCTCAAGTCACAACGTTTCGCACTTACAACATTTATAAATTGACACCCTGTGTCAACTTTCTGGCGTCAGTTTTGACTTTACAACACTTGATCCGACGCGACGCCACGCCAGCAAACAAGTTTGCTGTGTCAACCATCTCCCTGGAGAACATCTGTCCAAACTACCTTGGACACTTTCTTTAAGAAAGCAGACAAGACTCCAGAAAAGCCTGCAGCCAAGACTCCTGAAAAGACTCCAGCCAAGAACCCTTCAAAAAGTCCAACCAAGAGCCCTTCAAAAAGTCCAGCAAAGTTACCTCAAAGAAGTCCTTCCAAATCAATATGACTGCTATTTACAATATAAATACATTAATGTAGCTATATTGCTCATCTATAATTAATTGAGTACAAAATTCTGGGTTATATTTGGTGAAAATAGGGTATTGGGTCTTGGTTCAGGAACCAATCCCCCATTTATAACATTGTTTCCTATGGGAAAATCAGTTCCGAGTTGCAATGTTTTGACTTAAGACGTGGTTTTCAGGAACCAATTGTGTCGTAAGTCTGAGGACTGCCTGTATTGTGTTTTTACTTGGGACTTTAACTTCCTACCTTAAGTGGGTGAAAGCAGCAGAGAGGAGGAAGTAGCAACTTGAGGTCTC
>NW_017728995.1:10875418-10879982 GCF_001723915.1 Gavialis gangeticus
GTTTTTACTTGGGACTTTAACTTCCTACCTTAAGTGGGTGAAAGCAGCAGAGAGGAGGAAGTAGCAACTTGAGGTCTCTGCTGCTTATTCTCCAGCAATTCTCAGGAATCTCTGCATTTCTCTCTGCTGATCAGCCACTGAGTTGATCAGGTGAGCAGGAATGAGATGGCTTCAATCTTTTGGCATGAGGTACTACACTACTTCTCGGGTATGTTGGAGCCAGCTTAACTCCTTACCTGCCTGCCTCTTTTCCCCAAACTGGTACTAGGAGGAGCCTAGCCGGATAGGTAGAGGCTAAGCGTTCCAGGGAGAGTAAATTTTCAGCCCTTTTGCTCCAGCTCATCTCCACCTTTCCTCCAGTTGGTTCATATATGTAGAATGAGAGATGGTAGCAACCTCATAAGGAAGCTGAAGGGGTGATTTAGGATCTTAAGGGGCATGTTTAGGAGCATAGGAGCAGGAAGCAGTTTTAGCGGTTATTTGGAGCTGCTGAACTTTACCACTTTTCAGTAGCTTCATTTGGAATTGTGAAGGGACTTTGATTTTGAACAATCCCACTGGCTATTGTAGTCTTAGTCTTGACCTAATTGGCTTTGGCAACCATGACCATAGGGTTTTGAGGTTCCTAGCCCCAGCACACATGCTTGGCAGGTGCGGGGTAGGGGACAGATTTTGCTTATGGACCAGTGGGTTTTGGAGAAAATGCACTTTTTTCCTCTTCCCTTCTTTGTTAATGTCCCCAGTACCCCTATTTGAAGGCTGCTTTCTGCGAACAAAACCTAAAACAATTTAGCGTAGAACACAGATTTTGGAAGTGTTTGAAGAAGAATATTCAGAAAAAGGGAAAAAGTATACAGTTTAACTAGCAAATTCAGAAGAAGGTGCCATGCATATTTGTTTTTAAGGCCAAGGAAAGAAATCTTAATATACAACACCACCTATATGCTTACCTACCACAGTGGCCAAAGTGTAGTCTATAGAGTTACACAGCATGGGGTGAGGGAGACAGCAGCGATACAGCGGTGTGGTCTAGGCAGTGCCTTATATTAATGTGATTACTTAGTACTAAAGAGACAGGATGTAAAAATTAGGTGCAGCTCATGATCTCTTGCCAAGTTGCCGACATGCCCTTTCAGGGAAAGTTTAGGAGCCTGTGATTTTTCTGTTGGTTCAGTTCATCAATCCTTAAACAACTAAGGGAAGCTGGTCCAGATCCTCTGTTGTACCTGGTTTTACATCAGCTGGCAATGGGCTTTACCTACTTCTTCTCGCCTTCTGTACCCTGCAATACAATCCAGCCCTGTAGCAGGGACTAAGAAAAGGAGTGCCTTGGCATGTCGGGAGGCATGATACATTGTGGGGAGTTCCAGGAACTTTTTTTCAAGGTGTTACTAAGAACAGCTAGAATCTCAGGTGCACTGATCTTGCACACTCATAATTTCTATTGGAGACCATCATGAGGTGGTACTATACAGCAGAGATATAGCCTTAATATCTGCTATTTCTTGTTCTATACAAAGAAAGCCATATGGTTATAAAATAGATTTTATTAATGCCAATAATCTTGTATGAAGATAGAAACAGGAATTATATGTCCTTTCTAATTAAAAAATAAACACTTTAATGTACTCATGTTCAGAACTGAGCACAGGTTTTGTATAACTCAGTAGGCAGGATTCTGCTGTTTGACCTCTAGCCTTTGATGAGTGTAACTGCCTTAACTGCACTGGAGTTACTTACGATGAATATCAGAATGAACGTGAGCAGAAACAGACTCAATGTGAATAGTTTCAGGATAAACAATCTGTGAGTTCTCCACATGTAATACTGATATGGCATTGACCACATATATGACAGTTTTTAAAGGAAATCCTAGTCAGTGCAATGGCCTGTCATGAAAGGGCACGTGGATGGATGGACATATGGATGAATATTTTCAGTGAATGCTATACCAGCCACCTGAGATTTTTTGAATGACAGCTGATGATTAGAACACAAAGAGCAATTTGGATGGTAAATCACATTCTGACTTATTGAGGAGGTGTCTTGTTCCAGCCTTGGTCAGTATCTGGACGGCTAAACACAAGTGTTGCCTGAATGAACTCACAGCTAACAGTGCTTTCTTACAGGAATGAAATAAAGGTGGGAGGTAGTGGAAAGGAAGTCATGCTGTTGGTATAAAGACTCTCAGCAGGCTTGAAATATGCACTGCTGTGAGGATGCTTGCAGCAGGGTTTCAAAGTAGCAGGGGGAAACCAGAGCCATCAGACCTTTTAAAGGCATTTTAATCCTTGTATTTTACTATGTTTTAACCTAAATGAGGTTTTATTGAAAAAAACCCTAGGCACAAGCTATGGCATGTGCATTATTTAGTATCAATCTGCAGAACAACAATATGCAATCAGGTCTGTTGACACTATTAAAAAGCATCAGTAGAGATGATGTTTTTCTCTGCTTAATCAAAATGTTCAGGGATTTTGCATTTTGCAAGGATGCCTTGCCAAAGGCTTCCTTGAGCTGCACATGCTGCTGCTTTGTCTTTTTTTTTATGCCTTATTGAATTCCATTAAAAGACAAACAAATCTTTCAGTCATTAGGCACCTTGCTGACAACACCTGTCAGTCTGTCACTCCTAGTCAGAGACAGATACCGTAGTGCTTCATTTGGCAGAATTATAAAGAAAATAGAAAGAAACGTATCTGGGGCACCTGTTCTCAGAAAAGCAATGATAGGATTATTATTGCTCAAAATGAGCTCAATGTGCTTCTTACAGAGTAGGGATAAAAAATAATGTTGTGAGCCAATCATGCTAATCACCAGTGTTCAACATGTTTATGGATTTTAAATTGTGCTCTCATGTTCTTATTAGTTGAAGAGGGGATCAATGTATGCATGTATATGTAAATCATAGCCTTTAAATAATTGATTATTATTATTGTTGCTGGCTAATTCTCACTGTGAACAAATGTCAGTTTATAATACACATAAGTAGTATAAGATAAGATGTTCTACTGTTTCCTGCACCCTCCCCAGGTAATGAAGTTAATGTCACTGTCAGGTCACAGGTAGAGGGTACCACAAACATCTGCTAATGCTGAGTGTTGGGTAGAAGTTAAATAACTTTTAGGGTTTTGGCTTTGGGCTGAAGAGCATTTTAGAGGAGGTTTCTAGTCTTACCCCAGCAGAGGAAATGCCACTGAAAGGTTGTGGAACTGAGGTCCACTACATGATAGGGTAGACTGGGCTCTTTAACCTTGTTTCAGAAGTCAGTCTAGGAATGGACCCCTGATAGACAGACAAATGGGTGCTTCCCTTTGCTCTGGCTGCTCCCTCACTCAAACCGGTTCCAAACATGCCGGCACCTGCCTTTCCTTTGAACTAAACCAGTAAGGTTGAGAGAGGGACACTACCCAGGCTTTTGTGCCCTGGAGAGGTCACTCCATTTTCACAGAAAAGCAGATTGCACCATTGCATCAAATAAAAAGAAAAGGAGAAATTCAATACAACACATTTCAGCATGGAATGTCAGGGCCATGCACTGGCCTGACTGAGAGTCTCATGAATATCTTCAATGCTCTTAAGACAAGCGTGGAATGGAGGCTTTTGAAGAAGGAAGTAACCCCAGGAAGAACCCTGCACCATATTTGGGACCGTTAGATAGGAACTTCACATGTGATAATTGCAGATGGGACTGTCATTCAAGAACTGGGCTCTACAGTCACACTCACACATCCTCAAGAAGTGGATACCTCATGCCATGCAAATCTGTTCTCTTGTGAGACAGACATATGCCTATACTTAAGTTTAGATACATTGCTGCAAAATAGCATTGTAAACCTTAGCAATTTGCAAAATCAAACTTTTAAAAAAAGTTTTTGATATTGGTATCCTATATGTAGAATCATAGAAAATTAGGGTTGGAAGGGACCTGAGGAAGTCATTTAGTCCAACCCTCTGCTCAAGGCAGGGCCATCCCCTACTATTTCATTCCAGCCATGGTTTTGTCTAGTGAGGTCTTCAAAATGTCCAAGGATGGAGATTCCACAGTCTCTCTGGGTAACCTGTTCCAGTGCTTTAGTTTTTCTTAATATCTAACCTAAACTTCCCTTGTTGCAACTTGAGATCATTGCCCCTTGTTCTGTCATCTGCCACCACTGAGAACAGTCCAGCTCTATCCTCTTTGGAACCTTTCAGATAGTTGAAGGCTGCTATTAAATCCCCCCTCAGTCTTCTTTTCTTCAGACTAAATAAGCCCAGTTCCCCCAGTCTTTCCTCATAAGGCATGTGCCCCATTTTTGTTGTCCTCCTCTGGACTCTCTCCAATTTTTCTACAACCTTTCACAATACTCCAGATATGGCCTCACCCGTGTAGAATAGAGGGGAAGAACCACTTCCTTTAATGTGCTGATGACACTCCTACTAATGGAGCTGTTGGCCTTTTTTTCCAAAAAGAGTATACTGTTAGCTCCTATTTAGCTTATTGTCCACTATGGCCCCCAGGTTCTTTTCTGCAGAGCTGCTGCTTATCCATAGTTTCATAGTTTCTAGGGTCAGAAGGGACCTG
>NW_017728995.1:10879993-10890322 GCF_001723915.1 Gavialis gangeticus
CAGTTGGTCCCCAGCCTGTACCGGTGCATGGGATTGTTCCATCTTAAGTGCAGGACTTTGAGCTTGTCCTTATTGAACTTCATGGGATTTCTTTTGGTCCCATCCTCCGATCTGTGGAGGTCTCTCTGAATCCTGGCCCTACCCACCAGTGTATCTACTACTCTTGTGACTTTTGTTATATATTGGACATGTGTTTTTTTTTGTTTTTTTTTTAGGGTGTGATTTTATTATGAGCCACCTAAACCTAAATTGGGAAGGGTGCATGCAGATATTTGCTGCTGGTGTGAGTGGTGGACAGCCCAAGATAAGTAAATCTAAGTGTGTGGGGGGGTGAGATTGGGATGGAGGGTTGTGCAGTTTGAGGGCTAGAAATAGCTCAGTCAGGCTCAGGAGGTAGGAACAACACATCTCTAAGGTGGGGGCAAGTAGCTGGCCTTTCCCAGCTCCAGGGCTGTGCTGTGAATGTGTACCCATAAATGGGGTTAACCACTTGTAGATTGGGTGAACTCTTTATCAATCTGTAGTTAGTTTACTTCCTCAGAAGAACTAACTTAGATTGGGCATGCCAGTGTTTGGGTGATTCAAGCCCTGAAAATGCCTGCATAACTAGGCATTTAGACTGACCTAACCTTAATTAAGTTGATCTAAATGTAATGCTTGTACATAAGCTTACATTATATTTGGGTTTTAATATCTGTCATGTATTGAAATGCATATTCAGTTAAACTTATGTGAAGGACACATTGCAGTTATCTGTCTTAATCCCTTGAAAGCACCCTTTGTTCATAGTTCAGTTTTATTCAACTTCTCTTTAAACTGCAATTGGAGAATCTATCATTATGGGCTCAAATCTGTTTTAATCAATTTTATGAATCAGATTTTGAAATGAAATGGGGCATTGCATGAACAAGAATCTATCAGTTAGAGTTCTACTGTGAATCAGGGCATTCCTGATAATTCTGATGCAGCTAAAATTCTGGGACAGCTAAAATAATGTGTTTTTATCTGTTGGTTGAAGAAACATCTGTCAGAATTATAAATGGGTGAAATGAAGGAGATACGTAATATACTTATTAAAATTATGAAAAGTAGTGTACAGATCTTAGTATGAAATAGTAATAATGTTCAGGTTAAACAGGAGGCAGACAGATTTTTTTTTTTAAGTTACTGATTTAACTAGCCCCCAATTTTTCATTGCCATTTTCTGCACCTTCTGTTCAGCTAACTGGAACAAACAAGGTTTCAGGATCACAACACTCTATCTGCTTAGTTTGTGAGGTGGTGCACCTTTGGGTGCTTGCCACTTTAAGGGCCTGAGCAGGCCTTGACGCAGCCTGCATGTGACTGCAAAGCTGATCAGGCGGTAACATGTCAGCCAGGAGGCCACCTGATTGGAGCAGGGCAGAGCAGCCTCAGAATAAGAGCAGGCCGGAAGGAGTAGAGACAGCAGTTGAAACTGGGCAGCTGAAGAGTGAACATCTCCTGGCTGGAGTACTGCTGCTTCCAGAACACCTGGAGGTCAAAGGTAGGAGCTAAGGGGATGGCAGAGATTCCTGGTTCTGAGGAATGACCTAAACCTACACCCTGCTGGGGTTGGACAGTGTGATGGGGCTGCTTGTGGCATGGCAGCCTCCAGGAAATTCCACACCTTTGACTCCCCACTACCTCGTGGGTGACCCTGTGGAGGGGAAGGATTAAGGGTGCACACACCCTGAGAGAAAAGCACAGGGCCCAAACCCAATTGAGTGGAGCTTGAGGCAGGGCCCAGGCACATTGACAGACATCTGAGGCCTGAGTGGGCTGTAGGCCAAGTTGGGGGCCCAGGTATGTCAATAGACTTCTGAGGCTGAAGGGGTGTAAGGCCCAGAAGCCCTGGTGAGGGGGAAGAGTGTGAGCTAATGGCCGTGTGGTGTAGGGCCTTAACGACTGCACATGGGCCAGCCAGATTAACCAAAGTTGAGGCCCTAGTAAGGGGGCATGAAGCCCAGGTACCTCGAAGGACACCTGAGGCTAAGTTGGGCCAGAGGCCGAGTGTGGCCCAGTTAAGGGCCCAGGGCAGTGATAATGGGTAGTGATTTAGATGCCATCTGTGAGGCACTGGGACACAGTAAAGGTGAGGTTGGAGCTGTGTATTATGTCCTTGGCATCAGGGCTTTAAATGGGCAGCCTCCCACATTTTTCCCATTGGTTTATTTAATAAATCAAGGCATGGCAGATGAATCAGGATGGACTTCCTTGGACAGGTGGGCAGGCCAACATTTTGAAGGGCTCCTGGGACAGTCCTCTGTCAGTTTGTAAATGGAAAGATCCAGTAAAGATTATACTTAATTTTTATATTATAAAATGAAAATTTTAATTATCCTTCAGAATCTATGTGAAGGTACATCTGCGCACTAAATCAAAGTGGATAGAAAGCAAGGTATTTCAATTTGGTAAATTTTAACAAACCAAATTTCTAATTCTAATCCCAGGAAAGCTACGTTAGTTAGTTTTGCATTCAGTTATGGTCAAAATAAAACTTAAATATGACTCTGTATCTGTGTAGATTTGACAAGGTATCTTAGGGCCCTTGAAGAAAATTGTTCATATGCCATGGCAAGTGTAAGCTAAACTATTTAAAAAACATTATGTAAAGAACTGCATTTTCTTACAAAAGTCTTTCTTTATATTAGATCATTATGCATGAGTTGGCTCCATAGATTTTTGCTCTTTTACATGTAATTTATGCAAACTTAATTCATAGTTACCTTCTATCTCTTGACTCCCAGCCATTTGTTTTTGCTTGGGAAATTATCTCTATGGAAGTTTTCATTACAACAAAAATCTCTTCTGCTAATGTAATTTTTTACGTTGAAAAAGAAATTGGAAATTGATTTCTCTGTTTCTTTTGGGAAGTTGGAATTTGTTTATCCTCATCATAATGGTTGTCAAACTACAGTTCACCCACAGATCCATGAGATACAGTAGTTGACTCAGTGCATTATCCCAAGAGAGAATGAATTATTTGGCAGGCCAGCTGTATTGCTACAATTCAGTTTGAAAACTGCACTATTACTAGTTCTCCAAACAGGGGTTGCATTGGAGTCACCTATCCCTCTTCCATTCTCTAGGTTACAGTTTCCCCATATTCATTCTAATACAGCTAAATCTGGCCCCCCATTACTTTGAATATGGAATAGTTCTAATAATACTGTCATAGCATTGTTAATATATATAGGCCACGGAGCCAGTTTTTGATTTACAACCTGATTTAGATTTAGATTGTTTCTCGGGCTTCAGGCCCAGGATTGGGTTTAGATTAAACAGCACCAAAATCCCACTGCTCACATGAGATTTGGCACTACATAGTAGAAATCCATGTGCAGTCAGATATTTTATTGTCTAATTTCAGCTGTTTTTCCTAAAACTCATATGAGAACATGCAAAAGTCTAAAATTCTTTGTTCAGAGATGAGCCATATGAGAACACGCATTCTCATGACGTTTTGTGGGACTGATGGTATCACCTTTTTTTGGAATGAAAACCAAAGTTTGAGTGGACTCATAGAACTGTTTCATATAATGCAAGAAGTGTTCTATAGATTGGCTTCTTTTTGTATTTTGTCCATTATGGATCAGTGTTCCAAACAATGGGATTTCTATATTTTTTCAGACTATTCCATGACATTGTAGTTCTGAGCATGTTGTGTATGTGTTTATGAGGACTGCTCAAAAAATATTGAGACTGATGCTAGAGGAAACAAAATATTTTATTTACAGGGGTTTGGGGTTAATCTTCTTCGAAGTATGCTCATTCTGGAGCCACACACTTCTCCCAACATTTCTGCCATTGTTGGAAGAACCTCTGATAAGCAATTTGTGGAATTGCTAAAAGCTGCTCAGTCACATTTTGTTTTATAGTTTCCACATCACAAAATCTTCATTTCAAGGTTTTCTTCAGTTGAGGGAAGAGGAAAAAGGTTTCATGGGGCCATATCAGGTGAATATGGAGGCTGCAGCATTTGTGGGATACAGTGTTTGGCTAAAATTTGGCTAAAAATTGCTTCACAAGCTTTGCTGAGTGGTCAGGTGTGTTGTTGTGGTGAAGCATCCAAGAGTTGGACACCCATTTTTCTGGTCACTTTTCTGGTCATTTCATTCCCAAATCACCAGTTAAAATTGAATGACACGAACCAACAGAAATTCCAACTTCTTCTACTATCTCTTGGGCAGTCAGTCGCCTATCATTTCAAACCAAACTGCAGACTGCTGCCACATTTTCATCATTTTGTGGTTTTAAAGGATGTCTGGAATGCTCATCACTTTCAACTGATGATTGTCTTTCTTTAAACTGACGATACCATTAAAAAACTCTTGCACAGCTCATAGTGTTATCACCAAATGGTATTTTAAGTAATTCAGATATTTCACTTGCTGTTTTCATGATTTTCATGCAAAAATTAATGCACACAGGTTGTTCTGGACACTGACACAATGAAAGGGGACATAAGACACAAACAAATTTACTTCAACCACTGGCCCCAGAAAAGTGGGGAAACACCATGAGATGCAAACCTGATCAGAAGAGTCCCAACATGCCCAGACATGTTCAGGAAAGCCACGCCCCCCAACCCAATACCTTGTACCACAAATACCCATTCACTCTCTATACCTTTTGAACAGACCTTGAAAATGTATGTGTATTAATATATGTCAGACGACTGCCACCCACTATATGGATATTAACCAGCGCACCGTCATCTCATAAAGAAATAGCTTTTTGTCCTCTACCATACCATTGGCCACATCACCAGAATCAGCCAGAACTACCCTCTGGCAAAAAGAATGGGAGAAACTAGGCAGCAAAGCTGTTGAATGGAGCCAGCAAGGAATTATTCCCAGTGGGGTGTTAGCATCTGGCTCCGAATACAAATGCCACACATAGCAGAGCCTGAACAGACTGAGAGTGGGTCTTGGCAAATGCAACTTTCTCATGAAATCATGGGGCCTCTATGCGACTGACCAATGTGTTTGTCTGGAGAGGCAAACCATGGATCACCTCATGAGATGTCCTGTAGCACCCCAATGCACCCACAAGATTTGGCAACACCAACACCAGAAGCAGTAGCCTGTGCAAAATATTGGGAGCAGACCATATAGAAAGGTTAGACTTAGAGACACAATGACGAAGAAGAATAAGTATGTGTGTATGTTCATGAATCTTTCTAATATGTGTGGTACAAATCAGTGGAGTATGGGTTAATTTTATGTTTTAACTGCTTAACTCTAGTATAACATCTGACACATGTATAGAAACAACAAGAGTACATTTCCTAATCTTTAAAAGAGAGCGTGACAGGATTGGCACCTGAGAACTGCTGTGTTGTACCCTAGTGGCTGTTCTGATCTTGTCAGGCCCTTGCTCCTTCCTCCCAGGGTCTACCCTGCTTCTTCACCTGTTATACCTTGTTGTTGAAAATAATGAGGGGAGGCTGCCCTTGGAGGCTGGTGAATCTTGATGCTCTCCCTCTCTCTTTTTCAGAATTCACTCCTTCAGGCCCTATGAGCCTTAAGCCCTAAATTCATGGCTTTCCTCCATCCCTACAACCATGCCCATTCCTTGCAGGTGTTACACAGTCTGCAACCCAGTTCTTTTGTAGAGGTCTCAGCCCTCTGGGTTTTAGCTCCTCTTTTGTCTAGCTGCAGGCTTCCAGCCTTAGCTCACTGATTTGGACCCAGACCTCTTAACCTCAGGGCCTGTCTAATTTTCTGGGCTCTGGGCCCCTCGGCCCTGTCTTGCCCCTGTCTCCACCCCTGTTAGCATCTCTGCCCAGGGCAAAGCTGCTCTTGGTTCAACCCAGCCCTCCTTGCTGTCTGTGGCCCAGGGCAAGGCAGTTCTCAGCTCTGCCTCCTTCTACAGCTTTTGGGGTTCAGCCCCTATGAAGCCCACTGGGTCTCAGACCCTGGACAAACTGTATGTTGCGTGCCCCTGTAGAACCCCTGTGGCCTCCAATCCACCCCTTTCAGCCACGCTTGCTCCTCCGGTTATACATCAAACATAAATAAGCACAATTAAAACACATGCATCCTGCATTCACAAAGCTCTCCTCCTACAGACTATAACTTCCAGGGCTAAACCTGTCTCACCCCTATAAACATAGCCTTATTTCCTTGGATAATGCTTCTCCAAGTCATCTTCCTTGTGTGAGCTCCTTTCCCTGCAGCCTGCAAGGCCTGACTGCCCACTCAGGCTGCAGGATCATGCTTATGTGCCTGGGAGCTCCAGCCCTTTTCAGTCACTTGGCTTCTCCTCCCAGCTATGGGTATGGGCGGCCTGGCTACACATAGGAGTTTCTAATCACCCAATCAAGGATCAGCTGTCATTCCTACCACTCCATCCTCTTAAAGTGATAGGAGCCCCAGTTCCCTGGTGCTTTCTCTTGTAAAGGGGTATGTAGACTTGCCCACAGTGATATGCCATATATACTGTTATATTTTTGCCAAGCTGAAATGTGATGGGTAGGCTGCATAAAACTTCCGGTGTCTTTTCTTTAGTAGAAAGGTTCTTTATGTCTGAAAGAAGATATCAGCACCACGTGTGCCTTTATATGGGATTCCTCATGTTAATATTGTATTATACAAAATAGTATACCTGAGCAGTAAAAGGGAGAAAGATCGTCTTTGTATGAGTCATAAGCCTATGTTGCTTCAGGGGCCTGGGAAACCCACTGAGACCATGCACCAATTCAAAATTCACTGAAAGCAGTGGAAGTCATTCCATTGACCTCAGAGGGTTTTAACTCATACCACGTGAAGTGATAAAACATAATGATGTGTTCTGTGTTCATAATGTACTGAATGAACTGTAGTTTACTACATAAAACAAGCAAACTATTGAAGCAATAATATCACCTCATGAGAAACGAAAAGGACTCCAGATGCTTGGACTTGAAATAGAAGTTTTGCACTTGTTTAAAGATGTGATCCAGGACAAAAATAGGCAAGTATTATTTTGGTCTTCTCTTTTAGTTTCTGAGGGTGCCTGTAGACATGCGGGATATCTGCTCTGATGTGCTGTAATTACTGCATGTTAGAGCAGACTTGATTAATCATGCTAATTAGCACATGCAATTAATTGTGCTAATTAGCACACACCAGAAGCCTCGGCATCTCATGTAGTCAATGTCCCCATGCTTTGTCATACGAACTTTAGTTAAAGGGAAGCTGAATATATGTGATGCTGTGGGTTCTTTAATTTAGCCCCCCCACCCCAATCCCTGGACCATGTATAAAGATGCCCTGAGAGTCCCTGGTCTATACTGACATCACTATATCTATAGTGCATTTTCAGCTCAGCCACTGGGTAATTGTACATTTGCAACAGACTATGGTTTTGTTGTAATATTACAGAGTTATCTGTTCTATTTCTGCTGCGTGCCTCAGCTTCCCTGAATTGCTTGCTCCTGGGGAAAGAAAGGGTTAACTGTGTGTGGAAGAAGACTTTTCTAAGTTCTTCATTAAGGGAGAGCAGGCCATCAAACAAATAATGAGCCAGATCCTTGCATCTGAAAAGACTTACGCTTTTGAAGACAGGAAAGCACTTCAGAAGATGATAGTGCAAACTCTCCCAAAGGCAGAGATTCCTGAGACAGAGGAGAGAGAGAGCCATGGGGAGAGGAGCCTGAGAGGTTTGAGAGAGAACAGCCAGGGCTGTTTTTTCTGACAGAGACTGCATAGGTTTCAGGGCCCAAGGACTCTGTCTATTGTATCATTGTGGACTGATTAGAGGCTCCAAGTACTTGGGGGCCCAAGGGAAGAGGGCTGTCACCTGAAATGCATAAAACTTTCCACATGTCCATCATCTTAGACACTCCCCCTGGGGAGTTTAAGAAGAGCTGCCTGCCTTCTTGCATGTGATATTGGGAGGTGGAGTCCTCCTTTAGGAGTTAAGTGAGAAGGTAGCTTTTCAGGGTAGGGAAGGGACACAAAATGTTGGTCTTGGAGTCAATGGGCATTTATACACGTGCTCTGGGAGGCTGGGGGGTGGGAGGGAAGGTTTGCTTAATTAGAGTGGCTCTCAGAGTCGCTTTAATTAAAGCACCCAGAGCATCATGTGTATCAGTTTCTTTGCACTGAAAAATTGTCAGGGGATGCTTTAGCTAAAGCTTGCTGAATAAGCTTTAGTTAAAGTGCCCCTGCCATGATTTTTCAAAGGAGCTAGGGGCTCAGTCTCTCTACGTCTAGGCTGGCTTCAGGGGTTATTCCAAGAGGCTACTTAGGGCCGGGAGGGGGCAACCAAGTGCTCCTCTGGA
Source organism: Gavialis gangeticus (assembly GCF_001723915.1). NCBI lineage: Eukaryota > Metazoa > Chordata > Crocodylia > Gavialidae > Gavialis > Gavialis gangeticus. The sequence continues at coordinate 10,888,284 of NW_017728995.1, forward strand.
GAATCTGTAACATCATCCATTTTTACAGTTTTTTTGTATACAGCTTGTGTTGGATAGGTCTAAGCCCGAGGTATCAAATTCATCAGGTCCTGCTGTCCAGATGACTGGTATGGGGAGGGTCTGCAGACCAGCCATGTGCACTGGATCCAGTGTGTGGAGCTGGTCTGTTGTGGGTACAATATGCAGCAGGCATGCAGGACTAGGGCAGGAGTCAGTGCATTGGCATGCCACGGGTAGTTTGTGGGTCCAGTCTGAGACTCACAGGGGGTACCATGGGCTAGATCTAACCCATTACCTCTGGCCTAAGCCTTCCTTGCAAAACAGCTATGAAAATTTAGTAGCTCAGATAAAATATCTCCCCTGTTTCCTTTATTGTGATGGCTGCTGTCGAGGACAAGATTGCTTTTAAAAACATACTCATTCTATTTAGAGCATATGTGCATAATTTTGCAGTTACTGTAGGTATACTGAACATGGTGTGCCTGTTATACCATAGCAGTTATTCTTGTATGTGTTAAAGGATTTTTCATTCTTCCATGAATCTGAAGTTTTCATTAATAGATTTATATACTTTAAGACCAAAAGGGGACTACTGTGATCATCTAGTCTGACCTCCTGCTTAGTACAGGCCAAAAAATCTCATACTGTGAACTTGCCCATTAATTTCTACATCATATTCTTCAGTTATCCACTTCATTTGTACTTCAATTTTGTGTCTGAGCTTTTTTTTAATTACAGCAGGAGCTGATGTAAATCTACACACACACTAGGAACATTATGAACTTTTCAAAATTTGTAAATGCTTAATCAAAATATTCTTAAAGCAGGTATGTGGCAAATATTTGCTTTCACAATACATGAAGGTACACACACACACAAATGCCTGGTCTCTGCACATTTAAATGTTATTCCTCCAGCATTGCCTCTGTGCACTGAATTAGTGCTGTGGGACTAGTGAAGTTGTTTTTCACTTGTGTAGTCCTTGTTTGAACTCCTCAGGTTACACTAAGTACCACTAATTTTACTCACAAAGCTGAAGAACACATGGGAACTGAGATTATTATTATTTTTTATCCTTAGTGCCATATGGATTCTGAGTACAACAGAACAACTGGAGACATTGGCCAGGTACGGACATTATACTTTTACCTGTATAAGTGATTGCAAACGTTTGACAGAATAGATGTTCGGCGCACATAGACTGGTTTAAAAATGGCAGAACCCAATCCAAGATACACCTGGATCAATGTGCACTGAAACTTAATTGATTTAGGTTAAACCTGTGAATCGAATTTTTATACCAGATCCCCTATCAATTCATGTTAGGTTGCTGTCTACTGGCATCCCAAATGCCTTTGTGGCCTCCTGCTTGTGCCACCTTGCAGAGAGGCACACTAGTATTCACTCCACACTCGGCTGCTCTGGCCAAGGGAGGGCCCAGCAGGCTGCACCCCTGAGCTCTCAGAAATCCAAGTCAGCACTGACCCTTTCTAGCACAGACCCTTTCTGCAGCCCTGCCTCCAGCCACTTATCAGGCACAGGCAGGCAGTGTGGGGAGGAAGGGTGGTATCTGGGTCCTTGCATGAATCCCATCATTAAGCACCCCTGGCACTGAGCCCAGGAGAACCCTCGCAAGCCGGCACAGCACCGTGGAGCCTGACTGGGCTGCTGTGCACAAGAGAGCATCCCCTACTCCCCCTGCCATGTCATCTGGCAGCCACAGGCACCTGTCAGCTGCAGGCAGACGGGGGGGAGGAGGGGAAGGGAGAATGCTTGCACATGCTCAGCAGCCCTGTTGGGCTCCATGGTGCTGCACCTGCTCATGGGGATTCTCCTGGACTTGGTGCCAGGTCTGTGTGTACATCATGGAGTGCTTTTTGATGGGGTTTATGAAGGGACACAGACGCTTCCCTTTTTCCCTTGCACTGCCTGCTGCCAGCTGACAGATGCTTGTGGCTGACAGATGACATGGCAGGGGGAGAAGGGCATACTCACCATGAGGATTGGCAGGCACCCACAGGGCATGTGGTATGAATCAA
>NW_017728995.1:10895322-10919771 GCF_001723915.1 Gavialis gangeticus
ACCCATGTCCAGCAGGTAATCAGGGGTGGCCCGGGTGATCAGCTATGTTTGGGAGTCTCTGGAAGCCACAGGAGCCCCAAGGGCATGCTGGAGGCATACAGGAGTGCCCCCAATCTGCTGGGCTCTGCCACTGCAGGAAGTCTGCATACCCACCCCCACCAAAGGGTGAACATGTGTTCTGTTCACTACTGCTGTAGCCTATGCCACTTACAGAAAACCACATAACTTTGATTGACTCCACCTTGGGCTTCTTGAATGTCTGTATTTAGCCATTGATTATACTGGCCCAGATCTACAGCTAGACTCTTGAGCTCAATGGAGCTCTGCCAGTTAATGCTAGCTGAGGATATGGCCCTGGCTGATTAGATTGCTATCTGGAATCAAATAACGTAATTCAATAAATGTGAAGGGACCAGTTTTTGTAACCTGCAGGCCAACAATGGATTGTATTATTGGAGCGTGCCATCACTGGCTATTTTATTTAATGCAATAATAATAATGATAGTGTGCATGTTTGCACATGCATGTGTGTATATGGGAGACAGAGGAAAAAAACATTCATTTGAATGGACCACAAAGTAGATTCCAAATTACCAACTTTATCCTACTCCAATTGATAAAGTTGGTAAGAATTTTGCTATTGAATATAAACGGAATAAGGGTTAGAATACCCACATTAACTACCGCTGTGAGAATAAATGGATATTTTTGGTTTGATATCTCAACTTAAAAATCAAAAAGTCAACTTTAAACAATTTTTTTATGTTTTGTTTTGATGAAACATTCATTGCTATAAAATGAAACTTCAATTCTATTGTAATATTTTACCACTGATTTTATGTTTTTGCCTTTTGAAAGTATTGAAATAAAAATGTAAAGTTTTCTTAAAATGGTTATTTTTTCAACTATAGTTATTTGCTGTATTTGGCATAAATTCACGAAGTGTTTGGTCACCCCCAAACCATGTTTTCCAGCAAATCTATTACCTCCTCCCCCCCCCTTTAATCTTCCCACTGTGTATCTTTTATAATGATGAAATGCAGCTAGCAATGCTGCAGCCAGGATGGGATAACCTACCAGCAATATACATATGTGTGGGACAGTACAGAGGGAATATTTTAGATAAGGGCAACTGGAGTAAACCCCTCCTCATGTCAAAATATTATGGAATGTTTAATAACCCTGAAAAGAAATGACTTAATTTAAGGCCCACTTTGTGACCTCATTTATGTATTGTTTGTTAAGTGAAATCATTTAAAATAGTGGGCTAGTTGGAAATAATATGGTAGCACCAGATGGTACTAATTTATTTGGGACAATTGGTTCAGAGCTCTGTGATAACTAACCTATTTTGTCAACACTTGTTCTGAGTAGCCCTTACTCTCTTAAAGAATCTTATGGAACTACTTGTGTGATACTTAGTGTGTGCAGGTGTTACTTAACATGAACAAATGCTTCAAAATTAGACTCAAGGGATTTCAGCCATCTCCTGTGTCTTCAGTATGTATTTTGCATTGATGGTAGAAAGAATCCAACAGCAAGATTCAAGGACTTATTTTCAGGAAACTGTTTGGCAGTAAGAAGCACATGGCTATAGGTACAAAGTGACATTTAAATATATAATTACTTCAGTATTAAGGTGTTTTTAAATTCTACAAACACACTCATAGTGCATAGGAACAGGTGTATTGATAGAAACAGAGTGGAAAAGCACATTTGAAATTCTCCCTATAAACACAAGATGGCAGTTTATCTTCATAGATAAAACCCTAATGCAAACAGGGAGATTTCCTACATAATTGCAGCACTTTATTTATTTTTTATTGAAAAGCAGGAGAAACCATATACAGATAAGAGGCTAAAGGAAATGCTTTTGTTATGATGTATGGATTGTGTTTACTTTTTAATGTACGTTATTTTTGCTCCAGGTTGGTGCACTGATTGTAAGGTTAATGAGCATGCAACTCTAAGTGTTAACACAGTGCTGTTTTTCATAACAAGCAAGGAAATGGCTGTCATTTGGAACTTAGAATGTATCTGCTGTAATCAATGTCACCTCTTTTGTCACTGGTAAGATATTTTGTTCTGGATCTAATTAACTTGTTTTCTTTCATTTGGGATTTTATCTATTACTATCAGTCAGACTGCCATGTGCTCCTTCTTTCTCTGTGGTGTAGTCTTTTGATCCTAAGGGAGTCTATTCTTCCTTCATTTATATGCAGTGTAATATTTCTGAATGATTGAGCCCTATTATGGACTTTCTCCATTGTCTGGTGCTAGTTAGGCGGTCTGCTGGTAGAATAGATTTTGTTTTGTTGAGTTTAAGATGCAAAAGCCTTGTCAAAGTCATCCTGCTTTTCTGCCTACCAGACTTTTAGTGAAACTTATTTGCTTTATATTTTATAGCCTTTGGCCAGTTGTTATTTACTTGAATTATTACAATCATGTGGCCAAGTGCTATATGAACAACCAAGTGACCCATATGTAGAATAATTTTTAATTGGCATAAGCACTTGCTTGTTTGATATCTCTGACAAAGAAACATATTTATCTTGCTCTGGTTCTGCCACCCTACTAAGTGCATTTGTATATGGGGTAGTAGTAACTGGGAAGGCATTTCTTTTTGGCAGAGAAGGTGGAAAACAAACACAGTTTTTTTTGCATTTTCTATTATGATTATCTGGCCTATACCAGAAGAAGGTGAACAATCTGTTTCCATAGTCAGTAACTTTAATTACCTACAGGGTCATTCCTGATAGGATACAGAACCTCACCCTACAGGAGGCTTTGGGATAGTTTTTGGTCCTTGTAAAGAGAGTTAGGGTTCAGTACATGCTTTTCTATTTCTCATTTCCCATTCACCTCTCAAGCTAAACTTAGATGCACTCTGTTGTATGGATCCAAAGCCCTGTAGTCCAGCCCTTCAGTTCAAGAATTTGAAACTTTTCAGTGCAATGAGCATCTCGCAACCCCTTCAGGCATACAAAGCACAGGCAGAAGTGTGGCTCCTGGGTCTAACTCATGGAGCTTTACAGGAAGTGCCATAAGTTAGACTGATCCTCCCAACCTAACAAACATTAGCTGTTGGGTTGGGAAGGTAGGAGATTGGGCTTCAATTTAGAGCTGATCCAGGGAGAGAGACTGCTTCTCTACAGCCACTTCCCCTAGCTCTGCCCCACCAGCTCCTGTTCTGTCTCAGGATGGGAGGGGGAGAAGGCAGGGGAGGGTCATCTGTTCTGGGGTTCCTCCCCTCAGGCACACTGGTATGCCCCCCACCTGGGAACGGGCTCTAATCCACCCATCCTACCCTCCAGCATCAGCTGGGCAACCCCCAGAATGAGCTTCTCCACTCTCTTCCCCCCTCCCATTCTGAAAACAGTGCCAGCTTTGCTCCCAGTGCATGCAGATAGAAATTAATGTAGGTGCTCTATTGTGGAGTACCCTCATCTGAATCCAAATGTAATGAGGGTTCAGATTGTTGTGGGATCCGGCTTTTTTAAAACACTCTGCAGCTGTGCACTTGTGTTTTGTCATGGCTGTGGAGCACTTTCAGGGGCCAGATTGAGTAAAAATTGTCACTTCTGTCTGCACCTACAGTAGTATAAGGGAAGAGGAAGTTATAGGTTTGTTCCATAATATGTGTGGAGGTGAGTGTGTGCTTCTAGAAGAATACCAGCATCATCTCCTTCCCTTGCTCACTCTCAGCATCTGCAGCATTCAGCATGTATGCAGCATTCAGCCTGTGGGGTTTGTCCAAGACCCACAGGCTGGATCCTCAGACTCCACAGGCCAGATCCATCTTTGACATCCATGATTTACAAGGTGCACCTTCCTCCTGCTTTCTGTCTGATGTCAGACCAAGAACCTCTCTGCTCCTGGAGGACTTCTCTCATTGTTTGGTGTCAGTTTTTTTCAATGGGAGTCTTGGCAACCTGTTTTTTAACATATGGCTGTTGTTTGGCTATTAGTAATCTTCCCTTTCACCTAGACAGGTTTCCTTAGGCTGGCCATGTCTGTCTATAGAAGGACTAAATGAGTTATTACCCTATTAGGGTCCTTGGTTCCACAATTTACCCACAGGAATGACAAGATTGCAATTGAAGGTCTGGAGACAGCACTCCTTTTGTGCTCCTTGTTTTACTAGATGCATGTTTTTGTGTAAATGATGACTTGAGAACACAGAGGGTTAGACTTGAAAATAATAAATAATTTAAAGCCTTAGTTTTGCTTCATTGTGGCACAATGGGCAATATTCGACAGTGGAACTAAAAGGGCAGCGTATTTGGTGGTACAAGAGGTCTCATGTAGTTCTGTGTTCCTTTAAATAACAAAAACCACAACAATGAATATCTTATGAAATCTATTGCAATATTAAGCCTGTCTAAGTCTTTCTTAGAAAGCTTAAGAATTCTCACAGTTGGGAAGATTTTGTCAGCTTTGAATCTAGTACAGCTTCCATTTCACTTAGTGGTTTCAGTGGGTGTTGGATCAGGCGGGTGTTGGCTCATCTTCTCCACCACTATGATTATCCTTTGCAAGATCTGTATTTACCACTCTAAATTGCACCTTTCCTTTAGTGGTATTTGCAACATTTGAATATTTGAAAATTATTGTTGTCTCTCCTTGTTTTCTCTTCTATATATTTTTAATATTTATATATAAGGTAGGCTTTTCAGGCCCTTGATCTTTTTTTTTTCTCTCTCATTTTAATATCCTATGAATCTGCCAGCATAAACTTGTCTCTGCACATTTTTAAAAAATAATAAATAAGTTAAGCAGGGTTTGATGGGGGGGGGCGCTTTATCTGCATTTTGATGGTGGGACAGGTTTTGTAGGGAGAAGAGACATTGCAGTGGGGAGCAGTTTGATGGATAGTTGGGGATGTGGCACAGACCAGGTTGGAAGTGGCCTGCCCTTAAACCAGTCCTCTGCTGAAAAAAGTTTCTGATCCCTGATTTAAGTTCTTACATCTGCTTCTTCTTATGTCCTGGTGGACACAATACTGGCCTGGGATCAGTTATGAGAGAACTGGACTGAATGTTGTTGTTCTTGTTGTACTGAATGATTTTGGGGGAGTCACTTTTCCCTCTCTGTGCCTTTGTATCCAGATCTGCAAAATGGGAGTAAGGATTTGAACTCCTTTTATAAAGCACTTTGAGAGTTATGCTTGAAAAACCTATGCAAGAGCTAAGTGTTATTTTTAATAATTATGAATGCACATCCCTGACTCTGTGTAGACTTTCAATAATGTTAGCATCTCTAGGCACAGATGCTGGAATAAATAGAAATAAATGTTAGCTTTTCTATTTGAGATCTGAAATAGTTATAAATTTTGCTTAAGCAAAAAATAAAAACACTTTTTGTGTCATGTTGTTGGCTATTGTTGTCTACCTTGTTTTAAAATATTCGCTGTTGACTGGTATTTTCAGAATAAACTTCACAGAAAGGTCATACACAATGACTCTAGCTTTCTAGTAAACTTGTCTCTTTTGTCACAGATACTGTGGTCATAGATTGAAACTCACATTTTTAAATTTTATAGGTTTTATCATCAACACAGCCGTTCATATTACACCCACAAACACTGTCTTACAACAGGAAAGCATAAACAGACGCACAAGTTTTAAAAGTGCGTGTGGGAACAGCGACCAACACTGCAGGGGTAGCTACACCCTCTGCTACCAGCCTTTCTCTCCCACTGGGGTAGGCAGACCATGGTGCAGGAATGACAAGCAAGGACTTTTTAAAGTCCCTGAACCAGGTGAAGAATTACACCCCCCCCGGCCGACTCTTCCCACCCCCTCTCTTCCTCCCCTAGTTCAGTGGCATCTCCTATACATTCCCATGCCACTACCGCCCTTTCTATTTAGTCCTATGGCTGATGAAGGGAAGACCTGCCTCCTGTGCTGCTATTCCCACTCCAGCTGGGTTGCATGGGGAACCAGGCTGGGCCAGGGCAACAGTAGCCCATAGGTCTCCCTTCCCTATGGCTGCTCTTGGGCAGGCTGGAAACACCCAAAGAGACTGGGCAAGAAGCAGGAATCTACCTACTGCCACTGATGCTGCTCTTGCTGCTGCTGCTACTGCTGCTGCTAATCTCAGCTGAGCCCAGGTTAGCTGGGGACAGCAACAGCGGTGGCAAACATGGTAAGGGGTGGGGAGGTGTTGCTGAGCAGAAAGGGGAACTTAAAAATAATCCTGGTTACTGTTCCCAGGGAAAATGGAGCGTGACTGTGTCACTGCACCTCCTTCCAGATCCACCCTTAAATGAAGGTGACTTACTCAAATGAGTTAATTGTGTCCACTCAAGCACATACCAGTGTGAAGGACTGGATTTTCCCCTCCCATTTGTTGAAGTCAAGGAACTTGAAATAATGCTGTGAGTCATGGGAGAGCTGAGCGTTAAAGTGTTTTCAGTTGAGGAGATCTAATGCTGGAACAAACTTTCAGTTAGAATATATGAATCAAGAGTTGGACCATTTCTAGGAAGCCTGGAAAAACTAACCTCTTTACCAGGCTTCTTCCATCTTGAAAGTATATTTATTGCATTAACACTCCATGTCTACTCCAAAGAAACAAAGGACAATAGAAGAGAACTGCCCCCCCCCCAAATCCAATAACAATACAACTTAATAAAATATGTTTCCCTACACCCCCCCTCAGCCCATATATCAGAAAGAAAGGTTTTAATCCTGTAAAGGAAGTGCCAAATATGACAGATCTCATATGGCCAATGATTTTTAGTGAAAGATGTTCAAATAACATGGTGATGGGTGATAGAATGGAACTCTAAGGTGTGAAACATGTCTTTGTAAATGAAGGATTTTGCTGGGTGCATTGTTCCAGACATATTATCTAATATAGACTTTGATTGTGTAATTACTTTAAAATAATTAGGAAAACATTTATGCATTTTATTATGCATAGCTTAATATTGTGCAGAGCTTTAATATTAAGTCATTATGGAAAGGCAAGAATAAACATATGGCACAGTACTGAGTGCTTCAAAGTTCTCAGTATAACAGTAAATCATGAATAGCATGCATTTGATTGGCATATATTTAATAGTATCTTATTTTTCTGCAAAACCTTAGAGGACAGGTATGGCAAACTGCAGATTAACTCTTTTTGTTTTTCTGGCCAACAACAGAAACATTGTCCAAGAAATAAATGATTTTGTTCAGATATTGGTGCCACATCTAATAAATAAACACAACTTCAAGGAGAAGATCCTTAGCTGTGTTAAACTGTCATGGCTCCACTGACAAATGCTAAAATGCCATTAGCTTCAGTGGAACTATAACTCTCTATAGCAATTGAGGATCACTTCTCTCTTGTGTATGCTAGAATGCATTAGGCATTCATTTTACTAATTTACACTGAAATAATGCCATTGATATCAAAATTATTCCACATTTATGGCAACATTACAGCAGGACTTCACCCACATTGTAGTTTATGGCTGTTAGTTACCGTTCAGAGTCATCTATGATAATTCATTTTTTGGGAGAATATGTACTTCTATGAAGTTTTCTTGTCTAATCCATCTAACTTATGGTCTCTCTCCACTGCTCAAAGTTGTTGTATCTGGAAAGAATACTTGCACTTTGCTCTTGCCTTTCAGCAGACACCTGTGACATGCAATAACTAAAATTCCGGAAGTGCTGATATTGCTATGTCTGTCCATTAGTATTTAAAAATATATGCACTTCTATAAATGAAAACACAGCTACCGTTGCTGTACTTGTATCTGCCTTTACCATTTGCCGTCCAGAGGCTCTGCCTGAAGTTGTTCTTAGATCTGTAACTAGATGTGGTGCATGCTGTGAAGTTAGCTATGCATTTTTCCTGTGATCCTGAATTTTCTAGCAACAGGTCTGACTCTTCCAGTTTTCTTTACCTCAGAATCATGCTTTGTAGACTAAACGTTGTGTTATCACCCAGCATTTAGCCATCTCAGAACAAAGTGTGCTGTTGGCTAGCAAACTTTTAGTTCAGATCATATTAGCAATCAAAATCTGTCATGTTGACTGATTTGGGATTCTTCTGGTTTTGCAATAGACAATGTTTTGATTGTTTAGTAAAGAAGTCAACATTTCAGTATTCATTAAGTTTCCTAATATCTACAGCTGTTCAACCTCTTGTGTTTCTGTCTGCTCCTCCATACTATGCAGGGTCAAGTTGTATCAGGTCTAAAATGGTGGATATCAAAGCAGTAATTCAGTTCTGTAATTATATGAGCAGTTCAGTGAATAGGCAGGTGTTACAACTCTCCTAAATCAATACTGAGCTAATCGGACTAAAATCTGTGAAATGGAAAGTGGCACTGTACTACTGGCTGTGTTGGACTACTAAAGGAGTTTAGATCCTTACACTTTATGGTCCATAGAGCCAGGGCATATCTTTGCAGGCAAATCCCTATTTTAAGCAGGATTCTAACACATAATTATAATCTGTCCTCCTTAATTCACTCTATTTCAAATCCTTTATTGAACCCCTTTCAGGAATTGTTGCATAACAGGAATGCAAGCCATGATGTATGTGTATTATTTGTAAAGCACGTGACGACCTTTAGGAATGAAAATCTCATTGTCTTTACAAAACCTTTTCATATTCACAAATCCTTTGACTAGATAAGAAAACTGAACTTTACAGAAAAGTAGAAAATTAAAAGATTATTAAGATTTGCTGTCCAGGTCCAAGAAGTTTGCAAAGAAGAACCTAGCTCATTGATCATCTCTCCCATGATCCCATCTTCCAGGTACGAACCCATCATCCCTTCTCGACTGATTTACACAACTAGTTTTATAAATAATTATTCAAATATTGATAAGCCATTTTATTTCCTGTGAATTTTAGAATTCTCTTGCTTTCCCCCCCTTCTTTTACTTCTTGTTTTGGTGAATTCACATACTTTATTACACTTCTATTTGTAGATGGATGGATGGGATGCAGGAGACAATCTATTTATCTGGAGATGCAATATATTCAGATTAATCTTCATTTAGGTAAGATTACCTCTGCTGCCATGGCTGTGCATCTGCAATCAAACAACCAAAACTAAAAAGATAATTTAATTTTAGGCCACTGACAGATGTGAAAAAAACAACCCAACGTTTTACCAGAAGAGGAAGTGGGCTAGTTCAACCTGGCTCCCCAGCATCTGTATAGATTGCACACTTCAGCAGGGCTTTGTGGCACTTTTATCTAAAGTTGATTCAATGAGCTATTAGATAAAGTGCCAAAAAGCCCTGCTAAAGCACGTAGTCTATACAGATGTTGGGCAACCCGGGTCCAACCAAAGTGATGCCTCTTCTGGGCATGTGCTGTGCTCAGTGATGGGGTATGCTGAGCTGAAAGAAAAGTGCATTTTTGGGGTTTTTTCCATGTCTGTAAGCAATGTCCATTCATGTTTGGTCTGAGATACTGATACAAACCACTGGCTGCGTTTACACAAGACAATACTGTGCAGTAGTGTTGGGGGGGCCCTAACCTTGATGCGATTCTATTGCATAGTAGTAATGAGCTACTGCATAGTAGCTCATTACTACTGCATAGTAGTGCCAGAAAAAAAACACATGCGGGGATGCTGCTGCACAGTAACACCGGTTACTGGGCAATCATTCAGTACTGCAGCTCGTGCGGACGTGGCCACTTAGTACCAAGTGTAGTGATGATTTATTTTTATGTAGATACTTTTGCTCTGGGAACTGTACTGCATATACTAAAATCACTTGAGACAAGATATTTCAGAAGTTTTGGCAGAACTGAGATCTAAATTTTTGACCTCCAAATTTAATATCTATTAACAAAGTTTTAGAAACAGAGAGGAGCAAAGTCATTTAGAAAAATTAAGAAACTAACTGAACTTGTGTCAAACATTAGATCAGTTGTAAATGAATAGTTTTGAATTTAATACAAGTTTATGATAGCATTGGGGTGATATTGTAGGCAATATGATCCAGGAAAAATGTGAGAAAAATATTTTTTTTTTGGCTATTTTTTATTGTATCTACTATATACTTGGGAGGTACCAGTTAGTTTAATTCTTTCCTAGAATTGTTGCTGTTATTGTTCACCTTGGGCTCCTATAGATGTGCAGCGAAGCTGCTCCAATGTGCTGTAAATCCAGGGTGTCAGAGCAGACTCCATTAATCGAGTCTGCTGGAGCGCGGAAATTAACATGCTCCAGCAGTCTCCAGTTTCATGTGTATCAGCGTTCCCGTGCTGAAAGATGGTGGCATGGTGCTTTGAATCAAAGCTTGTCAAATAAGCTTTAGCTCAAAGTGCCCCACCACCATTTTTTCAGACCAGGGACGTTGACACATGATGCTCAGGTGCTTTTAATTAGCACAGCTTGCTAATTAAAGCACCTTCCTTGCCTTGCCACCCGGAGCATATCTATAAATGCCCCTTTGGTGCTTTCAGACTGCAGGTGGGTTTATACATGGATTTTTAACAATGGCATTCTGGAAATTTTGCAAGTGAATCTGTTTTCCTAAGACCAAAAGTAGACTTGAAATCTAGTTATGTTTAGTCATATTTTTTTAAAGAAAGCTACCAAACTTCTTGGGGTTCCACATCACTAGTTTGTAACAGTAGCTAGTAACTTAGAAATTAAAATGCTCTACTTTCCATCCAACAGCAGAAGAAATTCTGAGGTTCCCCCATGTCAGTGGCACGAGTGATTTTAAAAAGACATGGCAGAACAACGTCACTCTGAAGCAAGGGAACAAATCCCTGTAGCTAGCAGCTCAAGGTATCTGCAGTAACCTAATAGCCCCTCATGCACTCATGATGACAAAAAGAATGAAAGGACATGCGAATTGCAATTTGTTACTTCTCAGTACTTCCAAGTTTGTCAGAAAACAGGCTTCGGGCTTGATTTTATGAGGCATATTTCCTGTGAAATGGCGCACAGGGGGAAAAAAGTTGACTGGATTTTGCCTGTTTTTGAAGGTATTGGATCCCTTGGAGGAAAATTAGAACAGCCCTGGGCTACTGCGGTGCTCTTTAACTGTGTCTATTTAAAAGGGGCAACTGGGGAAACAAGGTCCAGTCTACAGAAGTACATCTGCTGTAGAAATGGGTATGATATTGGGGGGGTGTTATTTGCTGTAAGCAGCATTATCAGCTGCAGGTTCCAGAACTGAACCAAGGAAAGCATTTTCTGTGTCCTTTGAGGAGCTGCATTCATCCACATATAAGCCTCCATCCTGGAGAGGAAAAGAACTGGGGCAGCAGATAGAAATGGCTGGCATTAATGTCTCTCAGAAAGGGTTGAAACTTGCACAACAAATAATGCCACAAGGTGGTTTGGAGTGTTAGTTACAATGATTCATCACTCTTCCAGGTGAATGCAGATTGTGGCATGTGGCAATAAACCTCTGCAATGTGATCTTTATCCCTATCAAAACGCATTGTAAAATGTTTGCATTACCATCTTCCAATACCACAATAACAGTGGCTTGTTTTATTTTATGGTATGAGCAAGTGCAGAATACAAACAACTCTGTTTGAAAAGTGCATGACTACAATGGGAGTTATTGGAATTAATCAATTTTACTGAGTGCTCTGTGAGACAGGCAGCCCCTCAGCCACTGTAAATCAGCATATCTCCATTGACATTGGTAGAATTATTGTCAGCATACACGAGGTGAGGACCGGTCCCTGTTTGCACGAGACCTCACAGCCCATCAAGATAATAAGCATATACACATGATACACACAAAAATACTTATCTAATAAATTAAAACCTGTGTGCCGGCCCTATTTTACCGTGGTAGCTGTAGGATATAGTGAGGACATTCAAATCAGGGTTAAATAATGAAACCATCGTGATATTATAATGCAGGGGTTGTCAACCGGGGTACGCATACCCCTGGGGAGACTTAGGAAGGCCCCACGCAGGTGGGGACAAAGTGCTCATCCACCTTCCCACACCACTGCCTCCCAGGAGCAGGGCTGGGGGTGGGCGAATGCTGTGGCACCCCTCAGCGGGCTGCACAGACACCACCCAGTCGGCTGGACATGGGGGGAAGCTCGCGTGTGGTGGCTACCACCACCCACCACCCTGTGCTACCGCTGCTCAAAACCCCTGTTATAATGCATCAGTATAAAATAGAAAACATAATTACTTCTCTGTGAAACAGCATGGCCACCCATGAATTATCATTCAGTGCCTGAATAATTTTGTCAGATGATTACTTCATTTTTTTTATTTATTTAGGTCCACATCTTAATTCTGTTACCTTCAATAGCAGCAGAATGTGACCTTTACATCTTAACCTGGCTTGGTTTTATCAGGGATGTTTCCCCTTTTAAATAAAGGTTTGGGGTTGAATTTGTTCTTTAGTTCTAAATGTTTTCATCAATAATGAAGAAATGTATTAAGCCTGGCAGCAATTAACTTAATTGCAATTGAAAAAAAACCCTAGTAGGATGATATCTTTTTCCCCGCCTCCACTTCTACTTTATTAGAGAACAGATGAGGAACCAAGAACATTAGTTAGAAAAGAGTGTGTGTAGGGGAGGGACTTGGGTGGGGGATGGTATAGGCGATGTATAAAATGAGAGGGCAAACAAAGAAACTGGCAAAGAGACTTAGTTTGGCGATGTTATTTTAATCATAATTTCTTCTTTTTAATTTGAGTTCAGACTAGCTGTCAAGAGCAATTCTGATTAGTGAGAGCCTTTAGTTCTATGACAGGGAGCACCAGAGAGTCTGTGAAGAGGTCAAGTTTTGTGTGGCAGAGAAATCATACTGGACAGGCTAGACAAGGGTTTTGGTCCTGGCTGGAAAAAATGTGGCTGCTTTGAATACACAAGGTCAGAGTCTGACATTGTGCCTTTAAGTAGCTGTACCTTTTTCAATTAAACAGAATTATGATCTAAAATAAAAAGTAAAACTCACCAAATATTTATTATGCATGAAGCAAAGCTCCAACCACCAAAGAAAATAATTGCAGAATGATTTGGCCACACACTGACTTTTTCAGATCTGTGTCAGCTCCAATAGAAAAGCAAATAATAGATTGAATGTTCTAAGTTGCTTGAATTCAGATGTTAATTTAACTCAGTAATTTAGTTGTCATAGATGTCAAAAACACACTATTATATTGTAGTCATACTTAAACAAGTGGTAAGCACATTTTACTCACCAGACAAATCTGCTTACATAGCCAAATGTATCCACAGATCTCACATCACTTACAAGAGATATGGGAATATCCAATTGTGTAATAAGCTCTGATGATGACAGAGCCACTCCTAACTCTGTCTACAGACAGGAGAGAAATTTTGAAACAGTAATTTTCCATGCACTGAGGATAGAAGCTGATGTTGAGTTTCCTCACCATGTTTGTGAAGAATGATCTAAAGCTGATCACATCATAACATTTAAAATGGGCTTCCAGAGGTATTGCTATACACTACAGACAAGGTATTAATTCTGAGAAGTGCTTCTAGCAGCCCTCTCTAGGCAGTCAATTGCCTCTAGGAAAATGATTCTCAGTCAGAATGATAAGAGATCCTTTTAAGTTTCGGGTAACATGCAAATGTTAGCTCTAGTAGGTGTACAAAGACCTACATATGATCCACGAGATAAACCTGGTGATTTCGAACAAGAATCCACAGTATCAAAAATATTCTGAGTGGCTGTGGTCTTTGAGTTCTTTGCAACAGAAAAACTGTTCTTTAATTTTTTCATTGTCAAGGAGGGGTGCTTTGAGCTTAATAAGCCTGTGACCCATTGTTCTAGGGAAATCCATGCCAGTCTTCCTTAGTTAGAAAGGGAAGGCTGCAACATCATAAGTTTGAGATGGTTTGAGAGCAAATCCCTCAAAAAATATTTTTGGCAAAAGGGCATAAAATGCAAAATTCACAAGGTGAATTTAAGTACTGTTGACTTCACCATGAGCTGAAAATTCAGTCTCAGTTGTTGTAAGTTGTGAACCCCTATTAAGTAAACACTTTTGAAAATGTTGGGCTAAATAAATAATGGTACATAATGGCAAACAATAATTTCTCTGTGTGCTTAGCAGAGTTATGAGATGTTACATGAAGACATGGAAAGTTTAATGATGTGCAGGGTTGCTGCCACTAATGAACAGCTCAGATGATTTTTCTCAAGTGTTCACAAAGTAAGATAAAGATAACATCCCAAAACATTTTAATGGAGCAGAAGAAATGGAAGGGCAAAAAGCTTAGTCACTGCACCAGGCTAGATTGGATGCATCCTTAGTACATCTGGTCACAATATGTTTTAATCAACAAGAGCCAGATCTGAAGCTGTTGTAAATCATCATAAATCCATTGATTTCAATAGGACAACATCAACTTATACCTGTGGATGCTCTGATGGACTCAGAGGGCTAGAGTTTGTAAATAAACCTACAAAATATGTTCCCCTTTAATATCTGCAAATATCAGTAAAGACTGCAAATAGCAGCAAAGTCAGCTCATGCTTATGCATATTAGTAAATGTTGTGTATGTAATTATGAGTAATCTCTCTCACTTCCCTATAACAGGAGTATGTATGAAATGAGAATATAGATGTGGTTATTTTCACATCAGTCTCAGTAGAATTAATTCCAATTTAGGGGGTGAGTCCTGACATATTTAAAACAAACAACTCTATCAACTGTCTCCCTCTACCAGGATCAAAACCTGGCTTTAAATTTGCTCTTGGCTTTGGTGCAGAGTTCAAATGAAAGATGAAGGTGAGGGGGTTTTCCAAACCAAAATGCCAGAAGATGAAGAGTTCTCATGAAATATATCTATCGTTTGGATCCAAAATCTTTTAAGCATGTCTCATGAGGCTTAAGGTTTGAAAGCCATCAGTGGTTCTTGTAAGTCTTTCCAGGTTTAAACGGGGTGACTAGAATGCAGGTCTGATCACCTGAGTTAGGCTAGATCAGGTGTGAACATCCTCATAGAAAAGCCTGCTAACATTACCAGTGTTTATTATTTCTGCATGTAATTGTGTGTATATGGGGACATGTCCCATGGTTCTTTGTGACAATATGCTCTAGGAATCTTTCACAGATAATTTGTATCAATTGTGGAGAATTTTTTTGTCCTTTTCAGGGAATTGCAGGAAGGACATAAGGCAACTAAGAATGACTTTGCCAATGTCTTTGCAAAGGTGGAAGATCCAGTCTGAGTGGAACCAAAGCCCGGGTTTTAATTTATAATCCCAGCCCAGAATCTACTCTAGGTTTAAAACACATCCCTAGGTATTTGGGGTAGAACCTCAGCAAAAGCAAATGTTATGTATAACTTGAAAACTAGGGCTATGCAAAATTTCACTGGCTGTTTCATTTTGATGCTGTTTTGACTCATTTTGAGCTTGAAACAGCAAAATCAAAATGAAATGATTTTGCAGGTGATCCTCATAGTGAGGGAACTTTAGAGTCGAATGGAGAGCTTCCAGGGGATTAATGTTCCTGGCTGGGGCAAGCCACTGTCACCAGACATGCAGGCACTGGTGCGACGGCTGAAGGAGGGCATCAGGAAATGGCTTGATCCCTTGTGGTCCAGTACGGTCCATGTGCTGGCTGCCACGTGTGATCTGAGGGTGAAGGGCAGTGTATGCAGCAACCAAAGCCTGGATCAGTGGACAGAGGTACAGGTAAATAGAGTCGGGGAGGCAGAATGGCAGAGGTGGGGGGAAGTGAAAGATGGGGATCCACTGTCCCATGCTAGCACGCCATCCACCAGCCAGTCTCCTCCTCCACCACAGGCTCTGCCAATGTGGGCCAAGGGCATGGCTTCCATGGTGGGGTCCAGAAGCACCAGACCCCACCATCTGCCAGGTAGCACTCAGGCCTTGGTGACTGCCTATCTCACCGAGGACATGGAGCCACTGCTGTGCAACCCCTTGGCCTGCTGGGCAAGCTGCAGCCAGATGTGGCTGGATCTGGCCACCGTTGCCCACTGTCCTGTCCGCTGAACAGTGTTTTGAGTGAGAGGTTGTTCAACATTGCTAGAGATGTAGTGACACCCCACCACACCTATTTCCTTTTTTCATTTTTTAACAACCATTATAATATCCTGCTCTCAGAGCTGGAGGGGGAACTCACTGCATCACCAGGCAGCCGGGGAAGAACATGTGCTGAGCTCGTTCCCCTGCCAAGACAAACTTGGAGGTATAGGATGGGACTGTGGGGAAGAAGGAGGTCCCAGGTACTGGGCATGGCCACTAAAACTGCACCCGGCCAGGGTAGGGAGGCCTGGTGGGACTGCTGGCAGTGCAGCAGCCTTGTAAATGCCAGGACCAATGATCCCCTGGTGAAAGGTGGGTAGGAGGCACCATAACCTCCAGCTAACTCAGGCACACAGTCCTGGCTGGGGAAAGCCCAGACCTGTCACGTCTTTGACAGGCCAGGCACTTGCTGTAGTGCAGTTGTGAGGCTCCTGGTGTGCTCTTCTTAGCTGCCCGGGATGCCAGCTTTCCAGGTGAAAAACCCTTTGTCAGGCTGAGGAAGTACCTGTAGTTGATGGAAGGAATAGTAAAGAAGGCTGAAGCCAGCCTGGCACGTAATGCAGGCAAGAAAGCCTGCATTGGAGGTATGGGCTGGGGCTTTGGAGAAGGAGGAGGTTCCAGGTCCACTAAAACTGCACTCTGGGTCGGGGAGGCCTGGTGGAACTGCTGGCAGTGCAGCAGCCCCAGGAAATGCCAAGACCGAGGATCCCCCTGGTGAAAGGCGGGAGGGAGGTGTCATAACCTCCACCCACCAGATGCATGCACAGTCCTGGCTGGGGAAAGCCCAGACCCATCATGTCTTTGAAAAGTCTAAGGCTTGCTGGTTGCAGTGGAGATCTGAGGCAGGTGAGCTCAGCTTAGCTGCCTGGGATGCCAGCTTTTAGGTTGAAAAACCCTTTGTCATGCTGATGAAGCACCTGTGGTTGGTGTGTGTATGCTGTTCCTGGATGGAAGGAATAGTAAATAAGCCAGGGGCTGGCATGCAATGCAGGCAAGAAAGCCAGTCAGTGAAAATGGAAATGGAGGCATCAGGGGGTGAGGGACAGGCTGGGGTGGGGGGGCAGCAAATGGGATGTAGCATCGCAAGTAAAAATGGACTGGTACCTGGGGAGTCAGATGTCCGGCAGGTTGCACAGTATCAGAATTCCAATGTCTATATTGAGTCCATGAGTTTCTGCACCTAGGAAGTTGATGAAATGCAGTTCATAGGCTCGTCTTCTAGTCTACTGTACCTATCAATAATCAGGATTCAGAAACCTGAATCTGGTCCTGGACTTAGAAGTCTGCACAAATTCTTTTACACTATACACTCCTACAAAGATAGGGACATTTATGGTGCCTCCACCACCTTTTCCCCAATAGATTAATGATAAGAACACATGTCAAGTTATAGAATCAGCCAAATTAATTCCTTTCTTTTTCTTAGGAGATTTGGACTGGCAGCTCTCACCACTAGGGTGAATGCTCTATTCACCAGTATATTCTTGAGTGAAATTCTCTTAATTCATTCTATTGAAGCTGTTCAGTGTTGCAAGGAATACTTAAATATAGTTCAGAGGCTTACCATCCAGCTTTTACTCAGTAATCTAGTGGTTACAACTCTCACCTGGGATTTCAGACACTCCAGCCCAAATCCTTCCTCTGCCTTAGTGGGATTCATAGAATCATAGACTCATAGAAGTAGGGTCAGAAGGGACCTTGTAGATCTTCAAGTCCGACACCCTGCCTGGGCAGGAGAAAAAAAAACTGGGCTCAAATGATCCCAGCTAGGTAGACATCAAGCCTCCTCTTAAAGACCCCCAGGGGAGGAGCCAGAACCACTACCCTTGGAAGTTGGTTCCAGATCCTAGCTGCCCTGACCATGAAGTAGTCCTTACAGAACAACATTTTTAGATAGTAGACATTAACTGGAGCTGGAACCGAACCCAGACCTAGCATTGCTCAGACTGCTTTAACCATTAAGGCTAGAGACAGACATTTAGAAGCCTAAGTCTGAATTGATTTAATCTTTGTACATTAGTCAAACCTGCAGAGATTGAACTGATTTGCAAGCAGATAGACATTCACTTTTGATTCAGGAAATACAGGCACATGCCTGCAGTGGCAAAAGCTAGAAGCTGAGAGGTGCTAGAGCAAGCCCTCCCTTCTCTTCCACACTGCTGAGCTGAGGGGGAGGAGAGTGTAAGACCAGGCCCTGGCAGGTTGCTATGACTAGGGATTGCACAATCCGCAACTGGGGTGTGGCAGCCCTTACCAGGCCGCTGCCCCTCCCCCCCCTCCACTCGCTGCTCAAGGTGCCAGAGGGTTGTCAGACCCCTGACCCTGCCTAGCACTCTGAGGCAAAGGTGGGGGTGGAAGGGAGGACTGCTTGTGTGGAGTGCATGTATCTGTTAATGATCCTGAGCTTTTCAGTCTCCCTCACCCTGCTTCTTCATACTTTCTGCAGCAAACTGACGCTGCTCATTGCAAACATGCATTGCAAACCAGGTCACTTCTCACACATTTCTCTGTCCCTTCTTGAGCACTGTTAGATTGAGGCCTTTGAAGCAAGCTCGCAGGGAGTGTATGAGAACACAAAAATTATGAGTCCATCAAAAAAAACAAACCCCCAGCTTTTCCTAAGGCATTTGTAAGGAAGAATGTAGGGACATTACCATCTGACCCGCTGATTAATTACGAAAAGCCCTAAGCGGATACTGTTCTGTTTGCCTTTGTTCCAGTGATATTGGAGAGACATACACATAGACACGTCTCAGCAGTAGCTAGTATGGGGGTGTTATGACCATCTGGGGTCTGTGCCACTGGGGTCTGTGCTGTGGGAGGGGGGTACAGGAGATCCCTGCTTGAGCAGTGTGGGGGGGGGGGGGGGGGAATCAGGGGGAAGCCAGGCAGCCACTGCAGGGCCTTCAGTCAGTCAGGGCTCCAGCTAGGGAGGAGAGAGGCAGGGCCAGCCCTGCTCTCTGGAGCAGACAGCTCAGCCCAGCCCAGGGCTGAAAAGCATGATGGGATGCTGGGGGACTCTAATTTAACTTAAACCAGGAAGGGATCTGGGACACAAGTTGCATAAACAAGTTTGACTCAAATCAGTTAAATCTGATACTATATTCAACCAGGTTTATCTTAAGCCAGTTTTGACCATTTTGAAACTGGTTTATGTGCACTGAACTTATGTTCTGCTGCAGGTTTACACCAGTTTCTGATCACTTAAAACAGTTTATGTGTAACTTCTGTCCCTAGCCTAAGACAATGTCATTCTTTCCTGTTCCCTCTCTCTTTGGCTTAATGAATATTGAGTTTTTCCATGCAATGCCAAGCAACTTCAACAAAGCAGCCTCCACTCTGGAATACCACTTAAACTTCCAAAAGAATTAAGACGCTCATTTGGGACGTGGGATCTGTATGTTAAATTACTCTCAGGCATCTCTGGTTGATGTAGAAAAGGTAATGTAGAACTTTCCCAACCAGGGTCAATGCTACATCCAATAGGATATTGAGTAAAACAGGAATTGTAGCACTATCTCCCTTTGCTTTTTCTGTTGTAGTTTTGACTGTAATACTTGGAGTCAAAACTCACAGATCAACTCCCAGAGGCAAAACATGATGTAACATTGTTTTTTAAATCCTGCTGGGTGTCAGGTCAAGTTGCTCAAGACTGTCAAGATTCAGGAAGTTTTGTTCATGCCCAGAAAAAGAAATGTAGATGTGTATGAGAGAAATTGGGTACCTAGGAACCTTACACCCTCCAGGGCTAGGTGGACATTTTGTGGATCTAAATTTTGGACTTGTGACCTAAAGTGCCTAACCTTCCTTCTGGATTCTAGATCTTAGTGTCTTGCTTTGTTTTTCCCTGAGTTTCTCAGGTTGCTTCCTATGAATTACTGAAATGTGTGCTAACATGTGCAAAGCCACAACTAATTATGATGTACTGATTAATTTCCCTAGACAAGTGTGGCAGTTCTAATGAATACTAATTTTCTTCCTAGGGTGGGAGCTGTTGGCCAGAGATATAAGTTTTCTGCATTGGTAACAAGGGTGGAGGACTACTACAACATCAAGCCACACATTCCTGAGGTTGCACTGACTTGTGTTAGGAAAAAAAAATTCTAAACAGCTGCAAATTAGATATTTATTTTTTGTTAATTAAAATCTCCTTTTCAGCTATGTTCACATTGACATTATAACAAAAACAACAGAAATGAAGCAGATTTTATTGCCAGCATTTCTCTTTGAAGTTATACTAGGTAAGATATTAGAAACAGCATACTTTTTACATAAAATAAACTGATGAGATTTGCAATTAAACCAATTTCCAAGAACAACAGATTTATATAGTAATATGGAACTTGTCACATATGTCATCCTCCCAAATGCAGATACTTTGGTTCTTTGCTAAAATTTAAGTCTGGAGTTAGAATAAACATATCCAACAGATGAAACTGAGGGAAATTTTACTGTAGCCTTAAGTCATGATTTTTTACTTTGTTATGTAATTCTGGTCCAGACTGTCAGAGAACAACCCCCCCCCCTCCTGTGAACATGTACACACACACACACACACACACACACACACACACAGCCCTCAACTACAGATGCTGTTTCATCCATGGTTACGTGCTATACAATATCATGCTTTAATCAAATGCAATGATATTACTACAGAAAGTCTTCTCACAAATGACGGGTCAATTTCCAATAAAAAAGAACCTAAAATGAGGGGGGATGTGAGAATTTAAAACTGAAATTTCAAGGATTTTAAGATTAATTTTATATGTAAAGAAGAGATGCATATCTCATGGTTACAGAGTACCCCTTTGATAACTTTTGGCAGTGACAGCACTCTAGGAGAAAACATTTAAATCTGCTAAAAGTCAGCAAAACTCCTCATCTTGAAGAGAGTCATAGTGCTGTCCTGACTCATAGAAGTATGTTTGGGGCCAGTTTTCTGGAAAGGTAAGAAACAGGCTGTCTTTTAAATTGGGTAATTAAAGATCAGCAGAACTCCCTTGAGGAAAATCTATTACAAGAGAATCTAACAGTATAAAAAGAAGGAACAAAGGCAGTGAAAGTGCTATGCTGCTTTGTTGGGTGTTTTATTTAAGGAGGTGTCTGTAGTGGGTGAATCTTTTTCTGTTGTCTGTGGCATGATTGAATAAGTGAAGGTCATGTTAATGGAGTATGAAAACTTGTCTTTTTCTCACTTTTTTTCTGCTTGGCATTGTACCTGTACACACTAAATCTATTTTTTTTTCTGTTTCTTTTTTATACTTCCTTTTGGGAAACAAATGAGCTCTAGAGTCCTGACACCTGGGCATGCAGTGCTGTGCAGAAATATCTTACCTAGCCAAATGAGCTAGCTCAAAGCATTATAGCTGGCTTAGCTCAAGGTGCAAAACCTTGCCTTGAATCGGGGTTCAGTAGCTTGAGAAGATCTCTGTGCTAATGCATCTGTAATGCTTCCAGTAACTGATTGATTATCTCAATGCTGCACTGCATTGTGTAATACAGATATATTCAGTTAGTTTGCCTTAATAACCACTGGCCATAAAAGATGGGGAAAATTGCCATAGCTCTGAATGGCTAAATAAGACTTGTTGAGAAAAGTGGACTGTGGAGCCAATCCAGACCAGACTTCGGGTCTCCTGGAAATTCTCAGCCTTCTGTATGTGAATATTGGAGGGTGAAGAGAACCCTGGAGAAATTTTGACTTTTTTTTTGTTTTTGGAATATTTCCCTGATGGTGTTTTTCCAGCTTGAGGGAAGAGTAATGCAAGTAATATTTCACTTTTGAGAGGGAGAGACAACTGTGACTTTCTTATTTTTTTGTTTTTATGAAAGGTAAACTTGCTGCTAAAGACATTCCTGTGATGAATAGAAGTGGTAAGATGGAGAAGGGATAGTTCTTAGAGAATATAATGTGGAGACGGAGACCTGGGAAAGAGGAACATGAAGTAATATACAGAAAATGTAAGATAGAAGTGAGAGAGTTAAGAGAAAAGACCACAAGCTCTTAAGGGCTAGAAATGGGAGAGAGAGAAAGAGGAAAAATAAAGAGAAAGAATAAGAGAGAAATGTAGTCTTTTTAGCACTGAATGATGGATACAGGAGATAGATAGCAATTACTTTAGAAAGAGAAGCAGGGGTAAAAGAAACAACAATTACTAGCCTTAGGGCTAGAGTCTGCAATAAATCTTTGTGGGTGAACAGGATGGGATTCCTGCTGACTTCAAAGGGAGGAATGACTTAGCTTTCTCTTAGGTTTACACTTTGTCTACTTTGTTCTGCACAGTTAATGTAGCCTATTATATTCTATATTGAGATGAATTAGTAGAATGTATATTCAGGTCTGACCTCTGTCCATGGGGTGTTCTCATTATGATTCAAGTGGCTTTGTACCCTCTACCTTTTTTCATATTGGCATGGCATCTGTATGAAATCATAAACTGGTTCAGGTCTACTTGAAGTTTGGTGGACTGGTTCAATTGCTCCTTCTAAAATAAAATAATAAATGTGTCCAGTTCTGAAATATTTACATTTTTCTCAGTGTCTTTGAGGCAGAGGGAGGTTTTAATATAGTATAAATTAAATTGTGGTGTAGTGTAGCTAAAAGCTGGCTTTGGTATTCTTGGAAATTTGGTATTCCTAACATATGGTGGATTCTTAGTCATTCTTGATCTAATACCCTTGAAGGACACTTAAGAAGTAACCCAAGACCTTTTGCATTATTTGCCCATAGGCTTTTCATTTTTATTTCTATTTATTGAACTTTTAAAAAATTTAACCACATATTAAAGGTAAGAGAGTTTATATCTGTGACTAAGGCTTTCTTCTGAACTCAGATACATAAGGGCTTTCTTTGTGACAAAATTACATTGAACATTTTAGTAAAGTGTACACCTATGAATGTCCCACTGGAGTTGTCAGGAGGTGTGAATGCACACTTAAGGGGTAAATTCAGTCCAGGGGTAATATAATAGAAAATGGTGCCATCTTAATAGACTGAAATGTCATCACTGACTTTATCTCAACCTAAAACTTCTGACTCATGTGAGTAGTCCCTAATCAGAGAAAGTCACCTGAGTAAAAAAGTGGTTCAAGACTAGGTCTCTATTTTTTCCTCAATGTGGAATTTGTTTGTGTTTATTGATGGTACTTCATTGAATTCAATGGAGCTATGCTAATTTAGATGAGAATTAGTCCAACATTACATTTAAAGTGTCTGTCCTCGTAGATGACTGCTATATCCTAAAGAAAAAAATGTTAATATTCTTCACAAAAGTTCTTTTTTTCCCTAGAAAAAATGATATAATGTCAGAGAACATTGAATTAAAACATCAAAGAACCCAAATAAAATTATAATCAGACATCTATAAGTTCACTCTTTGTAATTGTCTATAAATCTCCTGGGTAGGCTATTTTATAATTCCTCAAAGACAAAATTAAAAAAAAAAAGAAAAGAAAGATAAAATAGGCAAAGTATTATCTTTTTACTTAGAGAAAATCTGATCATGAATATGGAGATTTCATTAACTTTGCTTAATAGTCTACCTTGACATATGAGGATTCATACAAAGTGATAAAATTTACAAAATATGTGTGGGGGGGTGGGAATTAAACCTGATTTTTGCAGTTTATATGATACGTATCATGCTCCACAGATTATATTACCTTTTACAACAGAGAAATAGAGATGACATTAATGATACTGGTATGTTACCTGAGGGATATAATTATTTTTCCAGAATATCATTTCTTGGATATAAATCAGTTGCCATTACAGTAATTGCCACAACTAAAGTTTGGTGAGTTCTGTTAGTTGAAAGTCAGTCATGGAATTGAAATAAATATTAAGCTTTGCATAGTTGCTAGTCTTTAGAAAAACAGTCGTCTCCATTAAATGAATAAAAAGGTATTTCAGAAGCTTACAAGCAGAATCCTACATCTAGAGAATGTGCTGTTTTTCAGTGTGATGGTATGACATAACATAAAAGAACAATTTGATTGACTTTTCTTATCTCCTGTGGATTTTTTCCCCCATTTTAGCTGTACTGGAACTTCCAGCAAGAACCAGTAGTGTAGCTGGCGGTGGAGGTGGAGGGGATGAACAGGACACCAGCCCCAGGCATCAGAATTTCCCCCTGGGAGTCTTTGGTATTGCAGGGGCAGCCCTGAGCTACCCAGCCATAGGAGTCGGGTAGTGCAGCCCCACACCTAGCAGCATATCTGGCGAGTGGTGAGTGGACTAGTGCTTCCCACTGGAGAGTTTTTATCACAGTAGGCTACAGCAACAGCAGTGGTGGCAGTAGCAACTACCTTCAATGTGCAGAGAACTTGGGCAGGTAAGACATCACTTTTCTTCCCTACTTCTACTGTGGTCGGCATACACTCCGACCAACCAACCAAGGAGCTGAATGCACTTGCTATGCCCCCACAGGTAATTGGGTATTCTTGTCTGTGATAGATTTC
>NW_017728995.1:10924771-10940170 GCF_001723915.1 Gavialis gangeticus
AGAATTTCCCCCTGGGAGTCTTTGGTATTGCAGGGGCAGCCCTGAGCTACCCAGCCATAGGAGTCGGGTAGTGCAGCCCCACACCTAGCAGCATATCTGGCGAGTGGTGAGTGGACTAGTGCTTCCCACTGGAGAGTTTTTATCACAGTAGGCTACAGCAACAGCAGTGGTGGCAGTAGCAACTACCTTCAATGTGCAGAGAACTTGGGCAGGTAAGACATCACTTTTCTTCCCTACTTCTACTGTGGTCGGCATACACTCCGACCAACCAACCAAGGAGCTGAATGCACTTGCTATGCCCCCTCTAAGAACACTCATGAGTGTTTTATTCTGGTCTAGGAAACCACAGTCCCTAGATTAAAGGGTTAATACAATGGCATTTAGCACAATTTTCTTGTCTGAAAAGCGCAATGTGTTTTTATGTATAACAAATGATAACAATTGGTGTTATGTACACAGAGTAAGGAGTACAGATCCCTGTGTGCCTCTATATGAAGAATATATAGTGAGAAAAATAGTCTGTGTTCTTTTGCAGGCTTCATTTATTTAATTTATATGTGAGACAATACTGTTCTCTGCAAAATATCAGCCTACAAAAACATGCAGAATGTTTCTAAAAAATTACCAATAACGAGTGCAAACAATCTGACTATCAAATATTTAATTTAGAAAAAAGCATTTTACTTCAAAGCTTCAGTGTACTTTTGACAAACACAGTTTTTAAAAATGTGCATATTATCATTACCTTTCCTGGAGAATAAACACAATTAACATCTCATAGGCAGCTTATAGTGTCCTCTACTTCTCTTTCAGCATGTTAGCAGAAAGTATTTGGAGGGTGTTCATGCATGTAAGCAAACCATTCTAAATTTTACACTTCAGCCCTGAGAATATTGTTATGAGTTGGGCTAAACCTCATTGAAAGTAGTGGATTTAATGGCAGCCCGTTAGTACTGATAAATGTAAGAAGCAATTAAACTTCTTTATGGAAGCAGAAAGGTGAAACAGTAACAGCTTCTATCCAAAACAGTCACAGGCCACTACCCAAAACACAAGCACGAGAGGTGTGTGTGAAGAGGTGTTTCCGAGAGAAACAGAAAAAACCCGCCGAGAAGAGGAGAGAAAAGTAGCAGAAAGCCAGGGACAGAACAAGCAGGAGGAAAGGAAGGCCTGGAGATACAACTTGTGGGTTAAGTGCTGGCTGGAAAGGACTAGGAACTGTGAGCAAAGAGGCTGTTCTCCATTCTTTGTTCAGGCAAACAGGACTTTATACTTTCTTTCTTAATAAATGAGATTGCAATCAAAGAAATACCAAACTACCACATCTATTCTTCCTCCTAACCCATATTTTGGTTCACTAAATGGGTCCAGAAACTTTTAAAAGACTGCATTTTTCAACCTCTCCCCCCACATAATTTACAGTCAAAAGGATACCGTTTTCTCTATTTTACTCTAACACCCAACTCCTTCTAATTGCATGAATATCTGAGATGTGCACAAGTAAGGGGAAGATGTTTCTTTAAATCCTTCTCACTTTACTCTTAAAGAAATTTTTATAATCTGTTCTGATAGCTAGGAATGAAACCGGTACATTTGAATTTAATGAAAATGGCATTACTTGATAGAATGACTTGAAATAAAAAAATGCCCAGCAAATCCTTGAGTTATGTTCTTTATATTTTTCTTGTTTCTTATCATTAGCCAGAGGGAAGGTCTGAAATGAAATACATTCTCATCAGTCTCACTCTGACAGACCACTTTTATCAATTGCATGCTGCACTTGTATGCAATAGATCAGTATGTGTGAACTTGACACTTTCATCACATTAGCTATGACTCCTGTTGAAATGGTGTCTACCCTAGACACAAAACTATATACTAAAATTACAGTGTGAGCACTGATTCTTGGAGTTCACTGAGGAGATAATCGAATAATATTCTGTTCTTTACCTTCAAAAGGAAATTCCATCACCATTTGGAAAGTAGGATAGCAAACAATAAGCATACGCCTTTGTTTATTTGACATGCTGATAAGGATGATAAATTACTACTTTTTGTTTCTTTTTAGCTTAGAAGAATTAAAATAGCAAAGATGACATCATCCCTGTTCTATGAAATGATTCACATACAAGCAGGAACTTTTTCCCTCTCTGATTAAACTACATTCAGGAAGATTTTCCTTCCTATGGAATGTTTTTGGGTCTTTCATTTTTATTGGGGTTTTTTTTAGGTTGTGAGGCTTTTGCACAACCCAGGTATTCATAGTTTCATAGTTTCATAGTTTCTAGGGTCGGAAGGGACCTGAGCAGATCATCTAGTCCGATCCCCTGCCATGGCAGGAAGAGCACTGGGGTCAAATGACCCCAGTAAGGTGGTCATCCAACCTCCTCTTAAAACCCCCCAGGGTGGGAGCCTGCACCACCTCACTTGGAAGCTGGTTCCAGACTCTAGCCGCCCTGACCGTGAAGTAGCGCCTCCTGATGTCCAACTTAAACCTTCCCTCTGCCAGCTTGTGACCATTGTTCCTGGTCACTCCTTGCGGCGCTCGGGGGAACAGGGACTCCCTGATCCCCCCTAACCAGTTTATAACAGGCCACAAGAAGTATTAACTCAGGGGAAAACTCTAACTTGGGGGCTGCTATTTTTTTTCATTGTATCTTTTTCTGCTAGCTCCATTCTGAGACTGGGGCAAAAGCCACTCCAGTTAATATCAAGAAAACTGTGATTTGAGATTGATGAAGGTGGCTGAAATTATCTCAGAAAGCCAAGTGTTTGATTCAGTTTCTGTGAATGTCTCAAAGGCAGTTTTCCTTTTGGCTTAAACTGACTTACATTTCCAGTAACTCTAGATGTTTTCTGTGTGTGATGT
This sequence comes from Gavialis gangeticus, assembly GCF_001723915.1. Classification (NCBI taxonomy): domain Eukaryota; kingdom Metazoa; phylum Chordata; order Crocodylia; family Gavialidae; genus Gavialis; species Gavialis gangeticus. The sequence goes on from NW_017728995.1 coordinate 10,927,641, forward strand.
AGGACCTGTTCCTTCAATGAATTATTTAGTGGTACAAGAGTTCACCACTAAAGAACTCCATACAGGAAGGAAGAGCTATGGTTTTCACCATTCTTACCCCTAACAATTCTAAATTAGGCTAATTCAGTGAAAGTCTCCAGTATTGTGCTGAATTATTTTTGGCACTATTCAGAAATTCTTTTGTTTTAGACGGGCAAAGCTCCTGCTGGAAACAATGGAAAATTTATGAGTAAGGAATACTAAATACATAAACCAAAGCAACTTTTCATTCCAGGATGCAGCCATGTACAACTGAGATTATCAGAAATACAAAGGGGCTTATTCAAATTAAATGTCTGATAAATGAAGACTAGTTTAAATAAATAAATGCCACTAAAGCTACTTACCTTAGTCTCTGCTATATTAGCTGCAGCAATGGCTTTGAAACATAGGCAACACATAGGGGAAGCATGGGGGCCCCCCCTGAGAATGGCCGCCACTGAAGCTGCTGCTGGCTTCTGTGGGTGGTCGCCACTTGCCACCCGCCCCCTCTCGCTGCCAGTGTCACTGCTGGCATCTGCGGGTGGTCCCTGCTCACCGCCCCCCCCCCACCACTGACGCTGTTGTCCATGGAAAGTCCCCACTCACTGCTCACCACACCCCCATGACATGCACAGCAGCCATAAGTCACACTTACCTTGAGTACCCAGCTGTCCCATATCTATTGAACACTTCTCTGCTTATCCCCAGTGGGACAGTGGAAAAATAGAATTCCCTATTTAAAACAAGATATTAAAAATGACCAGATAAAGGGGCCGGCCTTAATCAAGAAGATATTTTCAGGTTCTTAATGTCACAGCATTTTATATTAAAGTAATTATTTGATAAAACAGAGTGTATGTTTGTGTAAAGCAAGTGCATCAGTCATAACCGTAGAACCCAGGCTAGCAACCTGTCCGTAACAATCTTATAACACAAAGTGCATGAAACGTGTGTCATTTGCATAACAAAAGTGAAATATTTGACAGGAAGCCAAAATAGTATATTTTGCATGGTGAAACTTTCGTTCTGGGTTGTGTCATTTCTAATGTTATTACTAAGGATTTATTGAAATAGGTTGACAGTTTGGCATATTTCATTGACATTAATGCAGAGTGTATAAAGCAAAAGCAGTATAGTATAGTCTACCAATGTTTTTATTCAATAAGCCTAACTTTATTGAACAAAGTCCATCAAAGTTAGAAAAAAATTGACTCCATTTAACAGCTTCTAGGAAATATGTGGTTAATTGACAGCAAAGAAAATACAACTGGGATGAAACCATAAAAGCTCAGAGGAAGCCAATACAGCATAGGCATTCACTTAAAACACTCTGCTCTTAAAATAAAGGGTATTTGCTATACCATGGAGCACTTGCCTGCTATGGTAGTGTGGAAGTGGACTGTTTGTATTACTGCCTGATTGAAGAAACAATGGATCTCCCAGTAAATGTCAAATGTGTGCATGCTGAGTAGGTGGCATAATTAAAGGGGCAAGGAGTTTTGAAATGACCTCTTGATAAATGTCACACTTAATCACTAAGATTTTCAAAAGTTAGGCTCTTACCTCTGTAATCTATCATATAAATAAGTTGTCTAAGAGCTATTGAGTACCTGGCATTTTTTATAATCATTCATCTTTTAGGTGCTTGTATGTTAGAGGTGTTTGTGAATTTGCCATCACAATGATTTTTCAACACGAAATGTAGTTTCTGCAAACTTGGAAAACTGTCTGGGATTTTCCTACAGGAAAATCAAAACATAATAAATTTCATCCTTGTTCAAATGGAAGCATGTCACTTTGTCAAACTGAACCGCAGCATTTTGTTTGAACCCAGTCAGACAGTCAGCTACGTCTGTGTGAAGTGCCACCATCCCTCATTGAAGCTGTAGTGTTTGTGTGTCATAACCCTGCTTTTGCTTATAGGCAAAAGTACTTTCCTGGACTCTCCCCTGATGAGCTAGTCTCCTATCTCATTGGATGGCTTTTGTTATGCAACGGTTTTTATTTCTCTCGTGCTTTAGGCTAGGGACAGACATTACATACAAACTGGGTTAAGTGATCAGAAACTGTTTTAAACCTGTAGCAGAACATAAGTTCAGTGTACATAAACCAGTTTCAAAATGGCTGAAACTGGTTTAAGATAAACCTGGTTGAATGTAGTATCAGACTTAATTGATTTGGGTCAGACTGGTTTATGCAATGTCTGTCCCAGACCCCTTCCTGGTTTAAGTTAAACCAGAGGCCCCAGATTCCAGATGTTTTGCAGCCCTGGGCTGTGCTGTCTGCTCCAGAGAACAGGACAGGAGCCACCCCTCTGCTCCCTAGCCAGACCTTCATCAGAGACTGCAGGCACAGCAAGGTTTGTCTGGTTTCCCCCTGCCTCACTCTTCCGTTTTGGCTTGCTGCTCAAGCAGGGATTCCCCCCTCCCTTCCTCCCTCCCATCTTCCACAGCATGGACCCCAGCCCCATGGACCCTAGGCATGTGGTATGCTAGCTAATGCTGAGAGGTGGTTGTGTGTCTCCAATTTCACTGGGACAGGCAGACAGAACAATGCCCACTTAGGGCTTTTTGGAGCTAATCAACAGGACAGCCAGTAGTATCCCTGTGTTCCTTCCTGGGAAAAAGCTGTTTAAGAAGAGCTTGAACTAATGAGAGAGGGTTTTGTTTTGTTGATGAGCTGATAAACACTGTGTCCCCTGCTGGCTCCCTCCCCTGTCAGGTTTGCAGACAGTATGAAGAAGCATGGAGAGGGAGATTATCATCAACAGATGCATGCACTGCACACCTGCCCTTTGCCTCAAAGTGCTAGCCCAGGACTGGGATCTGGCAATACTCCTGCCCCTTGAGTAGCAAGTGGGGAAAAGCCTGGGACTGTGCAGGCCAGGGTGGGGGTTTACAACCCTCCCTAATCAGAGTGTCCTACCAGAGCCTGGCCATCCCCCCCACTCCTCAGCTCAGCACTGTGGAATGGGAGGGAGGGGTGCTCCAGCACTCCATGACTTCTAGCCTGAGCCACTGCAGGCATGTGCCTGCATTTATTCAGTCAAGAGGGAATGTCTGTTCAGTTGCAAACTGTTTCAACCTAGGCAGGTTAGACTAATCTGCAAAGATTGAGTCAATTCAGGTTCAGGTTTTTGACGGTCTGTCCCTAGCCCCTAAGAGTAAGTGGCATTGCTTAAGAAATTACGTTGCTAATCCTGGGTTCCTTGCTTTCTGCCCATATTGTTCATGAAGGGATTAAATTAGAATTCTAAGTATCCATAGCTGGTAAATGATTAGGGTCTCATAAGGCCTGAAACATTGACTTTAGGGTTTGAAGTGGCTGGAAAGTAGAGTTCAACGTCTCATTGAAGGGCTAAGTAATGGGGAGATCTAAGTCTAGAAGTGTTTGAAGACCCAGAGCTATGAACTAAACTAAGCTCAGACTCATTTGGCTTAGACAAGTATTGCTGTATTATAAAATAATTGTCCTGTAACAAATAAAATATAGGTACGGATGAGACTAAATTAAACAATACAATAACACTAACCTTTCATTCTATGCCTCTGTTGTTCTTGTTTGTATCATAATATCAACTGTTTTTATATTCTTGTTTATTGGTTAAGGCAACTCATGCACAAATAAACCCATTCAGGATGAACTGTGTGGGCCAAACCCATCCAGAAATAGCTCTGACGTTTGTATTCCACTGGGTGTGCAGGTGGGTTGAGATACTCGCTGTTTGTCTAGTGGTAGTTTATGAATTATACATCAGCTAACACCTAAATTTTAGAGAGCACTGCACGTATAGTAAGTTTAAATGAGGAAATGTCTATGTGACATGAGTCAATTAGAGGATTTTTAGGGATAAGCATTAAATTAATTGCGACTGTGAGAAGTCAAATTTGAAGTAGGATATTTAATTTATTTCATAATTCAGAACACTTATTGTCATGTTTGAAATAGGGAAATGTAGATTATTCTAATCTGTAATTATATTAAGTGGAGTTAGACAAAAATTTTATGCATAAGAAACTTTATATCTTTTATCAGTTTTTAAAAGGTGGAAATACATCACTTTCTTCCATTAATATTTTAAAGACTTTGTATGTGGTTCTTTTAATGTTAAATAAGGCTGCCACCTACCTTAAGACACTGACTCTAGAAATAGGGGCAGAGAGAGTAATGTCATTTAGTGTCTCCTTAAAAGGGATTTACAAATACAGGCTCAATCCTGGGATATATCAAGGGATCTAATAAACATTGTGTGGGGGGCGTCTTAAGCTCTATGGAATCATAAGTGTTGGGTAGGACAAAGTATCTCCCAAGTGCTGAACAACATCTTGTAGGATTATATCATCTGTGTAGCTTCCTCAACCCATGAGGATATATTCTTATATTTAGGGCAAAATATATTTAAGGTACCAGGAAGAGCTGCTTATTTTGTATTACCAAGAAAACTACAGTTTAAGGCAGGGGTGGGCAATTATTTCAGTTAGCAGGCCACTTAATGAGTTTTGGTGAGCTGTCAAATGTTGTACACAAAATCTTTCAGAAGAGATCATTTTAGCAAATTACAGATAACCCCCCTGCAAATCATATACTAAAAATCAAACAACTACAATAACATTTTAATTTTATTTCAATATATATATTTTGCCCTGATTTATGTTTTTTTGAGTAGTGTATAGAGAGGCAACTGCATAATAACTCAAAATAAAGTCTTCTGCATGTTGTGTGGGGTGAGTGGGTGTGTGTCAGGGGGGTAGGTGTTTGTGTGTGGTGGGTGGGTGTGAGGGGAGGTGAATGTGTGCATGTGTGTGGAGGGGACTGCCCATGCACTAGGTCCAAGGGGCTGGCCAGGGGTCGGAGGAGGGAGGGAGGCAGGGGTCTTCTACAACAGAGCTCACCTGGGCAGTGTGGTGCAGCTGCATTCTACTGCCCCATATCTAGCCCACACAGTGGGAGTGTGGTGCAGAATGTCCCAGGCGGGAGTGGGTGGGGCTTAGTTCCATCAGGAGCTCTACAGGGGCAGCCACAGGCCAGGTGCAATCAACTGGCAGATTGGAATTGGTCTGTGAGCCATATTTTGCTCACTCTTGGTTTACAGTTACAGAAGCAATAGTAACAGCAAAGGTAAAATTCCCTTACACTTTTTCTAGGATAACAGTGGACACCACTGGAGTTGAATAGTTGTGGCAGAGACACTTTCAGCCATAACAGTAACTGTTAAAACTTACACTATTTAGTAACTGATAATTCCATTTTTGACTTTTTCAAGGAACAGAAATCTCAATAATTTAACCTGGTTTTTATATTGTGATCACAGGCATAGGTGGTGGAAGGCTGGGACTAACAGAGTTCAGCCCCTGCAAATGTGGGGGCAGTGGGTAAGGCCATAGGGCAGCCCAGCCACAGGCTCCAAGGGCTGCAGCAGGGGTGGGGAGGGACATGCATGCAGCCAGGATCGCATCCTGGTGTGTGGATCACTGGATTCCCAGCACAGGAGGCAAGTATCAATTGATTCTGTAAAGGGGAAGGTGCTGGGGGGAGCGCAGATTGAGGCCCCCATGGTAAGGGAGGGACTGCAGCACAGGCAGGAGCAGGGATTAGGGTGAGTGGTGCCCCAGCCAGGCCAGGTGGTGGGAAAATTAGAGCCCAGGTGGCTCATCCAGAAGCACAGGGTGGCGGGGCTTCTACCTCTGTGCGCACCTCAGTAGAGGCCTGGAGGCTACATGCCCCCCACCCCCCAGTCTGTGTGCAGGGTGGAGGTAGCTGCTGCTGCACACTGGGCTTTACTCCCTGCTGTAGCTGCTCCAGGAGAGGTATGACACCACATGCCTGCTACCGCTGGGCTGCACTGCACTCTCTGACCACCAGGTGGTGGGATGAACATGGCAGTGCACCGCTCCTAGGGCAGCTGCTGCAGGGAGCAAAGCCCAGCATGCAGTGGCAGCCGCCTTTGCCCTGTGCACAGATTGCAGGGGCACATGGCCCCCAGGCCTCTACCGGAGTGCATATAGTGACGAGAGCACCCCATGCCCCTGGACAAGCCACTCAGGCTTCAATAGTCCCACCCCCTGGTCCAACCAGAGCCCCATTCATCCCAGCCCCTGCTCCTGCCTGTGCCCCATTCCCTTCCTCACTGTGGGGGCCTCAATTTGCCCACCCCTTTCCCCTCCCCCTGTCCCTTCCCCCACAGACTTCCATGCTGGGGGGGTGGCGGGGGGGGCGGGGCGTGTACACATGCATGAGCATATATACTCAGCCCCTCCAAATAATTTTTCTCCCTCTGCCTATGGACACAGGACAACTAACCTTGGAGATATAATATGATTCAGATTATTCTATCTGAAGTTGCAATATATAAATGAGGGTATGAGACACTTTTCCATGAAAAACAACCAGTGCTTTTACTAAACCAAGGATACAAAGGTAGGCTAGTGGTGGTGATGTTATTTAACTTATTTAGGTAACTAGCATTTAGGTTTGCATGCTAATTGACAGGTTAGTTGCAATTAACATTGTTTCAGATAATGTGAGTGTTAATAACATACGGCTTTTAATTAGACCTATTCCACTTCACAATAAATGATTAATGACAAAATATTTAGGAAAAAATTCCAGGTATCTTTATTCCTGGCTATCAGCTGAACCTCACCTGATGTGTTAGCTGAAAATTGTTACTATGTTTTAGCCGTAGGTGGGTGGCTTTTTATCATTATTTGTTTTCTCTCTGCATTTTGTTTTGAAAGAAAACACTGGTTAGTGTTTTTTCTTATTCCTTGCCCTTGTAACAATGTTTTAGTTTCCAAGTAAGTGGACAATACAAGCTGCATTTTTCATTTGGCTAGAATAAAATACTTAATGATAGGCCAAAAACAGTTTGGGGAAAATCTGTATCAAAGGAGTCATATTTGTTCCAAATACAACTCCATTTTCACATCAAAACCATATAACAGGTGAATATTTCTATTCACCTCTACATTCCTTACCTGTATTATGCAAGTCAAGCCTACAAAGCAGTGGAGATGTGACAGCTCTAAATCTTTTCCCCAAAATACTTGGCAGAAAGTGTGTATTGGAATATCTAATGTTGGCTCTGTCACCTCTCTAGCTCATAAAGGCTCCATCTGAACCAGAAGGATGAGTTTTTCCAAAGTGTTCACTGTTGTCTTAACTCTGCCCTTATTTACTGACATGGGAGCAAAAGACAGGCCAATGCTAGCTGCTTTTGAAAATCACAGTCCTTGAACAATGTTTAAAACCACTTGGAGCCTTAGAAGTTTTAAAATGAGAACCCCATAACAAAGGACAAGTTCTGGGTGAAGGCCTCTGCCCCAGTCCAGGAGGGCATTTTCCTGTCCCATAAGACTTCAACTGAGCTGATTTAAATATTTAATGAAACCTCATCTGTTGTTTTATAACCACCTCTAAAAGATGTGTTTGCAATAGAAAAACTGATGGCCCATAAGTTATGTATCTGCTACTACAAGTTACTACTATAATAAGTTAGATCAGCTGGGATAAGATAAGCTCTATACATCCTTTTGGAAATATGGCAAACATAATGATGATTAATCACATTCTCTGCTGTTGTATATATTCATGTCTGAAAAAAAATCCTGTTACTTTTACTGTAAAATGCCAACTGGCATCTTGTTTTCATAAGTGTTTCCTAGAATGCATTTATATTTAGATATGCAAACAGAGTAAGGCATAAATGTACAATGCCAAGAAATGATGTTTCCCAGTTGTAAGTCCTTTAGAAGGAATGCCAGCTCATGCCACAACAAGATTCATATGTTCAGGATATTTGGCTTCCTTTTCCACACTAAAACTTAAACATGTGTTTGAATTCAAATAATTTTAGCATGCGTATCTGAATAAGTGTATGAGACTTATGGTTTTATTTGATTAATGGTTTATTTTCCCTCCCTGTAATTCTTTTTAATCTCTTTTTAAAATAAACACTGATATTTAGACGGGAATATTTTCATCATGATTCAACTATTTGACTATATGCCCGGGAGGGCATGATTCAACTACCTAGATTATATAGATAATTAGCTATTACTCAATAAACATTGAACGCTCATTAAGAGTTATTTTATCCAATTGGAAATAATATCAATTTTAATGTTAAATTCAGTGAAGTTACTGTAGACATATACCAATGTGTAAACACAGAGTTTAGTTCTCAGGGTGCAAGCTCAAATGTCCTTTGTACTTATATATAATCAAGCAGCTTTACTTAAAAATGCTGAGAACTAATAATTAAATAACACTAATTTGTATAAATACACCAGAGGAGAGATAGCAAATTATTTTATTCTCCATTTATTTTGCAATAAGTATGAAAAACTGACCAAGTAGATTTATTGCTGTTACTAAAACTGTTGGTGGAGGACACCTAGACAACTCATAATCCTTTGGTGGGTTTATGATTGTTACCCTGGCTTAAGAATGAAAGCAAAACACAAGCACTGTGGTAATATAGGCCATCCCCTTGCAGACATATGGTTATTGAGTTTTTATATTCTTTTGCACTAGGTGTGTAAGCCCCTGGCAGATATTAAAAAAATGGCACTATTGGGATTGGAGGGATTTTTATATTGCATCCCAAACATTGCACCTCTGTCCCAGACCCAAGGCTGCCCCAGCTCCCCAGAGGTTCCAGACCTGGGGCTTGTCAGGTGATTGTTGAACCTGGCCCCAAGAGATTCAGGTCTTGAGCTCTCCTGACACCTGGGACAATTGTTTCAAGCCCTGGGGCTGCTGGGGTGAGTCTAATAATTAGCATTTCTTGGATCTGGCCCTGACAGTCTCAATTAGATTTGAGATCCAGGACTGTTGGGGTCAGTTGATTGTCAGATCCAACCCCTTGATTGGTTTGAGACCTGGGGCTGTCAGGACCAGGTCTGACAAACAGATGATATTTTGGTCCACATCCTGGGACGGCCCAAGTGCGTGCATGGCTTTTAGAAGTCTCGAGGCACCAGGACCCTGGGACTGGGGAGCCTTTGTGGTTTGGGGGAGACAGAAACATATGCAGTCGCAGTGTGAGTTGTGATCTGGCTCCCCTCCAGGCACTGCTTGACCTTTATTACAGTCTCCCTAGTATAGCCTGTCTAGTAGGTGTGGAGCACCAGGAGTCTGTGATTACTCCAAAGCCAGTTTCCCATCCTGTGGTCTCCGTGCCCTTAGACATCTAAAAAGCACAGCCCTTTTCCCTGCACCTCAGTATTTTTAAATGCCTTGCAACTGTGGGGGTTGTCGGTCAAGGCAGGAAAGGTTGCTGGGCTTGGGGGTTGCCAGGTTCTTGCCAAGGGGATGGCTCCCCCAGCCAAGGAATCTTGCAACCCACTCTCCCAACAGCTGCTGTTTGGCATTGAGATAAGGACTGTCCTAGTTTCAGTTCCTAGCCCTTGTTCCCAGACTGATGATGATGACAAGGCACAAAAATGTTTCACATTTTTTGTGAACTAAATTTTTGGCTGGTTTCTGGTGTCATAAATCAACTGAAAATATAGCAGTATTAGTATTTATGGTATGATTAACACATTAATTGAACCATAACTACAATATGTACCAGGGTCCTCAATCTTGCTGATTTTTCTGGCTTTTCTTCGCTAGTAAAATATTGGTTCCCATTGTGTTCATGTTATATTACATTTTGACTTGAGGGTCTGCTTTTAACTGGAGAAACTAAGAAATACTTTCTTGTACTTTCCATGCTGTTGAGAACATGTTGTTTCCTTTCTTCCCAGCCATATTAACTATATAATAAGTAACATATGATGGTAGCAACTAGATATACACCAATAATAAATACCTCAGCTCTAATTATAATTCCTCCACTGACATGCTAGGTGATTTTGGCAAATCACTTAATCTTCTAATGCCTAAGTGTCTCCATTTAAACAGAGTAACAATTCTTAGTTTACAGGGGTGTTATGAGGATAAATTAGTTAATTAATATGCCTACAGACATGTAACATGCTCCATAAAGAATAATTTTTTAGCAAATAAAATGAAATTTTATTTAGATCAGATTTAGAAATTTTATTTTTGGGTTGTCATAATCAAATATCCTGTTTCTTATCCCACAGTTAATATTTAATTTTTTTTTCATTGGCTAGGAAGCTCTCTCTATGGAAAGATCTAAAATGATACAGCCAATGTTAATTCTGTACTTGGAACTAAGGTGAACTCAAACAGCTTATGTCTTGATCTGTGTCTGGATTCAGATACATGAGCATTTGAAGATGTGCTGGGATATTTGGTTCAGTTTTTCTAAAAAAGCTTTGAAATTTGCATTTTGTTCCAGGTTTGCGTATCTTAATTTTTAGCTTATAGCAGCAACTGGGGAGCAATGACAAGTACCCAATGCATGAGACCTTTAGTTCCACTGAAGGCAGTGGGGGAACCAGTTTATGCTTCTATAAAGCAGTGGAGAATCAGATCCAAAGATCTTATTCAGCTGACATAAAGCTTTGAGGCCTAGTTCTGATCTTACACTAACCCAGCAATCATTACCATATATTCTGATGTATAAGACAAACATTTTCTCCCTGAAAAGGGAGGTAAAATTAAGGTGTATATTATACATCAAAGCTACATAACAAATAATTGAAATTATTGCAATACATATTGATTAAAATTAATCAAAATTATTTTAAAAACTTTCCCCCTCAGTAGTATCCTTTTAAGGGATGTACCTTATATTCAGAAGCATCTTACACAGCAGAAAATATAGTATGTAAGTGTCATTTCATTGAAGTCAGTGGCTAGTTAATTTGAAGTACAGCTTAATTTCTAGTCTTAATTTGAAGTACATCTACAAAGTAAGTTGAGCTAAACTTGTGTAAGTTATGTTTGAATTATTCCTTATGGCATTAAAAAATACTCCATCTGGAATCCTGTCCCCATTGAAGTTATTAGGGGTTTTACTACTGACTTCCAATGGGACAGGATTTCATCCTTTATGTTTAGCACTGTGCTGTCACTAACTTGTACCAGTTGACAAACTTTCAGGCAGAGTCATGAACTCCTGTTCCTTGTTTTGCAGCTTCAAATTAAATTACTGCAAAGGATCACTGACATATATCAAAAACAAGAATGCCATTTTCAATTCATTGCTCTGCAGTCACTGAAAAATGAGTCCTGTTTTGGCTGTCTGTTGTTTGGAAGTAAGAAAATATAATGCTGAAGCAGGTCACATATCTTCCACTTTCCTAAGGGCCTTATAGAAGCTAAGCCATGTTGTGAGCACATGGTTGATGATATTGAGTGGCTCAATTTCAGGAATCATTGAGAAGTTCTTTAGCAGTTGCTGTCCCTTGTCTCTGGGAGCTGGCGGGAGAGTGACAGTAGGTATCAAATAGCCACTGCTCAACCAAAGTTGACAATGCTTTTCCCTGAAGAATTTGCAGAGATTTGTCAGGTGGCAAAGGCAGCTGCCCGTATCACATTTTGGATTCATTGCTTTGAGCATTGACAAAACAGCTTCTTACCAGCACTGCAGCAGCCATTGTCTGAACTAAAGGATGCAGAGTTGTTGAACTATCAAACTATTTCAATGTGCTGTCAAAGACTGATTTCCTAGTTCTAAACAATCACTGTGGCATGTTCAGAAACTGGATCAGCAGAGGGACTTGTTATTCACAATAAAAATGCAACCTATAATCCTATCTCCAAGGTCAACAGTTGGTTCACATGCATGGAAGAAAACAGTTTTTGTTCTCATTAGAACCGTTTAAAATAAAGTCCAGAATTGATTGGGTGAGCCTTGTCTGGCCTACTTTTGCATCCCATTGAGCACATCTACAGCTGCCTCTATGGCACTGTTTTGGAAGTACTAAATGACAGTGCAGTAACAGCTCATACTGAGTCATGCTGGTGGTGCAGTTATTTTTAGCCATAATGTCACCATAGCAACGTGCTATAGTGAGTTGCTACAGTGACGTAGCTGCGGCGTCACAGTTTGTGCCCTCCAATGCTATGTCACCATAGTCTGTTGCTATGGCAATGTTGCATCTTGTGTAGACGCACCCATTATGACTATGAAACCTAAACCAGCCAAAAGTTTGTTCAACTTCATTTGCCATCTCTGTAGAGATCAGTGAAATCCTATTCTCCTGCTCCCACTCAAGAGGACTTCAAGGGCAGACCAAGTACTTCTTGCATTTCTTACTTCTCTTTGGGAAAATCAGATTAGGTGGTCAGTGGAAAATCTGCTTTCTCTCATTTTCTTGCCTTCAAGGGAAGGGGGAGCAAGTCTTTAGTGGATAAATATCTTCATGGATATGGATAAATATCTTCACTGGACCTTAGATTGATATAAAACCTGAAGGCAACAGTAGAAGAATCTGCGGGGGTCTTGCCATTGGAGAATGTGGAGATGCAGCCTTCTGTTCCCTGAAAAAGCTTTACCATCTGAACTATTTAATGTAACGACAGAAGATAAGGAATAATTAAATTTCCTCCTAAAGATGAGAGGTAGCATCTCCCCTTCCTGAAGATGG
>NW_017728995.1:10945170-10956226 GCF_001723915.1 Gavialis gangeticus
AAGCTTTACCGTCTGAACTATTTAATGTAAAGACAGAAGATAAGGAATAATTAAATTTCCTCCTAAAGATGAGAGGTAGCATCTCCCCTTCCTGAAGATGGGAGAAGCGGGGAAGGAAGGCCATGAAGCTTCTCCACATAGTACATATCAAGGTAACAGAGCTTACTGGCTGGGTGGAGTTATTTCCTCAAGCATTACATAAACAAAAGGCATCATTCTTTTCGGGTTGAACTCTAATTTCCAATTGTTCTGAAACAATGTTCTTTTGATCATCATCCTTTTAGTTAGTAGTTTCTTCCTCTCATTATTTCCTTCAAGTTTAACATTTTGAAAATCCTCATTGGTTCCTGCTTCAAATGGAAATAGACTAAAGTGAATAAAAATGGAATACATTTGAAAAGCTACATTGTCAGGGACTTCAACAAGCTTCACTACAGCTTTTCACTCTATGAACAAAGGGAAAGCCACAGTATTCATTTCTATGCACATTTCTGTGAAGAGCCTACAGAGCATGTACAAAGGAAAGGTTAAAATGCAAATTACTGCAAGCCTGTAAAATATAATGGCAAAATTGAAAATATTACCTGAATCTTGGGCTAATCTGAAACCATAAAAAAGGCTGCATTGCTAGCTAGTTTTCTTTGTAAGTGGTAAGTGAAATACTTCAGGTACTGAAACTGAAGTTGCAGCTGAAAAGATCCTTCCTACTTTGATGCTTAAATTCATAGCTTCTCTGCACCTTCAATCAGTGCAATACATTATATTTACTGTATTTGTGGCCTTCTCGCTGGCCACAGACTGGAGTTTAATTGGTTTGTAAAGGTGGGGAAAATCCATGTTGATTTCCACAGGAATTCTCCCTGATTTAAGAACGGCAGAAGGCAGGAGAGCGGTGCACCAACTGAAGCAGAGCTACTTAACTTCTATGAGCAACAGCTAACTTAATCAGAAATCTTATGCATCTCTGATTTAGTAAGTCTACAAGGTAAAACTCTACTCTGCCTTCCGCCTGACTTCAGACTACCACAGCTAACCACTTCTCTCTGATTTAAGAATATTATACAGAAATGCTGAAGTGACAAATACAATAAGCTTGGATTTCCTGAATAAGAAAGTAGAAAAGTCCCTGTCCCTTTTCTAACAGTTTAAATGCAAATGGTAGTTTCCTAAAATCCCAGGAATTTAGAGTCATCAAGAAGATATTTCCAAAACCAGGTGGTGGTGATAAAGATATAACCCCAAGGACTATATGCTCAGTTCAAGTTCTCCTAGTACAAAACATTTCCTGGCTCTGTTTTGTTGTACTAACATCTTTTTTTATTGAAATACAATGCACACAAATAAGAATTAATAATGTATAAATCTCATACTGCAGCAGGGCTGTAACAGAGCAATGATAAAGAACTAATATAAACTGAAAGATTTCTGCATCATAAATTCCACAGGTATAATGCTTTATGATGGATATCCTATTTCTTAAAATAAATGACTTAAATAGGTAAGCTTAATGAAATAACAATGATGTCCTTTAGGCATTTGTATTTTGAAAACCATGATTTGGAACATTTTTTTTTCATTAAAAGTAACAAATGGCTGTTGCATGTGTCTTATCTTTCCCTGCCAGGTTGCTGTGTGCTAATTGTATAGACATCTGTAAATGTTCAGCAAATAAAAAATACATGTGTGAGATGCACTTTCTAGAACATATCATCTGAAAATGAACACAGCCTAGAATGTCTTCCATCCATCAGAAGAAAATGCAACACTCTTTTTCTTATCTCCCAACATTTTCTCCATGTCATTTTTGCCTCACTCTGCTGCCCTTTTCCAATAATCCCTGTTTGTATCCGGTTGTCACGGAATTTCCTGTATTTTATTTTCTTTAGTATCAGCAGTAACTAGCTCCTGTAATAAAGAACATAATTCAGCTTGGTTTTAAATAATATCTATAACCCACGGATACAGATTTATGTGTTTCAAAAATGCCTGTAATCTTTTTCTTAACTTTCTCATTATCATTGTAAAAACTTTCTGCCATGCTAGGGATTAACCAACCAATACCTGGCCTTCCCCAACAGCAGTGGCTGGTCTTTGAATTGCCTAGTATGTTTCACCAGCAGCTTTTTCTCAGAAATACTGGTCTGGGGAAGTTCTGTGCATTTCCTAAGACATGCCTTGAGCGGCTGCTCCCAGGTCTGAAAGGTATCACTGTTTCAGTAGTGGCCATCCATTCACATAGCAAATCATAGAGGAGGATACAGGTACATCAGATGTGCACAAGCCCCCCAGACCGCTCAGCATGTCCTACCATCTGCCACTCGTGTTGGGATCTGGCAAGACATGCCAGGCAGCCTGAGAGGCCCATGCAATGGCAGCAGAGCCTGATCCTACCCTCTGTGGAGCACTTCCACTCCCGCAGCCCAACACAAGCCCCTAAGGCCGCCTGGCACATTCCACCAGATGCCGGCACCAGAAGCAAATGGAAAGATATGCTGGACAGCCTGAGCGGCTTGTATTGGGTGGCGCGTCCTGATCCTTCGTTCTATGAAGCCTGCCTACCTGTGCACGGATGGGGGAAAATCCTGCCCCCTAGCACAGGGCTTCCTCCAGCTGGGCAGACTGCAGCTTGGGCGGGGGCAAGACTGGGGTGGGGGACTTTGTTCCCCTTTCCTCCCTGTGGATCAGAGGCAGAGATTCACAGGGTGCACATCTGTGCAGCTAGCCTGGCCAGGCAAGCATGGCAAAATCCCCCCAAGGCACAAGGCTTCCACCAGCTTGGTGGGGGCTGGGACTGGGGTGGGGGAAACCACGCTCCCATGGAGGGGGATAGCAGAGTGTTGGTGGAGTGTGCCAGGTAGCCAATGAGGGATGGCCCCCGCTTGGCTGCTTTCTGGTGCCCTCAGTAATGTCTGGCATGCTGGGAGGTGTGTGAGAGCATCCTCCACATCCTCCTCCTTTTGGCCTTAGCCAGTGCAGGCATCAGCTTGTCTTCCCCAACCAAAGAGCTGTGTTCATGACTTCCATTCATTAACAGTCCAATTTACATAGCTTAGAGAAACTGCAAAGATTAGATTGATTCCCCCTTGGGTTTTTTGACTATCTGTACTTAGCCAGAAAGACAAGGGAGAGTGAGCTCTACAAGAGCAAGGGAATGATGCTATGTAGGTTCCTCATTATTCAGAAAGAAGTTTAATTCAATGGGCTTCATAGTAACAAAAGCACGCACTTGACAGTGATGTGTATGGTTTCCACATTGCTGTATTCTGGGAAGGAAATCAGCTTCTGTTAAAATGCTTCTTAAAGTGGAATTGACTGGAATATTTAACTCAAATCTCAAAGTATAAACACTAACATTTACTTGCTTTGATTTCTCAAACTAGCCAGGCCTGTTAAATTAAAAGTAAAAACAAACACAAAAGCAACCCCACTTCCCCAACAAAATACAAAAACAACACAAGGAGCACTATAATGTTTCAGGGCCTGTCCATGCAATAAACCCCAGCATATCAAGGGAACCTGTCAGGGAATAGGGTCAGTGTTTTAGTTTGGTTCTTGAAAAAGTCCAAGCTCCTGTTACAGTACATTACAATCTATACATTATACTATATTGCAATCTTCCTTTAACTAGACTCCTCAACTTATCTATATTTATCTGTGTTTAGGACCCTCTATTGTCCTGTTAACCATGGGGGTTTGACCTCCATGTAACACCTGTTCTAATTGTTAGCCCTTCTTCAGCCTTACCAATTGCCCCGTAATAACATTTGCAATTGAGTTTCCATTATAAACTGCACTTTGTCCTCCTTAACTTCATTGCTAAAACCCAGAAGTGGCTTAAAAGTGATAGGTTAGGCCTGGGACAACCTTGGTAAAACTTTTTTCTGGCAGAAAATTGTACCTTCAAAACCCACATGTTCAGAGTCCTCTTCTAACATTAATTGTCACTTTGTCAGAACAAAACGGCAAGTAAGGGAAAAACAACCTATTTGTTGGGTTTGCTTCATTAAGGTCACAGTACTTGGTCAAATATTGTTGATTAAAACTTATTTTATAGATAAAATCTGTAAAAGCTATTAACTGCAGCAGAAAGTAGGTGGTTTAAGTGAGCTATTATTGGCTCATTGGAAACTGAATTGCTCAGACTGTGCAGATGGCCAGGAATGCAGCTGTGCAGCTTGGAGAGCAGGATCTGGCTGGTAAGTCTGTAGGAGAAAGGGGTGTGGGGGAGGGAAGGTGTGTGGGGTCTCAGATCAAGGCCCCCATGGTCTGGGGAATGGAGCAGGGGCAGGGGCTGCCCAGCCAGAGCTTTGAAGATGACCTCAGGGCTGGGAATGGGATAGAGCTGCAGGCTGCTCATCCAGGAAAGGCTGGACTAGACATCATGAGATCCCTGCCAGTGCTACTTTCCTATGATCCTATTATATTGGCTGATGGTGAGCAAGATCTCCAAGTTAAGTCTGCTATAGGATGCGTGTTTAACAAAGGCCTAAAGAAAACAATTTCCTATAGAATTTCTTCCTTGTATTAAGAAGGCTTTGAGAACCTCTAGTTTGGACTGTCTCATGTTTCATAATCAGAAATATTAAGCAAATGTTGAAACAGTAGCACCGTGTTGCCATTCTAATGAATAATGATCAGATTCTGATCTCAGATCACTAGGGGAAATTTATAGTAATTCCACAGTTATCACTGAAATTACTCCAGTTTTACAACAGTGCATCAGAAAGCAGAATTTAACTGTTAGTTCAAATTAATCTTGTACCAGTGCTGCTGACTACAGCTTAATGTGATAATTTAGACAAATAAAGATACAATTCATTATTAGTCAATTAACATTAATGCAAGTATAACTGCTAATTAATTTAGGAACAGAAAGGATCTGTGTTTTATTTGCTTTCTATTTTGGCCTAATTACATTTCTTTAATGCACTCAGAAATTAAGGGGTAGACTAATAATACCATGGTGATAATACAACCATTAAGAAAAACTGAAAGTTGATGTGAAAGGCAGGAATGGATCAAATACCAAACTCAATGATTTCATCTTCAGCTACAAAATAGTATTTGCATTTGAAAAATGATAGCAAAATGTTAGAGATATGAGGAGTGCAGGGTTCATTTCACATGGTATAAATAGAATATTTTTGTAAAGTACAAGAAGGAAAGTTGTAATAATCTTCCAGTGCTCCCTGAATAAAACGTGACTGACTTTATTAATGGAATTATTTTACAAGTAGCTTGTCAAAAAATGTTACAGTGATGTTGAATACAAAGCAACATGTTCTCCTAATTTTAATAAAATGATATAGTAATATTGATTATTTTAATTTTACTAGATTGTTTTAGCTGCTACAATTAGGTAAATTGCCCTTATTCCAAAAAAATTATCCAGTATGAAGATTTGAGAAGACTATAAAATAGCAAGAATCCCAGTATTAACAGCTTGAATTCAAGTATTCTATTCAACTGGAAATATAACACTTCAAATTTGCAGAAGTCGGTGGAAAGACTCCTTCCAGGACTGGGCTCTATTTTGGATATCACTTAAAGAAAATATTTAGATTGGTTGTAGAGTTAAAAAAGTAAAGTTTATACATTTTTATCAGGCAGGCTTTTGCTGGAATTACGGGGTGTTTTATGTGTGAGCTGAGTACAGTTAATCATCTGCAACCCAGTGTCTCTAATTAAAATGCAATTACAAAACAATTTTTAATGCTAATTTTAACTTTTGAATTCAATTATCAACCTTTACAGATGAACCAGTGTGGGAAATCAACCAGCAAATGTCTCTTCGTTTTGCTAGATATCAATAATACTTTCTGCGCCATTACCGTACATAGTACTGTGGTTTCAGTGCACATTCATTATACCTATTATAATAAAAAAATGCCAAAAATTCAGATAATATTCAGAAGGCTCATGCTTCAGAAGCATGTCATAAATAAAAGTTTAGGTAATTAGGTTTGAACTTAGAATTAAGTGCAGTAGAGTTGTTTGAGTTTTATTGGTAATTATCACCATGAATCAGATGTTTTATAATGGAGAATATTTGTCATTTTGTCAAAGGTTAGCAGCATGCTGGGACATTCTTCTGAACTTGGATCTAGTGTTCCATGAATATTTCAATAATGCTTCAGTACCAGCTCCGTCTGACTGGTTTAGGCCCCAGTCCTGTAACGTGCTCTGCCTGAGAAGCCCCTCATTCAAAGTCCTACTGATTTCGAGGATTGACCTACATTGCCCTGATAGCAGAATCACGGGTATTAGAAGGGGCACTTTATTTCTGCTAATCACTGCCATGCTTTATCTGTGCAGTGTGTTTTAGCTGATGCACAAGCTGCTCTCTGAATCAGTTCTATGTAAGCTTTTTATTCCCATGTGTTGCAGAGTAGGGCTGTGTGATGCTTCAGTTGCTGATTAGATTTGGAGGAGATTCGGCGCAATTTGGTGGCTGAATCTCTGAATCCAAATCAAATCAGGATACCAGTTAAAAAGTCTGAATTGATTCAAAGCAAATCAATTGGGAAAAGATTCAGAAAAGATTCAGAGATTCAGGCAGTCCCTGCTCACCACCGCAGGGAGCTAGACCTGGTCTCTGTGCTGTTAAGTAGGGTGAGGGCTGAAGAATGGGGGTGGGGACCATGTAGGGGCTCCCACCTGGCCCCATCCCCTGCCTTCTCTCCCAGCCTCCAATCCCCACACACTCTCCCAGCCCCATCAATGGCTGCTCCGTCTCGTCCCAGTGTCCCAGCACTTAAAAAAAAAAACAACAAAAGTCCTACACTCACCGGTTGCTGCAGTGCCTGTTGGGGCCTCTGGGGACCCATGGCAATACTCCAGTCATAAGAAAAGGAATTCATTTTTATTTAATCTCCCTTAAAAATGATCTGAGAGGGAAAAAAAAAAAGGTATTGTTTTTGGTTTCTTATGATATGTAATATGTGAGCAGTTTTAAAGGAAAAGAAGCTTTGTTATGCTTGTTTTCCAAACTAGAAATTCAGGTCTCCTTTCCCTTTTTATTGTAGGACTAGAACAGGGGCAATGGAGTTTTATATCTTAATCCTGTGGTTTCCTGTACATATGTGGTATAGATGAATCTCTGAGTCTACCAGAGCTTTCCATCAGGGCTTTCATGGAGGACTCTAGGGGTGGAGATTGCACCAGGACTCAGGATTCTATTCTTGACTTTGCTGTGGTCTCGCTGAGTTATCTTGGACAAGTCACTTCACCTCTGTTTCTCTTCATGTCTCCTCTTCATATCCCAGACTCTCTGTTTGTCAAATGAGCCATTTTGTAAACCTGATGGCGAATTCCTAGGCATTATTATTTTCTCATTAGTATTCTTATTATTCATATAGGACTAAGGATTTGCCTTAATAACCTAATTTATTAAGATATTATGCAATTGTTATTTTTTTCCTCACGTAACGAAGAACTATAGTTGTACCGCAAAAGGAGTGAGATTGAGGTTAGCAAGGACAGCAGCTCACAAAAGGATCTTACTTCAGAAGTAAGGCAGTAAGGGAATTTAAAAGGCAGGGTTGCAGTGAGTTGAAGGGTAAGATGACCTTCCGCATTTTCTCTTTAGCTTGTTGCACAGCAGAGATGTGATGCTTGGTGTCTTTGGTTTTCAGAAATTTCCATAAACCTTTACTTTGAAGAGAGAGGTACAGGGCATTGTTTATAGCACTTCTGCGTTGTTTTACTTTGGGTTGCCTGACTATAATCTTGATATTTCATGTTGAATTTTGGTGTTTGAAAAACTCATTTAAAACTATGATCACCATTTTATACAAATCTCTGCCCCAAATGGCTGTGGAATTTCAATTTTTTTCTTCCGAAGTCTCAATGTGATAAACTCAGAAAAGAGACACAATCCCTTTATTAAGGTGCATACTGTCGTCCTTTGCTGGGAAAAAGAGCTAGATCAGAGAAGTAACTTAGGCACCTAAAGTAAGTATAATTTGTAGTTAGCTCCAAACACTTGCTTAGATACTAGCTAACACAGAAGGAGCCCAAACTTGAGCACCTCACAGTTTGATATTAAGTACCTGGAATTCTGCTTCAGAGAGTACCTTCAGCTAATCCAGACTAAGCATCTTGGCACTGTCTCTCAGTAAAGCTTGATAAGGGTTCAGAAATGAGGCATTTTGCTGCCTAAGGCCCTTCAGGACCGCTCATCTGTTAGTCACTCTAGAAGAAAGGCTAATGTGCACATCAGTAGGATGGGCTCCCTACACAATCCTGTTGTAGCTACGTTTTTTTTTTTTTTTTTACAGTGCAGCTACCAGAAGGTGCTGGTGATGATGCCTTCCACTATTTATATAAACCATTCAGTAAATAAGAGTCATCACTCAAGAAGTGGGAGACCCAAATGTAAAAGTCTAGTTGCCTAATATGCAAGCAAAGTAAATATTCAGCTAGATCTAATAATGGACTTACATGTGTGCAAGTTAGGGCCCCTCTAGATGTTCAGATCAAGACATGATAGGATCTGATGCATGATCCATGCAAGCATGCCGCCAGTCATGCCATGTACATCGCAGGAGGTGTGATTGTGGGATCCAGCTGCAGCAACACAAGGTGTGTATGTATGTGTGTGGAGGGGGAAAAATTACCTTGCTACATGTGCAAATTAAAGCATTATAGAAACCAGCTATAAAATTATTACACATTTTTCAGCTCTAACTTTACACCTGGATGGACCTTTTAATGGCATGATAGTTACTTTGCACATGTAGCTGATCTAAATTAATTGCAGAAATAAGTAGTTAATTGTGTGATACATGTAGTGTGTAGAGAGGGCAGACACCACTACATTTAACTTTCTGGCACCTTACCCTGAGTACAATCCAGAATGCTCTGTGAGATACTTAGGCTCCCTTCACAATGTATGGGGAAAGGGAATGCAGAATCCAAACCTGCCAGCATAGTAATCAGGCAGCTGCCTAGAGTTACTCAGTGGGTAATACTGAGCACAGAGACCATCCAAAATTGTTTTCTTCTCTAGAGATGCATTTTGGGAAGCTGGCCCTTTAAATTTGACAAGGACAGGCCATTTTGTAAGTGATTATTGTTTGTTATATGTCCCTGGCTCTCAGTGAACGTGTGCTCGCATTTCCTGTTATATTCCTCCTATATATTTCCTGTTCCTGTCCATAATATTTAGTGGTTTCTCTAACATTAGTCTACTCTTAGCTCTCAAGAATATGTTTGCAGAATTTTATTTTGTTTTATGGGTTGTTTTCTTTGCTAAATCTAGTTCTTGCTGGAGCTAATTTTCCCACTTGTTGAATAAGGATTACAAAGTTTATTATTCCCAAATCAGCTACAAGGTCACTTTTGCATGAGAAAAGCCAACAAGTAAGATGCTATCTGTTGAATAAATTTTGCCTGCCATTCAAGTTATTGTGCATTATATTATAACATTATATTATTAATATAGAACTGCTGTAGAAGTTTGGGTCGCTCCTTTCACATATTTGGTTACAGGATTTGGAATTTTTTTGGCCATTAATTCATTTTATAGCTCTGTCCCTTTTTCTGGAGCTGTGTTTCTTTTTGAATGGTGGATTAAATTATCATTAAATTAAATAATCCTATGGTAGATTAAATTATCATTTTTGGACAGAGAGCAATTGATTGTATGTATTTTGCTAAATAGCACTTGTATAGAAAAGTTGAGTCTCCTTTATTGCTATTTGAAATGACATTATCACTTTAAAACAAAGCATTGTTTTCAAAACACATCTGGTCATGGATCACAACTTTGCTTTTGCTAACCCAGCTGGGATGACATTATTTTCGCACAAAAGGTTTATAGTAGGAATGACTTTCCAAGGTTGGAATTAGATTAAATAACATGTTATAATTTATTAATGTTGCTACAGCAAGATGTTATTTTTAATATGTTCAGATGCCTTTTTATTTTCTTATTCCCTTAGAGAGTATGCACAATTTTTATATGTTGTACTTTCCAAAGCTATTTCATATTTTTATACTTTTGATGGTGCGTTACTTTCTGTTCTTCTGTATGTGTTTCAGTGATACAGACTAATACATTTTTATGGTAGCTAATATTAAGGTCCTGTCTTAACAGCAACTTTATAGTATATTATAATAGTAACTTGGATAGAAGAATCTAGGAAGTATTTTTCCCCCTACCTTGTTCCTTACTACATTTTCTTGAGTACCTCAGTAGTATAACTAGTAGGCCTTATGAAGATGCTGCTACAATAGTACTAGCTACTAGCATTTTCAGTGTTTTCAAATTGCTAATAGGAGGCAAATACTGTTACATAAATTCTTCTAAGTTAAGAACCACTTTCATATGTGATTTTCTAAAATGTGAGATTAGTAAAGTTGATTTGCTTACTGACTGCTAAACATATGGAATAAGTAAAGCCAAGTCAAAAAGTTTGAGGCTGAATCTATTCAGTCTTCTCAGGTTGGTCTAATCTGTGTTGAATGAACCAATAAGCAAGTGAACGGACATTCACTTTTGATTCTGGAAATGCAGCCACATGCCTGCAGTGGCCCAGACCAGGAGCCAGTGGGCACTAGAGCATGCCTCCGTGCTTGGCTGAAGCAGGCAGCTTTGGCCAAAGCTAGCCTGCCTACCCTGAAAGGTGTGGGGTTGTGGAGGAGATGCAAAGTTTCCTGGGATGCTAGGGAACTGGAGTAGATCTGGGACAGAAGTTTAGGCTGGAGGGGATCTTGGACAGAAGTTCAATAAGCCAATTTAACTTAAATCAGTTAAATCTACTGCATCCATCCAGGTTTATCTTAAAAGGTTTCAGTCATTTTGAAAGCAGTTTATGTGCACTGAAATTCTGTTGTGTTACAGATTTAAACTGTTTTCTGATCATTTACACTGGTTTATGTGCAATATCTGTCCCTAGCCATGGTGTTCATAGTGAAATGCAAATTATCTGCAGATGAAGTAAAGTGTCCTGCATATGCATCATTTCTACTCCCATTCTTAGAAGCATCATGCTTATGTTCTTATCCTCTTATGCAAACTGATATGTATATTAGGTTGCACCAACCTACTTTC
>NW_017728995.1:10961226-10967371 GCF_001723915.1 Gavialis gangeticus
ATGCAACCTGATATGTATATTAGGTTGCACCAACCTACTTTCCAAATCCTGGTAAGATTCAACCTGATGGGACATAATGTATACACCACCTTGAATGGGAATGTTGAAGAATGAATTCTTTTTAAAAACTGTTGGCTGCTTTGTGAAGTAGAAAAACAGTATCATGAATTCCACTATGGGCTGGGGGGTGCATGGGATGTCATACAGATTTTCTTGTATTTATTTACCTTGTATGGCACGTGTAGTCTTGTTGGAAAGCCAACGTTATGGTGTATCCATTTATGTTTCTTTTATCACTATATTCTTTATGCTGTGCTATCTATGTTTATCCTTATGATTTTGGACACTGCTTAGCAAAGGAAGTAAGGGATGCATACTTAAGGGAAATTGCCACTCCCATACACAGGCAAAGGAAACATTATTGGGTTGGGTACCCTTTGTCTTCTTGTAATAGGGAAATGCAAAGGCATCTGAGAGAAATGACCCATCAGCCAGAGGAATGCCAGATGTTCCAGGGAGAGAAGTTTCTAGGATGATTTTGTGACTCATGAGAATGGTTACAATGCTGATGGGGACGGAGGCTTTCTTAGAGTTATTTAGGAGGGTATCTGTGTGATGTGCCTGGCCTTTGGATATTTTTCTTGGGCTGGAGAAGGATCCAAGGCACCAGAAACCAGGGAGGTACTGGTAAGAAACTTACCAAGGTAAGGGTGTAGCCAGATAAAAGGGTAAGGAACTTTACATATTTTTTTATTCTGTCTTCAAATTTATGGTCAGTTTTCCTTGTTTAATTCTTTTGTCCTATATAATAAATCATTTTCTTGTTTTGTCTCCTGACTGGTTGTCTGTGGTAGAGAGTGATATTCAGACTTACCTGTTCTATGGAAAGGGGGACCTAAAATTTCTTTCACAACCCAAAAGGGAAGCCATCAAAGGTTGCCAGAGACTCCCCAGATGCAGCTGTGAGGTCTGGTATAAGGGCAGTGGATCTGAAGCTTATAAGGATAAGGAGTTACCCCAGGGCAAACCTCAGTCTGTTCCATGGGACAAGCAGTGAGATGGTGGGAAAAAACTTGGGGTTTCGGGGGTACTCTGTGGACGGTTTTATGATAGATCCCAAGTACAAAGCTCTTCTGAATGATTATCATATGGTTTAAGGTAGGAATGGTTCTGTCCAAAGGTTTTCTTAGATGCACATCTTAAGTAACTGTAAAGAATAGTGAGGACTGTTTAGGTGATAAATAACCTACAAGTGATCAAAAAATCCTTAATATCCAATTATGTAAATTGAGGGAACAGCTCCTCCCCCACCCCTAAGCCAAGTAGCAGTTGTGTCCTCCTACTCCCTGGGTTGATTAGGAGCAATTTACTCCCATGTCAACATCTACACGTGTTCAGGTGCATTGATGGAAAGCACCATTGGGTAGTGCCTGTATCTGTTGGTACTAGCTAATGGTGCTTTACATTAATTTGCTCCACAGTAAATGCTGTGCATGTGTAGGTGGTGATGCTTTACTGCACATCACATTAGTCTAATGAGCAGTAAAGTGCAT
Source organism: Gavialis gangeticus (assembly GCF_001723915.1). Taxonomy (NCBI): domain Eukaryota; kingdom Metazoa; phylum Chordata; order Crocodylia; family Gavialidae; genus Gavialis; species Gavialis gangeticus. The sequence continues at coordinate 10,962,780 of NW_017728995.1, forward strand.
GTGTGGTCATGGCCACTGAGAGCTATGTTAGTAGAAATAATGGATAGCACAAAAGTTTGAGAACTGCGCAACAACTAGTGTCCTTGCACATGGAATGTTTTCAGGCAAAACAGGGACAAAACAGAGATGGCAAAACTGTACACAATAAAGAATAAGCCAGAAGTGGCAGGGGCAGATCAAAGGTGATCAATTTTACAGGAAAACTACCTCATCTGTTCTAGATAGATATTGAAAAAGACAGAATTTGCAAAGAACTATTGTCAGTTGTATAATTTGCCTTAGACAAGAGCTGCAACTGGCAAGGATAGGAAAGAATTAAGGTTCACTTTAATCTTGTGCCAGTCACTTTTTTTTTTTTTTTTGAAGAAAATTGCTTCCTTTCAAACCCAAGCTGTTAGGTGGTTTACATTCAGGTAAACGGAGCTATCTTCCACCTCTATTGTAAGAAAGGCTTCCATAGTAGGTCAATAGAAATGAGGAATGAGCACCTTCTTGAACAATTTCAAATAAAAAAAAATCAGCAATCACTTCTCCAAACCCTAGCACGAATTATCTTAGGGCAGAGAACAGATCAATTTTTGTCAATAGCTTGCAACTCTGTCACATGAGAACCATATGTAGGAAGACTAACATTTTGGAAATCCAGATGACAGTGTAGACAGAATATAAAATCAAAGTTTCATATTCACTATTGCTTCCCTTTGTTAAAGAACACATCTGTCTTCAGTGAAAAGAAGACTGAGAAAATATTATTTTTATAGTACTACTTAGCACTGAAGCAGTGTTGGGGAAATAGTTTTATTGTTTCCTCCAAGGTTATGTCCTGCTACAGGATTGTCTTGCCTTATCTCTGTGATGTGTGAAAAAATACGTATTTTGAAAATAGTGCATTTACTGTCTTAGTATGACAGTATTCAGACACAGGATAGAATACAGAACTCAGATGATAGAACTAAGGGATTCATAAAGTGCACAGCATAAAATAATCACTTTGGGATATGTTAGCAAGTAGGTACTAAACACCAGGATATAATGATTTAGCTTGCACATTTGAAAGGTGGTGCAATAAACCTGATTTTTCCCAAGAAATGATTGCTCCTTGTCACCATTTCAGCCACTCTAGCAGGTCCATGTAGGTACTTTACAAGTATTTTATGTAATACCCTACAGGTATGAATTCTGCTGTGACATGAGGTTAGGGTCACTTATTTTGTAACAAGTACAAGTAATAAGTCTGGCAGGGAAAAAGCTATTTCTGTGAAAGATATGGAAGAAACACAATAACTGCATTCAAAGTCTTAAGAACCTGTGCAATGTAGCCTCAAAGTAGGGCTGGCAGGAAAATTTTGTTTTTCCCCCCCTTTCCATGGAAAGCTTCAAAATTTCAGAAGTTTGAAGTTCTACATTTGTGTGAGAATTTTCTTAAATTTCAAAGTGGAAACCAATATTTTTTCATTTTAAAAAGAAGAAAAGGGACTGTTTTAATAACTTGATTATTTTTTCAATACACGAAATGAATCAAAACCATACATCTCTCATAAAAAGATTTGGATGCAATTATGGGCATTTTTCTGTGAAAAATCATTTAACTGACAATTGGTGACCAGCTCTACCTGAAAATAACTTGCTCTTATAATGAGTATGTGTGAACCAGTAACGTTTTCAGTTTGTTCTCAGCAACCCTGGTGAAGGGATCTGTATGAACACATAAGTATGTGGTCTACTGTAAGAAATATCTCTGAGATGTTACTGATAGTATCAGAATTCAGCAGCATAAGATTTCAAGGAGCAGATGCAGGTAGAGAAGCCTTTAGCTGTGTACTTAAGCTCATTTGATCTATAAGCTTCTGTATTAAAGAAGGGCACTTGGAAAATAATAATAAAATAAAAATGCATTTTCCTTTGCGTCTTTATAATAGTGGGCAAAGTGATATCTTGGTATAATTAAGATCCATAATTTTCCATATTTTATTTTCTTTACCACTGAAAAGAGATTCCTTTGGGTAGACAATATGCTTGTTTCTGTATACCTTTACCTGTTACTGTATTTTAAAATGATTGTGTGTATGTATTTTGGGGTTTTTGATTTTTTTTGTGGGTAAGATCTGACTATTCTGTGTAGGGGTGAAGAAAAAGTCACTGAAGTTAGGGAAGTTTGTAGTGAAACACTAGCTATGTTTCCCCAGTTAGTAATATGCTCCCCAGATAACTCATAATGAGATATCTGAATCTTTGGAATTAATAAATGTTCTTGAAAAAACCATTATGTAATGATAAAGATAGCTCTCCAGATATTGGAGAAAGTAGCAAGATTGATGGGCTGTGCAGATGCTCATGCTATTAAAAAGACCTTAAAAAAGTAACAGCTAGAATTGCTTGGAGTGGGTTGTTTTAAATTAATGCTTGACTTTGGGAAAAAAAAATTGATGCCCCCTAAGATAATTGAAAGAGAAAACCAATCAAGAAAAAACAAACTAAGATTCCCTCAGGGAGAAAACCCCAATCTAAAGGAATTCTTTATATTCTGTTTCAAAAGCATTGAGACCCTTTGCTTAATAGGGGGCTGATCCCGCTTTTACAGTTTATGAAGTGTTTTGCCTTTCACATGAATAGGATTCTCATTAGTCCTGTAAAATTAAAATGAGAACAACATGCTGAAGTAAAAGACTTACGTTTGGTTCTGAAAAAAAATATAGTGCAGTGATTGTAAACCAGGGTGCCATGACTTTCTGGGGTGCCGTGAGATCCTTTTAAGGGTAGCACTGGCTTCTGCACAGTATTAGCACTTTTATGTGCAAACACCTACGTGTGATCACAAGATAAACCCAGAGATTTCCAATAAGAACCCATAGTGGCAAAACCATTTTGACCTACTGTGGTTTTCCTGAGTTCTTTGCAACAGGAGAAATGCTCTATTATTTTTCCATAGTCAAGAAAGGAGTGAGAACTAAGAGCTGGCATTTTCCATGGGGCGCCTTGAGTCTAAAAATGTTGAGAACCATTGGTGTGATGAATTACTATTGGGGCACAGACTGTTTCTTGTTAAATGTATTCACAAGGTCCAGCACATTGGACCTCCATCATGCTACTGTCTTGTAAATAATAAAAATATCAGTATCCAGGGGAAAAGTAACAAAATGTTAATACATTCAAGTAGAAAGTATTTTTTTTTCATTTCCCTAGTACTTTCAATATTTTGACAGCATCTTCCCAGGGACATATATCCCAGTACAAACATTCCTGGATTATTTAACTTCCAGTAGAATCAATATGCTTGCTTGCATAAATGTTTAATCTCTGCATATGTCCATTGACAGCACTTGTCAATTAACCTGTCCCCTTTTGCACTTTTCATGGTCCCTGATTTTTTTTTTTTTTTGAGGCTGAAATATTAAGGTATAGTTTGCAATCAAGAAAATATGGCATCAGGCTCTAAATAGAGGAAAGGTTACGAAGAAATGTAAAGGCACAGGTACTCTTGAGAAGCTGAACTGAGTTCTGCAGCAATAGGGTTAAGGTAGTTAAATTGGGTAGTCTCTTCTTTGGCTGCCTCCCCAAAATCTAAGGGCAATCTTAATTTGTATTCATTTCCCTTTAGATTAAGTTCTGGCAGTGACAGTTGAATTTAGTCATGTCCCCACACTCCTGCTAGCTTCGGTATCTCCATCTATTTTTTTCATGGTCAGTTTTCCCTAATCCAGAGTGGTACTGAAGGAAAACCATCATGATCAGATCCTACCAGTTTAATTTAAGTCTTTCCTTTTTATTCTTTGTTTTTCTTTGCTCTCTTTCCTCTCCGCACCCCCTCCCCACATTAATTAATCATTTGGTTGGGCAATTTTCTAGTAAGAGCATGCAATGGTGCCACAATGGATACCGTTTAAAATTAGCATTTGCCAAATTCATCACTCAGTACTATCTAAAATCATAGGCTAAGTGTAGGCACTCAAGAAGGCTGAGGTGGAAACACTCTTTCGAGCTGTACTCTAAGCACCCAAGGTTAGGTCAGGAGCAAGCAAAACACGTTAGCCCTTGTCAGGGGAGGAGAGGAGGCTCAGATTCTGCCTGCATGGCCCAAACCCAGCAGGTGGGGGCTCTCACACACTTTCCAGTGTACCCTGCAGGCTCTCTGGGCTACTGAAAACTCCCAAGAGGAGAAGAATGGCTGAGCCACCCTGATTTGATAGCAGGGACATCACAGCCTCCCATTTGGACCTGATGCAGCAGTGGCTTGTCATGGCATACACCCTCATGATGGCCATGAGCAACCAGCTGGCTGTCCCACGCATGCCCACCTAGTGTGCCCTGTGCCTGCCAAGTGTGTGTGTGTGTCCTGGACATCTAGGTTGTAAGTGTGTGTGTCTGTCCATGCCGGACACCTGGGTTCTTTGTGTGTGTGCAAGTGTGTGTTTCTTGGGCATGGGTTCTGTATATATATGTATGTGTGTGTGTGTGTATCTGTCCTAGACACCTGGGTTGTATGTGTGTCTATCAGTCCATCTTGGACATGTGTGTCCCAGAAGCCTGTGTTCTATGTATATATGTCTGAATGTGTCTATATTTATGTTTGTGTGCCCCATATAGCTGGGTTC
>NW_017728995.1:10969944-10975253 GCF_001723915.1 Gavialis gangeticus
TGGCACCACTCAGCCCCAGTGGCCCCAGCTCCCAGACAGCACATAGTACCCAGCCAAGCTGCTCTGCATGCACACCATGGGACAGCTGTTGCGCAGGTGCCAGGTCAGGGGGGGTGATCCCCGCTGCCCCCCATACTCTGTGGCAGGCTTCTGCCACAATCCCCCAGAGACCCTGATCACTCCTGCCAGATCCAGTGAGTGAAGGGTTTTTTTTAAGTGCGAGGAGGCTGGGCCGGACAGGTGATGAGGGCAGCCATGGGGGCTTCTCCCATGCATTCCCCAGCTGTGCTCAGTGTGGGCTCAGACTCAGATGCTGGTGCTGGCAGTGGCAGCATGCTGTCATCCTGCACGCAGATCCTGGTGGGATGTGGGGCTGTGCCAGTCTCCTCTCGGGGTGCAAGTCTCCAAATCTGCACCTGGGATGACAGCAGGCTGCTGTCCCTCACCCAGACCACTGGGATTGGCAGGGACCTCAGGGATAGATCGCAGACACTGGCTAGCTACAGATGTCAATATCAGAGCAGTCCTTCTGCCCCTCTTTCCCCTCCCTCTTAGTTTCTGTTTCCCTGCAAGCCCAAGTCTGAAACATCTGAAACATTTCTGAACTGTTGTGGATGGTGTCATTTCATTTCTCTTCGACCTTGTTTCGGAGTCTTCCATTTCATTTTGGATTCGGTGTTTCGGGCACCAAAGTGGGCTGAAACTCCTCCAAAATGAAATGGTTGCTGAAATTTCACACAGCCTGACTGAGCATCCATTCTCTTCTCATTGACTTTGATGGCTTGGTGTGACAGGGCACTGGAGTGCATCTGTCCCTTTAAAAAGGCAAGCAGCCTGAGAGGCAGCTTGCAGGTGGGGAAAGAGGCCAATTAGAGGCTCATGTGACCCAGAAGAGGGCTGGGCTTGAGACATATAAGCCCAGAGCCCTGGAAGCCATGAAGTTAGGGGTTCCTGGCAGGGGAGCATAAGGGCTCCTGAACAGACAGTGCAACAAGGTAAGAAACTTTGCTGGCCTGGTAACAGGGGAAGTTGCCTGGGCAGGGATAGGCTCTTGATGCAGGCAAATGGTCTTGGTTTTATGTTAAACCCAGAGGGTTTGGGGTGCATGCCAGAGAGCGAAGATGATTTTTATTTAAGTTGCACCAGTGGTTTAGCTTTGGATACTGCTAAGGGCAGGCTCAAGGCATCCTCAGGGAGCCAGTAGCCCAGGACCTCAGCAGTGGTCTGCCTAGAAAGACCCTGAGGGTCCATGAACTCAGAAAGGAGCTTCCTGGGGACACCCTGGGAGTCTAGGGCTTAGAGAGTACCACAGCCAGAGACTGCCAGGGCAGGGGAGCCTGGTGACTGACCCCAAATGGCCCATGAGTAGGGCCAGGATGCAGGAGGGGCCAAAGATCAAAGAGGGGCCACTGCTAGACACTGATAGGGTCTGGGGCCCAGAAGCCAGGCCTAGAACAGTGGGTCTTGCCTAAGGGACCAACCAGAGTAGAGGGCGTTGGCAAAGGGACCAGTGGAAGCCAAGAAGGCAGAAACCCCAACAAGGGAAGGAAGGCCTAAGGTGCCCTGGAGACGTAGGGAAAATGAGGCATGGGATATGGTGTAGGGGAGGTTTAGAGCCCCCTAATTAGCTCTTAGGGCTGCAGGTGCCCTGGGTACATGGACAGGGTGAAAGTACCCATTTTGCTTAACAGCAGACTTGAGGACAGCAGGATTCAGGAGGGACTTGTTGGTAGCTGGAAGTGACAAGGGCTCACTCTAAGACCCATGGGCAGCTTCCCTTCCTTAGATATCTTAAGAACAAGGCATAGCAGGTGAGGAATATAGGGAGGGCACCTTAGAGTCAGAGCTGGGTAGGAGCCATATAGCCATCAGGGGGCTTGATGGCTGCCCCTGGGGGCACGGTCCTGTTACACTTGGTCATATTCAGAAAATGGACAGTGGCTGTATGCCCAAGGGCCTCTTGTATAGATAACTGCTTACAGGAGGAAGGCCACACAGGTGTCCTTATCTCTCTTTCAAAGATGTTTGCAAGAGTGATCTCAAGGCAATGAACATTGAGCTGTATGACTAGGAGAAGACTGTCAAGGATCAGAACACTTGGAAGCATGGAATGAAGGCTTCCCAGGAAAGAAAAGCCCAACATGCAGAAGAGAGAAGAAACTTTAGGAAGAATCTCACACCACAATCTGGACTGTTAGATATGAACTTCAGATGTGATAAGTATGGAAGGGACTGTTGCTCAATGATTTGGCTTTAAAGCCATACTTACAGATGTTTACTGAGCTGATAACTCTTTTGGTGCAAATCTATTGTCTTGCAAGACAGAGGTGCCTATATAAAAAAAGAGAAGAAAAAATCTAATCTGATCTCAGAAACACACCATAAAAATTTCATCTTTTCCCTTCTATTAATCCCAATATCTGGTGTTTGAATAAAACTCACATTGCTGAAAGGCATCCAGGCTTCATGTAAGGAAATCAAGAGATTGAGTATGTACTATTTCCCTTGCGATTGTTCTAATGTTTACTAACTCTCACTTCTAAAAATTTCGGTCTTATTACCAAATTGAATTAATCTGGTGGTAACTTCTAGTAATTGTTTTTTGTTGTGCCTTTCTCTGCAAGGTTAAGGGGCCCTTTAGTACCTGCTGCTTTCTCCTTTTGAAGAAGAAAGTCAAGCTATCTCAAACTTATTTTTGATAACATAAATATATGCTGCCCTTTAAGTTTTTCATTGCTGGGCATTTTCTTCTGTCTTGAATTATTTTCACATCTGTTCCTAGCACTCTCTCCAGTTTTTAAGTCTGTTTCTGAGAGCTTATGATGAAAAGCACAGTATAAGAGCTAGTAGTATTAGAAAAATGTTGACACCAGAACTGTAAGCAGTATTCCAGCGTTGCTCTCACCTATGCCATTTACAGTACAGAAGTAAAATTACTTCTTACTATATTACATCCAGTAATATATTACTGTTTTGCTATACTGCTGTGCTACTTCTCCAAGGACTATTTTAGACTTCTTTTGCTCATGCATTGTATTGAGAGCTCATATTGAGATAATGAGCTCTGTCTAGGACTCCTAAACCCTTTTCAGGAGGAATTCATATTCTGGAATATGGTCCTTTGTTATATAGGTAGGTATGGCCAGCAGTCTTTATCCCTAAATGTATGACTGTGCATTTTGATGTATTAAAATAGATTTTGTTAGAACAAGCATAGCTTATCCTATTGATGTAGACTGTATGCATGCTTATCCCACACTCATCATGATTTAATACTGCACCAATCCTTATCATTCATAGCTGTTATCATAAATAATTTTACAATTACATCCAGATCATTGATAGCAATTTGAATAGTTCTGTGTGAAAACTGATTACTATGAAGGTTCACTCCAAATGCCCTCAATTTTAATGATGATTCTCTATTAAAGTAACATTTTGAGGTCGGTCAGTCAGTTCTTAATTCACTAAGCTTGTGCTTTATTGAATATTGTTCTTTTTTTTCTTAGAATATTATGAGGCATAAACTGGAAATCCTTACCAGATTCTAAAGATATTGTACCTAATGAGCTATCATAAAGGAACTGTGAATAGCCAATCAGGATTCTTCATTTTTCATTTAAAGCGTAGAGGCATTGATCAGTGAAGTTTCTCTGATGTTTTCAGTTTGGAAACAGAAGATGTCAGTGTTTCGTAGATTTTCATAATGGAATACAGAGATCAGTTTAATATGAAAAATAACATTATTTTGACCAAAAGAAAATGCTTTATGTTGTTTTGGAGTTTTATAACCTTTCTGTTTAACCTTGTTTTGTAAAATTTAGGGTTTTTTAAAGCCATTTCAGAATGGAAAGTTGAAATGTAGTTTACAAATGTTTTGAAGTTTCTGAAGCAAATCATTTTTATTTTGTTAATATTGGAAATAAATATTTTGACATTTAAACAAATCTTTCTTGTTTTTGACTGAAATATTTCATGGTATTCACCCTAACATCATGAATACTAATGGTCCTTTTGAAAAAATACTTTTTGGCCAATTAATGTTTTTATTGGAAAAAAATTCACCTGCCTCAAAAGATGATAGCTAGTCCTTATGAAAGTGTTTTTTAAGGAAAAAAGAATCTCCTGAAAAGCAAGGGACATTGTGAATTAAGAAGTCTCCCATACAGCAATTAAAATTTTTTACATGATTCTTGAACACTGAATGAAGAGATGAATACGTGTATTTTAAGGGATTTGTAGGTTAAATATCATGATTAAAACATACCTACACAGGAGGATTCTTTGGTGAGTTATAAGCAATGCAATCCCACACGTATGATGGAAGTCACACACACATGCACACACCAATACACACACAAATACAGACTCTATAGAATGACAGAATAGTTTTCAGTACTGCAGAAAAAGCCCTGAGTGAACCATAAAATGAATACAAGCCAATAGTGTGCTTTTGTGCAACCCCTGCCCCTCCCAAAAGTAAAACAATAGGCCTGTGCAAACAGGGACGTATTCGATTTAGATTTGACCAATTCAGAGGACAGTGATTCGATTTGGAGATTCAGATCACTGTCCCAAATCAATTTGACCAAATCAGCTTTGGAAGATTTGGCATGGATTTGGAGAGATTCAGTGATTCGGCCGTACACTATAATAGGGAATCCCTGAACTACCTATAACTTTGTCATTTTTTGGTAGATTTGGATGAAAACAGCAGAAATGGTAGCCCCTTCTGAGGGCATGAGGCCTGCCATGTTTCAAGGGGATAGGTGGAGGGGTTTCTGGGAAACTGCACCTCAGGTTGCTGACAAGCAAAACACGTGACACGTGACTTTTTGTGTGTGTTAAGCCACAGTGGGATGAAAACTACAGGCATGGTAGCCCCTCTTCTCACCCTCACATCTCCACTGCAACCAGTAAGCCTCAGGCCTCTCAAGGATCTTACAGGCCTGGGCTTTCCCCAACCAGGACTGTGCAGTGGCTGGAGGTTATCAGTGTTTCCTACCCACCTTTCACCAAGGAGGTTTGTGGTCCTGGCATTTCCTGGGACTGCCATGCCACCAACAGTCCCACCCAGGCCTGACTGCCCTGGCAGGGTGAAGTTTTAGGTCATGCCCAGGATGATATGGAGTCTCCCCATATAGCCCAAGCGCTTATACCTCCAAGTTCTTCCTGGCACAGGAGCTCAGCAGGAAGATGTTCTTCCCCTGCTGGCTGGTGAGAAACTAAACTGCCACCTCCAGCTCTGACAGCAGGGCATTAAATGGTTAAAAAACTCAACAAACAGAAATAGGTATGGATGGAGTGAG
>NW_017728995.1:10980253-10994308 GCF_001723915.1 Gavialis gangeticus
CTGAACTACCTATAACTTTGTCATTTTTTGGTAGATTTGGATGAAAACAGCAGAAATGGTAGCCCCTTCTGAGGGCATGAGGCCTGCCATGTTTCAAGGGGATAGGTGGAGGGGTTTCTGGGAAACTGCACCTCAGGTTGCTGACAAGCAAAACACGTGACACATGACTTTTTGTGTGTGTTAAGCCACAGTGGGATGAAAACTACAGGCATGGTAGCCCCTCTTCTCACCCTCACATCTCCACTGCAACCAGTAAGCCTCAGGCCTCTCAAGGATCTTACAGGCCTGGGCTTTCCCCAACCAGGACTGTGCAGTGGCTGGAGGTTATCAGTGTTTCCTACCCGCCTTTCACCAAGGAGGTTTGTGGTCCTGGCATTTCCTGGGACTGCCATGCCACCAACAGTCCCACCCAGGCCTGACTGCCCTGGCAGGGTGAAGTTTTAGGTCATGCCCAGGATGATATGGAGTCTCCCCATATAGCCCAAGCGCTTATACCTCCAAGTTCTTCCTGGCACAGGAGCTCAGCAGGAAGATGTTCTTCCCCTGCTGGCTGGTGAGAAACTAAACTGCCACCTCCAGCTCTGACAGCAGGGCATTAAATGGTTAAAAAACTCAACAAACAGAAATAGGTATGGATGGAGTGAGAAGGGTGGCGCTCACTCTGTTTGTACCTGGAGCTTGGGGAACCCCAGCAGCGGGAGGTTCACCTTCATGAACACGAGCTGCTCCACCAAACCAGGATCTAAGGAGGTGTGGTGGGGTGTCACAACATCCCCAGCAATGCTGAACACCCTCTCACTTGGAACACCGGTTGGTGGACAGGACAGGTGTTCCCAGGAAACTAGCCAGATCCTGCTACATCTGGCTGCAGTTTGTCCAATAGGCCAAGAGGTTGGACAGCAGTGGCTCCACATCCTCCGTGAGACAGGTAGCCACTGAAGCCTCAGCACTACCTACCCAAGACTGAGGTCTGGTGCATCTGGACCCCAACATTGAAACCATGCCCTGGGCCCACATTGGCAGCAGCTAGCATGGAGGAGACTGGCTGGTACTGGGAGTGCTGGCACAGAAAAGTGGATCCCCCTCTTCCATGTCCCCTCACCTCTGCCCTTCTGCCTCCCTGACTCTGTTCATCAGCACCTTCATCCCACGTTCATGACTTTTGGTGCTGTACATGCTCCCTTCATCTTCAGGTCACACATGCCCACCAGCACATGGACTGCATACTGGACTGCAATGGATCCAGCACTTTTCTGATGCCCCCTTTCAGCTGCTTCACCAGTGCCTGCATCTCTGGTGAAAGCGGCTTGCCCCAGCCAGGAACACTGATCCCCTGGAAATTCTCCATTTGGTTCTCAAGCTCCTTCACTATGGGGATCACCTGGTGAAGGAGGGCATACCAGTGCTGAGGGTCCCAGTGGCCTCAAGGAATGGCCTGAGGACTACTAAGATCTGGGAAATGGTATCCCACTCTGCTTTGTTAAGGGGGCTGCTGATTCCAGTCTCCCTGAGCAAGGCCATCTTATGGATGGCCTTCTGTTGCTCCACCAGTCTTTCCAGCATCAGGTATGTGGGGTCTCCATATCCTGCATGATTTTGTGCTGTGGGGTGCTCATGTCTGCCTGTCTGTCCCACAGCATCTTTCCTGCCACCTTCCTGCATTTTGAAATCAGCTGGGTCCCCCTCCAAGGCGTCCCTGCAATGAGGTGGAACTTGTGTGCCACACAGTGGATGCCAATAAAATTGGAATCATAGACCACCTTGACCATATTGGCCCCATTGTTGATGACTAAGAACCTGCAGGTGAGCGAGCCCTGCCCAATGAGCCACCCCTGCACCATGTGATTCATGGCTACCATGATCTCCTTTGCTGTTTGGGATTCATCCGTCACCTTGGCTTGAAGGAGAGACCACTGATGGCCTGACTGATGGCAACAGTGCCCAGTGAGGGAGAGGTAGGCATGATCTCCATCCTGGCTGCACCAGATGTCTGAGGTGAAGTGCAAGGCTACCTGTGGCCCTGCCTTGTGCTGCTTCTTCGTCAAGTATTCCCTGAATGCCTCATATAGGGAGGACACCACCGTCCTGCTGAAGGTGGTGGATGCAGGCACTTGGTAGGATGCAGCCATGAGTGCCATGAGCTGCCTGAGCCCTGGCCACTCAACAAAAGAGAAGGGCTGGCCATCCACAGCAAGCATCTCCCCAGTGCTCTGGGTGACCTCACTTGCCTTTGGAACGTGCCTCACTGTTTCTGCGGCTTTCCCGCACTGCTCCAGGCTGGCCTGTCTCTGCTTCATGGAGATGGGGGCTTTGGAATAAGAGGGAGACTTCCCTTTTGGCATGCTCCTACTGATGCCAGGCTGAGGAGGAGCAAGGGCAAGGGGGTGCTGCCTTTTGAAATACAGTAGCATCACCATGGTGGTGAAATGTTTCACCTTGTCCTGGATGATCTGCTTTCAGCAGTGCAGGCAGATAGCATACTTGGGATCATCTGCCACCTCAAAATGATCCCACACTATACTATGCCCCAGCTTCTGGGTTGAGGGTAGGAATCCTGCCTTATCTCCCTCCTCAGCAAGCTGAGGCACAATAACAGCAGGAGCTGACTCAGCTGAGCCACTTGTCTCCACAACCTCAACCTCAGCCTCCTCTGAGGTGCTTTCCAGAGAAGGAGACCTGGCTCTAGGGGAACTTTGAGGGGTGTGGAACACAAGCACAGATTCCCCCTCATTCACCAGAATTTCTTTTGCTAGGGTGTTCAGGTCTCCTTCTTCCATATCCAGCTCCTTGTTTGGCACTGGGAGGCTCATGCTGAGAGATGAAATTTGGATGAAGGAGACTGTCATTCTGGTGCTGGTAGGTATTTCTTTGTGTTAGGGGAGGTGGTGCAGGGACAGGTACTGCTCCCACTGGCAGCAGAAGACTCATCACTGCAAGGAAAGAGGATGCATCTATGTCTGGGGGGATGTTGGGGGGTGACTTGCAGCTCTCCCTCTTCCTGTCCCTCTCCTGTCAGAAGGCCTGGTACCTGCCATTCCACCAAGCTTCATATTAATTTTTTTTGTGCTGGAAAATTTGCCTGCTTGTGTAGTAGGGGTATGCAAAGTGGGCCCTATTCTATTTGGATTTGGCCCAAATCAGGGAGAGTAATTCCATTTGTTGATTTGGATCACTGTCCCCAATTTGATTCAGTCAATTCCAGAGCTGAAGATTTGATGCTGATTCAGAGAATAAGCAATTTGGACATAGACACAGATTTAAATGTTTTTTCCTATATACCTTGAGGTACCAGTGTGGCTTGTGAATGCTATGATGCTGGGGCGCATGGAGTGTCCCACAGAAGTGCAGGGGGGTCCTTCATGTGCTCAGTAGTGAACCTGGAGGTGGACCGGAAGTACTTCCAGTCCACTTCCAGGTCCTCCATGGAGCATGCAGGGGAACTGCCCTGTGCCCGCCTGGCTCAGCGATTGGCCATGGGGGGGGACTCCAGGTGCCCCCTCAGACCCAGGAAGCACCAGTCACCAAGCTTGGGGGTGCTGGGGGGCCTCCCAGCACATTCCCTGGCAAACCCAGAAGTGGACTGGAAGTGTTTCTGGTCCACTTCCAGGTCTGCTGCCAGCACTCTGGGGAGCCTCCCATGTTCCTGTGGGATGCTCCATGTGCCCCAGCATCATAGCATTCACCAGCCACCTGCTACCTAGAGGTAGGTAGAAAAAACATTTAAAGCTGTGTCTATGTCTGAATAGCCAAATCTTTCCAAATCAGTCTGAATTGATTTGGAGGGTTCTGATTCTATTCAGAGAGTTTCAAGGGTCCTCTGATTCAATTAGGATTCAGAGATTTGGCTAACAAATTGGGCTGAATCTCCACTGAATCAAATCAGGGACCGAAGCTTCACACAGCCCTAGTATGTAGCTACAATATCTCTTCTTCTCTCTGTGTGTGTAACTAACTAATATCTCTTCTTCTCTGACTACTTTGTGTCTGACTGCTATCTCTCCTTCTTCCCTGTTGTGTTTACTGTATATGTGTGTAATTAATAATATTAATATCTCTTCTTCTCTGTGTACTGTATGTGTGTGTAACTAGTATCTCTTTTTTTTTCTCTGATTACTGTATGTTTGTGAGTTTGTATAATATATGTGCTTTCCTGCACAGTGATGGATAAAACAGCTTTCTTTGGAAGTGTGGGGGGATAAAAATAACAAGAACAAATAAGAGGTTTTTGGGGGAAGAATAAATTGAAAGAAATGGTTTGGATAGGGATAAGTAGAGGGATTCTAGGCAAGGGTAATTAGTAAGCTGTATCCAATTCTTTCCAAAAAGACAGACTAGCAGGAGACTGATTAGGGGGCCAAGCCAGTTCAGTATTACCTTCAGATGCTTTTGCTCAGGCAGAAACATCTCACAAAAGGGAAAGAAAAGCTGCAGACAGAGGCTTATATATTGTTTCTATGTCCCTTCCCAAGAACACTGTGATTGGAAGGGGACTCAGGGAAATATCACAGTCACTGACCAGCTACAGATGTCAATCTTTCCCTCTCTGTTCTCCCTCCCTAATCTCAGTTTCTGTTCCCCTGAAAGTTTGCCTTATGAATTTCCTAATCTTGTCCTGAATCGTTTCCAAATTGATTTGGAGGCTTTGAATCTATCCAGAGGGTTTTTTTTTTCCTTCCAATTCAATTCAGATTCGGTGATTCAGCCTCCAAATTGGGCTGAAAACTCATTGCCACATTATGTTTCAGGTAGAGGTGTTTTACCAGTGTCAGAAAAATCATGTTACCAATCTGGCAAGTAGTACATGTAGCTGCCATATTGGAAGCCAAGATGGCTGCCATGAATTCACAGTTTGTATTTCATCCCCCACCAGGGTTATAAAATTAATTTCAGTGACTAAACCAACATTGTATGAACTGAGGAGATCAATCATAATATTTCTATTGTAGTAGCCATAGTGGAACCCAAGATGGCTCCTGCAAATTTACAGTTTCTTTCATTATTAGTTACCCAATAGGTTTGCAAAATTGGTACATCAACTCTGTTGTGTTTCAGATTACATCAACATGAAAACCTCCAGTGGAAATTGTTGACAAGAGACTCTATTATCTTTAAGCAAACATTACAATGGAGCTGATAGCATCACTGAGTCCAGCAAAACATAGGAGGTATGAGTCAACATCTACAAGATGCATCATATGTCTCTAAGTAGGTTCGCAGCTAATGATTAGACAAACTACACCTGTTGGAATTGCATGAATAAACAAGGTACTCATTCAACATAGGACAGTTGCTGAATTCAACACTTGACTTTCATGTTGTGTTGATCTTGAATTGCAACATTCTAAAAGCCTCAATTGGCAGCATTCTTGCTTCAGTTCTTTTACACAAAAAGGACATATTGAGGGACTCTTAAGAAAGTCACGCAAGGTAGAAGATGATGAAAGATGAAAGGGAAACCCTACCAACACCATGAAGTGAAAATCAAGCAGATCATCTACTCGATTAGTTCACTAGAAGGTGTGCATATTCTGCCAGAAATGTTCTAATAAGAAGAGACTGCACAGTCTGAAAGATATACTCAAAAGATACTTTGATTTTAGTAGAAGATGAAGGCAGCGAATGTCCTCTGACCACACTGAAAGCAAATGAAGCAAGAACTTCAGACTTACTACCAGACAGCCATTCAGTTTCAGCACTAAAGAAATGAAAATCTTCCACTCCTTGTCTTCTGAACTGTGACAACTGGTAAAACCATACAGGCAGTTGTGGCTTTTCATATAAATGTTGGGAAAGCCATTGGCCTGCAGTTTAGAGAAGCGTTTTCAGACACATGAAACTTATATTATGTTGCTGTCAGGATCCATGTAGATTTGAAAGTTATAGCTGGCATGAAGGGATACAGCAACTTGAATGAAGATCAGGCCCCCACATGTGTTTTTACATATTGATCCACTTGATTTTTGTAAGATGTTGATGATGATTTAGATATTGAAAGTCATGAGCAAGATTAGACTCAAGACAGATGTACTGAATATATGCTAAGATTTGGTTTACCTGCAATCAAGGGGTAAAACATTAATGCCAAAACATGTTGGGTTAGGCTTGCTACTACATCACTCAACTAGATCTAAAAAGCTGGTACAAAGTCTCCACACTCCTGGGTGCAGCATACTTATGACACAGTTTGTCACATCAAGACCACCATTGCTGAGAAAAACATGAAGTAAAATCTGGAAGATATTATTATTTCAAGGAATCTCATTCCTGGTCATTTTTTTTCAGTTTTCATTGAACAACATCAACATCTTGGAGGAGACATTGGATGGAAAACAAAGGTTTCATGCAAAACAAATTGTAGCATTTCAAAGAGGACCACCAAAACCAATTGAGATTGAAGAAAGCACCAATGTAATAGGAAGGAAAAGAATTTTGAAAAATATACTACCTGAATTTTAACAAAGTAATTCCAGAGATGATGACCTATAACAAGTCATTGAAACTACCCACCCATTGTATGGGTAGTAACATGAATGAAAAAGCTCAACAACACAGCTGCTCAAGAGATGTCAGCAGAGCTCCCATGGATACTGGGTAGACTATCATCCAACAACCAAGACAATGTTGCCATACCAGAGTGGACAGCATTTAACCAGTTTCTTTCTGGTGATATCTTACCACTATTGATTGTTGTATTTTGTCCCATACTGCCTGCACTAGCACCTGAGCATGATACCATTTGGACTTCCAACATGCAACGTAAAACAATTGCAGGAAGCTGGGGACAACAGCAAACAATCATAATGTTTGATCAGGCATTATATTGCAAAGTGAATGAACTTGTGTAGATTCAGCCAGAAGAGACTGAAGGAGTAATCATTTGACTGAGAGGCTTTCATATCATCATGGCCTAACTAACAGCAATTGGCTAGCATTTTGCCGCTTCAGGACTTGAAGATTGTTGGATCAAAAGCAGATTCTTTTTAGAAAATCCTGCCAGCAACATAATGAAAAGAAAATTGTACAACCATGCTATCAGAGCGCACAATATGACATCAATGCAGTATGGAATATTTGATAAATTCATTGTGTGGTTGTCCAGTTCAAGCAAAGGATTAAATTATGTCATTGACCAACTTTCCAGTAGCATTGCATTTAGAAACAATGACTGCAAAGCAGCAAGGAATGTAGTGAAAGAACTATTAGTGCATCTGCCAATGATTGTCACTCTAATTCAAGAATTTGTGGTAGAACACTCCCATCAAGGTATGTTCACATACTGGATGAAATGTCTGAAAGTATTCAATACTTTATGGTTCTTCATCAGGGCTGAATGTGAGGAAAACCGGCATAAGCATTTATGTGCCTTTGAAAAAATGCTTCAAAAATGCTCATAGCTGTGTATGATCATACCAGTCTCATGAGGTGGGGTCTAGTATATCTTGAATGTATGAAGGATTTAGGTACTTTACTCCTATAATATGTGCTGAGTTTGTGGGAGGAGGATTTGGAGTCAAGACAACTAATCTGCCATTTGTAAACATTACAACTAATAAGGCAATAGAGCGCTTTGACAAGGTTTGCAAAATTGCCAGTGGCATAGTAAGAATAACATACAATGATGGGAGCTGAACTGCAATGAAAGAGGTCACCTAACCGAGATGGTAAATCAAATGTTTAGACTCAAGACAAAAACATCTTTCAACCTTAACAGAAGACAAAGGATGCAACTGAACTGAGATTACAATGATGTCAAGCTGCTACAAGAGCAGTTTGAAAGGTTCCACTTCCTTAAGGTTTCCAATGATGAGCTGTTATGTATTTTTACAGGAGATGTGCTGAAAGATATTGCATTAGACATTATGAATGCATGTGACAAAGGAAGAAAAACCATGACACCATTTTCCAGAAATGTCGTATTGCAAATGCTATTGAGCGGTTCTAGGTAAACATTCCCAAATCATAACTGAAAACCTTCAAGGATGTAAAGTCAATTATGGGACAAGACAGCAAAATGAAACGGATGTAGGATGCAAAGGAGATCCAAAAAAGTCTACTCACAGTGGTTGCAGCAGGTAGAGGGTTCAAAGTGCACCCTTTCCTACAGTACGAACTGTCTGGATACCCTCCATCACTTTTTAAACCTGACAGATTGCTCAATATGGCTGACATGCTCAATGTGGCCTTGTCATGGATCTTAATTGGAGGTAAAGCAATAACTGTTCTCCCAGATGCTACTTCTGAGAAATCAGCTGTTATTATTGATGACACGTGCAACAAGTATTCCAACAAGTGTGATTGAGTTGTTGTTGTCATTGTCTTCAATTGATAACACCATCCATAAAGGCAGATACAAGAATATTATGGACTCAAGCTACTAGGCTGAGCCACAGAATCATTAGCAGCAGATCTTTCCATTACCAGCATCATGGAGTAGTTTCATATCCTTAGCAGCAAACAAAAAAAATCTAGTTAATTTTCTAAGTGAGAAGCTTCTTAAGGAGTCACACTGATGTTTCTGAAGTGAATGAGTGCTCATTGTTGGTGGTTTTGTTTATGGCAAAACAGAGCACTTTGGCTCATGTGACATTTTGCCATAGAAGAAGGACCAGTATGTCTGTGTCATCACACAAGAATACTAGAGAGGAGCATCCCTGACATGTTTGCCATATAAGAGGTCTAAAATACTGCAATTACCCATTGTATTAATGTTATTTATACCATTGTATTACCACTGAATTAGACTATTACATTTTCCAATAACCTCAAGTCAAACATATGTTTGCGTGTTTCACTGAGTAATGTATTATTAATATCTGACTTATCCACATTTTTTAACAAAATAAATGTATAGTCTTATTCAATATATCTCAAACAAGTAGGCTAGCCTGAATTATAATGTTTTCAGTACTGTAGGCCTGCAATGAAAGTTTTAGTTGTAGAATTTGTGAGGTTTTTAGTATTATTTTTACTTGGGTTTGTTTTTTTTTAAATTACATTGAGTAGACCCATACATGGTAATGCGTCAGCCACCTTGGAATCCAATGTGGCTATCATGATGGAAATGTTATGATTGATATCCTTGGTTCATGAAACTTTGGTTTCATCACCATCACAGGAATACATTTTTTAATCCTAGTGAGAACTGAAATATTGACCAAAATGTAAATTTGTGGCAGCTGTCTTGGATTTGTTTATGGTGGCTACATGCACTACTTGCCAGATTGGCCACATGACTTTTTTCTGGCATGGGTAGACCACCTCTACCTGAAACACAGTGTTGCTGCTTGTGGCAATGAGTTGCCTATGACAAAAAAATCTAGAGACCCCATTGATCAATTTGTATCCTACTGATAGCATGCTGGGTTGTAGGATTTTTTCTTGGAAGTCAGAGAACTGGTTCTGCTGCTCTGTTCTTCTGACATCTCACCTGGAATACTTTGTCCAGGTTTGGGCACCACATTTCAAGTCAGATATGGCCAGATTGGAAAAACTCCAATAGAAAGCAACAAAACAAATTAGAAGTCTGCGAAACACTATTTACATGGAACAGGTTAGAAGAACTGGATTTATTTAGACTGGAGAAGAGCTACTAAGTGGTAGTTTGATAACAGATTTAGTTATTACTTTTCCCATTGACAATATATTTGATGTAAGTGATAATAAGGCTGGAAAACAAATGTCATAAATGACAATCTAGCCATTGAAAACAATTGCATTCATTATATTTTGACTCTCTCAAAAATGGCCCCATTCCAATGACAGTGAATCCTTTGTTTTAACCTGGAAACTTATGGAGAGATATGAAAAAAACTTGTATTTCAAAGTTCCAAATTTAGGGCCAGATTCTGATCTCCTTCTACTGAAAATGAGCTTGGTCCCTAGGTCAATTATATTGAAATCCATGAGATAACTAGTAAGGAATTTGCTACTAAACAAATTAAACACATCTAAACTATTCAACTATTTTAACTCTTTAAAATATTAAACACCTCCCAGCACAACAGAAAACTTTCTTCATTCATTTCAGTGTAAATTTTGAGAGCATTCATAAGTATCGAAATGTAACCCAAAACTTTTGGGGGTTATCAGTGACTACTATTGCTAGGGAGAAAGGAGTATCCTCTTTTTTTTTAATCCCACAATACTATCAGATGAAGATACCTTATTTTTTATACATAACCCAGCCATCAGAAATCATAAAGCCCTTGTGTATTCTATAGATTTTATGTCAGAAGAGATAATTTACCATATCAGGAATATTTCTCTAAGGTATAGCTGGGAGTTTGATGAAGGCATTACACTCAGGAGGTTTAAGGTAATATCTTGAGATATGTGGCAAGGGATCTGTAATGAGATCTGCTGAGTAATGTGCACAATAATGGTATGAACTATTTGTGTACTTATTTTTAAATGCATTTCTAATATCAACCTCAAATACCTTCAGGGAATAATTTCATTTCCTATTTAATTTCAGATATTGCAAATGCCTTAAGGTTGTTATAAATTATGTATAGAACTAAAAGTTACAGTTTCTGTTCTTTTAAATAAAGCATGCTGTAGATACACAGCTCACCAGAACAAAAACCTTGTTTCATTGCCCAGTTCCTGTCTTGATATCTGCAATCAACAGCTTTAAAAAATGTAAAATGTTTTATGTTTCATTGCTGAGTAATCTACATCTTAAGCAGTTTGTTGTGAAGTTCTATTCATTAGGGAGAAGTATAGAAAGCTTAAAAGTATGTGGGCACAAAGTAAAAGCGCTAGAAATCTGTTTTAATGTCAACATTTTCATACGAGTCATTTACTTCCCTTTTGTAGCTATTGCTATTTGGACCTGTTTTCTAGTTACAGCAAAAGGCCTGATTCTGAACTTGTCAAGGTTTTAGGCTGACTCCTGAGACTCCAGTTGCAACATTCCTCATTTACACTGGTGCAATTAAAATCTGAACTGGGTTTATTCAAAAAAGTTTGGATGACACTATTGTGTGTTGTAAAGCTGATTTTTTTTTATTATCTAGTTTTCTTTCAGGTATTTTTCCATGAGTAAAATTTTACAAAATGAGTTCTTTTTAGAGCAATAGTAGGAAAGTTTACATTTTTGGGCCATATTTCCATATATAGCTTGATATTTGATATTTGAACTCATGCTATTACTTGGGTAACCAAATGTGCTAACTTGATCTTACACTGTGCTTTCATAATAAAATGAAAGTTACACTGAAGTCTAAGGGCACGTCCACATAAGCTTAATATGCATTTCCCTGGGGACAAATAGCAGTGGCATGTATTTGCACTGCTGGTACTTGTCCCTGGGGAACACGCTCTGGCACACAAGAAGTTGCCCTGGGTGCGGTAGGGGAGGCATCAGCAGCCTTACCTAGGGTCCTGGGGGTCTCCTGGTTTTGGGCAATTCATGCTACAGCCATGTACACCGCCCCGCATTTTTCTGGCAAAAAACCCTGCCACACTGCAAATTAGCAGCGTGGTGAACACTATGTGCAGCACATGCATTTTGCAGCGCTGCAAACTGCACATGCATGCTCTTCTGGACACACCTATGAGGTGTTGGACCTGTGCTAGAAAATTTAGTTCTGGTTTATAGTGACTTGTTTAAAACCAGAGAAGATGGCAGCTGACTTCTGATAGCCCTAGGTACTGAAAACTTGCTGGACTAATTTGTGTACCTTTAAAACCAGAAAAGTTTAATTTAGATTTTTGTGATACTGCATCTGGTCCCATTGTAGGCAAATAGACATGGGCTTGAGCCACAGCTTCATTTGGATCTTGACCTGAATATCTTTAAAATCAAGGATATTTATTGCTTTAATTCATGCTTATCCCTATTATTTGATATTATGAGATATTGACAAGTTGAATTATTTGTTATGATGGGCAATAGAAATCAAGAAAATATTAAGTGATCTTAAAATGATAACCAATATATTAAATAAATACTGGTATCAGACAATGAATTTTCAGACTGCAGACTGGAACCATCTTCCTTCAGGAACTTCAGTAAATAAGTGAAGTTCCCTAGATCAAGAAAGATTCTTTTTTGGGGGGGGTCAGTATTTTTCTTTTTTTCTTTACCTCTGTTTATTATTTGGATGAGACTCACTTAAGCAAGCTGAACTACTGGAAATCCTGTTTTAGTGAGCCTTTGTTAAAAATTATATGGTAATTATAGTGTGAGTAATCATCATTAGAAATGGCTGTGCTGGTGTCTTATGTTTACCTACTTTGAGTTTTTAATATCTCTGATTCCCATCACAGTTGTAGCAAGAGAAGTCGATGCCATTTAATAATAAACAATATGACTGGCTTACTGATATTATGGGAGCTGAAGCATTTAGCAGCTACAGTACATAATCTAAATAGGCTTACTGTAGGTAGGCTTTAGTAGTTTGACTAATTAGAAACAGGTGGACTATTTGAACACAGGGCAATAAGAGATATGCTGTTTCAGGATTTGGCAGTTAATGATCATAAGAAGATCATTTGCAGCAGCTGGTAATTAAAGATAGGATCTACATAAGCAGAAAATAATGTGTTTAGGGGATGGAAAATGGCTTTTATTTATAACCAGTGTAAAGCATCTTGTCAATCACAGAATTACATTTTCATTTTAAAAAGGTTTGATAACAGAAATAGATCTATTTATTGAGAAACTCTACCTGACAATTAACCTTATCTGGCTACTACAAATTGTTATGGGTCTGTAAGGTTCATAAAGTTTGACTTTAAATATAGAACCTCTCTCCTCTAGGTTGTAAGTTCAAATCTATCCTAGCACGGCAGTAGCAGAAAATTACTGCAGTAGGTGATGGTATTTTTGACCGGAGTGTAATATGAACACATTTTGTCACAGTTTTCAGGAAATTCCTATTCAAAGTCTTGAAACAGACCAAAAAAATAAACTTATCTACAAAGAATCCGCTATGAAACTAAATCACAATGGTAAGTTGCTGGAATCTGTTCTTAAACAGAACATTCCCCTGCGGTTTATTGCCCATCTGTATCTGACATTTGACTTCATTTAAAATAAGGCTTCTAGTTTCTGATTCAGGACAGCACTTAAATCCATGCTTAAATCCAATTATTGCCTTATGGTGAGGAGATGTGTTACAACAGAACCAAGTACATGCTTAAATGCTGGTTTGACGGGAGGCCAAATGTGCTAGATAATAATACATTTTAGGAAGTGAAAATACTAGATGCCATCACCTTAGGTTTTTCTTCCTTTAGACAAATATAGATAATTTTTTCATCAGGTAGGACCCTGTTCTGTGGTTGGATCTATGTGAGCGGATCCACTGGCCACAGGGCGCCCTATTCACTTCATTTACAGCAAAAGTCTGCTAGTGCATTTTGGAATACCCAAGCAATACTATTTTACTATGTATTAGAGCATCACATAAAAAACCATGGCATTACACTAATGCAAAGTAAAATAGTCTACTGTGCTTTAAGCATCACTAAAGAAGTGTGAATGTGCTACTGTGCATTAGTACAGTAAAATGCACATTCATTCTATGACCAGGTCATAAAATTCTTAGATGCAGGGGTAGCAATGGACATAGTCCTTCTGGACTTTAGGAGGGCCTTTGACACTGTCTCTCACCTCATTCTCATTAAAAAACTAGGGGACGATGGCATTGATAGGCCCTTCCTGTCATACCACAGATAGTTCCTGGCCAAGGTCTTCAACTATCTTTTTAATCAACCATGCAAAAATGTATTTTCTTGTTCATTGATCTGACTTTAAATTACTGAAGAACTTTAAAATTTTGAAAGAATTTTTTGTTGAAATTTTAGGATGGTTTGGGATGAAGAAACATCTGAGCTTCATTAAGCAGATAGTGGCAGTGTCTAAAACTTAGCACAATGAGGTTGGGATATTGGTTGACTAATGTACTTCAAATTGTAAGTCATTATTTGTCATATAGCAAGTCAACATATATACTATGTTGATATATAATAAGCTAAGGAAATATACACTGGATGAAAGTATTTTAAGGAAGATATGTAACTGGTTAAATCAGCATACTCAATGTA
>NW_017728995.1:10999308-11009566 GCF_001723915.1 Gavialis gangeticus
AATAAGCTAAGGAAATATACACTGGATGAAAGTATTTTAAGGAAGATATGTAACTGGTTAAATCAGCATACTCAATGTGTAGTCATCAGTGGCAATGTCTAGTTGACAGAGGCATCAATTTTGGTCTGTCCTGGGTCTGGTGTTGTTGATATCTTCATTAACAATTTTCACAATGGGACTGAGTGCACAGTGGAGTTTCAGATACTATGGAAAGTTGGGCTAGGATCCAGAATGACCTGGAATGACTGGAGAAATGGAATATCATCCAACTGATGGTAGATAAAAAGGACATGTGCAAAATCCTGCACTTGGGGTGGAATAATTGTATGCACAAATATAGACAAGGGAATGAATGGTTAAGCTGCAGTACTGCAGAGAAAGAACTGTGGGCTACAGTGGACCATGAGCTGAATATGAGTCAACAATATGATCTTGTTGCAACCCCCTCCCCCCGCCCCAACTGCATAGTGGGTTGTATTAGTAGGAACATTTTTTACAAATCGAGGGAAATGATTCTTTCATTCAGTTCAGCACTGGTGGGGCCTCACTTGAAGTATTGTGTCCAGTTTTGAGCCTTGCACTTCAAGTAGGATGTGAAGAATTTGGAAAGTCCAGCTCAGGGCAACAAAAATGATCAGGGCCTGGAAGACAAGATTTATGAAGAAAGGTTAAAAGAACAAGGGTTACTTAGTTTAAAGAAGAGAAGTCTGAAATGGGGGCTGCAGATTTGATAACAGTCTCCTGAAGGATGATTATAGAGAGGATGGAAATGGGGCTTTTCACTACTGCTATAGGAGACAGGACTTGGATATGGATAACTTGTGGAATCTAACCTACTGTGAATAAAGCTAAAATACAAATGAACAAAGCTGAATCACAGTGTTCTTTATCTTAGAAATGTTATACTAGGAAGATTTATTGAATCAATATTTAAGATTCTGAACTGCATGTAAGGATTTTTAAATGAATAATACTGATATTTTTAAAAATTACATGAACTCTTCTGTCGTATGGGAAGGTATGGAAGAGGAACTAAAATGTGTGACACTAGCTATGTGGGTATGAATGAGCCTCCTTAAGGGTAAAGTTACACATTATACATGGACCATGCCAAATCTGTGGAATGTTAAGTGGTTTTAATATTAGAGTATGCTGTGAGCATTTATATGTTAAGGGTTAGTGCCATTTCTTGCCTGCATATCTCTGACTTGGCATGAAACGGCTGGTGATCAGGGGCAGGCTCGAGGTAAGGGGGGAGGTGTGGCTGGGATCCATGAATCCTAGGATGCTGGAGGACTGCAAGTTGCTCATTTTATTTCTGTGGAACAGACTGAAGTCACTCTAATAAGAACTAGGTAGTGTGGCACAGAGTTAACCCTCACCTGAAGTGGCATAGATTAGATGCCTAATGGGCACCTAGTGTGAGTTAATGGGATTTAATGTGGAGTACTTAATAGTTTCATAGTTGGTAGGGTTGGAAGGGACCTGAGCAGATCATCAAGTCTGACCCCCTGCCATGACAGGAAATAGTACTGGGGTCCAATGGCTCCTTTTGAAGACCCCCAGGGTAGGAGCCAGCACTACTTCTCTTGGAAGTTGGTTCCAGATCCTAGCCACCCTGACAGTGAAGTAGCACCTCCTGATGTCTAGTCTGAATCTACCCTCTGCCATCTTGTAAACATTATGTCTTGTCACTCCTGGTAGTGCTCGGGGGAACAGGGACTCTCCCAATGCCTGCTGGTCCCCTCTAACTAGTTTGTAAATGACCACTAGATCCCCCCTCAGCCTTCTCTTGTGGAGGTTGAACAGGTTCAGGTCCCATAGCCTCTCCTTGTAGGGCCTGCCCTGCTGCCCCCGATCATGTGAGTGGCCCTCCTCTGGACCCTCTCCATGTTGTCCACATCCCCCCTGAAGTGAGGCACCCAGAACTGGATGCAGTGCTCCAACTGTGGCCTGACCAGTGTCACATAGAAGGGGAGGATCACCTCCCTGGACCTGCTTGAGATTCATCTGTGGATACATGACAAGGTACAGTTGGCCTTCCTGACTGCGTCCCCACACTGTTGGCCCATGTTCATTTTGGCATCGATAATGACTCCAAGATCCTTTTCTGCCTCTGCACTGACGAGAAGGGAGTTCCCCAGCCTGTAGGTATGCTGCTCATTCTTCCTCCCCAGGTGCAGTACCTCGCGTTTGTCAGTGTTGAAACCCATCCTGTTCTCATCCGCCCACCCCTGTAACCTGTCTAGGTCTGATTGCAGCCTATTCCTCCCTTCTAGCATGCCCACTTCCCCCCACATCTTAGTGTCATCTGCGAATTTGAACAGGGTGCTTTTTACCCCCTTGTCCAAGTCGCTGATGAAGATGGTGAGCAGTGCAGGCCTGAGGACCGAGCCCTGTGGAACCCCACTGCCCACATCCCTCCAGGTCGAATAAGACCCATCCACCACCGCTCTCTGGGTGTAGCCCTCCAGCCAGTTAGTGACCCATTTGACTGTGTAGGTGTCAATGCCACAGTCCCCTAGTTTTTTAATGAGAATGGGGTGAGAAACAGTGTTGAAGGCCTTCCTAAAGTCCAGAAAGACTATGTCCACTGCTACCCCTGCGTCTGAGGATTTTGTGACCTGGTCATAGAATGAATGTGCATTTTACTGTACTAATGCACAGCAGCCCATTCACAATTTTTTAGTGGTGCTTAATGCACAGTAGACTATTTTACTTTGCATTAGTGTAATGTCATGGGTTTTTATATTATGCTCTAATACATAGTAAAATAGTCTACTGCACATTAAAGCATATGTGTACACATGCCTATGACATTTATTCATACTCTTAAGAAAAGCAGCAAATTCCAGTAGCTATTTCACATGTTTTATAGCTAGTGTGACTTCAAAAGTCTGTTAATACCAAAAGGAGCCAGCCCACATAAGAATTGAAATTCTGTTTCTTATAACACATCTTTTTTTATATATTCTGTACACATGTGGAGGTTTTCAGTAAAAGCATATGATATTTTGGGGGTGCTTTTTTAAAAAAAAAATCTGACTGTGAATACTGGTAGTGTAAGCAGGATGTTGTAGCTAGCTATGATGGCTCAGAAATTATGCAAGAAACAAGGATTTTGTAGTGTGGTATGTTTTATTGGAACAACTATGTAATTGGGATCAATTTAGACAAGTTTTCAAATACAAGACATTCTTCATCAGGTCTCTGATGAAGCAGAGGGGAGAGGGCAAGAAAAATTCCCAGGGACTTCCCAGCAGAAGAAAAGAAGCTGATTGTTGGGAGCTCAAGCTCTATCAAAAGGGAACAGGGGCCATTCTTACCTTTCCTGTATGGAAAGAGTTCAGAAGTTGGGTAAAATAAAATGTGCTTTAGAATTTATATCAATGTTTAGTCCTTGGTTCTTAGTGTCCAGCCAGCTTATGCATTTTGTTCCTAAGTTCACCTTTTAAAGGTGTTAGGTAGATTTTCCTTGAGTGTGAGGATACTGAGGTCAGAGAGGGAGTGGCGGTTCTATAAGTAACAGCTTTCATACTTGCTACAGTTACAGCCCCTTGGAAACTGGGGTGCCTATGGAAAGTACTGACAAACCATTAAATACAGTTGTACTCTGAAGAGTTCCTTTAATAAATTAAAGCTATATCCATACTATTCCTGAAGCTTGTAAAAAGAACTCCATGTACTCACTTCAACCATGAAGTCATTATATAGTTTGCATCTGGGTTCACATTTGGGTTTATGGAAAATGACAGGCTTAGTCATGTATCCTCCTGAAAGAAAAGCTGTTTAATAATAAACCTCAAATAACTTTTATTAGCCTTCTGATTAACAAATTGAAAAGAATCTTGATTCATTTCTTCTCTGGTCTGCTTTAGACAAGAATAAATGTTAGAGCAAAGGCTATTAGAAAACGATACTTACTCCATTCTTATAGAAAGCTATCTGCAACTTTAAGTATTTTGGTCTTTTTAGATAAAGAAGGAGGTTAATTATGCCTTGAACTACAGGTTTATGCTTTGCTGCATGAAGGGAAGGTAAGAACAGCATTTGGCCTTTAGTGTCTTGCTAGTAGTTTGCTAAAAGCTTTGGATTATTTAGATAAATGATAATCCTGTTTACTGGAAAATCTGGGGAATATTAGGCTTTGGACCCTTGTTACTTTTGTAAGGCTACAAAAAGAGAGCATTAGGGGCATGCACATGTGCAAAGCCTCCTGGCTGGAGCACTACAGAGTTCCTTCAAAGGTGCATCTTCCATTCTAGAGGCAATGGGGAGGGGGTGCTTCTTAGTCCTCCACCTTCCTACCACTTCCAGGGGTGCTTATGAGTGAATTGGACAGGCTTGATGACAAGCTTGCCTGATCATCTGTTGCCACTGTGGGGACAATTTGATGCAATGGCTCAGCTTCTAAAGAAGCACTGAAGAGGAGCCTGGATAGCGCTTAATATGTGGTAGTTGATAAACAATTGTACTGAAAAGGTAGAGTAGTACAGGTTCAAATCCTCTCTGGGTAATGAGGGGGTCTCAGGATTTCTTAGCAAGTATCCTAACCAGTCAACTATTAGGACTAAAACAGTAGTGACCAAACTTTTGGGCAGGTAAGCTACTAGTTAAGCCTCACTTTCCCTTCCCAACTGTCACTTTGATCCCCTTCCCCTGCCAGATCATCATTTTGCTTCCAAGTGAAATAGAATTTTGTCCTAATGGCTCTGTAGAGCCATCTTGAGGATCTACATCAACTGAGGATCTCATCCTTAACAAATACTCCTACAGTTTTTCTCAAGCAGTGAGATCACATTAAGTTTAAAAATTACATATCTAGAAAATAGCAGGAGATTTGAAGAACTGGTGATTCTAATCATCTATAAATACTGAATGATAAAATAGGAACAACTGAAAAGTCATTTTTGCCACTGTCTTGGCAGCATTTCTGACCAATGACAATCCAGGTCCTCCTATTAATATTATTATGCTGTACATTTTTAATGAATGTGTCATTTTATATCAGTTGAATAAAAGTATACTGTCTGCTAACATGGCAAAGTGCATTTTTGAGCTGCATGTGATTGAAAAAACTTTTTTTCCAATGGAATAGTTATTTCAAACATGTCTGTGAGGTGAAAAAATGCATGGCAATACATACTAACAAGGGGAGCAGCTCCAATGGAGCAAATAAAGGAAACATAATTAGCATTTAGTGATTTATTAATGGTTCATACATATATAAACAAGTTAATGATATTAATATCAACAGTTCTTGGCAGTTAAAGACAGAATTGTTATCTCTGCATTGCCAATAATAATTAAAAGTCCAATACTCCTCACTCCTCAGCATTCATGGATCAGCACCAGAAGGGAGCAAAATGTCAGCACAAAGTTGGGAGACATCTCTGTTCTCTCTGGCTAAGTACAGACAGTCAAAAAACCGGAGGCTGAATTGATTCAATCTTCTCAGGTTAGTCTCAGCCAGAGGTTCCCAAACTGTGTCATGACACCAAATGGGTTTGCAACATCAGTGAATGGGGTCATGGCGTGGTGCTCACTCCCACACCTGGTCCCACCCATTGGGCTGCAGATGCCCAGGGGAAGGGCAGCAGGCTGGGGAGACCCAAGCCAGAACTGGGTAGCCTGCATCCTCTCCCCCACACAGGCTCCACTCTGTCTGTGCCACCTGCAGGGGAGGTGATAGGCAAGAGGATGGGGAACTGGGCTCCGTGCTCTGGCCTCAGCTGCTACTGCTTCCTACAGGCAGAAGTTGGGGCTCAGATACTGCTGGGGTGGGTGGACAGAGGAGTACAGGCTCTGCCCCTGGAGCACTGGGGAGAGTAGGGGGCTACAGATTGGGAATGAGGTTCACTGGCAGTGCCAGGGGACTGGATTCGGAATGAAGTGCACCTAGGGAGCCGGGGGGTGGGGGGGTGGGCTGTGAGTTGGGAGTGAGGGGCCAAGCTAAGGAAATGGTATCATGCTGAGGAAATAGGGTCATGCTAAGGAAAAATTTGGGAAGCACTGGTCTAAGCTGTGTAGATTGAAATGATAGGCAAGACATTCACTTTTGATTCCAGAAATGCAGCCACATGCCTGCCAAGGCCAGAAGCTGTGTGGGGGGATTGGGGTGAGAGGAGGTGCTAGAATATGTCTCCCTGCTCAGCTGGAGCACATAGCTTGGGTCAAGGCTAGCTCATCCACCTTGTAAGGGAGGTGCAAAGCATCCTGGGGGACTGTATGTTAACTTGAATCTAGAGGGAATCTGGGACAGAAGTTCAATAACTGATTTAGGTTAAATCAGTTTAGGCCTGATACTACACCCATTCAGGTTTATCTTAAACTGGTTTTGACCATTTTGATAGCGGTTTATGTGCACTGAACTTCTGGGCTCCTGACAGAATTTACACATACACTGGTTTAAATGATCATAAACTTGTTTAAGCCTGTAGCAGAACAGAAGTTCAGTGCGCTTAAACCACTTTCAAAAAGGCCAAAACCAGTTTAAGATAAACCTGGTTGGATGTAGTATTAGACATAACAGATTTAGGTCAAACCAGTTTATGGAATTTGTGTCCAAGACCCCTTTCAAGTTCAACTCAACTCACAGTCCCCCAGCATCCCAGCATGCTTTGCATACCTGGGCTGTGCTGTTTGCTCCAGCAAAGCAGGATTGGCCTCACCCATTTGCTCTGTGGCTGGAGCACTACCAGTGCTGATTAAGAAGAGTGTGGGGGTGGGAACCTGGCTCTAAACCCCAGCCAGAGTCTGCCTGGCTGGGGTTTAGAGCCCACTGAGGTGGGAGGGGCGGGGGTTTAAACCCTCTTCATCACAAAGGACCACAGCCAGGGTCTGCCAGGCAAGGGTGAAACAGCCCCTTCCTGGGTGTTCCCTTGATCCCCACTCAAGCAGAGGGGTGAGGGGGTGTGTGGCCAGATGCCAGCCAGGATGGCATGCTGAGGCAGAAGATGGGAAGGGGGGTTTAACCCCTGCTCTCCACCCTCTGGCTCAGTGTGCCAGCCTCTCCAGCATCTGGCCATGCCCCCTGTTCCTCTGCTCCAGCAGGGAGCAAGGGAAAAGCTGGGCAGGAGCTGCTTCACTCCTGCCAGGCAGACTCTGGCTGCAGTCCCATGGAGGGGGAGGGGTAAACCCCCTCCCTAGTTCCAGACCTCATCTGAGTTTGCCCTAGAGTGGGGGGAGGTCCCTGCCCCTAGCAATCTTTCCTGCTTTCTGCTTCCTGCTTTCCACTCAAGGAGTAGGGGAGGCAAAATCCTAGCAGGACCTACCCCCCCCCCAAGGGGAAAGGGGGGGACAGAAGCCTGGCAGGGGATACCCCACCCCAGCAAAGCAGGGCTGGTTATGTGCAGGCCTACCTAGGAGGCAGTTTAAACCCCTCTCCCTCCTCCTCAGAGTCCCAGTCCCAGGGTCTGGCCAGGTATCCTGCTCTCTTGTCAAGCTTGGCAGTGGCTGTCCTGCAGCAGACCCTGGCTAGTGTGTGCAGGCCTAGGAGGGGGTTTAAACCCCCTTCCTCCCTGCCTCAGTTGGTGAGCCCGGGGCTGGAATGTGGCCATGCCTCCCACTCTACACTCAAGGCATGGGGGGAGGGGCAAAAGCCTGGCAGGGACTGCTGTCCCAGCAAGGAGCAGGGGTGAGGAAAGGCTGGTAGGGGCTGCTCCATCCCTCCCCCTCCAAACCAGGCAGACTTCAGCTGGGGTGCCCTGCATGTCAGGGATAGAGTTTAAGTCCCCTCTCATCATCTTAGTATGGTGGCCTGGGCTAGGAGTGAGGAGAGCGGGATAAGTCTGGCAGGAGCGCTCCCCTGTCCAGACAAACCCAGGGATTGCCTTCCTCCAGCAGAGATAACACTTTTCTCTTTTTGTAGGGTAATTTCATAGCAACGAAGTTTCATCAAAGACCAACTGAATAGTATGAAAAACAACTTTTGTGTGTTTAATTAAAAAAACAGTAAGTATTTTTAAAAGATGCCCATGAAGACACAGAAAACTATCTTTGGGCAT
The DNA here is from genome assembly GCF_001723915.1 of Gavialis gangeticus. Taxonomy (NCBI): domain Eukaryota; kingdom Metazoa; phylum Chordata; order Crocodylia; family Gavialidae; genus Gavialis; species Gavialis gangeticus. Next base: position 11,007,315 of record NW_017728995.1, read on the forward strand.
TAAATGACCTTGAAATATTTGTGTATCACCATCATGATATTCCAAATAGATTAACTCTGTGCACTATCAGGTAGAGCAACTAAGAGAATCTTTGGTAATCTGAGAACTGAATAAAATATAAATGATAATTGTTTGTAGATTGCTCTATAAGCTAAAATCCCTGTGTTTTATGATGTACAGGCCACTGACCTATAGGGTAATGCAGCTTAAGATGACTCAGTATCTCAGTCACTGCACATTGGACCCATTCACACATTGTGGAAGGTAGCCAATGCATTTACTTCCACATTACACACCCAGTTTTTTTAATGAATTTATCAATTCTGCCTCTCTCCTCTCCTCCCCATCACAGCCCCTCACTCCCATCCCCTCAATGAAAGGATTTAAACCCTGATGCTGTAGTAATATGTATGCTGCTAGTATAGAGTCCAATAAAGTTAATGCTATTGTGCCAAGTGCCTGTTTGAATAAAACTAGTTGCAGCGTCTGGACCTTAAATAGTTAAAGCTATTAACTATTTAATAGCTTGGACATGGCTAGTTAAAAAGAAGTTTTACAGTGTGAACTTTGTGCATTATCATAATGATTCTTCTGGGTATATTTTTACCTGGAAAATGTGTATGTTTCACTACATTAGCAGTTTAAATGTAATTTGCTGGCAGGGTTAAACATAGTATATGAGGAACATAGGACTGAAAGGGACCACTGGGCTCATCAAGTCCTGTCCCATGCAGTTGCAAGCAGCCATGTTGTATGCTACTTAATGCATCTGAAGTTCTATTCAGCATGTATTCTAAACACGTTTTATTCCCAAGTAACCCATATGCTAGATGCAAATACAGCTAATCAGATGTAAAGGGGGCAGAAAGAAAGAGGAATGGAGGTTTGGGCAGGTGAATCATTTAACAATTATTATGGGTGGTTCTGAACATTTTAGTTGAAAGCCTCCAAACAAAACTTGAATGTCATGACAATTTCTAAGGTCCATGTGGAAAACACAATTTTCTGCAGTTCATTGACTGCAATGCTAGCAGAGAGCAGCCAGATCTGAAGTTGCCAACCACAGCTCTCGTGTCAGCAACACTTTCTGAACAATTTGTACAGTTAATCTGCTGATGTTGTTATTCCCTTTAGCACATAACAGAAATACAGATGGAGCCAAACTGAACTGCAGTGTGCACATTCTAGGATCTTTGGTGCTACAATTTTGAAGTTGGTTACTTCATATAGTGAAAGAGAAATAGGACTAAACCATATAGTTGTTATCTGGGTTTGTGGTTAATCAATACATTATTATGATATATCATTACATATCTATATTGTAGTATCTATTTTCTAATTTAAAATGTATGGCATCCAAGTTTTGGCTGCATTACTATTAAAGCTATAACCATTAATAAAAAAATATTATAACTTATGAGTATGGTACCGTGGCATCAATTGCTATAGAAAAAAATACAAGCCATTTCAATTTGATTTCCTAGTATTTGGTTGCTTACAATATTCTGAAATGTACAGCTTTTGAGGGTAACCTGTCCCAGGCTTGATCTCTTTTCAAAGGTGAATATTTTAAAGGTGACAATTGGAGTAAAAAGGGGAGCAGTAGGTGCCTCTCATTCTCGGGCCCACATCTCATCTATTTTATCCAAATATCACACAACTAGTTTTAACCTGTATTTACAAAAACATGAACACACAACCCTCTTTGAACATTGTTATGTCTGAAGCTTTGGAAAATGATGGTGTATTGGCAAATACCTTCTTGTATGCTTCCTGATCATCGGAGTCATGGTTGGCTAGAAGATGGGAACGAGTTAGTACACAATTCTATGTGATGGGTTCTCCAGTTCATTTTAGAATCCACAGTATGATCCAGCAGTACAAACAAATACTCTTAGCATTTATTCTATAGCAGCAATACAAATTCATCATGAGACCAGACTGCATAATTAAGATAACATTAGAAGGGGCATTAGGAGATATTTTATAGTATTGGATATTGGATAACATTAAAAAGTGTTATGAGATAAATGAATGTTATCTTAGCTCTGCAGAGCCATTTCCATCCTGAAAAGGCAGCACTGTACTGTGGTTAAAGTATCATCATAATTGTCAAGTAAGTTACAGATGCAAACCTGAATAGCTAGGGTGAAGAATAAAGACAGTTTGATTTTAAGATGCTAGATGCGATTGAAAGAATTTCAGGTGGCTTATCTAAGTATGAGCACATGAAGTGAGAGAATAAAGAGAAA
>NW_017728995.1:11019677-11023496 GCF_001723915.1 Gavialis gangeticus
AGCTTTTGTATCAGTTAGAGGGGATTATGCTTCAGCATATCACAACATTAAATGGTATAAATTGCAGATTGTCACTGTATTGTAAGAACATTCCCAGTAGGATTGCTCTGCCCCCTCTTTAGAGAGTTGGTAAATGAGTTGTAAATGAAAAAAAGAATAAGATCTGGATAAAAGATGTCTTACTCAGCTTATCCACTGAGAGAATGAACAAGTTGGACCAATTTCTCCTTATTGTAATTTCACAGAAATCAATGAAATTACAAGAAAGATTAGTTTGACCCCCAGACATTTGCTAAAAAATTCACCAAAGTTTCTTTAATTTTTTTTTCATTGAAATTCTTGGCAGGGAAGAAGTCCCATTTTGGGCCAGCTCTATAGTTCCCATGAAACGTGTATAGCATTAGGTCTTCCAAGAAGTTGCAGGAACATCCTTCTTGCCACATAAGGAGCAAGTTGATATCAAACACTTTGACTTTAATGGTAGCTACATCTACCCCTAGTTTACTTTTAGCTATCAGTAGAAGGGTGGGGCTAAATCTTCAGCTACAAATATGAGGATAACAAATATTTGGTAGTCCCCTCCCTACCCCATCCCACTTTGGAGCAGTGGTGCCAGCCAAGCTTGCATTTGAAGGAAGTGAATTCATTACAGTTGTAGTATCATTTCAGGGAAGTTTGCAAGCAGTTCTCTGGGAGCAAGAGGAGGAAAGGGAAGAGGAGGAGGAGCCAGGCACCAGATCCTGCTCTGAGAAGGTAAATAAGCCAGGGCTTCCTGAGTGCTTGTTTGGTAGGTTGTGTTTGGGCATGTGCTCTCTGTGCAGCTGGGAGTGCTGCTATCTGGGTGATTGCTTCTGGTGTTTGACAAAAGTCCTAACAAGGGGGGATAGGGGGCAATCCAGGCCCAGGAGGGTATAAAAGGCGACTCCCCAACTGACCAGGGAGCACGTTAACGGGGGCAGCAAACTGATCTACAAACTGCTTGCAAGCTTCCCTGTTTGCTACCTCCCCTCTTTGAAGGGGAGACTTTAAGGTAAGGTTTTTGGGGGGTTTTGTTTAATTAAGAGTAACTAACCTACATAGTTTTAATGTACGTAGCTAAAACTCAGCAGTTTTACCAATACTTAAGCCCCATTTTTAACTAGAGTCCAGAGCGAGTGGGAGTTTGCTAGGGATTTTGTCTGGAAACTCTCTCTCACCTTCCCTCATTGTAAGTTTGGTGGGAGGAAGCAAGTTAGCAGGGAGAAAGGAACCTTTCAGGACCAAGGATCAGCAAACAGACAAGCTTACAAAGGAGTTGGCTAGGGAAGGTGTAGTTGGAAACAGGATCCGGAAGACAGATGGCAAATTAAGAGACACAGAGAAATGGCTGAGGATGTTGCAATGCCAGAGTCACTTCCATTGTCAGCTCTTCCTCTGCTTCCACCTGTGAGGTATCTGTCTTGGCAGGACTGCTTACTGTGAAGACTTCCACCCAGGTCCTGATTTGGTGCTATGGAGACTGTGGCTTGAAGGTTCTTGCCGGTAACAGCCATGCGAGGGAGTGCCTATGATGTGAGTAGTGCCTCCTGTTGGTGTCCTTCAGAGAGCAGACATGAGAGCTACAGGAGATAGCAAGGCTCTGAAGCATCCTCCACCATGGACTTCCTCAATTTGATGCTGGAGGAGACTTTTAGGACTGTGGAGGAAAGACTGCCAAAGGCAGAGCTAGAGAAGAAAGAGGATGTGGGCTTCTACAAAGGTGGAAGCTGGAAGTTTGTGACCTCTGGCAGCAAGCAGAGGTCTTCATCTACACCTGCAGCAATTTGTCTGGTGAACAGATATGGAGCCATAGCAACAGAGGAGGTGGAGCATGTTCCATTGGTGGAAAGAGGGGCTGGGCATTCCAAAGGCTGGGAGAATCAAGACCACCACCACCAAGAGAAAGCGATGGGTGGTGGTGATTGAGGACTCCCTTCTGTGAGGGACAGAGGCATCCATCTGCTGGCCTGACCTGTTGTCTTGGGACGTCTGCTACTTGCTCAGAGCCCAGATCTGGGATGTCATGGAGGGATTATCAAGACTCCTCTAGCTCTCTGACTAATACTCCGTGCAGCTCATTCATGTGGGCGCCAGAGATACTTCCGGGGGTGACCATGAGTGACTTCAGGGGTCTGGACGCAAGGGTAAAGGAGACAGGGGTTCAACTGGTGTTCTCCTTGATCCTTCCAGTGAAAGGGAAGGGTCCAGGCAGGAGCGCATCCTGCAGATCAATGTATTGCTGTGTGATGATGTCACCAGCAGAGCTGTGGCTTCTTTGACCATGAGAAGTTCTTCCAAGAAGGATGACTAGGAAGAGACAGGATCCACCTGATGAAGAGAGGGATCTGGGGCAGAAGTTCAATAAACCAATTTAACCTAAATCTGTTAAGTCTGAGACTACATTCATCCAGGTTTATTTTAAACAGGTTTTGGCCATTTTGGAAGTGGTTTATGGGCATGGAACTTCTGTTGTGTATGTATTTGAATGGGTTTCTAATCACTTATACTGGTTTACATGTAATTTGTGTCCCTAGCCGAGGAGGGTGGTAAAGCACTGGAAAAGGCTACCTAGAGAGGTTATGGAATCTCTCACTCTGGAAGGTTTTAAAACCTGGCTAGACAAAGCCTTGGCTTTGATGTTATAGTTGGGAACTGTTCAAATTTGAGTAGGGAGTTGGACTGTATGACCTCCTGAGGTCCCTTCTGACCCTAATTTTGTATGATTCTATGATAATGTGACATGACAGAATCAGCTCAACTTAATACACCATAGCACGATGCCTCTTGGGAATCTGTAAGAGATGTGTAATTCTTTGTTCTCTGAAAACCTAGTTTATAATACACTATTTTGAGAAAAAGGTGGAAGGGTAGGGTGGGGCAGGGAAAAAAAAAGAAATCTGGGAATCTATTTTTTTAAATTAATGTTAAAAAAACAAGACTTGCAGATTAAAATACTGTTCAATATTTTGGCACCCATTGATTTCAAGGATAGGCTTATTCCATTGCAAGATGGGTTTACTTAAGCTCACAATGAACTGAGTATGTGTAACAGTCCTTGGCTAGCTACCTTTTCATTCCTATTGAGCCACCTTTTTTATCTTTCATTCTAAGAGGCCAGACCTGAAATTGGTACAGCCAGAACAGTTGTCTGTTTACATACTCAAGGTGTTTTCTGGTAAAAGAAGCATAAGAAGATTAAAAGAGATCTGGGAAATAATCTGTGATAGAAAGATATAGGAAAGTTTGGAGAGCTGTTCTAAAGTGTAGTCTATAGCAGCTGCACCACGTATTGTCTGAGGCTGTATGTTTATTCTTGTTTTTATGAACCATTTCATTGCTTTTCTACTGGATGCAGGAAGGCACCACTGGAACACTAATCTTGAGGAAAGTAGCATTAGAGATATTACAGTGGTCTTGATATAGGATTGTAATGGAGGGGTTAACTTTTCTTGTCCTGTTTAAAAAAAAAAAAGAGGAGATAATTACTAGTACTACTGAGTCTGATTGCCCTCCACTTACACCAGTCTTAGTTTGGAACTGTTTTATTGATTTCAGTAGAGTTCAACAGACATAAAAACCATGTAACTGAAAGGAGAATCAGATCTATGGTCCCCAAAGAGAGTTATTAGGCCTGTTTTCACCATGCCTAGTGGCTCATGTAGTCATTTACAACTGTGCCGAATGACTGTAGATTCATATCAACCAGAATTCTCCATTGATTCACACCACTTCCACTCACCCTACACAAGCAAAAAAGACTGCATTAAGTGCAAGTGAGGGAAAAAATCAGATTCTTTGAAG
>NW_017728995.1:11028496-11039347 GCF_001723915.1 Gavialis gangeticus
AAAAAGACTGCATTAAGTGCAAGTGAGGGAAAAAATCAGATTCTTTGAAGCCAGATCTAGAGAAAAGATGGTATGAGAGAGAGAAATAATGGAGGAAAAAAGAGCCATTTGAATCTTGCCTGCTGTCTACTCCTAAAATCGCCAGTAGTTAAACACTAGTAGCCAAGCACAGTATTTTAATGGGACTATTCATGTCAGTTAAAATTTGCAGGGTAATAGGACAGACTCCTTTGGACTTGATCTAAGTGGATGGAAAGATTAACTGATTTCCCCCACCCCGTGCACCTCTTTCAGGTTTCAGATTTATCTTTATCTGCAAGCATTGAAGTTAATCAGAAATCTAGCTCAGTAAAAATCTTAGGCCCAATGATACATACACATCAAGATCCATAATGATTTGAAAAACTCTATAGCTATGTTTTGTTTTGTTTTTTGGGTGGGGCTTGAGTTGGAGCAGTCCCTCATCCAATTAAGCATCTTCGTATTTTTTTGTATTCTGGGTCTTTCACATCATTGTGTTCAAAACCTTTATTTATTTATTTTTTGCAATGTTTTCACAGGTAACTTACTTTCAGGTTCAAAGAATGGGTGAGTAATATTTTTTCCAAGTTTATATTAGTGCCATTTTGTTCAGAGGCAACTACAGGATGCATAGTCAGTCCTCACTTTCTTGGATCCCAAAGGTATATTTCCCCGGGATAAGCAAGATGCAAATATTCATACATATATAGAATAATATACATTCTCTTTTCTTTTAAAAGGATCGAAGAAGTAGACCTGTTTGATGTGAGAATTACCTGGACTCATCTAAATGTGGTTGTATTTATTTTTTATATGCATACTTGCTCTCTGCATAGGTCTGATTTGGTACAGAGTGGTAAATTAGGTCCATTTTAATCTATCTGTATTGTGCATATATAATGTGTATGTAACACAGACAGATTAACCCACTAAATGCATTAAAGTGCATCCACAAACTAGTAACTGTAATTCCTTTTCATATCTCATATTTACATTTTACTTTTTCTCTGGGATACAATGTAGCTTATTGTTTAGAGACAAAGGGTGTGGTAGCTATTCCTTATTTTGTCATGTTCAGTGTGTATGTTTTGTTTTTGTTTTTAATTTATGCATTTACACATGAATGGGCCATTGGTTCTAAATGGCATGAAGATCACAGTGAATTATACTCACTTTAGTGATTTGGTGTCAAACTCAATATACTATAAAATTCTGTATCCTTTCAAACATAGGAGACCATTTAAGTTTGTGCTGATAGCAGCTGAACCTTCCCTTTCCTCACATCACTGAACGCATGAATGGATGTTGTTGGGCACTTGATGAACAGAACCCACTAGATGTTTCTGGTAGCCATATGGTTTATCAATTTATACAGAAGCAATTCTCACAACTTGGCACCCCAAAAAGGGGGAGAAAACTAGTAAGTTTGCTTTCCTGGTAAATAATAAGAAAAATTCTTGTCCAAAACTGCTACTAGGTAATAAGTGGTCACATTTAGTAACTTCTGACATGGCATGTACTGGCAAGTTGGCACCTGTAATTCATCACTGGTATGACTCAATTCAGGGCTGTTCACCTGGCAGTCCAGGGGCTGCATGTATCCCCCCTAGGGGTCAGCTGATGCCCCCAGGCTGTCACTCAACCACCACTCCCTCCATCACACTGGCTACAGCAGCAGCTAGGGCCGCCAAGCTCTCTCTCCCTGCTCTGGATTTCACTTTCTGTCCCTACCCCTGGGGACTGTGCAGTGGGTCTCCTGCATAGCACAGTGCAGTGGGAGAGCCTACACCTGGGGATCTGAGGGTGAGGCCAGGATGCTCATACAGTGTGTAGCTCAGGGTTCAGTGTGTAGGTTGCATTGGTGCAGCCTGTGCAGCATGCATCCCCTGCTGGTGTGAGGGGGATGCTTAGAAGGTGGATAGCTCTGATTCTTTTTATTCTTTATTAGTATTAATCATTAGAGGTGTGCAAAATGGAAACATATTTGATTCAGATTCAGCCCAAACTGGGGACAGTGATTAGATTCGTTGGTTCAGATCACTGTCCCGATTTGATTTGGCCGAATCTGAAGATTCAATGCTGATTTGGAAAATTAGTGATTCAGCTATGGACACAGCTTTAAATGTTTTTTTCTACATATCTCAAGGTACCGGGCGTGACTTGTGAACACTGTGATGGTGAGGCAGATGGAGCATTCCACAAGAGCACAGGAGGTGGGGTGGGGGGGCATTATCCCCGGTGGACCTGGAAGTGGACCAGAAGTGCTTCTGGTCCACTTCTGGGTCTGCTGCCAAGCGTGCTGGGGACCGCCCGCCCTCCATGCTTCTGTGGCATGCTTCTTCCACCCCACCATCTCAGCATTCACGAGCTGCCTGGTACCTTGAAGTATGTAGAAAAAACATTTAAAGCTGTGTTTATGACTGAACCATTTAATCTTTCTGAATCTCTCCAAATCTATTTGGACGGTTCCAATTTGATTCAGAGACATTAAAGTGCCTCCTGATTTGATTTGGAGATTTGGCTACCAAATTGGGCTGCATCTCCTCCAAACTGAGTTGACTGAAGCTTTCCACAGCCCTATTAGCCATGAAGGTCATGACTGAGATTGATACCTTTTAGTTCTGTGTACTGCACATATTTAGTGAGAGATGATCCCTGCCTTAAAAGTTTTTTCATAAGGCCTTACTCCATCTAAAGCATGCATGCATGTGCTTAATTTAAGTGCATGCATTGTCCCACTGAAATCAAGGAACTGACTACGTGCTTTAAACATGTTTATGCACATTGTTAGAATAGAATTGGTATAGACAAGACAGGCAAGGGTAGAAGCAATAGCAGGAAGTTGTAATGTAGACTTGACTGACTTTTGTTTTTTTTAGTCAGTGTGTCCTCTAACTTGGTCATATGTTGGTAAAACCTGACAAACCTCAAACCTGGATCACCAGTAGCAATAATGAAACTGTACCAATGGGTGCTAGTGATGAACTCCAAGGTCTAGCTTTGGAAGTGGAGATTCAGTCCTAAGTATGGAGAGAGAGAAATAAAGCTTAAGAGGAAAAAGGCATGCTATATTGTTAGTAATTGTGGTGTAAGCTAAAAACCTTTGTATTGAGCTATAACCCTTGTGGCTTGCATTCTGCTAGTTTTAATAGGCTTTCAGTTGTACTAACTAAGTTAGACCATGTTAGTATAAATAAGGCTGAGAGAAGTAGTGTAAAAAGAACCAAATCAAGGTGAAAGAAACTTATTAAAAATACTAGCTTGTCTTAGGATATCAAGTCTTGATTAAGGGTTCAGGTCATAGAATCATAGAAGATTAGGGTTGGAAGGGACCTCAGGAAGTTATGTAGTCCAACCCCTGCTCAGAGCAGCAAATTCCCAACTATAACACTTCAGTCAAGCCTCCGTCTACCTGGGTCATAAAACCTCCAGGGATGGAGATTCCACAACCTCTTTGGGTAATCTGTTTCAGTGCTTTCCTACCCTTCTTATGCAAGGTTTTTTCTTAATATCTAACTTAGCCCTCCCTTGCTGCAACTTGAGAGCATTGCTCCTTGTTCTGTCATCTGCCACCACTGAGAACAGTCTAGCTCCTCTTTGGAACCCCACTTCAGACAGTTGAAGGCTGCTATTAAATCCCCTCTCAGTCTTCTCTTCTGCAAACTAAATAAGCCCAGTTCTCTCAATGTCTCCTCAGAAAGGTGGTGGGTAGTGGTGGCGGCCACTGCATGAGAGCTTTTCCCCACCCCCCCTCCACACACACACACACACACACACACACACACGTGTGTGTGTATGTATACCAGGCATGGCTGGTGAACCCAGACTTGTGGGGTGGGTGGAGCATCCCACGGGAGCAGGAGGGGGGCGGGTTTGCAGCCAGCCAGCAGTGTGTGTGGGGGTGCAGGTAGCTGGGAGGAAGTGAGGGGGTTTGCAGTCTCCCTGCTACCAGCCAGGGTGGCTGGCTTACTGCAAACCCCCTCCCCCCAACACTCCTGGCCAGCTGCAAACCCCAACCTGCAACCATAGACACAGCTTTAAATGTTTTTTCTACATACCTCTAAGTAGCAGGTGGCTTGTGAATGCTGCGATGCTGGGGTGCATGCAGCATCCTACAGGAGTGCGGGGAGCTCCCCAGCATGCTCAGCAGACCCAGAAGTGGATAAGAAGCACTTCCAGTCCACTTCCAGGTCCACCAGGGAGAGTGCAGGGGCCTCCTCTCACTCGCCCAGCTAGGGGACTGGTCCTCCTGCAGCCAATCATTGAGCCAGGAGGATGCAGGTGGGCGGGGGCCCGGTAGACCCAGAAGTGGACCGGAAGTCTCCTGTGGGACATTCTATTCGCCCCAGCATTGCAGCATTCACAAACTGCACTGGTACTTCGAGGTATGCAGAAAAAACATTTAAAGCTGTGTCTGTGGCTGAATTGCTGATTCTCTGAATCAGCATTGAATCTTCAGATTCAGCTGTATCGAATTGGGGACAGTGCTCTGAATCAATGAATTGCATCACTGTTCCTGATTTGGGCTGAATCTGAATCCAAATTGAATAGGGCCTGTTTCGCACTTCACTAGTAAATACAGGTACTAAACTAACTGTGTAGTAGATACTGTGCAGGAACTCTCATGTAGACATTGACTGGGAACAAATTTACTCCTGGTCCGCCTAGACAGCAAGGGGCCACAGGAAACAGGTTGCTCTCTGTCCCCAGTCCTGGCATTCAGATCCCCAGCTCCCCACAGCAGCTGGGAGCCAATCGTCATCAGGACTGGGAAGCCCCTGTCCCAGCTCCTGGCATAGAGCTGTCAGCTTCAGAGGGGGAGTGGGGCCTGGGAACCCAGCCCTTTCCTCTCCCCCAGACCAGTGCTCTGTGGCATAGAGCTGGCTGCTCCAGCAAGCATGCAGAAGCTGGGAATCCAGCCCTCACTTTTTCCCTGGAGCAGCCAACTCTTTGCAGTGGGGAGCTGCTTCATGGGACAGGCAAGGGCTGGATTCCCAGCCAACACCCACTCCCCAGAACAGCTGGCTCCATGCCAAGCAGGACAGCAGCTGGTGAGCCCTGTGTTCCCCCAACCTGGAAGTAGGTTTGCCTGCAGCTGTCCCAGCATGCCAGGGAAGCCCTGCCCAGCAGGGTCTTGCTGGTAGCTGCTGGCAGAACTCTCTGGGCCCTGTGCCCACTGGGACTAGCCCCGTGCCCCTTGCCAGCCCTCAAGCTAGTAGCAGGTGGAGCCTGGAGCTTCTTCTGAATGCTGCAGCAGGGCAGAGAAAGGGAGGAGCAACTCCATACTGGGCTGGTCCCATTAGGAAAAAATGTGCTTCCTCTTGGGGAGCATGTGTAGACTTGCTCCTGGAAGGCTTTCTGCTCAGTATTTTACTGCGCAGTAAGCCTATTTTGAATTAATAGCACATGTAGGGGGTGTAGGTTGTAGCTGTGTTGGTCTAAGGCCATTTAGGCAGACAAGTTTCTTTGGGTGAATGATATCAGATTCAACCAAAGAACCTCGTCTAGCACATGTAGATGCACCCAGTGTCACTCACTGAACTCTGCTCCAGAGGAGAACATATCCCTTTCACAATCCCACATAGCGCTGCTGGGAGACATAGGCTGACTGGTCAGTTTGGGTCAGCCAATCAGGGATGTCTGGTGCACTGCTGCCATCTATCACCAGGCAGACTCGGAAGCTGAAATGAACATGCTGAAACATGTGACAGGGTCCCCCTGACTGCACAGAGTTTACACTGCAAGTTCTCTGCTCTTCAGGGGCTCAGCATTCAAAGATCTCTTCAGGCATGTCTGGGTAAGACTTCCTACCAGGAAAACAAACCTGAGAGAATTCTCCCAGATTATTTAAATGTGTGTATGCAGCCTAAATCTCCTACAAAGTTTAAGGTTTGCACATCATCCTCATTCCTGTTGCCTTTTTAAATATTGACCAAATGGCAAGTACGAGGGCTTGCTTGTGGGGTAACTTAAAAGGCACATAAGAGATAAATGAAACTAAAATGATCTGAAATGTGAGATCTGTTTAATTCTTGAACTGATGATTTCTAAGTCAATTTAGAATTTGGCAAATAGCAAGTTCTTCCTCTCCTAGATCTGGATATGTTCCTTCTTTTCTGGCAAATAAGCATCAACTGACTTAATATATCTTATTATAGCATTAATGTAACTTTGCTAGGATCACTAAGTTGTTTGATAGAAACCCTTTCATATGCATTGATCTGCTTTACAGATTAGTAGGGATCACTTTAATAGCTATGAAAATACAGCCGCATTTGGGCTGAGAGGCAATAAATGCTACCTGCTACCTGACACAACACTGCAAAGATCAAGACGGAGTATTCAACTAAAGCAATAGGGGTAGCTAGGCAGAATGAGGAGTTGGTATAATTCTGAAACAGTTTAATTGTTATGACAATCCAGCCAATCTGCTGAGAGAAATGGTAAACTAGATATTTCCAAATTGTAATAGGTTGGGTTTAAATGTTAAAATGACTTCATTGTGTTTTGAATGGCTGGGATGCTTAAAATTGAATGCATGCCGTTCACAGAGTAGTGTTGAATGATGAGTGATCAACCTTGGATCCGTTTGGCCTGGGCTGTGCCAGAGTCCTCATTTGGCCAGATATCTATTATATGAGTCTCCAGCAGCAGATTCTACAAAACATTCTGGAGCTTGCCAGTTTTACAAGCCACAGATATGGCATTTAATGTCAATCTTGGATGAAATTGTGTTGCATGTAACTCTGATGCAAGGAAAGGTTTACAATGAGAAACAAAGGAAATGAAGCAAAGTCATTTGAAATAAATACAATTACTTGAACCTAGATGAAAGCCTTCTCTTCACTGAAAAAAAACGAAGCTTTCTTTATACTGAATTTATCCCTCAAACATATCAAATTTATCAACTTTGTCATTAGTAAGCTCCATAATAATTTACATCCTATTCTATTCATTTGATAAAACTAAAGGATGTAATCTTCCTTTTATGGAAATCAGGAGGGAAAGTTTACTTACCACTGACTCACTTGAAAAATGAGCTGGACCTCAAGTAGCCCACTTTTCCAGGTTCCATTCATGCCATTAATCATTTTGACTATCTTTAATAAATATTTTAAAGTGAAAAGATTGCAGGATCAGACTACATAAAGAGTTTTGAGACAAAAATTGCCAACATTCCTTTAAAACACGCCATACATATGGGAGCACATTCATATTAGTCAAGTGATCCAGATTTCCCAAATGTTAATTTCTAACTGAAAACTTTCTGAAGGCTGATAACTAATTTGCTTGTAGTGTACTTTTATATGTTTTCCTTTATATTTCAATGACTAAACCATTAGAATAATCCTTGTTTGAATCTGATGTGCCATCTGATCTCTTTTCTCTTATTTCATTAAAAAAGAGTGATCTAAACATTGTAAGTAGTATAGGGAAACCACTGTTTTTCTTTGATATTAAATCAACTCTGTCTTCTTGTATATAACAATAAAACTAAAAGTATTCATTTGGAGATGTGTGTTAGTTGTCATATCTGTTTTTAATCTAGGGAACATCATCCCCTTTTTTTTCATTTTAGTTTCCAAACTAGGTTTTGATCATCAGAGCTCAAGAAATTTCAAGATGCTTATCGCTAAACTTACTATCATACTTTTTTGTAGTAAGAATGATAATTCATCATTAGAATGATCTGTATTATTATTGAGTGATTTGATTCTTTAGTTCAATCGAGTATTTATTTGTGTGTGAAATAGTAATCATGATATTTTTTAAAAATATACATTTTGGTACTTAGCATGCTGTGTTTTAAATTGTGTGAAGAAAAACAATATGCAAAGAGAATACTAACCAAGCCAGAACTTCAAACTATGAGTATGAAAAGTTTTACAACTTTAGTAGTTTGGTGTTTTTATTGCTTCATAATATGTCTACAGGTAAGAATATAGTACACTATTTTTCTTTTCAATACATGACAGTCATTCAGTATGCCCAAGTATTAAATGACTGCATAGTAACCAGTGTAACCATAGTAACTAGTGTACTTTTTGCTACTGTGCATTAGGGCAGCCTAATGCACATTTAGTTAGTACCTCACATTAGAGGTACTAAACTTAATGTGCAGTAGCAAAAGTTCATTGATGAACATATGGATGCACCCGTTCAATCCCTTCATAATACTTTACATCTTAACCTGGTTTCTACCCATAATTTCTATTCCCCCTTACCTCAGTGCAGGCCATATCTGTACCTATGCTTCCAATGTAGTGGTAATGTCAGGACCAAACAACTTCAGCAAATTTTCTGTTGGGTTTTAACTTTTGCTAATTACATTCTCAAGGTCAGTATACTGCAATAGTCTATGTGTATATGGGCAGTGCCTCTCTTGACTCATCTCCCTACTTCCCTGAAGAATTCAAAAGGGACAAGAAAACAATTGCATATTCTGAATGTGTGACTAATATTCAAGCATTCTGTAAACACTGTGCTATTCACTAGTTTTTGGGTATGTGCCAGTTGTTTCTGATTTCTGGGGACTCTAATTTTGACACATCTGGATTCAAATGACTTCTATTGTTTAGTGGGACTGTGTGGTTAGGGAAGCAAATGATCATCAGCAACAAGGAAAAATGGAAACAGATCTACCAGTGAATGTATAACAGGGTGCTTTGGGTACCTGTTACTTGAAAAGGAGGAAAGGCTACTAAGAAAGCTCAGGCAGCAGTCTGGAGTCACCTGACCAGCAAGGGGCTGGGCTTAGGCTGTATATAAGCCCAGGTCCTGAGTTAGGCAAGCAGTCTGGCTTTGGAGGCTGTTGTGAGAGGGACTCCTTAGCAGGCTATAGAGAGATTGAGACTAGGGCCAAGGGCTCATGGAACTGATTCACAATAATTGTTTGATCTGTGAGGCATAGGCATAGCTAAAATGGGAGACAAGGAGGTCACAAAATAAGTCTTCAAGTCAACAAGTGATTACAGCCTAGTTCTTGAGCAGATGAGAGCTAGCTCAGGGATCCCTGGGGCAATCGCCCATTTCTAAATATGTATTAACATCATGGCATAGCAGGTAAGAAGAAGGGAAGGATACTTAAAAGTCAGGGTGAAACACATATTAACTGTTACCCACCAAGGAGGCAACACAGTCACCCCTCAGGCTGGCCTGTGTTACACATGTCACAGTATCTCCGGTCATAGGTCTAATTAGGAGTGTCAGACAAAGAAGATTGAGTGGAGGTAGACGGTAATAGAGCCACAGAAGCTTCACTTTTAAGGACAATGACAACAGGTGTCTGTGATGCTGAGGACACTGTAGATCAGTGATTCTCAACCAGGGTACTGCAGCATGCTGGGCTACCTTGAGATCCATTCAGGGGTGCTGTGGGATGCCATGCAATGTTAGCACAGTTAGGTATTTCAAATAAGAACCCATCATGCTAAAGAAGACATTCTGGCCATCGTGGTCTTTGTGAATTCATGATAGTAGAAAAATTACTGTTACTTTCTCATAATCAAAAAAAGAATGAAAATGAAGAGGTAGCATTTTCCAAAGGGTGCCTTGAGACTAACAAGGGGTGCCTTGATTCTAGGAAGGTTGATAACCACTGCTGTAGATGCTCCTGCAGATGAAATGGATAGCTTGAGTCATGCTGCAACAAGAAAGTAAGGACAATTAGTGCACCCCATACACACTTAAACATGTCTTAAGGCCAGATTTGTATTACAGTTCAACTGAACTTTGTTAATGTTGACAGGACATGCTTTCAGTGCAACCATGCATTAAACTAACAGGGAGTATGAAGAAGGATAATGAACAGATTTTAAAAGCGAAGCCCTAGGTGAAAAAATGAGATGCATTATATATCAATTGCATTTAATCTAAAAATGTCAGCCATTTAATTGCTTCAAAATATGGACATTTAACATTATTTGGATGGAGCCATATGTTTCTTCATGGAACCTGATGATCAATGGGTTCATTCATGTGCTTCATTGTAGAAAATGAAGTAAACAGTTCTTCTTGTTATTTATTCATTAGACTATTTTATAGAAGATTTGATCAATCCCTTTTTTTGTTGTTGGATGAGCCCTAATCTCACTTTTTAAAAAATAAAATCCTGCTTTCTATTTCCACTGAACAGTTCAATACACATTAGATGAACTGCTGTATATGTGGTTCTCTAGGCAGCTTCTCCTCAGAATATCTCAATGAATTTTTCATTTGCCTTTTAAGTTTCTTAAGACCTTACAGGCATGGAGAAAGTTTCTTTTTACTTTTAGACAGCACAGACAGAGGTTCAAATATTTTATGGAAAGGCAAAGAGAACTTTAGTTGTAAATATGCTCAAGAACAAGAGAAAACTTCCTTAAGGAGAGCACCTGAATAAACTTAATTGGCATTTGTGATGGAGCACCAAGTCTGCCCCATCACAGAACTTTGGGGGAGTGAAGGGAAGCAGAAAACTTACCTTAGCAAACAGTCCCAGGAGAAAAGGGGCAGGGCTACCTGCATGGGGGAGAGAGAGACTCGGATGAAAACATGCACAAAGAGAGCAGCATCTGCAAAGGGAGAGGGGGAGAGTGCTGGCTGTGAGAGAGACAGCAGATGGCTGGAAGGATTTAAAGGGGAAGTAACCCAGATTTAGCTGGAAAAAGAGAAGAAAGCAACCCAGAAGAAACAGGGAGACACTACAAGAAAGAGAAAAGGGAATGTAGGAAGGGTCCTGGAAAGAGACTTTCCTGGGAAGATGAAGTGAGTTAACAAAGGGGGACTTTGAGTCAGTGAGTCTGATACCTGAAGACATCAAGTAATGTCCCAGAGACTCAAAATTAAGAG
>NW_017728995.1:11044347-11062325 GCF_001723915.1 Gavialis gangeticus
AGAAGAGAACCCCACAATTTTGATATCAGTAGTAAATACAAGGTGACCTAGGATTGCTATTTGCTTGGGACCCGCGTGGAGGAGAACGGGGTAAGCAACCAAGAAATTGAGAGTTCTCAAAGAGAGAGGGAACTAAATATATATAAGACGTTATTTATCTAAGAGAGACATGATAGTTGTGCAGAAGAGTTATTTTTGTTGAACTGCAGACATGATATCTTCCTCATCTCTCACGACTGTGTTTATTTCTGTATCTTATTCCACCAAAGTCATGGCAGATGAGAAATAAAGGAAATTAACCAGTTCATATTAAAACAAGAGATGGTGATTTATTTTGCTGGCATAGCTTAACTCTCACAATGGTGCATTGGCCAGGAAACTGAAATGAGCTGGAAAATCACACTCTAAGGAGACAGGAATGGAGAGTGCTGCAACACATGTGGGGATGGCTGCTTCAAAAGATTGGCAGCGAGCCCATCAAGTGGTGGTGCAGATAATGCAAGCCCAACAGGTACAGCTGGAGGAATTAGTACAAGTAAGGAGCCAGGAGGCTTAAGCAAGAATGGCAGTGCCTAGCCGGCAACAAGAGCTCAGTGAGATGATAGAGGCTCAACAAGTGGCCATATTAGGTGCATCAGAGAAATTCTGAATACCTAAAATGATGGGAGAGGATGATGTAGAAGCCTACTTGGAGGCTTTTGAGAGAACCGCTATTGTAGCAGGATGGGATCAGACCCGGTGGGCCTCATTGTTAGGACCTCTACTGATAGGGCAATCTTAAGCAGGTTACAGGGCATTTTCCCAAGCAGAGGCCAATGATTATACCACAGTGAAGAAAGCTATTTTGTATTATTTAGAAATATCTCCCGAATTCTACAATCAACAATTCCATGCCTCTAAGAAACAAGAAGAGAAGCGACTCAGGATACTGGCTCAGATTTTGAGAGACACGGTAGAACACTGGATCCAACCTAATGGGAAAACTGTGAGGGATGTAATTGAGATATTCACTCTAGAACAATTCCTTGAAGACCTTAATGAAGAGACCCAGAGTTGGGCTAGACGACATCAACTCTGAGATATGGAACAAGCCTTGCAACTTTCAGAAGCTTTCTCAACAGCTGAGAAACTTGGAACAAAGGGAAAGGATTCTAAAACAGGAATAATGATAAAGAAAGTGGGAAAAGTATTCTGACCAAGGAAGACACCAACAGAACATGGAATAATTTGCTTTAGGTGTGGTGGATCCGGTCATATCACCCAGCAGTGTCCTAAAGGGCTAGGGGAGCGGTGACCCTGGGAAAGAGAGTCCAAAATAGAGAGAGGGAAAGGTCCAGAACTGGATCATGAAGAACAAATGGACTGTAGCTTTGGAAGGCTTAACAGAACAAGTGGGGTACCAAAACCCATAGTACAAGTATGGGTCAGTTCAGTGATTATCTCAGCCCTACTGAATTCAGGTTTTGCACAAACAATGATTTGAGAAGGAGTAATTGACCCTCGAGAGGGTAAGCCAGATACAAACATCAGCATGATATGCATTCATGGGGAATCATATACATATTCCCAGAGAAGACTTATGATTACTGTTATGAATAAATTGGAAGAAATGTCAGTAGGATTTCCTGAACACTCCCATGCCCAATGCTATTAGGAAGGGACTGGCCAATCTTTTATGGAGTACTAGATCAAGTTCGAGGCAGAACGGTGCGTGACAAGGTGGAGACAGAGAGAACAGCAATTAGAAGAGGGTTTCCATGAAGAAGAGACTCAGTCTTCAGATCAAGTGAACAACCATCCCAACATTGATTTAGAAGAGATCATTAGCGAAAACTTCAGGGAGGAACAAGCTGCAGAACCTGCTTTCTGACAGGTATATGCAGAGAGTATTGCTAAATGAGAAGGAGTAGTGGAGCGGCCAGAGCTACTGACAAGTTATCCTCACTTTGAGGTAAGGGATCATATTCTCTACCACATAGATAAAGGGAAGGTAGCCAGAGAGGAAGCGGTACAGATCTTGGTACCCCATCAATACCAGAGGGATTTGATGAGAATAGCCCATGCACTACCCCTAGGTGGACATTTGGGTCAAGGTAAAACAATTGCGTGGCTCACACTACAAGTGTATTGACTGGGCCTACATAAACAAGTGGAGCAATTCTGCCGATCCTGTCCTGAATGTCAATGGTATTCAGACCGGTTACCACCCTGGGCCCCTTTACAACCATTAAAGATTGTGACACAGCCTTTTGAGAAGATCACCCTGGACATTATTGGCCCACTCCCTAAGAGCATTGCTGTCTACCAGTTCATCCTTGTGTTTGTTGATTATGCAACTCACTACCCTAACACAGTGCCCCTGAATGTTGTGACAGCCCCGAAGGTAGCGGAAGAGTTGGTCAGGTGGATTAGTTGAGCGGGTAATACTTCGGGACATACTATCAGACCAAGGTATGAACTTTATGTCCCGAGTAATCAAGGGAGTGTGTGATACTTTTAAGATACGACACCTTAGGACATCAGTATATCACCCACAGACTGACGGTCTTGTCGAGAGATTTAATTGAATCTTAAACGTGATGATCCGGAAAAGTATTCAAGGGGATACTAAAAGGTGGGAGCTGTGTCTTCCCCCTCTTCTGTTTGCGGTATGAGAAGTTCCCCAAGCATCCTTAGGATGCTCTCCATTTGAGCTGACATATGGACATGAGCCACGAGGCCTGATTGACATCTTATGTGAAGGTTGGAAGGAGAGTGAGCCTATGTATGAACGGGGCCCTTGACAAGTCATAGAGTTGCGAGAATGGTTAGAGAAAGCAAGACAGATTGCCTGAGATAACTTAGAAAGAAGTAAAGAAATTCAAAAAAAAAGATATGACCAGAATACTAGAGAAAGAGAATTCCAAGAGGATGATCTAGTCCTAGTAATGTTGCCTGATCACACCAGTAAAATATCTTCCAAATGGCAGGGTCCTTTCAGGATAAGTATACGGGTAGGTCCCACAAATTATGAAGTAGAACATTATGAAGGGCCACATAAAATGAAACAAGTTTATCATGTGAATCTGTTAAAGAAATGGGAGGAAAAACATGAAGAAAGCAACCCAGACACTACAAGAAAGAGAAAAGGGAATGTAAGAAGGGTCCTGGAGAGAGACTTACCTGGGAAGGTGAAGTGAGTTAACAAAGGGGGACTTTGAATCGGTGAGTCTGATACCTGAAGACATCGAGTAACATCCCAGAGACTTAAAATTAAGAGAAAGGAATGAGTGGATGAAAACTAACAAAGAGAAGAGAACCCCACAATTTTGATATCAGTAGTAAATACAAGGTGACCTAGGATTGCTATTTGCTTGGGACCCGCGTGGAGGAGAACGGGGCAAGCAACCAAGAAATTGAGAGTTCTCAAAGAGGGAACTAAATATGTATAAGATATTATCTATCTAAGAGAGACACAATGGTTGAGCAGAAGAGTTATTTTTGTTGAACCGCAGACATGAAATCTTCCTCATCTCTCACGACTGTGTTTATTTCTGTATCTTATTCCATCAAAGTCATGGTGGGTGAGAAATAAAGGAAATTAACCAGTTCATATTAAAACAAGAGATAGTGATTTATGTTGTGGACATAGCTTAACTCTCACAGTATTGAGGAAAAAGGTGAGAGAGAGAGAGAGAGAGAAATTTCTTGGAAACAGAGCTTTAAAAAACTTATGAATATTCATTCTCTCTCAATATGTGCCAGCCTTTCTTACCAGATGGAAGAAGAATTTGTGTCATTTGTAAAATGATAATGTTACTTGAAATAAATTTACTTAAATAAAAATTCATTTTTCCCCCAGAAAAATGGCTGTCTTCAGACCTGGTGCAGTTTCTGCAGGCAAGAAGTGCAGTGGAGAAGGGAGAAATTAGTAGAGAGAGACTTCTCATATGGTATTCCAAATGTAGTGAGTCCAGAATATGAATCCTGCATCTGAAAGGCTCGGGCAGTATATGTATTCATGCTTTTAGTGCTTCAAAGTTCCATGTTTAACTGCTAGTTATAACCAGATTGGATGTATGTATTCTGGGTCTGAGTATATTACAAAGTATATTCCAGATAGGAATTGAATTCTTGTGATCTTGGATACTTGAGATTGACCTGCCTAGCCAAAGTAAATTGTAAGAGTACATAGAAACATAAGAAGTGCCATACTGGGTCAGGCCATCATTCCATCTAGCTCATTTCCAGCAATGGTAGAAGTGGTTGCTTTAGAGGGAGAACATGGTTTAGAGGGAGAACAAAGTACAGATATTCGAAAAGCCTGAGGCAGATTCAAACCAGCTTATGCAAGTTTCTCTAAACAGATTGGATTAATTCATTAGTGAACAGAATAGAAGTTCTCACACTGGTAGAGAATGTCCAGGCTGCTTGGACTGGCCAAGACCAGCAGATTGGGGGTGCTCCTGCATTGCTGAACACAGCCTAGAAGCTGGGCCACCCCTGTTTGGCTGCCAGGTACATGCCCCACTCTCCCTGCTGGTCCTCTGTCAGCTATGGGCATCTGTCAGCTATAGGCAAGCAGCAGAGGCAGCTGTGTGATCTGTTCTCTGGGTCTGTGCCTCCAAGTGGGGCTGTGGGAGTCCCTGGGTGGGCTCCCACCCAAAGAACCCTATGTTCCCCCATGAGTGGGCACAGACTCAGGGAGCATGTGCGGGCTGCAGGGGACAGGCAAACACTAGGCCTGTGTGAAGCAGCAAGTATTTGCTTTGGATTCAGCTAATTTGGAGGGACAGTGATTTGAATCACTGTCCCAATTCAATTTGGCTGATTCAGATTTGGAGTTTCAACATCAATTCAGAGATTTGGCCAGACTATACAGGCAGTCCTCGAAG
This sequence comes from Gavialis gangeticus, assembly GCF_001723915.1. Classification (NCBI taxonomy): domain Eukaryota; kingdom Metazoa; phylum Chordata; order Crocodylia; family Gavialidae; genus Gavialis; species Gavialis gangeticus. Next base: position 11,049,222 of record NW_017728995.1, read on the forward strand.
ACGCAAGACACAGATGCTTCCAGCTGGTAAGTCTGTTGTGGTGAGCGGAGGGAGGAGGGAAGAGGCATGGGGGCGGGGGAGATGAACACCCCCACAGTGAGGGAGAGATTGGGGCTGGGGTTGGGACAAGCTGCCCAGCTGGGGAGACGGGGCACCACTGGTCTTGGAGCTGCTTTTCTAGTGGCTTTTTCAGCGGCTATCGCCACCGGTTCGGGAGGGCATGGGAATGGGCGTGTGCCTCCAGATCTGCACAGGGTGGCCTGGGCCAGGCTGCACTTCAAGAGGCTAGCCCCAGCTACCTGCCACCAGTCTGTGCTCTGTGGGGCGGGCAGGGCCAGGGCTGCACTTGGGGCTGTGCCTGGGGCTAGCCACCCAGAGTGCAGCCCTGGCTCTGCCCGCCTGGCAGAGCACAGCCTGGCAGTAGGTCCTTGTCACCTGAAGCACAGCCCTGGCTTCACCTGCCCCACGGAGTGCAGCCTGGCGGTGGGCAACTGGGGCTAGCCTCCCAGAGTGCAGCCTGGCCCAGCCCACCCCACACAGATCCAGGGGCACATGCCTACTCCCATGCCTTTCTGGACTAGTGGTCCGGAGGAGCCACCAGAAGAGCACTTCCTAGACTGGCAGCACACGGCGGCGCACAATGGTGGGAGCCCTGCTCCTTGAGTGCTGCACCCTCCCCCCCGCCCTGGCTGGGCAGTTTGTCCGAGCCCCAGCCCCAATCTCTCCCTTGTTGTGGGGGCATTTGATCTGCTCCTTCCCACATCTCTTCCCTCCCCCTTCCACTTACCACAATAAACTTCCCAGCTGGAGGCAGCTATGCCCAGCATCATCAAGGACTGCTTGCATAGTTTATGGCCAAATCTCTGAATTGGTGCTGAATATCTCTGAATTGATTCAGATGCTTCTGATTCGATTTGGACCGAATTGGGCTGAATCTCCTCCAAATCAAATTGGTCACTGAAGCTTCACACAGGCCTAGCAAGCAGCCCTACTCTCTCTCCCTTCATCATCAGGCACAGGAATGCCAGCTGCAGACCAGCAGTGGGGGCAGCAGCCTGCTCTTGCTCCCCAGGTCTGTCTGCTCACGGGGCGGGGCTGGGAGGCAAGGGGTTCCCTGGGTGGGCTTCTGCACATTCACCCAGGGCAAAGAGCCTGGGATGCCATTGGACAGTGAACCAACTTGATTTGATAGGGGATCTGGTACAGAAGTTAGATGTTTCAGACTAACTGAATTTGAATCAGTTTGAGTGCACGTTGATTGAGGGCTATCTTAGATTGGTTTCCACCATTTTTAGTCTGGACTACGTATCCCAAACTTCTGCATGGTTATGGGTTTGGTTTGAATTCCGATCACTTGGTGCAGATTATACGTAACATCTGTACCTGTCCCATATGTACAGGGTATATCAAGCATAATCTGCCCCCTGGCATCCACCATCATTGGTTTAGAGATGTCAGGGAATACATCCCTGAATGTAATGGAGCTGTTTATCCATTAAGTTTTGCCTAGTTTCTTTCTGAGCCTGGCTATACAGTCTGACTTTACAAGCTTCCCTGTACCTTTTCTAGTTGGCTACATCCTTCTGAGATGCAGAGTCTAGAATTGTACACAGTATTGAAGATGTGGGCTTACCATAGATTTCATGATGGTCTTGTTTTGTTGTCAATTCTTTTCTTAATGATGCCCATTTTATTAACGTTTTTGGTTGCCCCTGTATGTTGAGCTTATGTTTTTTGAAAACTATCTACAATGACTCCAAGGACTCTCTTTTCTGAGTCATAACAGGTGGTTCTGAGTCCAGCATTGTGTATGTACAATTGAAATTATTTTTCCCCATGTGAATTACTTCACACTTTTCACCACTGAAATATTAATTAATGTGAATTTCATCTGGGTATAGAGGGCTAGGAGAAGAATTGTCACAAAGAGATTTAGATGGAGAATAGGTTAGAGACTGCCCCTCTGCATGGGTTGGGTTATTTTTCATCACTCAGATGATCACATTAAGTAGTCCCTGTCACTTACTAATTACTGAGGTTTATGAGGTAGGTACTTGTGTATCCGCTGATGTTTGCTCCCTGGTGACAACTGTTGTATCTGTCTGTATGTGGTCATGGTTTATTCCTCATAGATTCTCAAACGTTTCTGCTCAAGTAAACTAAAACCATTTAAACCTATCTCAAAATGCAGCAATTATACAAAAGATATCAATAAATTATGCAAGAGAATAAGTATATTAAGTTAAGCAACTTTAGATAAGCCAGGCCCATTCACGATATGGGTGCTTTTTACCAATGCAATTCTATGAACACTGATAACATTTGAGATCCCTATCGATAACAAACAATGCAATCTGTTACATTTTAAGGCAGTGGATTTACATTCATTTGTTTATCATTTTTCTGTTGACAAATCAACCTCATTTTCTGATGTTTAAACAAGTTCATGGTACAATACATAAACACTGCAAAATTTAATCAGATAATGTTAGATTCTCCCAAGCAAACAAATATCAGTTATAATCACAGGATATTATGGATTTCCTATCATTTTTATCATCTGAATTTAGTTTAATTTTGTGGAGCTCACTATGATGAAGTGGATAGTGATTTACTTTTATCAGATGGTTCTCCCAAATTAGGACATATCTACTGTATATTGTAGATGATGTATGGTTAGAAAAATACAAGAAACTGAACATAATAATTACTATGGGCAGTTTTATTTGTTTAAATGAGAGTGTACCTGCCAGACAAGCCAAGCTCTAGACTCTATTTTTGTATTGATCCTGGCTGATCTGTGAGAAGATTACAGTGCTCCACTTCACAGAACTCTGGCAATGTGCTAGTGGATTTGTATATTCAAATATACACAAATAAAAATATTTTCACTATAAAAATAATGAGTAATTATAATAAAATTAAGTTAATAATGAAAAAGAGGGGATGGAGGTAAGACCCAGTCCTTCATTCTTTGTTTTCCTAGGCTAAATATTCAGACCCGTTCTCTATACCAGCTCTGGGAAGGGGAAACATTTTTGTGCAAATAAGGAATTTAGTTGATTAAAGTCTGAGCAAAACCTGAATAACAACTTTTTAAACTAGCTCACTGACTTTAATTGGATTAATTGCTTGAATAAGGCCCAATCCAGTAACCCCTTAATTACTTGACTAGTTACTGAGTTAACTAGTCTTGCTGAGGCATGCAAAGTCAGGTCTAGATGCATGGGAAGAAATGACAAAAAGGTCACTCACCTTTATGTTCTTTCTTTCTCTCTCTCTCTCTCTCTCTCTCTCTCTTGGCCAGGAGTTGGTTTTATGTCTGATGTGAATTTAGGCAGATGCTGCTGCTCCAGCTGTCCTAGAAGTAGGGTATTGATAGAGTGTAGGAACACCAGGCCCATCTCCTGATGCCAGGAGTGCATAGGAGCTGACTGCTGTCTGTATATCACCTGGGATTTGCCAGAAAAGTACAAGTCCCCAGTGTCAAGATCCACCAGCTTTATATACATGCTTTGTTCTAACAGCGGAGAACAAAACAGCAGAAGAGGCGGAGCACAATCTTACTCTAAATTAAATGTGCTCTTGATAGCAGGTAATTTGAAGGCAGTTTTCTGATTCATACTTGATACTGTATATTTTATAGTATTCATCACAGTACAGCTGCACAGAAGGCACTTGGATTAAATACTAAATAATCAGCAAAAGCTGTGTGATCTGCATATGGTATTTGCACACATGTAAGTAGATGACTGAGCAAAGAGAAAAAATGTCATTTACTAAGAAGGAACATACTGGTGTGCTTGTTTTGATACCAAACTGCATGCATAAGCAAAAAAACTAAAGCTACGAGCTGTGGAAAAAAGAGCAACCTTCAAAGGAATCACTCGGGAAGAAGAAAGGTAAAAGGGTAACGTTCTGCTGGGGTGAGGGGAAGGGTGACCTCTATGTGCTTTGTATCCTAATTTATTTTTGAACCTTGCAATAACCATTCTTTACAAAATCATTGTGAAAACCAATGTGTCCCTCAAAGTGGTTTTAATGTGTCATAGAATCATTGAATAGTAGGACTGGAAGGGACCTTTGTAGGTAATCTAGTTCACCTTCTTGCTCAAGGCAGGATCATTCCTGACAAAAGACCAAGTGTTTGTCTAACCCACTCTTCAAAACTGCCAAGGACGGAGAGGCCACAACCTCTTTGGAAGCCTGCTCTAAAGTTGACTGTCACAGAGTCCCCCAAAGAGAGTGCTTGCTCAGGACCACTGCAGCCTTGTCTGGTCTCTGAGAGCATTCTTTGAAGCCAACCTGGCATGGCTTCTAGGACGAGTGAAGAGGGCAGCGCAGGCTCCTTCCCACTTTGAGACCCTGGCCTTTCAATTCCTCATCCTTCCTGGTTCTCCATGGCTTTGACTCAAGGAGCTAGCATCCAGTTCTACTCTTGGGAGAGGGACCCCACCTCTTGTTGGACAGGTACAACTGAAGTTCCAAGCAGCAGACCACTCTACTTCAATAAAAGTATTTATTAGGGCAAAGGCCACCCAGGAAGAGATTCTCTTCTCCCACTTCACATGGCCGCCCAGGAAGTTCCTCTGTCTCCAAAGCCAAGCAAGAGTAACCCCAGCTGTTTCCTTACCAGCTGAAAACTCAGCTGTTTTCTTACCAGTTTCCTCAGCTCCTGGGACCTAAAGCACCTGTGCTCATCTCTCTCCATACCCTTTGCTGCAGTCAGACACCCTTCTTCTTCACATTCTCCTGTCCATTCTATTGTCATGCGCATCCTCTTCAGCTTTCCCCCAGCCTCCTGCATGCCAGTCATCTACTTCTGTTGGGTCAAAAAAGCTAGTCAAGTCTTTATGGAAGCTCAAAGCCCTTTTTGTCTTGTTCTATATCGAGGTAGATCTCTTGTTTCACTGTCTCTTTTTAAACCATTTTCCCCTATGTACTAATTTTATGTGTAAATTGAGGCATGCAAAAGTATTACAATATGGGCACAGTTAACACAGAAATATTATAATAAACCCCATAGTCTCTCATGCACTTATGGTGAGAGAGTTCTTCCTAATCTCCATCCTAAATTTGCCCTTGTACTGTCCCCTGCAGTCACAGAGAACAGTTTATCTTTATTCTCTTTATATCTTCACTGTAGATATTTGAAGACTGTTATCAAGTCCCCCTCAGTCTTCTCTTCTACAGACTAAATAGTCATAATCCTTTCAATCTGTCCTCGTAAATCATGTTTTATTTTTGATGTATGCTGCTGAACTCTCTAATTTGTCCACATCTTTTTTGAAACGTAAGGCCTAAAACTTCACACACTACTCCAGATGAGGCTACATCAGTGATGAATAGAGTGGGAGAATTCCTAAGCGATGCTTCTATTAAGTGATGTTTCTATTAATCCAGCCCAATATATTATTGTCCTTTTTTGCAACAAGGGCATACTGTTAGATCATATTCAGCTGTGGTCCACTATAACCCTCATGTCCTTTTTCTGCAGTACTGCAGCCTTGCCAGTCATCCCCAGTCTGCATCTGTGCATGTTCTGTCTCAAGTACAGGACTTCACTGTTATCCCTGTTGATTTTATATTTATTTATTTAATGTATTTATTTATTTCAGTCCATTTTTCTTTTTTTTTCAGATCATTTTTTTTAGTTTATAAAGATCATTCTGAATCTTAACTGTACCATACAGTGTCTGCTTTTCCACCCAATTTGGTGTGGTTTGTAAATCTGCTACGCGTACACTAAATCCTATCCTCCAAATCATCGGTGAACATATTAAACAATACCAGGGCGTGAATAGGCTCATAAGAAATCTACTCAATAACTTTTCAGCTAGATATTGAACCATTGATGACTGCTTATTGAGCATGCTAATCCAGTTTACAATACTTTCACACTACAGTTTGTGTTTCTTTAGCTTAATAATGAGAATATCCTGGGAGATGGTGTCAAAAGCCAAGTCAAGGTATATCACAGCCGCTGTACTGCCCCTATCCATACAGTGGAGGGCCCTTCCCCTCCTGGTGCTGCTACTGCAAAGGGTGGGGCAGGCCTCTGCCCCAAGGGGGAGGTTGAATGGACCCAGCCAGGCTGGCATGTGGTGGCACAGGTCTGCTTCTTCTCCCTGCTCCTTACCTCGCCTCCTCAGGCAATGGCCAGAGTGGAGCCAAGCAGGCCAAGGGTAGATGTGGGCTGCCTGCTGCGTGCTCTGGGCTTTCCACTCTTCTGCCTTTGCCCTGGGAGCCCCATGCCAGCCGTACGCCCCCTGCCCACCCAGCAGCAGGAGACACAACTCACCACCCCCACTACTGCCAGGCAGGCAGGGAACGTGTGGCCAGAACAGGGCTCCCAAGGGAAAGACAGCAGAGTGGAGAGCCCTGAGCTTACAGTGAGAAGCCCACATCTGCCCCATGTATAAATATGGGGGGTACATACCCCCCATGCCTCCCTTGGGGGATGCACACAGTGGCAGGGAGCTTCCCCTACCCCTATGCCTTCTGGATGAACCACCCATGGCTACATCCCCCTCCCCAACTTGGCCCTCGGTTTCTTGCAGCACTGTGGCTGGCCAGCACCCCTAGCCCCTGCCCCTGCTCCACTCCCTCCCTCATGGTGGGGGCCTTGATCTTCCCCCAATGTTCCCCTTCCCCTCCATAGGCTTACCTGCAGGAGCTGCTCTCCATGCTGCCTGGCTGTATTCCTCGCCATGTGCATGCCTGCAGTCATGCACATACATACGGTGCACCCTGCATTTTGCTCCCAGCAGCCTCAAATAGGAGCCCTGGCAGGCTAGAATGCTGCCCACCTGCAAGTGGAAACCTGCTGTTTCCCAAGGGAATCCAGGCACCCGAGGGGGCCCTGATTGGCAGGAACCCCTGGGCCTGGGCCTGGGCCTGGGCTCCATGGGTCTATGTGTTAATCCACCTCTGACTTTGTTATAGAAGGGAATCAGGTTAGTCAGGCATGGCTTGCTTTTGATGAATCCATGTTGGCTGTTCTTGAACAAATTATTTTCCTTCAGGTGATTAGAAATACATTCCTTGATGACCTGCTGTATAAATTCTCTTGGTACTGAGGTTAGACTGACAGGTCTGTAATTGCTTGGATACTACTCTTTCCCTTCCCTTATGGACACTTTTTTTTCAGGCAGCCACAACCAACCCTACTTATTAATGTTAATTGCTTTATGCTCTTTATGCACACTAGTCCATTGGAAATGTAGGACAAACCATGATTAGATGATAATCCCTGCCATTTTCCCATTGCTCCTTCTGCAACCCAGTTAGGCAGTGGGGGTGGGGACTACAAAACCCTGTTGCCAGGGCCAGAAATAGGAGGTGGGGAAACTCTGTGCTCTAGTTCAAGGCCTCATGGGCTATGCAGCTGCATAGCCCACTAGCTAGAGGACAGGAACACATATATGTTCCAACTCCAAGGCTATTTTTCTATTGAAATTTCTCTGACATCCTTACTGGTAGAAATTAATGCCTGTACACAGCCTAATTCTAGGGTGATTATGGTGTCTGGTTGTTGGATTGTCTATATCGACTTTTACCTCGTATTGTGGTATACTTGTACCTACCCTATTGTGATTATAGTATCATAGTGCTTAGGGTCAGAAGGGACCTAAACAGAATATCAGGTCCGACCCCCTGCCCCGGGCAGGAATGAGTGCTGTGGTCATAATACCCCAGGCAAATATCTATCCAGACTCCTCTTGAAGACCCCCATGGTAGGAGAGAGCACCACCTCCCTTCAGAGTCCATTCCAGAGTCTTGCAGCCCTAACTGTAAAGTAATGCCTGAACCTTTTTTCTAACAATTTGTGGCCATTATTCCTAGTAACCCCCAGTGGTGCCCAGGGGAAAAAAGTCTCACCCAATTTCTGCTGCCCCCCGACTGGTGAGTTTGTAAACAGCCACCAGATCCCCTCTCAGCCTTTTGCAGAGGCTGAATAGGTTCAGGCCCTTTAGCCTCTCTTTGTAGGGCCTGACCTGCTGTCCTGTGACCATGCCAGTGGCCCTCCTCTGGGCCCTCTCTATGCTAGCCACATCCCTCTTGATGTGATGATAGATGGTTCACAAATTGATGGATGTGTTCTAGGAAGATGAAGAGTTAACGTAGGTAAACAAATTCTACTTGAATGTTGTATATCTCAGAATGAAAATGAATATTCAGATTAATATTTTGTAACATCCATAAGGGAATGTACAGTTTGTCATAAGTGCAGAGAAGAAAAAAATCCAAGTGATCCTACTACACATGCTGAAACACTATTAGAATGTCATTTGACTGGTAAACAAATGGTTTTGAAAGGAATATTTCATTTGGCTCCATTTTGAAAGAAGAATTGGGAATGAAGTGAAAAGGACAAAACTAAAACAGAAATGGAAAGATGTAGTTTATACCTTGGCATGAACATTCATTAATCATTTCTGAAATCCCCCCCAAAAAGCTTCACAGATCAAGAAGAAACTTTGCAGTTCAAGACACTAAGCACAAACAGTTTTGTAGCCTTGGGATATGGACCTAGTAAACAACTTACTACAGGAATAAAGGATTCAAGCTTAACTGTGCATCATCTGCCCTGTGGTAACTGCCTGTGTACACGCTTTTATCTATGAATGGAAGTTAAACCATGGTAGTGTAGTTCACTTTCAATGAGGGCTGGACGAGTGCAGTTTAACCTCCACTTACCATGGGGAAAGAATGTATACATACAAGTATTATTAGAGAGCAGCTGATGCATAGTTAAATCTTACTATCTTTTTCTTTGTGGTAAATTCACAAGTCCATACCCTTGGCTTCAATTCTACTCTAGTAACATTGGAAGTAATAACACGTATAGTCTGCCAGCTGGATCTGGCCCATGGAGGCCTGTTATCTGGCTCCCAGTACTACTCCTGGGTTTGAAATGACCACGATTGGCCCCATAAGCAAGGCTTTGGATGTGTGCTTCACATGGTGCTCTATCCAGCTGCTTTGGGAACAGAGCTGCATATGGTGTCTGCCCTAGGAGCTCCAGGATATATGCCACCCTTACTGCCTGCTCCAGCTGGTCCAGGTATAGTGCTGCACATGATGCCTATAGATGTTGTGTGCAGTGTGGGTCCCAGACTGGCTGGAGCAGGTGTTGTGTGCAGTGCAGTCCTGGGCTAGCCACTGGGGACACTGCATTTAGCACACCACCTGCTCTAGCTGGTCCAGGATCCACACTACATATCCGCTCCAGCTGGTCTGGAATCTGTGCTGCATGCAGCACCTACCCTAGCCACTCTGGAGCAGATGCTGAATGTGCCATGGATTCAGGAGCAGCCAACATTGGCCATGGGTGCTGCATCTGGCATGGGGGATGTAGAGGATCTAGGGTTTGTGGGCCTATTGGCTTGATCTAGCCCGTGGACTTGCCCCAGGTCTGGATCATGGAGTCAGATGAGTTTGACATCCCTAATGTACAGCTTTCACTCAGAATTAACATTGTGGTTAATGTGAAGTGATCCCATGGAAATGTTTGGGGCTAGTCAGGATTTAAACTTGAATGCAAATGCAGACTGTAACTAGATTAGTCTTCCTTATCATTCAAAAAATTACATTTTTGGGTTTTTTTGTTGCCATTCCCACATTCCTAGTGACTTATTTCAAGTTGTTTTTGCCCCCCAATATGGGCAAAAAGATTCCATTGAATTAGACCTCTAAATATTTGCCCCTTGTTAAAGGTAATTATTAAGTAAAAAAATAACAGTTGAAGTGGTTTATTTGCAGCCTGTCTGGTAAATAACATGATTATGAATTAGGATTGCAACTACAGAGATGTAATTCTATAACATATTTAGTCGGTGTGTAAATTAAAGGGGCTTTGTACCCGCTAGACTTGAAAACCCCACATTTGGCTTCCAGAAGCTTGTTGCTTCCTGTCTCATCCAAAATATTCTTCATGTATTACCAGTGTTTAAGCTCAAGACTCTGATTTCTTGGGCCTTGTACAACACTTCATAAACATAGAAATTTTAGGTTGGTAAGGGTGAGGGAGAGGGGAATCCAGATATAAGATGATTAATCAATCCTCCAAATTATAGCAAGTAACTAAATATAAGGCTTTGGGCACACAAAAAATATAAGGTTCTGGGTATCATGATATGCATAGGGAGTAACCTTACAGTATGAGAGAGACCCTGGAGTATCTGCTTGTGTATATCCTCTTACTTCATGGTAAATGTGAGTTAGTTAAGATACCATAATTAATACCCTCATTTACCTTTCATTTACTTGTTTTCTTTCCAATACCACAAAATTACATATATGGGAAAAAAGTGTAGGCATCTTATTTGCAGCGATTTGGAAATGAAAACCTGATCATGTGGCAATGTTTTAAATCCAGCAGCATGATATTCTTCCCCATATAATGTCTTTTCATCAGAAGATGGCAGCAGAATCTCATGAACCATAATGATTCTTACTTTGAATCATATGGGTTGTGATTTGATAGAAACCACATAGTGGGGTGGGATAAGTGTTCTGTTGGAATGAAGTTACCTAGTAGTGTGTCAGTTAAAACTTTATTGCATAGACCTTGTCATCTTCATGGGTTTTTTTACAGAATATTTTTTATAAATGTGTTTTACAAGGTGACGAGTCAAACTGAACTTCGTTAGTAACATTAGTTCAATTTTTTTCAGGGTCCAGAAGGGTAATAAAAATAAAATTGGAGCAAATATAAAAATGTTCAAATACCTTAGGGCTTTCTAGGTCTGCTGTTTTAGATGCCAAAAACTATATTTAAGCAGCCTTTAACCACATAAATCCAAAACTGTGATCCAGAAAACCCATCCATCTTCTTTGTATCCCTAGAGGTGCCTAAATTTCATGGACCTCTCTGCTTTACCTTGCAGTTGCACGGGGGTTTGCAATCTAACCTACCAGACATGAGCAGAATTGTTGCTGTGTGAGCAGTTACATACCTACCCACAGCTAAGCCTCACTGGGATCCAGAAACCAGAAATAGTATCTAAGTCTCCTGGGGCACCTGATCTAGTAAGCATATTCAGAGCATGCTAAATGCACACACAGAGGATCTGTCCCCCCAAAAATATAGGTGTAGTTATTCTCTTTTTAAAATGTGCCTATGGGAGGAGGAGGTGGTGGTTGCCATGGTGTTGATACAGCCTGCCTTTTGATTAGTAGCTTAATTATAAAAGCACTTGTCCAGAAAGGGGATTTAAAATATTAAAACATAACCTGGTGCCATGTATATGAAGTGTGCATCACTTTGTGCAGCACACTGTTAGGATTTCTGTGTGCTCAGTCCTCTGAATGCAGTTTAACACGTTTAATGGAACTCAGTCGCAAATCATCCAATCACTTTGAATTAGCACGCTTCCTATTTCTTTTGAAGCAGGGGAGGGCAGGTATTTGGGTTAACAAGAATCTAAAAACATTGTGAAACTTGATATAGGCAGCACTTGCTGTTCTCTAGTAAATGTTGGATAGTTCTGACTTATGGCAATAAAACCTGAAACAAGTGAGTTTTACTTCTCTTTTTTGGGCAAACCATTTTCACAAAGCTAGATACCAGAGGTGTCTAAGAGTCCAATAAAGAAACCACAGTAACTTAAAAATGCCCAGAGATCTATTAAATCAGTTTCTCCATATTGCTTTTTAACATGTTTTAGATATAGTACATGAGATTTTAGCGGAATTCACTTACTGCTGAAGGTACAGAAATAGGGATAACAATTTTTTCCATTTGTGGAGGCTTATGGACAGTGAAAATAAAGGTAATTTATTGTGAGATACACTGCAAGCAGAATGGCTTTTGACTAGATTCTAATCTCTGATGAGTTGAAGGCATCCCAGCATAGCTAGGAACATCCCCCTGCTGTGCCATGTTATGTGAAAACATAGCAGCAGACTTTGAGATGAGCATCAATACGTGCAATGCATTTGAGATTTAAATCTGGTCCTTTGGTTTTTATGAAGCTAATTCACATGGGGAAAGCTTGTTTAGTACTGCTTGAGGGGGAAAAAACTATAGGTTATGCAGAGGCTTGACTGAGATCACACATTGGTTTTATCCCCAGGAAACTATTGACCTAATGGAGTTATTCCATATTTACAATGGCATGAGAATTCTGAGTCAAGCTCAGAATCTCAGTAGCTTTCTGCCCTCTGTACTCAGGTTTTGTCCTTTTGGAGCATTACTTGCACAAAATATGGCACACATGAAAGCTTATAAGAGATTTGATTTTAGAATCATAGAAAATTAGAGTTGGGAGGGTCCTCAGGAGATCATGTAGTCCAATTACCTGCTCAAAGTAGGACCATCTCCAACTAGATCATCTCAGCCAAGGCTTTGTCATCAGGGTTATTAAAAACCTCCAAGGATGGAGAGTTCACAACCTCTCTGAGTAGCCTGTTCCAATGTTTTACTACCCTCCTAGTGAGAAAATTCTTCCTAATATCTAACCTAAACTTCCCTTGCTGCAACTTGAGACCATTGCTCTTTGTTCAGTCATCTGCCACCACTGAGAACAGTCTAGCTACATCCTCTTTCAGACCTCCCTTCCGGTAATTGAAGGTTGCTATTAAATCTTCTATTAGTCTTCTCTTCTCTAGACTAAATAATCCCAGTTCCCTCCACCTCCCCTCAGAAGTTATTTGTCCCAGCCCCCTCACCATTTTCATTGACCTTCACTGGACTCCCTCCAATTTGTTCACATCCTTTCTGTAGTGGGGGCCTCACCAGCATTGAATAGAGGGGAATAATCACTTTCCTTGACCTACTGGCAACACACGTACCAGTGCAGCCCAGGATACTGTTAGCCTTCTTGGCAACAAAGGCACACTGCTAGCTCATATTCATCTTACTGTGTACAGTTGTTGCCCTGTGGTCAGGCCAACTCTCAGGATCTCAATATTGTACTGTTAGACAGGAGGGTGTAACATAATTGCACATATAAAACCACACAAATCAATCAGGTGCATACACGCCTATTAGGCATACACACTCACACTACCAGTTCAGGCACATACACTACGCACCCCAAGAGTTAGATACAGATCACTAATTTGTATATCATGCACACAATGCCACACACACACACA
>NW_017728995.1:11062712-11063959 GCF_001723915.1 Gavialis gangeticus
TGAATCATATTGTTACAACATGGGATGCCCAGGCAGAGGACAGAAGATGGAGGCTTGACATATAAAATGGAAACTTGACATGACTTTGGTTCACTTACAAACACAGGCCTAAATCATACAATATCCATATGAAACAATAAAAATCAATACAAAAATGATAATAATACAATATACAACAGAAAAATGAATACAAACCTAATAATTATACAATATAAAACAGTGGATATCCAAAACCAAAAATTTGCTACCAAAATAAAAATGTTTAAAGCTTATCCTCAGTTTGAGCTCACTTATACTTATCTATAGGGAATAGAGAGGGAGAGAAAAAGTCAGAAAAGGTTGGGGAAGGGGAGTGAATGGAATAAAAAAAGAAAAGAAAAAGAAACTGGGGGTTTTGCTACAAAGTAACCCCCAGGTCCTTTTCTTCAGAGTTGCTGCCCAGCCAGCGAGACCCCAGCCTGTACTGCTGCATGGGATTGTTCTGTCTTAAGTGCAGGACTTTGCACTTGTCCTTGTTAAATCTCATGACATTCATTTTGGCCCAATCTTCCAATTTGTCTAGGTCACTCTAAATCCTAGCCCTGTGTATCTATTACTCCCCTCAGCTTGGTGTCATCTTCAGACTTGCTGCACGTGCACTCTATGCCATCTTCTAGGTCATTGATCAAGACATTGAAAAAAACTGGTCCCAGGACCGGCGCCTGGGGAACTCCACTTGATACCAGCTGCCAGCTAGACATCGAGCCATTGATTACTATATTTTGAGCCCGATGCTCCAGCCAGTTTTCTATCCACCTAACAGTCCATTCATCCAGCCCATACTTCCTTAGCTTGCCTGAAAGAATGTTGTGGGAGACAGTATCAAAAGCTTTGCTAAAACCAAGGTACACCACATCTACTGATCTTCCTGTATCCACAGAGCCAGTGCCATCATGGAAGGCAATCAGGTCGGTCAGGCATGACTTGCCCCTTGTGGGCGCATCCAGATAAGCATGCACGTGCCTCTTGCCCCGCCTCAAACCCCTTTGAGGTGGGGCAATAGGCACATACGGGAACGAAAAAATGTTCCCCGCACTGCAAACTTGAAAATTAAAAAAAACAAGTTAAAAAAGCGGATGCCAGAGCATCTCTATGGTTGGCCCCTCACCCTGGTGCTGAAACAGGAGGCCGCGTGTTCAGCACCAGGCCATGTGTTCAGCACCAGGGCTCCAGTGCCGGTGAGTAAGGGGTCAGGGGGGCTGGAGGAG
>NW_017728995.1:11065148-11065490 GCF_001723915.1 Gavialis gangeticus
TGATCGCTGTCTCTGTCTCACTCTCTCTCTCTCTTTATAGTGGTCTTTTATTTTACTTGTGAAGGAACATGAAATGGGGGTATTTTACAGAGTGACTTTTGGATTTTTTTTATCAGGGATTTTTCAGTTTTCCAATAGGGAACACTATAATTCCTGCTAGGGAGGCCAGTGGCAGGACCCTGCCTACTCAGAGCTGGCACCTTGGACCCATCTGGCTGTGGCTGACTTCTTGGCCAAATGGGGCCAGGAGGACATGCTTTGACAGTTAAAGCAGGCCACCACACCTGGAACATCTTCCCGGCAATAGCTGCCCAGATGGCTGGGCAGGGGACACATATGGCA
>NW_017728995.1:11070490-11070731 GCF_001723915.1 Gavialis gangeticus
TGCCCCGCCTCAAACCCCTTTGAGGTGGGGCAATAGGCACATACGGGAACGAAAAAATGTTCCCCGCACTGCAAACTTGAAAATTAAAAAAAACAAGTTAAAAAAGCGGATGCCAGAGCATCTCTATGGTTGGCCCCTCACCCTGGTGCTGAAACAGGAGGCCGCGTGTTCAGCACCAGGCCATGTGTTCAGCACCAGGGCTCCAGTGCCGGTGAGTAAGGGGTCAGGGGGGCTGGAGGAG
>NW_017728995.1:11072131-11075509 GCF_001723915.1 Gavialis gangeticus
GTAGAGGGTGCAGGGAACTCTCAGAGCTGCTTCAGCAGTCCAGCTGGCACAAGGGGTAGTGTCCCCAGGTACCAATTGGCTGGGCCCCAGAAGCTCCTGAGAGCTAGTAGCCCTGAGCTACTTGCCAGGGCAGCTTTTTATACTGCTGGGGACAGCACAGGTGCAGGCCCCAGGCTCTATCTCTCCCTGGCTGAAAATCTGGGAGGAGCCAGGCAGGGTTATTTTGCTCCAAGTGGCACAATTTGCTCCACAACAAAGTGCATGTTGGAGCACATGCGCTGAAGCAAAAAGCCCTGGCTAAAATTTGCCCCGCTTCTATTTGAGCTGCTGCAAGTGTACATACTTGCATGTGTGGACATGCCCTGTGAATCCATACTAACTGTTCCTCATCACCTTCTTCTCCAAGTGCTTAGAAGCCAGAGACCAGTCTGTAGTTCCCTAGATGCTCCTTATTCCCTTTCTTAAATATGGACACTATATTTTCCCTTTTCCAGGCATCCGGGACCTTTGCTGATCACCATCACCTGGTGAGAAGTGGCCAGTGGTGTCCCACAAGGATTGGTGCTTGTCCAGTACTTTTCAACGTTTTTATCAATGATTTGGATGTGGGGTTGAAGAGCTCACTGGCCAAGTTTGCAGACAAAACCAAGTTGTGGGGAAATGTGGTCACGCTTGAAGATGGACTACAGATACAGGTGGATCTAGACAGGCTGGCAAGTTGGGGCAAGTTGGAACCAGATGAAGTTCAATATTAAGAAATGTAAAGTGCTCCATTTGGGGATGAACAGCCCCCTACATACCTACAGACTTCATGGTGCCAAGCTGAGCAGCACCATGAACAAAAGGGACTTGGGGGTAATAATAAACCACTGTATGAATATGAGCTGGTAGTGCAATGCTGTTGCCAACATGACAAATAATACACTGGCATGCATCAATAGGTGCATCTCCAGCAAAATCAAAGAAGTGATTCTTCCGCTCTACTCAGCATTAGTGAGACCCCCAACTGGAATACTGCGTCCAGTTCTGGGCACCACACTTTAACAGGGATATGATAAAGCTTGAGACTCCAGAGGAGGCTTCCTGTGTGATCAGAGACTTGCACAGCAAGCCATATGAGGAAAGGCTGAAGGACCTGAGACTCTTCAGCCTGAACAAGAGAAGGCTGAAAGGGGACTTGGTAGCAGCTTACCACTACATCAGGGTAGTACATCAAAGGCTCAGTGAACAACTGTTCACCAGGGCACCCAAGGGGAAAATGAGGAATAATGGCCACAAGCTCCTGGAAGATTGATTCAGGCTCAACATTAGGAAAATGTTCTTCACAGTCAAGGTGTCCAGACGGTGGAATAAGTTCCCTCCAGAATTGGTGCAATTGCCTACCCTGGAAATCTTCAAGAGGGGGTCACCTGACCCCAGATGTCTTTCTTGCCTGGTGCAGGGGGCTGGATCTGACAATCTTCTGAGGTCCCTTCCAGCCTTACAATATATCAATCTATCAATCTGTGCGTTTTCAAAGATGATGGCCAGTGATTCTGCAATAACATCAGACAACTCTCTCAACACCCTCGGGTGCATCATGTCCAGCCCCACGGACTTGTATGTGTCCAGCCCTGGTAGCTGGGGACTCCCTCCAGCAGGGCTTGGACAGGCGGGGGGCTGTGGATCTGCAGTGACGGGCACCAGCAGGGCCCAGGGGGCTTTGAGTCAGGAGTGAGGGGGAACAGCAGGGCCAGGGGGATGGGGGTGGGGAATAAATGACACCAGCATTGTTGGGGGCTGTGGTTTGGGAGTGAGGGGCAATGCCATGAGCAGGGCATGGGCATATCAGGACTGCTTAGCACCAAAAAGCGGTGGGGGGCCAGGAAGGGGACAGCCACAGCTGCAGCCACATTCTGGTGAGTGAAGGGGGCAGGGGGAGCTCTGATTTTCCATGATAAAAAACTCAAAACTCAAATGCCAAAATGTATAGGTATTTAAAATGTATTTTATTATAGTGATTGAGGTACCAGTAGGCTTCCAAATTGCTTTAAATTTATAAATGTATCAACAAAACATGTGTTCAACTGATACCTATATATATACTGGAGTTTCATTTTAATCATGGAAAAATGTGGCTTTGGGAGTTTTTAATCAGAGAATGTACAAATTTTTATCAGAGAATTTGCAATTTTTAAACAGAAAGAATCAGGATACTCAGTGATCCATAAGTTGGTCTAAACCCATAAGGGAATAGAAATTTGGCATACAAAACCGATCTGTATCCATAATAGAACAGAATTTTGGTATGCATAGACTGGTTTAAAAATGGTGGAACCTGGTATAAGATTTTACTCTCTCTCTCCCCTCCCCAACCCCACCAAAGGGTGAGTGTGTGTTGTGTTTGCTACTGATTTAAACTACAACACTTACAGAAAATAATGTAACTTAAAAATTGATTCCACCTTGGGCGTTTTGAATGTCTGTACATAGCCTAAGGGCCTTCAGGTGTTGGGTACAAAGGACAAACTCATGGGATCATAATAAATTCTAGTTTATTGGATGGGATGTGAAGTTACCAATAAAATTATAAATGCAAACTTTGAGTTATGGCTGGTACTGGTCACTTTAGCGCGCGCGCGCACACACACACACACACACACACATCCACTGACTCATTCAAACCCATGTAGTATACTGTATAGTAGCTGCTGTAATGCTTGTGGGAGCACTAGTGTCAGTATATCTACCTATGCAAGGCCCTGGAGTCTGCTGTTGATGGTCAGCTTCCTTCAAGGTGATGTCTTCTCCAGAAGGGAGTTGCCTGCTTGTCCTTCTGTCTTGGTAGGCCAGGTGCTAGATGAGAGGGTGCCACTGAGGGTCACGCTTCACTGCCTTTTATCCCTTTCTGGAAGACTTGTATGATCCCCCAGCATCATCTTGGCTACCCAATCCAGAGGTCGCTGTCCCACGTTGGTCTTGAGTAGTTCCTGACAGCTGTTAGTCACTGGGGTCTCTGCCTGCTGGTATCTGAAGTTTCAGGAGTCCACCCTTGACTTATTGACTTAATGGCTGTATTGTCATGGGTTACAAGAATAGTCCATAGGGTGAGTGCTCAGTTCCAAGATCAGTTCTTTAGCTTGATTAGCTTAAAATGGACTTCCTTTGGCCAGGCTATTGTCTACTGATGATCATCATACACTCGCATTCACTCAACAGATTTTATCACATTACAATTACAACTTCAATACAGTTTTAACAATAGTCCAGGGTGTAACTTCATTCTATAGGGAGTACATTCTTTAAGAGTTTAAAAATATAAAATATAAAATACAAAATGCCATGGTAAAGACGAGACAGATGAAACATGAAAATGCACTGTAAGAAATATATAAAAAT
>NW_017728995.1:11080509-11101821 GCF_001723915.1 Gavialis gangeticus
ACTTCATTCTACAGGGAGTACATTCCTTAAGGATTTAAAAGTATAAAACATAAAATACAAAATGCCATGGTAAAGACGAAACAGATGAAATATAAAAATGCACTGTGAGAAATATACAAAAATGCAATGTTAGGTAGTGAGGATCAAAGGCTACTGGGGACAGTAAGTGAGTTATGTTAGCACCATGATATATTTGCAGTCTTTCAAGTGGATATTTTAGTTCTTTTGTTTTCTTTAGTGACACGGAGCTTAATTTATATGTAGATGTAGTTTGTACGGTTCTTCTACAAAAAGCCACTTCAGCTTTCTGGCTTGCTCTGAGTCTTGCTACACCCATGCAATGAGTGTACTAGGTCTCTGCCAACACTGAGAAGGAAAAGAAATACACAAAATGGGCTGGGGGATGGGGAGGGGAGTGTGCAGGGAGGTTATATCCATGTCCAGAAGGGAAATGTATAAAGGGGGCTTTCTGCTACACAGGAAATGGAGAGAGTATTTTCCTTGGCTCTGTTGAAGTGGCTGCAGTTCCTCCTTCAGGACTGACTCTCTGGAGGTGTCTATGACTTATGATTGCACTACAGATGGTATGGCTATAGACTGGCTTGTTTGCGAGCCATTTTCCATTTGTAATTTTAATATTCTCTTCCAATTGCAATGAAACAAATGGTTTTAATATTCATCCTGCAGCATTTTTTCTGCTTTAGTTTGCCTGGGGTTTTAGTTATTCAAGATTATTTGTCTTTGACTCAAGAATCTTGGGATAATGTGTTGCCTGTCTCTGCTGCCAATATTTAGAAAAAGTGTGTGTACATCAGTAGAGGTCATTTTTTGAAAATGAGGTCCTTTACATCGCAGAATGAACTCTCAGGTGTACACATGTGTGAACTGAAATGAAAATCAAAATGAAGTCATATGAAGAATAGTATTTTCACAGAAGTGCCTCCTCCTCACTTCCAGCAGTTAAATTGCATTTGAGCACAGCTGAAAATATATTTAATGTTTTTTCCAACAGTACTTTTTAATATAAATAATTACTGAGGCCACCATAGGAATAATATGTGGAAGCTGAAACCATTCAACAACCTAGGAATCATATTATACCCCATCCCAAAGGTCAGGGATGACAAATCATTTATCCTCAAAGAGTTGATAAATATGAAGGCTTTGAGGCCCTATTTTGGTCCCCAGCAAGGACTGATGAATTTGTTTTTCAGCTGCTGCACTGTAGCTTCAATCTCAGTTCTCCTATTCAGCAACTTAAATGCTATCAATTAATACAGCTGGCATCAATCACTTTGATTCTAAACAGACACAGGAATTAAGATTTGTGAAAATAAATTCCATTGAAATGTAAATTAACAGACAAAATATTGTTAGTTTATCTTTTTACTTTAGATAAATAATCATCTCCTATATTCCCCAAATAATATCAAACAACCAGAGATGAGAAATTGGCAGGTATTTCAACAAAGTGTTTGACTATTCAAGTTCACTTGTGTATTTGTTTTTATTTTCCCCTGTGCTAATTTTTTGCTATATTTACATTAGCCTCATCTCCATACTTCTCACTAACCTTTCTAATGAATGTCAAAATCCTACTCACTTAAGAATCACAACATAAGGGCAGGAAGATATTACTGTATAAATGGAACAGTGTTATTGTTTCCTTTGATATATTACATATTATTGCAATTAGCTAAGAATTAAGAGTCTATTTTAATAGCAACATATGGTAATTACTACTGAAAATGCTTTTGAAGATATACTTCTGACTTGTTTATATCAACTCTGTGTTATAAAAACAATGTTAAATTCTATTGAAATCGAACCATTTGTTTTTTTCTGCTGTTTAATTTCATGCAGCCTAAATGAACTATTAAATTAATCATGCCATGTTTAAAGGGCAGAATTTGCATTGGTATGGCCAGTGAATCATAACCAACAACTTACTTTTTTTATAGTTTAAAGGATAAGAGAACATGCAGTATTAGTAAATGGTCCATAAACTATATTTGTATATGAATGAAATCTTTACATTTAGATCTTCTGTTTAGGATTATAAAAATAACCCATTTTGCTAGCACCTACTAGAAAAGTCATGACTCATGCTTATGATAAGCAATTATAACTTTTTAAAAATGGTTCTCCAGTTACTTTTCTGGTGATGGATCATAAATCTTGTGTCTAGAAGAACTGCAGTGTAGAATTCATGTTCTTTGACATGTCTTGCAAGAAAAATCAGTTTAGTTGCCTGTTGACATTAATTTAACTACATTTTGAATTTTAACACTAAATATCAGCTTTTCTGAAAATTATTCTTTTTATATTTCAATAAAATTCTCAGTTGGCTCATAAGAACAGAGAGTAACAATAACTGACTTACAGGTAGATGATCTATGTCTAATAGGGCTATGCGAAATTTCGCTGGGTGTCTTGTTTCAAAGCTGTTTCAAGAATGTTTTGAGGTCAAAACAGTGAAATCGAAAAGAAACAAGAGGCTTTGAAACAGCTTTGAAATGAAACGAGGGCACTCAAAACTTTTTGAAAGTTTTGAAACATTTCAAGTTTCGAAGCCAGGCTTGCTTGGCTTCAGCGCTGGTCCCAGCTGCCAGCAGCAGATTCCTGTCATGCTGTGCACAGATCCAGGGGCCCCTGCCCCTGGGAGGAGTCCAGCACAGCCCTAAAGCCCTCCCAGGGGTGTGGGCCCCCAGATCTGTGCCTGGGATGACAGGAGGATACCACTGCTGCCAGCAAGTGATTAGAGTTTTCCTTTCAACTCTTTGAGATTCAGTTTCCTAGAAACCTCAGGACCTATCTCCTTGAAACATGGCAGGCTTCATGCCCTCAGAAGGGGCTACCAGCCCTCAAATTTTCATCTAAATCAGGCAAGAAATGACAATTATTTAGGCATTTTCATGATTCCCCAGTATAGCCTATGGGTGAAATGTCGAAACACAGCGAAACAGTTTCGATGAAACAAAATGGAACAGTGCTTTGAAATGAAATGAAATGACAAAACAAAACACTGTCCCTTCAGAAAGGTGAAATGGAAGTTGAAACGAAACAGTGCTGTTTCACACAGCCCTAATGTCTAATATAACTGACTCAGATGGACACCGTCCGAAACTCTAACATGAACTCAAAGAACATAATTAATTATTCTTTTAATATTGTAAACTGGCAATAGCTCTAACATAAACAATGCACTGTTCCTTGCTGTTCCAAGGACTCAGTTTCTGGTCTTGAGACAGTCAGTGGCTAGGGACAGAAGTTACCCATAAACTGTTATAAGTGACTGAAAACCAGTTCAAATCTGTAGCACAACAGAAGTTCAGTGCACACAAACCACTTTCAAAATGGCTAAAACTGGTTTAAGCTAAACCTAGATGGATGTAGTATCAGACTTAGCTGATTTAGGTTAAATCTGTTTATTGAACTTCTGTGCCAGATACCCTCCAGATTCAAGTTAATTCACAGTCCTCCAGCACCCTAAGATGCTTTGCACTTCCTCTGCAAACCCCCTTTCACAGGGTGGGTGGGTTAGTTTTGGCCCAAGCTGTCTGCGACCCCCAGTTTCTGGCCTGGGCCACTTCAGGCATGTGGCTGCATTTCTGGAATCAAAAGTGAATGTCTATTCACTTGCTTATCGTTTAACCTACACAGTTTAATCTAACCTGTGAAGATTTAATCAATTCAGCCTCGGTCTTTCTGACTGCCTGTGCTTAACCAATATATCTGTACTCTATTTGTATATCTGATTGAGCTGCTGCTGGGCTTAATGAATTAGTGCCTATAAAGTGCTTTGGGGTCCTAAGATGAAAGCTCCTCTGTGCCATTCTGTTTCTGTTTTTGCTAATGAAAACAAGAATTTGCTAGCATTTATACTTTTTCTCCTTAAGTCAATCTCTCTTCATTCTTGGTATTTATAGGACTTGGAGTTCTGGCTCCTTGTTCCCTTCCTTGGGGAGCACCTCTCTATGATAGAGCAATTTGGAAGAAACTCCAAGGCCATGTCCACATGAGCATGGATGTTTGGTTTCCTAGGGACAACTGGCAGTCATGCATCTTGTGCTACCACTAGTTGTCCCTGGAAAATGCCTGTGCCATGTGCCCTCTGGTGTGTGGCAAGTTACTTCAGGTGGGTTAAGGGAGGCTGGGGCCAGCCCAGTGCTGGCCCCATTGCTTTGCCTAGGGTCCTGGGGGCCTCCCAGGGCTGCAGCAGCAGCAATCTTTCCACTTGGAGCCTGGCTAACAGCTGAAGCGTGGCTCCAGATGGCTTGGCTCTGCTTTTGCGCAGTGTGTGCTGCCCCCACATGTGCCACTCTGCTTTTTTTTTCCCTACAGGATTGTTTAACACCCGGATATCCAGGGGTCAAATTCCTCCCCCCCTACTCCCTCCTCACAGCACAGAAAGCACCTGGATCTGTACTATGTAGCACCACAGATATGTCTGTAGTGTCACATACTGCATGGCCATGCTCATCTGGATGTGGCTCAAGAGGGGAAAACCTGAATATTCATTCCCACTGGTCTTTTCTGCCTGAGGTAGTGATTCAGGCTGCTATTATAATTTTATTTTCTAAGATCCTACCATATAGAATAAACTGAAAAAGGAACATAGTTTATCATCTAAATAAATCATAAATAGGACATTTTGGCAAACTGAGAAGGTGGTCCTAATTTAAGGTCATCAAAAACTCGACAGGTGCAATTTGCAGCTTTATAAGGATTGTTGATGAAGAACAACAGACTGGTCATTCCCTTTCACAGGGGATTCTGACTAAGATATATGAGGGTTATGAGAGGATGTTAAATTTAGGGAGAGAGAGAGAACCACATAATCTGTATGATGGCCAGGGCTTAACAAGCAGTTGCAAGATCTGGTGGAAGGTTGACAAGTATGCCAAAGAGAGGCTTAGCTGTGCAGAGCCATTAATCCTTTCAGTCCTGCTTGATTGTGCTTGGCAGAAAATAAAACCAAATACACTTCAGATAAATCATGCAGTTTACTGTCATGTGGTTGACTACTTTAGTAGCTACATAGAGCCAACAAAACCATTATTGAGGTGATGTCCACCTGCCATGGCATTCCAAACCATATGAAATCAGACTAGTAGAATACAGTTAGTACACTTTTCCTAGACATCATGAAGGTTTGTGGTATTGCTACTTATTTTCAGTCCCTGAAAATTAATGGGGAAGCTGAATGTTTGGTAAAATGACTAAGAACTTTTTAAAACAGATTATGACGCTCCCTTTGTGATTGTCTGAACCTAACAGCCAACCCAAAATGGCTACAACACTAAGGCTAAGTACAGACATTTGGGGATGTTAAGGGGAGGTTAAATCAATTCAAAATGGCTGCCCAATGTCAGGTAAGTCAGGATGAGGGGGCTAGCCATGGAGTTGGGTATTCGGCAGGCTGGAGGGGATTAGGAGTCTGCTGGGGGATGGAGGGAGGGGCAACCCATGGGTGGGGTAGGTGGCCAGGCACACCCTGTGGGTGGGGTGGGGGGAGGTGTGACCTGTGGGTGGAGTAGGGGAGGCAGGCAAAACCTGTAGGCGGAGTAGGGGGGCAGATGCAACCTATGAGTGGTAGGGGGGGCAGGTGCATCCATGAGTGAGGTGGGGGGCAGGCATGACCTGCAGGTGGGGTACAGGGGGCAGGCACAACCCATGGGTGGGGTGGGGGACAGGTGCAACCCATGGGTGTGGTGGGGCCCAACAGTGAAACTATTCCCGCATCTGTTCCCCCTCTCTCCCTACTGGGACTTATTTGAATTCTGATAAAAGCAGCTGCACGCAGAGTGGCTTGTAAGATGGGGATGAAAGGGCTGGCTGGTGGAGGGGAGTGGCAAAAATAGTGCCGGGGGAGCGAAAAGAGCAGCCCCAGGGCTGGGGCCAGTGACTGGGTTTTCTAAGCCCTGGGGCTGCACATGGGAAGTGGACAGAAGTTCTGTGCTCTGGTTTGACCTAAATCAAATAAGTCTGATACTACATAGATCCAGATTTGTCTGAAACTGGGTTCTACAATTTTGAGACCAGTTTTTATGCATGGAACTTCTGTACTCTTACAGGTTTAGACTGATTGCCAGTCACTGAGACCAGGTCTCTAAGTGGAGGGTCGGCACCGGGACAAACTAAGTTTAAATTGGATGGTCATTTTTTAATCCTGTTTAACCTCCCTAACTGTCTGTACTTAGCCCTGCTGATGGGGTAGAAACTTTTGCCAGTACTTCTATCTCAGATGGATCTTGAAGTTTCAGCTTTCCTTGAGAAGGGTAGTCAATAGAGAAACAACAGGGTAAGAGTTTCATCACTGCTCCTTAAATAAAGAGAGTTGAAAGAGCTCACTCCCTTATGAATAGTGAATCCTGGGGGTTGTCTAGGTCAACATTTCTCAACCCATAGGTTGCAATCCAAAAGTGGGTCACAAGAATATATTAAAGGGTTGTGAACAAACTTTAGAAATGGAGTCTCCTTTAAAGGAGAAAAATGTGGGAAGCGGTGGCTTTTCCCTTGCAGGCTGTCAGAGTTCCAGTCTGCAAGGGGCTGATTGGGGCCCCCCATTACCCACACATACCGTGCCCCCACCCCACACACTGGTTGGGGGACAGAGGATCAGAAGTGGTTGGGGCACAGAGGGTCAGAAGTGAGAGGCACTGTGTCTAGACTGGCTATCAATGTTTACAAATGGGTCCTGGTACAAAAAAAGGTTGAGATACACTGGTCTAGGTGATTCTTGAGGTCCCTTTCAACTCTATGAAAGAAGAAAGAGAAAGGCATATCATTGAATGGCAGGGGCAGTGGAAAGAAGGCTTATACACAATGTACTTCGAGAGTGCATAGCTGTGACTCATATCATCCAATGCTCAAGAACTGGCATTTTGTTCAGGAATAAAACTGGTAGCTAACAGGGGTTCCTTCTAACCGTTCTGTACTGTTGCTCCAGCATGGATGCAGAGATGTTTAAAAGGAACACTGTAAAAGATTCAAATGTACAGTTTTATGAATTCTAATATTTTAAATTCTTCCTTTGTTTTACTAGATTAAAATTTACCATTTTAATTAATCAATCAAATGTTTTATCTACCAATAGCACACATTAACCATGATGAATTCCATAATTATTTTGTTTGTGATGTATTACTGAAATAAGTAACTGCTTTTCAGAAGAGGAGACTATAAAAATAAGTTAACAGACTGTTTGGATGACTTGTAATACACCTGTTTAAACTTCTAAACATTTTCAGACTGCAAATGCAGTATAAGGTCCATTCTGGGAGAATTTAATGTGGTCACTGGTCAGCCTATTTAAATGTCCCATAATTTGTGTGACCGAAGTAGCTCACACTTGAAACCTACATGTCATCATGATAGGGGAAGCATAGAATAAATAAGGCAGCTGGGACAAAGACAGGGCTTAGTACCCAGTCTGAATAGTTGGCTGTTGGATAGGGGTAGAGGAGGTTTCTCTTGGTGAGTTTTAGCTGTGGAGTCAACTTGGCGCACACACCATTTCCTTAGAAATGTGCCTGCATTATAATAGGCCTCATTATTTCCCCCCAGATTTATATAATTCCCTGTACCAAAGTATCATGAAGATTTTGTATTCACTGGGCGTTACACCTGCATTTACCTGACTAAACGTAATGTTCATTAAGCGATTTTTGGCAGGTGTCTACATATGCAGGGACTTGCCACTAAAGTTTGTGCCAAGTCCCTGCAGCCCTGCTATGTGCCCCTAGTGGCTGGGCAGACCCGACAATGTCTACACGTTTCTTAAAGTGCTCTAACTAATCGCACTTAAGTTTGATACCCACATTTGTGCATTAAAGACACGCACGTGTAGATGTGCACCTGTAATGCAAACTAAATTAGGCTAATGCTCATTAACACATCTCATGTAGATGCACCCACAGTGTACCTTTAGATCTAAGCAGTGCTACTATACCTCAGTTCTGCACCCCCATTTTACAGATAGAGGCAAAAGCCATATTTTTAAAGAATTTAGCTGCTTCAGTGTTCAGGTAAGCACTAAGATTTACACATGCACCACACAGCCTTATTCCCACTGGAGTTTTGTTCTTAGTTGATTCACATTCAGGTTTTTTGTGTGTAAGTGTGGGTTGCAAACACTTCAAGGAAATGGTGGGTATTTATTTATTTCTTTGGGTTCTTTATAAGTAGGTTTTTTATTCGGATTTAAAAGTATATTCACTTGAATATTCTTTAAGATTTCATACTGAATGAGCACTTTATATGATTGCTCATAAATAAATATATAGATGGAGAGATGAAATGTGTACAATTTTTTTTCATTAACCTCCCCCCCACCATATTTTTATGTAAGTTTTACCTGGCAAAGTCCCTTTAAACTTTGTGAAGTTTTTCTGGCACTATGTGCTTTTTAATTATGCTCAAAACTCTTGAACTGTATCAGCAAAAAGTGGCCTTTAGTGTTTGCCTTCATTGTGGAACTGGTAAATTGCCAAATTCTGTCAGTTTCATTTTATAAGTAAAGGTTTTGGCACAGCTTAAGTCTGTATACTGAGACTATTGAATAACTGACATTCTTAGGTATAAGTGGAGATTTTTCATCAATATGATGCAGCTGTTCCTTCGAACACTGATACAATTTCTGTAACAGGCAGTTATGAGCAATTTTTTTTTAGGACTTTCAGAAGCAGGCAGATATGAGGACCAAGTCCAGACGTTACACTTTTACCGGTATAAGTGACCAGAAACTGCTCTATACCTCTAACAGAGCGGAAGTTTGGCAAACAAAACTGGTCTACATACATAACAGAACAGACAGTCTGCATACATAGACTGGTATAGAAATGGTGGAACCCAATGTAAGATTCCTCTTTCCCCCACCACTCCTCACCAAAGACCAAATGTGTGTTGTGTTTGCTACCAATCTAAACTATACGGTTTACAGAAAATTGTGTCGCTTAGATCAATTTGCCTCAGGCTTTTTGAGTATCTGTACCTAGCCAAGTTGGGCAAGGTTTACACTTATTTACCTCGGCAGTTGGGCAAATGTCCTGAAGAAGGTAGTGCACACATGTAAAAGACAAAGTGGTATAAAGGCTGTGTAAAACAAGTCTTGAATTACAGAAGCTGTATATGGTGTAAATACCCAGCTTGCATCCTGTACCTGTTGTTATGCATCAGATAATTCTAAATAATTACCCAGAATATTGGCTTAATACAACAAACTTAAAGCACAAGTACCTTTCTTGAGCATTAGATTTAGGCTACTTTAGGCTCAGTAGACAGTATCAAGATGGAAGTCAAAATGGGCTAAGGAAAGAAACAAAGAAAAAGAAACAATAGGATGGAGGAGAAAAAGAACCAGGGGGAAAGGAAGATATTTTCTTTTTAAAGATGAAATATTTACATATAGTGTGTGTATAAAATATATATACAGGCAGTCCTCAACTTACAACATTTTGAGTTGCAATGTTTTGCACTTATAATGTTCATAAATTGACACCCTGTTTCAACTTTCTGATGTTAGTTTCAACTTTACAACGCTTGATCCAATGTGATGCCACACCAGTGAACAAGTTCACTGTGTTACCCATCTTCCTGAAGAACATCTGTCCAAACTTCCTTGGACACTTTCTTTAGGAAAGCAGACAAGGCTCCAGAAAAGCCTGCAGCCAACTCCTGAGAAGACTCCTGAGAAGACTCCAGCCAAGAATCCTTCACAAAGTCCAGAAAAGTCACCTCAAAGAAGTCCTTCCAAATCAATATGATTGCTATTTACAATATAAATGCATTAATATAGCTATATTACTCATCTATAATTGATCAAGTACAAAATTCTGGGGTATCTTTGGTGAAAATAGGGTATCAGGACTTTGTTCAGGAACCAATCCCCCATTTATAACATCGTTTCTTATGAGAAAATTAGTTCCGAGCTGCAACGTTTTGACTTAAGGCGCAGTTTTCAGGAATCAATTGTGTCATAAATCCGAGGACTGCCTGTAATTATAAACTGTAATTTCCAGTTATAACAATTCCAGTGGTAGGTCACTGAAGCATTTGTTTCATGCCCCTAGCTTGTGGAAGTGGGCATTAATGCCCAGGCAAGAAGGTAATCATTTTTCATCAAAAATCTGAATGTTGGAAGACTAGGGGTTTGGATTACTTAAATTTGGTCCACCTCTTATTTTCAAGTAATTCATTTGGATTCTGAACCCACATCTCCTTTTCTTGGCAAGTCCAGTATGCTGTGTGAATCTGGCCATTAGTATTACAGATGGTTGCTTGGGATTTTGACACTCATATCTAAAAATGTATTTTATTATTTCAGATATTAATTAAACATAATCTACCCTTGACTAGAAGAGTAGGATTTGGCAGCAGATTTGCAAACTGTATTTTCTAGTTTGGGATGTTATGGCTCTTTTAGTTGGCATTCATAGGCATTAGCTGAATAATGAATAAAAACATTCTTTAATTTTCTGCTAGACTATTAACTGTTTTGCTAGATGTTTTTCTTACTTATCTTAAATAGTTTTTAAGAAATACCTGCAGTGGATTGTCTCACTGCTAACTTTTGCCTTCCAAATAGAACTGTATTATTACTGAGCCTTTTTCACGTTTCCATCATTGCTTTTGACATATACTAACAGGGTTACATTGATTTACCTTGGAATTGATGCCCAAGGTTAATCTACATTCGGTAAAAAATACTACATTTTAAAATGTGAGCATGGCGACATGAATCAAAAAGAATCCAGAAATGCAAAAGTGAAAGGTGACACTGTATCCAACTTGTTTTACTCTAAGAAGAAGTAAAGGAAACACATTCTTACCTACAAGTGACCTTTGTAAGCTTTTAAAGGGGCACAGTTATTCCAGCGACCTTAAAAAAGAAAAAGAAAAAAAAAGCCTGTAAAATATTTCATGCCATACTTGTCACCTGCTGGTTGTGGCTTTATAGTTAAATGTTCCCTACGTTTCATTTTGTCTCCCTTCTGTTTTATCAGAGACCCACAAAAGAGATTCCTGCCATCTAATACACCTCACTCCCACATGTCAGGACCATCTCTTGTTCCTTTCAAGATTCTCTACCAGTGTCTGCACCAGACCAGTGTCCTTACTAAAGGATTCTCAGATACATTATGTCTCTGAAGGTGTTTGCTGGCTTGACTGAAGAGCAAATATCAACTTTTAAAATTAACTAGCGATCCAAAGAAGGACAGTATTGTAACATCTTGTTGGTCCTAGCCCCATTTTTTTGTACCACAGTCCTGTGACTACTTAAACAAATTTTTCAATACCTGAAAATCTAAATGAATGAACTGGGGGGGGGGTTGTTGTGCAGAAAGTAGATAGTTGTACACAACTCACCTGATTCAACTAATGTCAGAGCTCTGTATGTTTGGACTTCAGAGATGCAGCAAATTCTTCAAAATCTTTTTGATTAATAAATGTGATTTTCATAAACAAGGTTAAGGAACAAACTCTTTACGGACAAGAATGAATAACGCACATCAAACACAAAAATTGATGGGTTTCTTTGAAAAACAGAAGGTGAGCAGGTTTCAACTATTAACCTGGGGTCAATTGAGAGAATATATGTATATAGCTGTAAGAGAAAAGCAGATCCAGGTTTTTTCAAATGACTATCTGTAGTTGGGTGATCTGGAGCAGACTTGAAAAGAAATAGTATTGGCCACGAAGAATGGCAAGAAATGATGATGTCTGCTTGATGGCTATTTGCAGATGTTAAAAAACTTAAAAATCAAAAAAACAGAATCTGCTTTACCAGAAGAAGCAGTGTGTTACTTTGATTTGGCTATGCACTATTTGTATAGATTGGGCGCTTAAGTGGGGCTTTTTGGTGCTTTTATCTAATAGTTTATTAGAATCAGCTATTAGATAAAAGCGCCAAAAAAGCCCCACGAGTGCCCAATCAATACAGACGTTGAGTAAGATGGGTTCAATACACTCTAATATATATGAATGAGAATAACTAAACAATAAACAATAAACTTTATTTATGAAACAGTAGGCAACCTGAGCAAACTCTTTCTTTCTATCCAGTATCCCTAAGGGACCATCTTCCAGTTCCCACCTTTGTAGTTCTAAGTAAGGGAGTGTTTCTAAAACACAACTTTTATCCCTATATCCTAAGTGGCAGAAGACACAGTCATCTGCAGAGACTTGAATAGCTTTGTTAACACTTTAACCAAGGTGGAAATTACACATAAATCCCAGGAAGCTGGAGACAGCTGAAGGAGATAAGCATGGATAAAGGAGGGTGTCTGGCTGTGGCTGGGAGTCTAAGAAAGAAGACCCAACAGAGGAACTTGGGAGTCCAAGAGCTGGAAAAAACTGAAATAAGAAGAGTAGAGCATTCTTTGGGGGCACTCTGGGTTGTGTGGGCTAGACTGGGACATAGGAATTGTTTAGCCCTTTAAAATAGGGATAAATTTGGTTTGGTGGCTGTAGTGGGAGGTTTGGTGCTCCTGCTACTTTAAGAGAAGGCAGGTGGCATGAGATGCAGCCTGGAGATGTGGCAGGGGCCAATTAGAGAGCACCTGACCAGAAGCGGGCTAGGATAGAAGCATAAAAGCCCAGGGCCTGAGTTGATGAGGCAGGCTAGTGTTGAGAGCCACACAGAGGAGCTGCTGAGCAACATCTAAGGTGGGGTAAGGAGACCGCTGAGTTAAGCTTTGAAACAAGGGGAGGTAAGGTGGTCTCAAATGGCCTGGAAGCTGGGCCAGGGCCCATAAAATAGTGGTCAAGGCTGAAGAGCAGTGCCACAGCTGAATGGTCATCAAAGCAAGGAGAATCAGGGACCCATAGCCCACAAGGGGAAGGAGGCAGGGGCAGGGACTTGTTCCTCAGGAGGAGGGAGCAGGGCCACCAAACCCAGAGGTCTCAACTGGACTAGGAGCAGGGCCAGGGCTGAGGAGGGGCCAAAATTCAAGTCAAAGAGGAGTCATAGTCAGAAACTGCTGGAACCAGGGAGCTCAGATTTCAACTGGCCTAGGAGTGGGGCCAGGGTCAAGAGAAAGGGACTGAAGACTGGGAAGGCCACAGCCAGAGAGTGACAGGATCAGGAAGCTATAGCCCAAAGAAGGGCAGAGTCAGGGCCACAGGCCCAGTGCCTCAGGAGAGGTAGGATCAGGGCCAGGGAACCAGGGCCACCCTCAAGAGTAGTCAGGATGAGTGAAGCATCCACTTGTGGGAAAAGAGAGGCAGCTTGATAGTGACTGGTGACATCTGGGAGGCATGGGAGTGGTGTAAGGGGCAGTGGGAGCCACCTAATAAGTCCTTAAGGTACTGAGTAATGAGACCTAAGCTCAGGAGTGGATGAGATCTCATTCAGGGATCCCAAAGGAAGCCTTCCTTTTCTAAGCATTTGCTTGTTACAGTGGCCTTTGTCCCAGTAAATATCTTTATGGAAGTGGAGCTGTCTGTTTGCTGCTGAGAACCTCAGGTTGTACTTGGTCTCCCCACAGAGTGGTAAAGTTTCAGGAGCCAAGTGAGCATGGTGCTTGCTCCTTGAGTCAGGTCTACAGAGGACTAGGGAGGGTGGAGACCAAAAGGCCAGGGTCTCAGAGTAGGAAGAAGCCATGGATTCCCCTGCTCTAGAAGCCACGTTGGGGTGGGGGGAGAGAGGATTCTTAGAGACGAGATGAGGCTGTGGTGGTTCCAAGCACCTCCCCTAGGTGGGACTCTATGACTGAGACTGCAAAATTTGAAGTTAATTTTGAGGAGTGCCCTCTCTGACAGCCTTTTTGGTATCTTTGAAAAAGTCTTCTGCTTCCTGCAACCAGCCCTCTAACTCCAGACTGGTATTTGCAGGATTGGAACTACTGCCATTCCTCAGCCTGTGAGACAGACTTTATTTATATGCACTCCCCTTATACTTACTCATAAGTGTGCATATGCATATACCCATATGTATTTGTAAGGTTGAAGGGGAAAGGAGAATCTTGAGAAGGTGCTGGCAGCACTGTAATTGGTTGCAGGATATAATTATTAGCTAGTAATGGTTCTGTGCCATGTGTTTGCATGCATTTGTATAAAGTGCAATACATTCAATTAAACATAAGAGTATGCCTATCATTATCTTAATTGTACACAAACCACATGCATCCTTTATTACTGATACCATTCATGGAAACTTTAAAACAGTCAAGGAAGAAACTCGGGTCATTCATTTGCTCAAACTGTCAAATGAAGTTTGGAGGGCTTTATGTCAATTGACCATCAATTCATTTTTCTCTGGACCAATCCTGCCCTTATTGTAACTGATGAGAATGCTGTTATTCATTGGGAAAGAGTGCATTCAGTCATTGAAGAAACCAATCAATCTTGTATGACAACCTTTATGATTCATGAGAGATGCTTTCATAATAGAGATATTCTTCTTATAACAAGATACAGTTTAAGTAAAATTATTTACCATGTAAAGAAAAGATCCATTGACGGCACTAATCTTAATTTCACTTTAAATGAGCTGAAAACTTTTGCAGGTTTTAAAGTTTTTTGTTTTATTAAACTAATAACAGAGCTGTGCTGGAGCTGACAGTAAAAAATGATAAGAGGCATGTCTTGAAAAGACATCAAAGTTTCTGAAGGAGCTCCTGTCTGTATTTTACAGCAGGTGTATCTTAGTGGATTTATGCTATCTTGAGCATATTTATTTGTAATTATTTATTTAGAAAATTATCTTGCAGACACAGGAGAGGAATTACACACACAATAAAAGAAGACTCCAAAGAAAAATGGATGGTTTGGATTTTTAAAAAGTAGGAGCCCAGGCCAATTTATTTTCTGTTTGTAGGGTTTTTTGTTTGTTTTCTGTGTCGTGCATTTTGTGGTGATTAAGGGCCTGATGCTGCCATCTTCACTACAGTTGATTAGCACATTATTTCATGAGCACTTGTACTGATGTGCTGAGTAAGGGATTCTTTCACCTTGAATATGGGAGGCAGAACTGGCTCTTAGAAACTTTCTGTAGTTTAATGTACTTTAATTGTCTATGATCCAGGGTGGCATAGTGTCAGGATAGGCTAGAAAAATGCTTTGTAAATAGGTAATTTTTCCAATGTCAAGAGTTCCAAAACATTAATTTAACATCCCTTTTATTAACATGGGGTCCCACTGGTGTCACTGAATTTTAAGGAGCTCTGAATTTTATGTGTTTATAATAATACAGTTAATGAGCTGAAGTTATTTTAGGCAATATTGCCTTTGGAGGGTCATTTCAGTCTTTAAGTAGGGCTTTCTGTTGAAATCACTGGAGAATTTTGCTTAAAAATTTAGGCACAACATGGCCCAAACTTTATGAAGTCTTGGCTGGATTTAATTTATGTAGTTTATATCCTTATTATCATATAATTCAGGCAGGCTGTATCACATACTAAAACTATTGATATTAAAGAAAGGTTAAAATTCCATAGAGACTCTACCAAATTAGCTATTTCCAAGCTGTAACCTAGGTACAGAGATCACACAGATACAATTTTTTTTCTGGACTTAATGTTTGGAAGTTAGTCAGATAAAATAAGTTGAAACCTAGAGCACCTAGAATCCTGTGATTATATGCGCTCGTTTTGAAATGCTAATGGAGGCTTATAGAAAGAGAAGTCGTAAGAGAATAAATTATTATTATGTCTGATTCTCTTTTCCTTAAAAAAAAAAAATCAAAGAATATATATTCTTTAAAAATCCAGAAGTTTTAACAAAATATTTTTCCAGGGCAGGAGCTGGGCAGGACCCCTTAGGCTGCAAGCAGCCTGTATGCCACCAGTTGCACAGCTCTGCCATAGAATTTAGTATTTGAATCTCAAGAGTTGTTGTCTGTAGTTTTTTAAGAGAGGTAACATAAATGCAGTGAAGGCGTCTACACATGCATTAATGCACATTTGTTACTGTGCATTAAAGTTTAGTACCTCTAATATGAGGTATTACATAAGTGCACAGTAGCTGGCACTACTGTGCAGTAACAAAGGTGCATGGTCTTTTTGTGATGCTTAATGTGCGGTAGACTAATTCTACTGTGCATTAGCACATTAGCATGTTTTTTGCTGTGACACACTAATGCACAGTAGAATTTAGTCTACTGTGCATTAAGCATCTCATGTAGACACGCTCAGAGATGGGGAACAAGGTTACAGAGAAACAAATGTCTTTCTGTGACTTAACCACAAATTCATTTTTTAGTTCTTACTAAATCCCGCCAATCCAGAATCCACAAAGATATCTCTCCCAACCCTCCACTCCCATCAGGGCTTCTGATCAGTTATGCCTAGCTGGGCCAAACCCTTGAGCCTTCATACCTTCCCCTTATCCATGGGTAATGATATTGCCCTAGTTTTCATTGGAGGCAAGCAACCAGATTTGCTCACCCCTTTTAAGCACACCTGCAGCCTCAAGATGGAGGCATGCCTTGAGGCATTTCAGTCCATTCTGGCAATCCTCATGTTTATGGCTCCTTCTTATCTCTTGGCTTCTGACTTGGCTTTGGCTTTTCCTGATTCTAGACCTTGGATCTCCCCTGGAATTAGACACCTGCTCTCTGACCCCTGGTTTCTGATCTTGGCTCACTTCTCAGATTATGCCTTTTGGATTTCACCTTTCAAACCTCCTAGAACTTGGTCCTCGTGTTCTCAGCTCCCCCCCACCCCCGATGTATATCTTGGTCTGATACTGTGGTAATCTGCACTCCTACCATGCTGACTCCTTATCTGCACCTACTGGTCTACCTGCAGGCCTGGCTGCCTACATCCCAGCTAAACCCTTACACTCCTGCCCCCTGAAATGCCACACAACCTTATAATAAGTTGTACTGGGTGTTCTCCCTTGCAAATCCAGCTTGCATTTTATATTTGGATGCATAATACTTTTATGGTACCATCTGACTTCTAACAAGGGGAGTCAAGGTATTAAAGATTTATCAGCCCACCACAGTAACTGTTTAGCTGCAGCATTATTCCCTAATGGAGAGACAATCTCTTATCAGCCTAAGTAAATTTGCAGTCAGCATTTCAAAACCAAAAAGGCATCATAATATGAATGATATACACTAGGAAGCATCTCCCTCTGCAGTGAAACTTCAAAATGAAACTAACACACACCCAAGAGCTTTTCTCTTTAATTAGTCTTACTCAGCCTTTTTCACTCAAATACAGTTGGAAGGTAAAAACAAATTTCAAAATGTGCAAATAATTCTAAAAGCTTCTAACAGTAGTTTGTCTTAGAGTCCCTAGAGTCTCAATCTAACAATTTATATTGGATGCCAAAAGCTGGGAACTAATTTGTAGTTGTATTTAACCTACCAGTCTTAAAATAGCGTCTAAGTAACAGGGATATTATTGGTAGCAGGCATATTTTTGGTAGCTTATATCTGCTGTTCTAAAGGAGGCGAGGAAGGATCCTTCTAAAGTATGCTCTGAATCCTTCAGGTAACTTTTATTACCTTGGAAAAAGTTGATGAATATCCATGCCATTGCTAATTAATGTATTTGTCACTAGTTTAAGCTGTTATTTAAAAGGTTTGTCTTTAGCACTTACAGCACTAGCTTGGAGAGAAACAAACACAACATTTAGTAATTTACATATGTTAGGATCAACTAGTCAATTTCCACCACAGAAGTTAGCGTGCAGTGAAACTGTAGAGTTTGGAGCTATGTTAATGGTTACATTTTTCTCCTTTTGTAAATGGGCCAGTACTTTAAGATTTCCAATTCATCCACATAGGTATATGAAATATTTATTTACTTCAGGGGTGCCAAACATCCAGCTTACTGGTGGGATCTGGGGATCAGCTCTCACTCACTCCATGGTTACCAACCTCTGATGTTGGCTGGAGGCCACTGCCCTGGAGCTGCTGCAGCTGCCTCTGTTCCAATTGTCCGAATTCAGCCTGGGGTAAGTTTAAGACCCCGATCTAATTCGTACAATAAACTTAGGCCCCTGTCATGTTACACTTAAGACATGATTAGCCAGTTAATCACATTTTAAGTTGTAATCTGGCCACATTTTAAAGCAATTAATAGTGTCATAAAACAAGGAATAAGTCACAAAGTTACTTTACAAAAAACATGGAATAATTTTGTGGCTGGTCTCTATCAAACCATTATTATGTATTTGTGGCCAGGTGCACCCCTGTGGCTGGGAGCCCTGAAACCTGATGGGGCTCCAGGCCACAGGAGTTTGTTACTTGCTGGTGCATAGGGAGCCCAAGATTGTGATCTTGGCCTCTTCCTGCATCAGTAATAAGGCATGTTTGGATCTGATGCTAAATTCCCACAATCATGCCTCCTGCCATGCACATATGGCATAGCAGGAAGCATGATTGTGTGACTTGTGCATCAGATCCCATCGTGCCTTTGCCCGCATGTCTTGCATGGGTCTCAGGAATGAATTGATGTAGCAGAAATGTTCCTAATATCATAACATTTTCTGCACTCATATTATATCTACATTGACTTTAAACCTTAAATATGAATTTTGTGACATTTAACCAGGACTTAAAATCAAATTGATTTGATTGCTTGCCTGTTGTGAGCTGAACACTATTGTGCAACAGTGACAGGAACTTGTGTGCTTTCTGACAAGCAGAAACATTTTGTGAGAACACTCAGTGGGTTCTACAAAGACATGTATGTAGGCACATATGTTGCCCTGTGGGGTCAGGCCAACACTCAGGATCTCAATATCGCACTGTTAGACAGGAGGGTGCGGTGTACAATTGCACATACACTCACACACACATCAACTAGGTGCATACTCCCCCACCAGGCATGCACATGTACACTACCAACTCAGGCACATACACATCCAAAATTATTAGCCTAGGCACATAAACACCTATTAGGAATTCAAGCTCATACACACCAAAAATTAGACAAAAATCAGTTGTCAGTACCCTCACACTCAGTACACATACACGGATCACTAATTCATATAACATACACACAATGACATATATATATATATATATATATATATACACACATTCACCAGTTCACACACAACCCACCCAGCTACACACACAGGTGAGTTCCAACTTGGATGGTATGGTATGTATGTGTTTGGGGTACTTGAGATACCTGGGGGGAAGGTTAAGGTGAGAGAGAAAGCGTAAGGAGTGAAAGTTGCCAGAACCAGGATTAGAACTGGTAGACTAGAGAGAAGCTGGCTGAGGAACTGAGGCTTGGGGTTACTTAAGGTCAAGTAGCCCCAGGGTTACTTGGGGTCACCTGGTGCCAGGGTGGAAGCAAGGGGAAAAGCCCACTGGCAAGGAGGAAACAGCAAGGAGACAGAGGCAGAAAGCTGGAAGATCAGGGGAGAGGGCAGTGGGGATGAGACACTAGCAGTGGCAGAGATCAGGGGAAAAGGCAGTGGGGATGAGACAATGGCAATGAAATGGGTTTGCAGGCAGAGAGGAGCTCAGGATGGCTGCAGCCACAGGAGCATGGGACAGGTGTTGGAGGTGGTGGTGAGCCAGAAGCAGGAGGAGAAATGAGACAGAAGTTAGAGTGGTGAGGAGCTGAGATTAGAGCAGGGCCGAACCATAGTAAAGCAAAACCCAACTCGGGGGTCCAAATAACAGTTTTATTAAATGAACACTGTACTGCGTAGCTTGGTTCCCACACATACTCACACAAGAGCTCCCAAACTTACTTACACAATGGTAGCAGGAGAAGGAGACTCAATGGAAGGGTTGAAGTCCAGGTGGGGAAGAGAAACAGAGTCCAAGTCCTTGACTGAAGAGAGGGTAGGGGTGATAGCTACCTATCCAGGCCAGTCGGATACGGGTCCAGAGGCATCGTGAGAGTGAGTGGACTGGCAGAGAGGACATTTATTAGCTAGTATAATGAACCAACTCCCAAGAGTTCATGGAATAGTTCCTTGGTAAAACAATATTCCCCAAGAGCTTCCAGGAAGCTCACTTGTTCAATTAACCCTGAGATCAGACCATCAGAACAGACACAGAAACTGAGGGAAAGAAAAATTTAGTTTCCTGGAAAGGTGTAATAGTCACTCTTCAACCTCCCATTACACTAAATAGAGTCGTTAGCAAAGTATAACCCTGCTGTAGCTTTAAAGGGAGTAAAAAATTCTCAATTTATTGCGAAGAATTTAATCTATGTAGATACAGTAGTCATAAGCTCTATTAGTCTAAACATCACCAAAATGAGGAACCTGTTCAGTCCAGGTTAGGAATCTGTATGTATCACTATGAACACTGCTTTTTCCTTATGCTTTCCATGCCCTTTTGTGGTGAACACAATTATTCCAACTCTGATATGAGTAATTTCCTACATATTAAGATGAGAAGCAAAATGGAGAACAGGCCGCTTCTCTTTGATATCTCTTTTTTAAAATTCTGTTTCTTTCTGAGAGGATCTCTGGATGCATCTCCTCATTTTGCAGTTGTAGCACACTTCAGTTCATTCTTGCTCTTCTTTGCTGATTCTACTTTGTAATACCCTTCAGCACGAAAACCTTTTAATTGCATGTTTCCTGTAAAAGATATACCTGAATGGTTCCTATTCACATCTGTTCAGTAGTTCTGTAGTGTTTGTGGTGGCTGTGTTCATTGCACCCACATACTATACCACTTTAGTAAATGGTTGCTTTCTGACAATTATGCTTTCTGCACATTCTTAGGCTGCAAAAATGTGTTTGTCAAATATCCTCAAAACACATCAAGAAATTTTAATGTTTTGATCAGTTCCTTAGTCTTGCTGTAAGCATTGTTCTCCCTGTCCTGTCAGTCATTCTAGTGAAGTCTGAATCTCTCTGCTTTTACCAAAGGGTTTGATAAAATATCCACCGTGCTTTTAAAAAACTTACCAGCCAACTTTTCCGGCACAGCTAGGCCCTAAGAGATAGATATACTAAACATTTTGCCTTTTTTAACTAAGCAAAACATATCCTTTATTCTTAACAATACAGAAAGGGACTTTTTCGGGGAGATCTGTATGAAACTTTCCAATTCCAATTCACACATTATTTTATCTTGTGTTCCCATCAAATTATACATAATTTCTCATCTTATGTTTTATATTCATGCAGTAACAGGCTACTATAGTGAAAGTTAACTGCAAAACCTGCACTCTTATGATGCATTTTCAGTGTGGTAGGCATCCAAAGCTGAACTGGACCTGCCTTCTCCTATGCTTACCAAACTATTATAAAGTAAGTCCCAGTAGTCCTAACGTAAGTTGACCTTTTTGTTGAATGAATGAAGGATTTATCTCCATCTGTACATTGGCTTTTAGGAATAATGAGGCAAAGAACACAAAGGAAAACTCTTTCCCA
>NW_017728995.1:11106821-11107691 GCF_001723915.1 Gavialis gangeticus
AAAGTTAACTGCAAAACCTACACTCTTATGATGCATTTTCAGTGTGGTAGGCATCCAAAGCTGAACTGGACCTGCCTTCTCCTATGCTTACCAAACTATTATAAAGTAAGTCCCAGTAGTCCTAACGTAAGTTGACCTTTTTGTTGAATGAATGAAGGATTTACCTCCATCTGTACATTGGCTTTTAGGAATAATGAGCCAAAGAACACAAAGGAAAACTCTTTCCTACACTCTTTATTTTATCAGATTCTTGTGAGAGCAGATCATAGTTACAAAGTTCATTGCATTGACTCTCCAAAGATGATGCTAAGTAAATAGCTCTTACAGTTATGATTAATTCAGGTGATGATTTTAACTATGCAATACTGTGAGATCACCACCTTCCTGGCTGCAAGTTGTGTACGGGTTCAGTAATGTCACAGCTGGGCTTCAGAATATCTCATTTTTTGTAGGAGTATGAGATTAAGGCATACTCTTAAACACCATGTACAGCATTTGCCATTCAAGTCTGTGACATAGGCTCCCTCTGCACATGCAGGTAAGGGCACAATGGAAGCTAATGTGCAATCTACACAAGTGCACCTTCTGCCATGCTGCATGTGCATGGCAGGCGATGTGATTGTGGGATTGTGCATTAGATCCCAGCTTGCTTTACTGCCAGTGCAAGGGTAGCCCAACTTCAGTGACAAGAAGCAAGCTCCCTTTGCTGGGAGCCCCATGCACCCCAGTTAAGGTGATCCGCTTGCCTTAGGTGTGCCTGAAACCCCCAGAGTG
Source organism: Gavialis gangeticus (assembly GCF_001723915.1). Classification (NCBI taxonomy): domain Eukaryota; kingdom Metazoa; phylum Chordata; order Crocodylia; family Gavialidae; genus Gavialis; species Gavialis gangeticus. The sequence goes on from NW_017728995.1 coordinate 11,107,596, forward strand.
GGAGGATCACTGCTGTGGTGATCTCCTCACCCCAGGCTTGTGTGAAACCCTTGGGGAAAGAGGATTGCTGCAACAGTGATCCTCCTTCCCTGGGTG
>NW_017728995.1:11112691-11116564 GCF_001723915.1 Gavialis gangeticus
TGATCTCCTCACCCCAGGCTTGTGTGAAACCCTTGGGGAAAGAGGATTGCTGCAACAGTGATCCTTCTTCCCTGGGTGTTGCATGGACCCCTGGGGCAGAAGGATCACCGCTGCAGCAATCTCCCCACCCCAGGGGTGCATGGAAGTCCCAAGGCAGGGAGATTGCTCCTGCGACGATCTCGTAGCCCTGGAGTCTTCTAGCCCCATGCACCCCTGGAGTGGGCGGGCAGGAATCACTGAGAGGCATGCTGTGGACCTCTGGGTCCTGGCAGCTGCAGGGTGTTGCTAGAATCCAGAGTACGCAGCTGCTGTGGCTGAGAGTCCCCAGCAACTGTGGGACTTACAGCCCTAGTTGGGCAAGGTGCACCCCTGTGGCTGGGAGACCAGAGCTGGCAGAGCTCCCAGCTGCAGGGAGACTCTGCTAGACATGCAAATTGAAGGTTGATAGCAACCAGCTGTAAAGCTAGTACACATTTTTGAGGTCTAACTTTGTAGCCAGTTGCAGCTTCTTATCATGTGATAAATGCTTTGCATGTGTAGCTGGTCTCAAGGTAACTGCACAATAAACCAGTTAACTGCATGATACCAGTAATGTGTAGAGGAGGATATCCTGAGGATCTGTTGGCTCATAGCTGTTCTTTTCATAACTGAGTACATTTCAGTCCTACTGGAAATTTAAGTAAGGGCTACTTCTTAGTCGGATTAACAACAAAGGCGAACTACGTTCTCGGTTTCAATTCACTATGTTGAAGTACCATAGAAAGTCAAGTTCACGAAAGCTGCAGAAGTCAAATGTTAATGACGGGCAAAGACTGTCCTGGTATATATTATTGCTCCAGTGTTATTAGGTTTGTTACACCATCTGCAGCACTTTGGCTGTGCCTGCGAAGCCCAAAGTCTGTGAGATAACTAATAAGCAAACAAAGTTAGCTCTCTGCAAACAACCAAAGAAAAAAGAGACACATCAGAAACTCATACAAACCTACAACGTGTGAGTCTGCTTAAATCTGCAGCAACATATTAATTTGCTGTAATATGGTACATTGCTTTCTTGACTGGCTTTTCTGCATGCTTCAGTTAGATTAGTTTATCAATAGGGTTGACTTTCCAAGAGCCTGAGACCACATAGCTTGAGATCTTTTACTGAATCTGCTTATATGGGCTAACTAATTTAATTTATTTTGCTTCCTGGCATCATGTTGTGCTTTGGGTCTTCCAAGCCTGGGACCATAGCTGCCTTTTACTTCAGCTAGCTGGCCTTTGAAAGCCAGCTGGCATTCTCATTTCATTACGATCCAGGCCTCCCAAGCCCAGGGCGCAGCTACCCTCTAGAGCCAGGCAGCTTTAAGAAGTCATCGTCAATGGTATTTTTAAAGTGCCTACCACCATAATCTCTACGTTGAACTATATGCCTTGACTGTACTTCAGTAGTCATGGAATTCAGTCACCTCCTTCAGAGCCAGCTTGCCAACCTCCTTGTCTATCAAGTCAGGGAAGCAGGCCCAAAGGCTTTAAAGTTTGTGCTACAAATTTTCAGGACACCTCAAAGCCTGCTAGGCCCCTACTTTCTAGGATTTTATCAAAATCTAGCTTTCTCTTTGTGAAGTGGGGGCAGCACCATGTTTTATAGAAAATGAAAAGATGCCAATTTGCATATTTTTTCTGATTTAAAATTAGCACAAAAATCTGCTTTTGCTGTAGATAATTTATTTTATGGTTATTTTAAATGCAAAAATATAAAAAAACCCCCATGATTTGATTCTCACTGATTTATAATTTGCTCATAATACTGTGGCATAACTAGAAGAAGAAAGGTCAAGAGGTCTGGTTTTATTTTATTTAGATTGCATTGATCAGTGCTGTGCACAGTTAGAAAGTGGGAAAATCAATATATTTTGTTCCACATGACTGAAGCTATAGAACAGACATCTATTTATGTACAAGGAAGTGAAGCAAAAGCAGTCTTTTGTAATAGAAGTCCATTCAAAGTAGTAATTCAAAAACAATTTGGGGAGATAGTATTGTTTAGATACTCATTAATTGAAGCTGACTGAGTTTCCAAAATTAAACTTGATTTTTCAGCAATGGTGGATGAATTGCTTAGTTAAAGGCTTGCTCCAAAATCTATTGACTGTAGTAGACATTGGGTCAAGAGCTACAGGTGCGGATGCCAGAGGACCGGATTCAATGTCTGAGAAAAGTCCATAAAATTACTTCATAGAGAAGGGGCATTAGGAAATGAGAAAGGCCCCTTCTCTTGTGTCTTTCGGTATTCCTACTGGTCTGTCTTTGACTGAAAAGGGTAACAGTGTTCAGTACCCCAGCCCAGTGGTCTTGTTTGGAGCTTGATTTTTAGCATTATCATTTAAATACACTGGAACCAAATTCTCTTCTGATTGATATCCCACACCGACCCATAGAGGTGCATGTCACACAATTTCATAGAGACCTTAGAAGCATGCCATTTTTACAACAGTTTGAGGAAAAGACTGTTAAAAGGTTAAGGCAATTGTAAACCAAGACTTTCATCATAAATCAGTGAGGGCGAATGAAAACTGTCTCTGCAGGAAAACCGGAGACATGCTGGAATTAACTAGACTGAAATAGACAAGCTAGGAAGAGAGAGAAATGATAAAAAAAGAAACAAAAAAACTAACAACCAAAGCACCTTTTGTTTTAAAATTTTACTGCTGAGGCCTAGGTAACAAAATGCAACAGCTTTAAAAAACACCAACAAAACAGCAACTAGCATTAATATAAAGAGAATTTTACATGACATTTGAAACCCCAAGAAGAACATACGATTTATTTTCCACTTACTTTTACATTACAGCTTCTATAATTAGACTCCTCAGTGACCCTTCCTCTCCAAAGAAATGTTAACATAATGAAAAATAGTCATGATTCAGCTCATCAAAGAATGTTTTTTTCTTGCCATGTTATTAAAACAAAATAAAGTAAGGGCAAAATTGAAATGGGTGGAGAGTGAACCAATGTTAGTTTTCAAAACAAACTGGAATGTCATTAATTTGGATTGTCCCATGAAGACCAAAATGTTTTTTGGGTTTTTTTTGAAACAATAACCCAGTGCACAGGAAATCAAATAAAAGTGTTTTGTTTACTTTCCTAGAGACAGAAGATTAAAACAGACAAACAAACAAAAAGAATAAAAAATATGTGCAAGAAATACAAACTTGAACAAAGTTTCTGAAACATTATGTAGTAAATTAAGCACTGATCCAAGTGCTATTAAGATAGTGGAAAGTGGGAGTAGGGCACAATCTTTATCAGGGAAAACTTTCTTAGTAGCATTCCGTAAATTGTGTCTTAAAATACAACAAGAACACCTACTCAGGAAACAGGCCTATTCAAGTAACCGTTGAAACAAGAACAGCAAGCCTTTCCTATCATATTCAGGTCTGCCATGCGCTATTCAAGTTATTTGAAATAAAGCAAAAGGCCTTTGCTATTGTATTCCATCTGTTAGAGAACTCATTGAAAATTATTTGATGAAACATATTACTGTTGGGAAATTTGTTGATTTCAACTAAAATATTGATAAAACAATGAAATGAAGTTTCATAGTTTCTAGGGTCGTAAGGGACCTGAGTAGATCATCTAGTCCAACCCCCTGCCATGGCAGGAAGGACTGCTGGGGTCAAATGACCCCAGCAAGGTGTACATCTAGCCTCCTCTTAAAGACCCCCAGGGTAGGAGCCAGCACCACTTCTCTTGGAAGTTGGTTCCAGATACTAGCCTCCCTGACCGTGAAGTAGCGCCTCCTGATATCTAGCCTGAATCTACCCTCTGCCAGCTTGTGACTGTTATTCCTGGTCACTCCTGGCAGTGCTAGGGGGAACAGGGACTTCCCCA
>NW_017728995.1:11116578-11126526 GCF_001723915.1 Gavialis gangeticus
TCTGGACCCTCCCCATGTTGTCCACATCCCTCTTGAAGTGCGGCGCCCAGAACTGGATGCAGTACTCCAGCTGCGGCCTGACCAGTGCCACATAGAGGGGGAGGATCACCTCCTTGGACCTGCTTGAGATGCATCTGTGGATGCATGACAAGGTACAGTTGGCCTTCCTGACTGCATCCCCACACTGCCGGCCCACGTTCATCTTGGAGTCAATGATGACTCCAAGATCCTTTTCCGCCTCTGCACTGACGAGAAGGGAGTTCCCCAGCCTGTAGGTATGGTGCTGGTTCTTCCTCCCCAGGTGCATCACTTTGCACTTGTCGGTGTTGACAAGTTATTTCAAGATAAGATTTCTTTTTTCATTTTACTGTTATTGGAAATGTTATGTATAGATGTTCTTGTTCTGAAAATAACTTTTAATTGATTTCAAAATTAGTATTTTAACATTTTAAAAAGCTAAAATCAGAATGAAATATTTTGACTGACCTGAAACCAAATTTTGAGATTTTGATCACCCATATTTTTCTCTGGCTTTTTAAGGAATTGTCCACATGAGGGAAAAATGCTCCAGAAATGAGTGGTATCAACTGGAGAGGAGCCTGATTTGAAATTATAGGTGCATGTTGGAGCTGCCTAGAAAATGGAAATTCTGTCACATAGAAACCTGAACTTCCACAAGAATGGGAGGGCAGAAAAGTTCATCTTGATTTGGGGTGGATTTCTTTGTGGAACAGAAATCCCCAAAATTTCTATTTCAAATGAACCAAAATACATTATTTGTCTATCCACTTTCTGCACACTAGGGAAATAATAACATTGATAAGAGATTTCCAGGCTGGGACCCAAGATATTGTGATTTTAATTTTCCTGATAGATTTTTTTTGACAGAATAAAAAATTATTTTCTGGAGATTTTGTTTTAGTGAAAATGCATTTTATATAGGTCAGTTACTCTGATGGAAACTTCCCAACCAACCAGCATAGATGCAAATCCACCCAAAGATAAGTCATTCAGATCTAGTTATGAAATTGGCTCCTTTTCCAGTATTTGTGGGTCTGAATATTTTCAGTGCAGACCACTCAGAAGTGAAATGTGCAAGTCCATGATTCTAATCTCAGTAGTTTTTCTTCAGCATGACTTCAGGGAACCCAGTGGAGTTTAGTTTAGTTAGTGTAAGGTCTAGAATGTGGTCTATTCATCTAAACACAGATGTTACTGATATAATGTATAGTTTTCATTTTGGATTCAGTCTGAATGGGAAAAAAAAAAGTCTCTCCACTTTAGGTGCAAAAGAGTAAGCCAAGTTGTCTCAGCAAATTTGGCCATGTGGACAAGTGGACCAGCTTTGGGAGTTCCGTACAGTGATCACCAAGACCTAGAAAGTCCATTTAAACTATTTCATTGCATTATTGTGCTGACTTCAGGCATCATCGTAATACAGTTAATTGAAAATGGAGATTTTCTTGTTGTTAATGGACACCTCTTTCTGATCCAAGCTTTCCAGATGTTAATATTTATAATAGCATCTTCATACTCTGAAATGAGTTAGTTTAATTTTCAATACATTTTTTGGACTTACACGTGGCCCAGAAGGAATGGTACTGAAATCTGAAAAGGTCAATACACATACCTTTTTCTTGAATGCAGATAAGTGTTTGGTACAACAGGTAATTTAATTTAAGGCAGGCCAGTTAAACTGGGTTTGCTCACATTAAACTTATTTGGTGAACCACAATTCATTGAATAGACAGAAAAATGTGTGTTCAGCTCTAAGTGCATGCATGAACTCAAAACACCTCTGTGCACTTTTTCTAAAAAAAAAAATGCGCATCTGAGAATGCATTTGAAAAATCCAGGCAAAGTAACTCACACATGGAAAAACCAAAACAACCCTCCATCCTGCCCCCCCGAGCCCCCCCCGCCCAGACACACACACCAACCACCTTGTTTCTCCTACATAACAGTGTTCTTGTTAAAGCCCTCTGGAGGGACTTGAGGAAATTTATCGGGACCCAATAAGATGTTGGAAAATTTACTACCAAAATGTTAGAGTCAGTAATAATTTATTTGACAATACTTAAATTCAGTTTAGAAATCAGTTGTGTCATTTAAAAATACTTCTGCCTCTTCAGTGATGCTTAGAGAAGCTCCTTTGAAGCTATGTCAAAGCTTCAGGTGAATCAGGAGAAAGTTTAAAGTTGCAAGTCTAAACAGCCTCAGTGTGCTATATAAAATTGTTCTGAGGATTGAGCCTCCTACTGTGGTACCCTGGAGCAGCCAGTCATTCTCAATACATTTCCTTAAATAATTTTTCACTCTTCCTTGTTATTTCTGAAAGCGAGAACATCTCAAGGCAATATCAAAATAGAAGGTTTAGGATGGATGCAGGAGCAGGGCTTATTTTCAAGTTATCAAGGTAAAACAATGCAAATATGAACTTACTGGAGAACCTTTTCTCATGTGAAGTTACAGATATGTTGTTCACCAGTTTGAAACTTTGTCAAGTAGGTCACTACATCTTTGACTCCAAACAGTTATGCTGTAAAGTCTGGTGGTGGTGATGGGGAAATCAGGGGGAGAGGGTTGAACATGCTCACCATCCCTTCAAGGAGGTCTGAAGGAGGTTCTGGAGGTCTGTTTTCTCTTTACTAATACATTTCTATTATTTTCTCTTATTTCTTTATCTCTGATGGGGGGGGGTAGGATTATCTTGGGAGTATGCACCATTAAATAATTTTTTGTATGACATAAATCTATGGCTAGCTTGAACTTTGACACCATTTTTCCAGGTTTTTTAAGGTTTACATTAAAGAAAATATTATGGTATATTTTGGAAAAGAGCCTTTTATGTGATTTCTGTTAATTCTTACCCTTACATTTGGTTACTTCATTTCCCTGTTGCATACTGTGAGCATAATGTGATAAAAAAAATCAGGTTTGGGAATACTTATCTGTCTTCGGTTAGATGCAAAATTTGTTCTCCATAATTTTTCCAATGAATGTATTCAAATATTGATATTGCTCTGGCTCATAATTCCTTCCAGTATAATTATCTTAGTAAATAAATATAAATTCCCTTTATAAAGTGAATGGGATCAAAGCAGCAGGTTCACTAAAGAATCTTTCAACCTCTGTAATTATTTCCCAGCAAATGCACACACAGGTGCTATTAATCCATTTGAGCATGCAGGTCATTAGCCTTCCTGCAACACTTTTTACAAAATTAAAAAAGTTATATGAATTAATAGTAAAGAAAATCCAAACCCATATGTAAGGTTTGAAATATAAAAAATTCACTGGGTTCAGTGAAAACAAAGTTAGGCCAATGCTGAGTGTTTTTGAAGTTCCCACCTAATGATTTTTCATGGACTCACATGACCCTTAAAAAAAATCACATATACTCTGTCTTCATGTAAATATTCTATTCCCTATAGAAATTCTTTTTCATGAGCCAGCCTTCAATGAAAGGCCTTAGTTGACTTAACTTGCTGCCTCCTTTTTCAACATGATTTACCTAAATACAGTGTTATTAGATTGAAGTTTTCCAGACAAGACTTGAAGGAAGAGAGTCCTTTGAAAAAACTTTGCACAGTAAGGAGGGATTTTAGTCATTCCAAATACCATAAACCTAGTGAATATGTGTTGGTGTCTCAGATTTTCTCACCTTGGAGGCCAATAACAGAACCATGCTGTTCTTCAGGAGATGATGTTTTGTTGAGCTGTACCCTGGTGACACCAGATGAGGAAGAAACAAATCAGAATCAAATCATTCACCAACAATAGCTTTCTTCTTTGACAGTGTTTTTGTTCATGATACAAAAGCTAAGACTATGGGGAAGCAGGACTCTCATATAAAGCTATGTGAGAATTAACTTTTCCTTTTGTGAATATTCTCTTTTTATACACAAAACTGAGCTTTGTTCTAGTTTCCAGCTATCTGGTATCCTATGACAGCAGGTTGATGAGATTCAAGTTATATGAAACATTTGACAACTGCAATGACAGTTTTAGCTTGGCAGCCGGTAGAATTATCAAAGAAGGTTTACACATGCCAGCCTTGAAATTACAGGGCTAGGTTTGAAACTGATGTGGTCCAAAATTCAAATTATTCAGTATGAGACTAAGGCCCTGGGACACATTACAATTATGCAATTGTATTAATTGCCCCATAAAATAGTGCTACATGTTCAGCCAATCTGTGGTGACATAAGGTGGCAAACTAGCCACGAATGTATTCAACATAGAATATGGAACATGGAGAAGAGAGAATATGGAGAGAAACCCCAGCCAAGCCTAGGCGCATGCTCCAAGGCGGCTAGGAAACACCTCCTGAAGACCAGGCGAGTGCAGCAGGATTATGTAAGGGTCAGCTCTGCAGAGGTGTGATAGGTATTGAAGGAATTTTATGCACCATTCCAAACCATGCATCCTGCCATGCTGGGTGTGCATAGCAGGATGTACAATGCGTGGGGACATAACTATGAAATGTAATAGAGATGCTTGTGACCAGATTAAAAAATAAGAGGATGTTGTTCTGATAGAGAGAGAGAATTTTCTTTCATAGTCATTGAAAATATAATAGGATGAAAAAGACCTGGCTAGAGGCATGGCTTTAAAAACATTCCCAGTATAAATAATGTTAGTAATTACTGGTTAGGGCAGATAGACAGGGGAAATACTCTCATTTATCATTGTGATTATAATTACTGGAGTGCATTAATATAAAAATTTATGGCTAGAAAGGCATGTATGTGGGAAGCAGGGCACACTGTATGCCCACGATGGGCTTTTAATCAGACAACAGCAGATTATATTGCACTTTGCTTTTCTGTTAACTTTTCTCATTTGGACTCAGATGTTACCTTTCACAAAAGAGGACTAAATGGATAAGACTTGGCTCTGAAACAGCTGTGGATTAAATATGCTTTGTCTCCAAGTTCTACTTGGTGGGAAGAGATAGACTCCACAGTGAACGTGTGGTACAAAATGCAAAAGTGTAGAATAATATTCTGAAATACCAGTTCTGGTTGGCTACGTGACAAAGTCTATCTAATGGACACCTTGGACCAGTCCACCATATGTGATAGTATGGCCAGGTCACTAGCCATTGCCAATAGCAGCCCTTTATTTCTGTCTGTGACCCACTAAGGAAGAATCAAAGTGCACCGAGGAATTGATACTACTTTGTGTTCATTACTTTGGTTTCATATTTTTTACAGGGATTTAAAAATGTTGGTAAAGGCATAAATATGTTTTGTCTGCAGGACTTCTGGAATAGTGGAATTCATTAAAGTAAAAATATCATTTGAACTGATTTCCCAAAAGTCAGGTAAGTGAAATACTAGGGATTTACATTTGGATAGCCTTTACCATCTAGGTCATTGTGCCAAGATTGTTATTATCATATCAGGGCTTTGAGGGAGCCAAAGTATAAATTTACTGAGAAACATCAATCTGTTTAGAGCCTTCTATGAATTTCAGGTTTCACTTTTACAAATTTGTGACTAGCTAAACTGATAGGCTTGCTCTGTTCCTTAGATGCATGGAAAGTATCTCCTTAGATCAGGGGTGCTCAACCCATTGCCCTAAGAGCCATGGCATCCAACCCACAGTGCTCTCCAGGGGTCAGAAAACTTGGGAGTGGGAAGCAGTGGCAATTAATACTTCTACCCCTTCTTGCTGCCAAATTCCCAAGACCTGTGTGGCTGGGTCAAGGCTGGGCCACGCCTTCCCCCTGCCCCCCACACTCTGCCCCGCATGACCAGGTGGGTTAGGGCACCCTGGGCCATGCTCCCTCCTTCTCTATCTCTGGGTAAGAGCCAGGTCATGTCCCATTCTCCTCCCACATGAACAAATTGATCACATGCTGGCCTAGACACATCAGGCACTGCACATCTGGCCTGTGGGGCAAAAAGGTTGGACACCACTGCCTTAGATCTCTTCCACTTTTCCCTTCAAAGGCAATCTAAAAGTAAGGCAATTGAAAAATAAGTTACTGAAGTTTTGAGCTAAAAGACTAAGTCTGAAAATCCTAGCCTCATGCTGTGAATTGGCTAGAATTGTACCTCAGGTTCATTATATCAGGATCAGTATTGGACTTAAAATTATATATCTATGCATGATATATTACAGATGTGGACAATTACTTGGGCCCAAGGCCCAAATAGGGAGTTTTAGTGAACTGTTGAGGGATGGGTTAGCACCCGCTCCTCCCATGCAACAACTCACCAAAACTCCTTATGGAGCCTATATCCCTGCAACACCTCACCAAAGCTCCCCATGGGGCTTTTGGTGGGCAGGGAGCAGTGTCCAGGCGTAGGACAAGCAGGTGAGGTCATGATCATGGGGCTGGGTCATGGGGCAGTGACAGTTCAGTGCTATGATCCACTCCCTTTACATCCCTGCCCTGTGGGGGGCTGTGGGGTGTGTGTGTGGGGGGGTGCATGTTTGGGGAAGGGCTGTCTGGGTACTAGGTCCCAGGAGACAGCCAAGGGTGAGGGGGCAGAGCAGAAGATGAGGGTGGGGGGATGTGGTAGAGCTTGCCCAGGTGGTGTGGTCTGCAGCTGCCCCTATGCCACTCTGCGTGGGGCTAAGCGCCACCCAGGGCAGCCTGTACCATGCTCCCAACTGTGCTGCTGGCAAAGCCCTGGCCCCAGATTCTGGCATGCAATTTCTGGCAGAGCTGTTCCCAGTGTGGCTGCAGCCAACCACGTGCTGCTCTGCTCCCCTTGCCTCCTTCAGGAGCTCCCTGGCTGAAGCTTTCTTCTCAGCCAGGGGTAGGAGGAAGAGAAGGAGCCAGTGCTGGGGGTGAGGGAAAAGAGCAGCACTGTGCCAGCTGTAGCTTCACTGGGAACTGCTCCATTAGAAACTGGTTGTGCTGGCCAGGGCCTGGGCTGGAGGGGCTGTTCTGCTTCCTTCACCTCCAGAGGTGGCTTCTGCTCCTGCTGCACTGGTGGGTAGGTGGGCAGGTGGTGGGGGAGGCTTCAGCAGTGGGGCTCCTCCCGCAGTGTGTGGGGCTCTGGTTCCAGCTTGCAGCCACCTTCTACCCACTCTGCTCACCCACATGTAGCTGCTCATTGCATTGGGTGTGTGGAGTGGGTGGAAGGCAACTGGGAGCTAGAGCCTTGCATGCTGAGGCAGCAGCCACCTGGATGAAGCTGCCCCCCAGCTCAGAATGGTGCAGCAGGGGAAGGGGCAGGAGCAGGAGCTGCACTTAGTTTCTGGTGGGGCTGTTCCTGGTGCAACTGCAGTTGGCTGGGTGTTTCTCTGTTCCCCTTGCCTCCAGTGATGGCTCCCCTCTTGCTTTTGCTCCTGCTGTGCCACTCTGGGTGGGCAGGCAGGGGGGAATTTTCAGCCAGGTGCCTCCCACGAGAGGTGAGAGGAGTAGAGCAGCACTGGGAACAGCCCTGCCAGAAGCTGTGTGGGATAGTCAGAGCTCTGGCTGGTGGGCATGGGCAGAAGCATAGCGTGGGTTGTCCTAGCGGGAGCGGGTAGCGCTCAGCCCCATGCCAAGCACTGCAGGAGCAGCTGTGGGCCAAATCTAGTCAGTTGGTGGGCTGAATCTGGCCTGCAGGCCATGTTTCACCCATCCCTGGTATTTTACATTTATCCTGCTGATCTGGAATTTCCAGGGTGAGGAAACTTTTTTATTATAGCTGTGAGAAAGTTACCAACTTTGTACAATTCTATCCAAGGGATCTGTCATGTTCCTCAATCATTTTTATGCCTACAGAAGTAGCTCCCAAAAATGACTTGTCCTTTTGAAGCTGAAGTGGGCTAGCCACTAAATAGAGATAAAGAACAATGCTGTGCTAGCAGAGGTTATAAGAGCATAGGATCAAAAAACACTAATTCACTGGCTGATTCAGGGTACATTCTCTTTTATACTTCAACTGAAGCTGCTATATAATCTTATAGTAGCAGAAGTCAGTGAAACTGCCTATCTATTGAAAGAGTAAAATTTGGTCCAGTGTACTTACTAAGTTCTGGAAAGGATAATATACATCAGAACTGTTACATCTTCCCCATCTATTGATTCTGAAGTGGAAGTGAGGACGAGGCTTTTTGAATTATGAGGACCTGTCTCACAATAAGAAGAGAAGGGATGGGATGTTGTCAAAAATGTTTAAAACAAGTTCAGAAGTCATAGCATGGGTCTTGTTTAGGCTAAACACAACTCTATGGAACCATGGCAAGAGAGCTTGATGTGTGAATTAATTAAAACATTTTATCTATGGTAATTATTTCCAATTAGTAGTAATGAAATGAGAATGGTACAAACAAGCAGTATAATCTGGTGATAAGAGTTTTTTAATTAATCTCAGTGGCATGGCCAGTACCAATTGATTAATAGTTTGGAAATATATATATATTTCCCCTCTCCCCTCTTTTTTTTTTTCTGTTTGAAGAAGCTTGTTGTAGAAAGAAGCAAAGCCTCTGTTTTTTATTCTGATGCAAAATATTTGACTGCCTGTGATTAAAACTTACCAAAATTCCCTTTTAGACTAGACAAGACTAAACTAGGCTAGACATGACTAGACATGACCCATCAATTAACCAATAAATTCAATGACTGTTCCCCATTACCTTCTGCTAATTGCAGATGTGTTCTATACATGACTTTCCAATGATGTTCCTTACCAAAATGATGGATTCTATTTTCCTGTGGACAGTTAGCTAAATTCTTGCCTTGAAGAACAAGCATAGTTCCTACTAGTGTGAAGGGAAGTAGAAACTGAGCGTTTTTTAATAGAAAAAATTAAAAACCTTGTGTTTCTCCTAGGAAAAGGTCAGGTATCAAAGAAACAAAATAATTTTCAAATGTAATGACTAGTAGCAGATTCATTTTCAATATTTATGATTTTTCCAAGAAAGGACAGTAATAGAAAAAGTATATTTATAATATTTTCTTCTTCCATTACAGTGCACCATGTATTGCACTACCATTCACAGTCTACTGGCTTTGCACCAAAATGGAAAGAGGAAGGAAAGATTAGGTTTGGCTCTTCTATGAGATACAGACTTCAGCTGTGAGTTTAGGTTTAAACTTAGTCAGTAGTTTCAGGCCTGTTATCTCTGTCCATAACACAAATATAATTATAAATTTCATTATAAACTGTAAAAATGTATTGCTTCTCTCATGCATATAGAAAACTTTCAATAAACAGGCCACAGGAATTTTGCTGTTTTTTTGTGGACACTGTTTGTTCTGATGCATCCATTACACAAATTTAAATACTTTGATTACATTCATTCTGCAACCTTCTGGGAGAATCACTACTGAAATTATTTGCTATTCAAACGCTGGCTAATGATCTTTTCAATAAGAGCAGTAGGAGCATTTGGGCTAGGGACAGACTTTACACACAAAGTGATCATTAAGTGATCAGAAACTGGTTTAAGCCTGTAACAGAACAGAAACTCAGTGCACATAAACCAGTTTCAAAGTGGCCACACCAGTTTGAGATAAACCTGGTTGAATGTAGTATCAGACTTAACTGATTTGGCTCAAACCAGTTTATGCAATGTCTGTCCCAGACCCCTTCCTGGTTTAAGTTAAACTAGAGTCCTCCAGCATCCCAGAATGCTCTCAAGGCTAGGCTGTGCTCTCTGCTTCAGAGAAGGACTGGCCCCACCCCTTTTCTCTCTAGCCCAAGCAGGGACAGGCCATAGCAAGACACTGGCTGGCCTGGCCTTGTTAAGGCAAAGTGGGCAGGGAGGGAATTAAGTCTTTCCTCCTTCCCCACCACAGCTGTGATCTACATGTGGCCCCTGGGACTGGTAGACCTCAGCTGCAGAGCAGAAGGGACAGAGGGAGGAATTAACCCTTCTCCCTGATGCCTTCACCTTAATGGAGCCCTGATGGGGCTCTATTCTGGGCTTGGGGGGACCTCTCTCCCCTCCTCCTCCTCCCCCCAGGGTGGGGAGGGGGATTCTTCCCCCTTGCTG
>NW_017728995.1:11131526-11132590 GCF_001723915.1 Gavialis gangeticus
ATTAACCCTTCTCCCTGATGCCTTCACCTTAATGGAGCCCTGATGGGGCTCTATTCTGGGCTTGGGGGGACCTCTCTCCCCTCCTCCTCCTCCCCCCAGGGTGGGGAGGGGGATTCCTCCCCCTTGCTGCTGCCATGGGGTGCAGAGGGGGGCTCTATGTGGGGCTGCCGAACCCCAGAGGGAGATTCTTCCTTCTGCTTCCCCTCCCATGGGGTGGGGGGGAGCTCTTTTCATGGCTGGGGGGGTACTATTCTCCCTCCTCCTCCTCCCCACATCTCCCACCACCACAGGGTAGGAAGGAGCGGGGGTCTGTGTGGTGCTTCCTGGCCTGGCCTAACCGGGGCATGGGAAGTGGCTATAACTGAACCGCAGCTGCTAGGGCTGGCCTTGTCCCTGTGGCCCAGACTGGCCTCTCAGTCCCAGCCAAGGCAGCTGCATGGTCTAGCCAGGCCAGGCCATGGGGGAAGGGCCACCCCCAGCAGGTTCAGCTCAGTAACGGGGATGCTTACCACAGTCAGCGAGCACAGCCTGGCCCAGTGCACATGGCCAGTGGCCTACTGGGCAGCGGGCTAGCTGGGCCAGCTCAGAGGCACCCTGTGGCAGGTGGCTGCTGGGTTCCAGGCCCACCAACACCTCTGAGCCAGCCCAGGTATCTTGCTTCCTGGCTAGCTGCCAGAAACGCACAGCAGGCTGAGTTGTATTTGCTGATAGAGCTCAGCATTTCCATCACTGAGCTGCATGTGCTGGGGATGGCCCCACCCCTGTGGCCCAGCCTGGCCAGATCATGCAGCTGCCCCTGCTGAGGCTGAGGAAGGCTGGGCAGTGCTGCATAGAGCCCCACATCCCTGCTCCATGGCAGCAGGGGGAGGGGAGGAGAAGGAGGAGGGGGAAGAGTACCCCTCCAGCACTGAACAGAACCACCCCACCTGAAGAGTCTCCCTCTGGGGCTGGGCAGCCCTGTATAGAGATCCTTCCTTGCCCCATGGTATAGGGGGAGAAACAGAGGGAAGAATATTCCAGGGCCGGGCAGCGTCGCAGAGCCCCCCTCCCCACCCCGTGGTGAT
>NW_017728995.1:11137590-11138616 GCF_001723915.1 Gavialis gangeticus
CCTTCCTTGCCCCATGGTATAGGGGGAGAAACAGAGGGAAGAATATTCCAGGGCCGGGCAGCGTCGCAGAGCCCCCCTCCCCACCCCATGGTGATGGAGGGGAGGAAAGAAGGAGTAGTCCCCCACCAGCACAGCACAGAGCTCCTCCTCCCTGCCCTGCTGTGGTGGGGAGAGGAAAAGGAGGGGGAAGAGCCCCCCTCCCTGCCCCGTGGCAGTGACGGACAGAGAGGAGGAGGAAGAGTTCCCCTCTGGTGCCAGGCAGCCGGGCAGGAGCTGGGATTGCTCCTGGTAGTCAGTGAGCTGCTGGGGTGGGCAGACCTCTCCCCGCCTCCTCCTCCGTCTCCACTACAGCAGTGTGGCCACACTCCCTCTTACCCCACTTTCCAAACCCTGCAGGCCAAGGTTGGAGTTTAAACTCCTCCTTAGTCTTACTTAGGCCTGCCCAGATCTGGCCATGCCCCTCCCCTCCTCAACTTAGCTTCCCTGTGGAAAAGAGGGCTGCTCTAGTGCCCCCAGACTTCTGGCCTGAGCCACTGCAGGCACGTGCCTGTATTTCCAGAATGAAAAGTGAATGTGTATCCACTTGCAAACCAGTTCAATCTCTGCAAGTTAGACTAACCTGCAAAGATTAAATCAATTCAGGCTCGGGCTTTTTGAATGTCTGCCCCTAGCCTTAAAGCCTAGTAATAATAATAATAATAATAATAATAAAACCCTGCTAGCCAAAAGTACATACTTCCTTCAGATAGACGTGATTATGTAGTTGCATACACTATTTAAACATAAACATGGACACCTTTTAAATTGTAATTTTAAATTGCCTGGCATGTTAATGCATTATGAAAAAAAATTCTTTGATTTGGTATGTTCTCCTGCTGGGACCAAAGCTGGAGGTACCTGACTATAGGGTCTTGCTCCACCACTCAGGGTCAAACTAGTCACTATATTTGTTTGGGGTCAGGAAGGAATTTTACCCCATGGTCAGCTTGGTAAGGACTGTGTGGGGTTTTGCCTTGCTCTGTAGTT
>NW_017728995.1:11143616-11154274 GCF_001723915.1 Gavialis gangeticus
GGGGCTTGGCTCTCTAACTAAGATCTCTTCAGCATATATTGACAGCATTTCATAGAAGCAGGACATTGGCTGCCACGGTTCCCCTGCTTTACCTGTGGCAAGTTTGAGTGTTAGATCTGCATTGTGCCAGGGTTGACAGTAGTGTTATGCAGAGTTTAGATTATTTTTCGTATAGGATGGTTTGTATAGAGATGGGCAGGGGGTTAGAGCAGATGACCTCTGCTGGTCCCTTCCAGCCCTAAGATGGCATATGACATATATCAGCATGATTCACTTCTGTATGATACTCATTCCCAGAGATATAGCCATTGACCTCACTGGTATAACCCAGGGTGGAATTTGATTTTATTATTAACATAATATATGCAATTAGAAATATATGTAATATCTACATTTGCTATTTGGAAATGAGCCTACCCACTCATTCCTTTTCTACAAGTGCCAAAAAAATGTGTAATGCAGCTGTTGTCTGACATATGTCTAGCACGCTCCAGGTGTGTGGCTCAGTTCTGGGCATGCTTTGTGCTCAGCTCTACTCTGATTGCAGGTATGCTATTTTATTTTTTTTATTTTTATCTCTGCATGTGGTGCAGGAATGAAATGGGTGGAGCAGGTTTTAATGGCAGGGTCTCTAGCATTGTAGGTATATGCCAAATCTAAAAACATGAAACTTATCAGACCCTGAGCTAGGACATTCTGAATCAATGGCAGCTAGTCTGTATCTATTAACATAAGCTAAAATGAACATATTGACAAAGGACCATTTAATTGCATACAGAGCTCATGGTTGAAAAATAAAATTCCCTGTAGGGAGTGCCTGACAGATTGTGTGAGATCAGGCAGGAAAATCAAGGGAATCTGCAATACAATAGATTGCCTTTTTCCAAACAGCGGCTTTGCCAAGCCTGAAGAATCTGATTGATTTCCATCATAAATTCAATAACCATCACCCCTCCATGAGACTCTCTCTTCTATACTCTAGCACCAATATTTCATTCTTAGACACTATGATCAATATTCAGAATGGTAAAATACAATCTACCATATGCAAGAAACCAACAGACCAACATACATATCTTCACCGAACCAGCAATTACCCTAAACACACCAAGAAAGCTGTAATATACAGCCAAACCCTCCGATACCACTGAATTTGCACTGAGAACACCCACAGTTGTCACCTTGTAAACCTCAAAAGGGCTTTCACCCAACAGCAACACTCCTCCAGAGAGATAGATCAGACTTTTGAAAGAGCCATCTGGATACCACGTGAAGAATTGCTGCAGTATAAAAAGAACCCCCCCACAAATTGCACACCGTTAGTTATGACATACCATCCTTCCCTGGAACCGATATGGAAAATCCTCAAACAATTGCAACCCAGACTAGAAGAAGACCCAGTCCTTAAAGAGATCTTTCCAGAACCACCCATCCTAGCTTTTAAACAAGCACCAAGCCTCGCCAACCTCATAACCAGGAGAAAGCTTCCTATGGCCCAAAACATACGGAATGGATTCAAAATATGCTGGAATACGAAATGTGAAACCTGCCAACATATATCTACCACTCCCACAATAACTACTCTCCACAACAGAACCATCACCATTTCTGGATCTTATACCTGTGCCTCCAGAAATGTACTACTTCTCATCCAGGGCATTAAATGCTCTGATGGAAAATATGTAGGAGAAACCAAACAACAACTGCACACCAGAATGAATGCCCACCGCAAATCTATCAAAGAAAAAAATACCCAATTACCTGTGGGTGTACAATTTTCACAAGACAACCACTCTCCCTCCAGTCTCTCAGTTCTAATCCTCAAAGGGAATTTACAAATTACATTTTTGTAGACAAGCCTATGAACTTCATTTCATAAATCTACTGGATACAAAAAATCGTGGATTAAATATAGGCATTGGATTTATGCCACATTATAATCTGTCTGCCATCTGATAACCCCAGGTAACCTGTTTGGATTTTATCAGCTACATTCTTCTATCACCAGTTCAACATTCCCCCTCCCCTCACCTACCTATTGTCTCCCATTCCTCTGAACCTCCCTGCCATGCATTTGACTTTTCACAGACATGCATTTTGGCTTCTATTCTACCCAGAAGAGCACAGAAAACACCAGCAGACTCTTCCTATACTGGAAGAAGTGTGTTTGTGCCTGAAAGCCTGCCAAGAAAATTTTTTCCAACTATTTAGTTTATCTAATAAAAGTTATCACATCTACCCAAAGAACCTCATCTGCCTTTGTCCAAAGTCCAACATGGATACAACCAACAATCATAAAACACTGATTTTTTCAGTAGTTGGTTAGGATACTATATTACAGCTATACATTTGAAATGATATATGCATAAAATAAACCATAAATTGGAAATACCATGTTGGTAAACCATGACAAGATCATACTTATTTTTAGAAGAAAACACCAAATTACTCATTGAGAATAGTTTCTTCTGCTCTTATTCTTACTTAGTACATATCTGCATAATATTACAAGCCTACCAAAGAACTAGCACTTAGTGGGTGCACCTACACTTGCAGTAGTGTGCCTGAATAAACTGGTGCAGTTTGCGCCAGAGTTTATTGCTCCTAGGTGCAGCATATACAAGTGCACCTGGGACTGCAGCATGTTGAGCTGGGGTGGCACAGCCCTGGTTGGCAGGAGGTCTGCAGGGCTTGACTGCCAACCCAGAGCTACTCCACCCTGGCTCAGTGTGTTGTGGAGGTGTTGGTTGGGGTACAAGGGTGCTACTGTGTAGGGCTAGCTGGCAAGCAGCACTGCACTGCAGCACCCTAGGGCCCCAGCCAGTCCCAGTCACCATCTACCCATGTGTTGCAATACACTAAATAACTCCATTATAGGACAGTACTTGTGTCAGTCAGTACTGTCTTATGATGGAATTAATTAGTTTACTGCAGCCTAATATCACTGCACGTGTAGATGGTGATGCTTTACTGGGGAGCGAATTGGTCAACTCCACAATAAAGTACATGTATAGATGCTGCAAGTGACTATGGAAGTTATTGTAATTATTGGTGCTTAAGCACAGTATTCACATTCACATCATTTCTTTGGTACAAACACAGAAGGAAAATCCTTCACCACTGTATTGGAACTTCACTAATCTGTCTGAAGCAGATTATGAGGAGTGCATTTTCACTGTGGTCTGATTAATCCCTCTTGAGCAATAAAAATGTAATTACTGTATATCAATCTAAGGGGCTGATTCTGAGAGACGTGATTTCTGCTGCTTTACAGTGGAAGGCCTCAGTCCTCATCTTAATAGCTGGACATGGACAGGGCATCATACATCTTTTCATTACTAAAATGACTTATTTTTAAAACATGTTAGGTGTTAGCACTTAAAAATGAAGAAAAAAATTAAATCATAATAATGAGTAATATTTATTTTCTATCCACATTTTCAGGTGAGCAGCATGTAGTCGTTGTCATAATAAACCATGATAGATGCTATCCTCTGAGTCTTAATGCATGAATATGGAATAAGAGGACCTTCATGCAATTCAAGGAGCTTTAACAAGCTGAATGAACTACAAGAGAACTGCAATTTTGTTAAACTGCACACATTTCTAAGATAGATTATACAGTTAGCTGGCAAATTGGTCAGCCTATAAATAAAACATGTACAAGGCAGTAGAAGACCAGCTATCCACTGATAATGTATCTGTACTGGTAAGTATGTTTTTTAAGTAGTTGGGTAAAATCTGCCTCTTCCTGTCATTCAAGCATCCATTTGAAATTATGGAATGACACCCTAGTACTAACTCTCATTGTGTTTGGAGCTATCAAGGTTATATTGTATCAGATGATGTACTGCAATAAATTTATTCACACCTTCCTCTGTTTCATATCTCTAGGGGCCTATTTTCCTGTTGATAGAGATAACTATCTAAAACTCTCCATTGCACTAACAGATTTTTTTACAGCTCACAAAAGACCCAACATGTAAGAGTATGTGCTCCCACTCTGCACATTGCTGAGAGTATTTCACTTTCCAGGTCTTTCTCAGACACTGATTTACATAGACAAAATATGACTAGAATTAAAATAAGGCACATTAGTATTGAAACAATTTTTCTATTTTAAATATATATATATATATTAAAGCTTGCAATATTTTATCCAGGTTTTCTTCTACATCCGAGGTGGGCAATTATTTGGGCCTGGGAGCCACATAGGGAGTTTTGATGAGTAGTTATGAGCTGGGTCAGACCCCCACTTCTTCCCCAACACAACCCACCAAAACTCCCTTTGTTGAATGGGGCTGCAGGTGGGTCGGGAGCAATATTCTAGAGTGGGATGGGCAGGCAAGGCTGAGATCATGGGGCAGGGTCACAGGGTGGTGACCAGGGCCTGGGGTAGGGTTACAATCTGCTTCCTGCATACCCCTAACCTGTGGGGGGTGTGTGTGGGTGGGTAGAGATGTGGGGCGACATGTGCACGTGTGTGTGTGGAGGAGGGGGAGCTGCCTGGGCACTGGGAGCTAGCCAGGGATGAGGGGAAGGAGGAGGGGACAGGGGCCACATGCAGAAGAGTTTACCCAGGTGATGCAATCCATGGCTGCCCCACAGTGCTTCTTATGGGGCTGAGCCCTGCCCGCTTCCACCCAGGGCAGCCTGCACCTGCTGGCCTGGCCTCAGCCGGCATGCAAAGCTTACTGGTGGGGCTGCTTCTGGTATGGCTACAGCTGCTCAGGTGCTGCTCCGTTCTCCTTGCCTCTTCCAGCAGCAGCTCCTCTTTCTGCTCATGCTGCATTGCTCCAGGTGGCCAGGAAACTTCATCCAGGCAACAACTGTCCCAGCACAGGGGCTTCTGCTCCAGCTCCCAGCGGCCTCCCACCTGCTTGGCCACCCATGGCAGGCAGGCAGAGGAGGTGGAAGACAGCCAGGAGCTGGAGTCATAGCCCCATGAGCTAGGTCAGGAGCCACCTGGGTGAAACTTCCTGCCCACCCAGAGCAGTGCAGCAGGAGAAGGAGGAGGGGCTACTACTGGAAGCAAGGGGAGATGAGCAGCACCTGGATGGCTGCAGCTATACCAGGAGAAGCCCCACTGGTAAGCTGTGCACTGTGCCCTGGAGTGGGGCCAGTGGACATGGGCAGGAGTGCGGCACTTGTTGCACTGCGGAGACAGCTGCAGGCTGGATCTGGCCACCAATTGAATGGATCCATCCTGTAGGCCATATTTGGCCCATACCTATTCTTCATTGTACTGGGAAGGGCCCACAAACAATGGTGAAAATCAGACATTAGCATGCCAGTAGATGTTCCTGATTTATCTAGTGTTACATAGTTCTAGGCTCATTACTGGGATTGTTTTTGTATGCAAAACTAATAATGATAATTGCATGGTAGGGGAATGGAGTATTAATATCTAGCTATTGATTTCCTCAGACCGCAGGTGTCCCCTGTATAATTTTAGGTAGGTGATTCTAGAGCTGGCACTACCAGTCTCTCTTGGCTAAGGACAGACATTCAGGAAGTTAAATTGGGTTCAGAATGGTGTCCCAATTTACGCTTAGCTCATCCTGATGTTGAACTTGCACTTGCAGATCCAGTCTCAGCAATGAGCAATCAGTGTAAACCTATAACTGAACAGAGGTTTTATGCATACAAGCTGATCTCAAAATTGCAGAACCCGGTTTAAGATAAATCTGGATCTGTGTAGTATCAGACTCATTTGATTTAAGTCAAACCAGTGCATGGAACTTCTGTCCATTTCCTCTGCGCAGTCCCAGGGCTGAGAAAACCCAGGCACTGGTTCCAGACCTGGGGATGCTCTTTTCACTCTTCCCTTCCCCCACATTGGTCTAGTTTTTGCCTCCCCCAGGCCCTTGCTCTTGCAGCTAGCCCCCTCAGCCCTCATCCTACAAGCCTTTCCAGGTGCAGTTGATTTTATTGAATTCACTGATGTCAGAGCTGAGCAAATAGGTCCTGGTGGGGGGGAGGGAGGGGCCCACCCCAGATAATCTATACCCCCCTCCCTCCCACCCCATCCATGGGTTGTGCCTCCTCCCTATCCCTGCTGGGTCATGTGGCCCCTCCCCCCATAGGTCACGCTTGCCACCCCCACACAGGTTGTGTCTTCCCTTCCACCCACCGTGGGTCATTCCTGACCCCCTACCCTTTGCTGATCAGACCTACTCCACCTACATCTTGTGGGTCATGCTTGCCCCCCATCCCACCCGTGGGTCACACCTGCCCCCCTGCCCCACCTGTGGGTCGCACCATGCCGCCATTCCCCAGCAGGTACCTGATACCCTCCAGCCTGCTGGACCCCCAAACCCCTGGCTAGCCCCCATCCTGACTTACCTGATATTGGGCAACCATTTGAATCAACTTAACTTCCACCTAATGCCCCCAAATGTCTGTACTTAGCCCTTCTGTTTAACTTATACTCTTTATTCAGAACTTGAAAAATCAGGGGTTTCATGTCAGGGTTGATGTTCACAGTGCTTGTACAGAACGTGCTTTTGTTATTCATACTGTAGGACTCTTAATTCCATTTTCCCTTGAATATTATACTTATATACATACATAAGTGAAAGTAATTTCCCCCAAAAACCCCAGAAAATTTTTGTTGTTGTTGTTACTATTGCTACTTTTCCCACTGAGATTAATTATTTAGAGATGTTGTTTAATCTCTATCACTGGAACATTTTTTAGAACAGGTTAGATAAAATATCTTTTAAAAATTGTTTTGGGGTAGTTGGCTTTGCCCGTGGGAAGGGAATGTACTAGATGGCATCTTAGGGCATTTTTACGTGTGTTCCTGACACGGTGCTGGACACTTAATTAGCAAGCCATGCTAATTAACAGGGCCCTCACATCACATGTATCAGTGATGCAGTGCACCTCTGCATTGAGAAAATAGTGGTGGTGCACTTTGAACTAAAGTATATTTGATGTGCTTTAGTTCAAAATGCACCACCACCCTTTTCTAAGCATGGAGGTATGCTGTGCCACTGATACATATTACACATGAGGTTGCTAGAGCATGTCAAATTACATGCTCCAGCAGACTCGATTAATCAAGTCTGCTCCAAAGCACGGGATTTCCAGTGTGTCAGAGCAGGCTCCCAGCATATGTGTAAGTGCCCTTAGACCTCTTTCAGGCCTACTGTCTATTATTCCATTTGAAAATGTTAATTGCCCCAAAGCTTGTGTTTTTGATAACATTTCAGTTATGAAACCAACAGACAACCACAGCCTTAATCAGATTGTCTCAATCAGGTCAAAATTTCCATTTTAATCTGACTGAAATGGGATATTTCAGTTTCCTGATTTTGGGTTTTGCTTCAGTCTCCTCAAGTAAAACACATGGTCTGAGGCAGAGCAGAGTACAAACTGTTTTTTTTCCCTGATATCTTCTATGATTTGGGGACCTAATCCAGTATTTGTTAAAGTTAATGGTCTTCTAATTAGGACCGAGTTGAGTTAAAAAAATCCAAACACACCTAACTGTCTTAGTCAAGAAAACTCCTTAACAAGAATCAGCCTCTCTTCCGGCTTTTACATTAAATTCTGGTTTCATTGAAATCAATGGTAAAGCATCAGTGCATTGAATGTGGTCCCCTTTTTCAGGAAGGGTTAATTAGGGTCCTTGTCTCTCTTCAGCAAAGCCTGATTTTGAAAATCACTGAAGCTGAGCTTTGTTTACTGTCTATGCCCTAAAGCTGCAATGCAGGGAAAGGAACAATGGCAACAGAGTCAGAAAAAAAGTGAAAGCTGGGAGAGCTTAGGTAAAGTGGCCTTTTTAGTAGAGGCTGTTCCAAGCTCAGAGAACCTGCCATTAGAGGGATACTGAAACATTTCAGTTAATTAAATTCAAGGAGCTGAAGGCATTCACAAAATGCAAGAACACAGGTAGCTTTAATAATTATAAAACAAAAGTCTTTTAGAGTAAAATAGTGTTTTTAAAATCTCTGCCAGGACCTGGATTTAGGTCCATAAATATATGCAATGTTTCCCCACAACAGTTGAAAACTTACTAACTGGAAGCACTTAGACACAGCCTGATGTTCCCCTATATCTTGTTAACTTCAACAGCACTGTCTGGCTACATACATTCCACCATCACTGCAGTCAGTATCTGAGTACTTCAAGGTATTTATGGATTTATCTTCATTTAGCCTTGAGAACTGAGATAGGAAAGCTTAAAACCCACTGCACAGATTGATGTGAAAGGATGGAGAGGTAGGAGCCTAAATATCTTTGAAGAGCTGGGCCCAAGTGACCTGTCCATGGTCATGCACTTGAACTCTATGACGAAGTCCAGAACTGTACCTGCACAAAGCCTCAGTTTCATAATATTGGTCCGATATTGTATACGACGCCTATACTCCTGCTGTTACTGTTACATTTTGTAAGCATGTTCAGGAACATATCCTTAGACAAAGGGTGGAATTAAGCAATTCCAAAGCTTTTAGGTACAGTAACATTTGAACACAATAATTTAAGGGCCTGGGCCTCTTAGTCCATAAATTAAAACTGGACTAACTGATCTGATAGGATGAGATTTTTCTACCAGTTAATATTATTATTTGCATCTTTATAAAGATGCTAAGAAAACAATAACTATTTTATTTTTGTTTTACACAAATCCAAAGCCCTTTGCTTTTAAATGCCCTATGCATTTCTTTAAAGGATTTCTCTTCCATCCCTAAGTAAAAGACTCTCCATGGTTAACAAGCTTGTTGGGCAAACAGGGTACCAGTAGTGTAGTTTAGCTCATATCTGGCACCCAGGGGTTTAATTTTTCACTTGTTTGCTAGCCAGGAGCAGCAGCCACATTTTGGGGGCTGATCAAAACCTCATGGTTGAACACACATGCACAGAGAAAGAGTTTCACTGGCCCTCATCTATTGCAACAGGATCAGTGTTTGAGCCAGAGCATCTGTTACCCTCTCTGACTTTGAGACATTATTGAATTCATTCCTCTATGCATCATCATTGCTATTCCCTAAATCTCTGTGCTATATGTTAACAGACAGTTAAATGTGAGTGCTAAGAATGTTACATAGTAGCATTAAAATAGATTCCGAAGTATAAAATCTGCTTGTGGTGCTAGGAATTAAGACAGTTGCTAAAAGGAAAATCTGGCAACTAACTATATGGCTCAAATTTGCATAGAAAACCATTATTAGAGGAAAACAACTGAGTATTTCAATACTGACTGCATTGCCCAGTTCGTTAATGTGCCTTACATTCAGACTGGCTTTTATGGACATATCCTACTGAATTAAATAGGAATGAAACCCTATACTCTGTGGTTAGAAATTACTCTGAGATTCTACAGAATTTGATGGAGACTTACACCCATTCTGTAAAGAAGCTCAGCCATTCCACAGAAATGCATAGCAAGAATCTAACTGTTTGTTAACTCCTATGTAATGAAAAGCAGTCTACACAAAGCTTACCATTTAATAGTACTTTTTCAGGCTTTCCATTAGGAGCCCTAGTTAATCAAATTGTGCCCTACCTCATTTGCCAAAAAATTAAAAAATCCCCAAACAAACAAACCTAATGAATGACTGAAAAAATCCAAATCCACTGTTTTGATTATATTTCGGTGCTCTCCTAAGAGGCTGCAGTGCCACTGGATGTCTCCAGGAACACCACTTTTATGTGTTTGGATATCTCTGTCTTAGCTCATCACAATTTTTCTAATCCTAGTTCGCCACAAATTCGACTTAAAAGAATTCCACCATTTTTCTTTAGCAGTATTCTACAGGCTTTTTATGTAACATTTGTTTATTTATTTAAAATGAAAATGCTAATTATTGAAATCTGAAACCATTTACAAGAATATTTCAGTTTTGAAGACGTTTTCAATTGCAATGTAGGACACACTTCCTGCACTCCTTGACCAGAGCCTGGCAGTCAGGGCACTTGTCAGCATTTTCTGCTTCCAGGTAAGTTTTGTCATGTTGGAGCTGCTGGCTATCCTGAGGTAGATCCCCTTCGCCTTCCTTTCTTCCCCCAACTGATTTTTGAAGGGCTTTTTTTTTAATGGAAAACTATTTTTTTCCTGAAGCTAGGAAATCCTGATTTATAAGTTTTTTGAAGGGTTAACATTGTAGCTTTGACCCTGAAGGGTGAACTCTTGCCCCTGCCTTCCCTGAGGCTGGCAGCAGGAGAACCATAGCAGTCATTTTACAGTGTCTTCATGTTTCCAGTCCAGCATAGAAAATCAACTTCCTTGCTTAAGACTTTTAAAACCAATCTTGTAGGGCTGATTTTGGGGAAAATCTGTATGTGGTCTTTAACTTTTCAAAGGTACTACACAGAACTCTTCCTTCCTGTTTAACACTTGTATTGCTGATAAGGACCATAGATTCCCAAATGTTTATTGTTATTTGTGCCTCTTGCGTACGGATTGCTTGTGTTTTTAATAGATTTGAAAAATGTTTGCACCTTTGCTTTGTTCTTTTTAAGCAAACCTAGTATTTAATATAAAACAATTAGTTGATATCCAGTGCATTTCCTACTGGAGTTCATGGAAAGGATTTTATTGTACCCCTGAGCACCTTGCAAATTGAAAAAATGCAAGTTACCACTAGCCTCAATATTTGTATTTTCATCTAAATGGGTTTCTATCAAAAAAGCCAGCATCTGTCAAAAAA
>NW_017728995.1:11159274-11170334 GCF_001723915.1 Gavialis gangeticus
TTTTCATCTAAATGGGTTTCTATCAAAAAAGCCAGCATTTGTCAAAAAAATACTATGAATTAGTGTCTGAGATACTATGGTTTTGCAGGATAGGAGATGACTTCTTTTCATACCTGTGTGGTTATTTATGGACTAATATTGACCTTTAATGGGGATCTTTGCATATTACCTGTCTGAAAAAAAGCCTATCAAAGTGATGGAAATATATAAATAACAATATATCATGTTCACTTCTTATTCATCAGGAAATAATCTTACCTTACCTTTGCCATATTGACATTCTTCAACTACTAGATTACCTGTGGTATTTTCCTAATCTACATACTGAATGTATTTTAAGGGCATTGATCTCTAAGATACTTAAACAGCAGCCAGAGAAACTGTAATGTAAAATGCACGTTCATTTTCTCTTTATCTGTTTTTCATTGTTTCCTTTCTGCTTTGGATAGCTAAAGGCAAAAAAAATATGTTTAAACAGGAGTTTTTCTCCTTTACACATCTATTTTGTTATCTTTTGTGATCCTGCAGTGAATGCATTATCCTGACTATATGACCACATTAATCATTTCCGTGGAAACAGTTTGGGGTGGCATAACACAGGATTTTGATTTCCCTGAATGATTAGGAAAAAAGGGAAAAGATGTGAAAATAGAGAGCTGGCTTGAGATATGACCCCAATTCAAACTTGGCTTAGGTCAAAAGTTGTTACTATCTGTTTGCGGGTGTATATGTAAGGAGTGTGTGGTCTTGTTCCAACTTCCCTGATGATAAATGTTGACAACAAACCCACAGGCATAGGATGGCACTAATTGGAATTCTCTTAGCAAGAAAAGGTACCAGTGATATGAGCACAGATACTGAGCTTGCCACCTTTGTGACCTTGTCCAGGCTAGGATGAAAAGTATATTTTAAAATGAACTAGTTAAGAAAGATACCAGTAGGATATGTAGTCGGCTGTAGTGGCAAGTGAGGGCAACAGTCAAAGAAATTTAACTGATCACAGAAAAAACATCTCTAAATGAAGCTGAATGGAAGTGAAGATTAATAAAACTGGGGTTAGATTTTGGTGCAGCAAAGAGAAATCACGTATTAGATAAAAGAAGGTTATTTGGATATATGTTACTTGTGTGAAGAAGGGGAAAATAAGTTAATAGGTTAAGCCAATGTTTTCCCTTCATCAGTGCTGTCAGAAGGGGAGACCCTTCCTCTAAAGGCAGTGTGGGCCCTTTAATATAAATTGCTTGAGTGTGAGTTAGCCGAAAAATAACCTAATACGTGCTTTAGGATTTTGTAGCTGCATACAGCATCCTGAGTACATTCCCTAGTTGGGTCCAGAGGAAAGGAAAGTACCCGTCATAACAGGGCTGTCCAGCTGCCTGACTGCAGGCTCTGTGGACCATGTTGTTTGTGGGGGGCATGGGTCAGGGCAGGAAGGCTAGCCTGGAGACTGGCAATAGCAAAAGATCCGGCTTAGGGGAAGATGGGAGGAAGCAGAAGCCTGGAGACAGCACATGGGCCAAAAGTAGGACAACTTTACTTTAGGACTCGGGTGCATTTTCACAGATGTGTTTTTGTGACCCAGAGAATCAGCAAATGTCTTTTAGGACCCAGTCCTGAAGGCTGCTGAGTCTTCTGTTGACTTCGCTTAGCATCTGGGAGGATTTAGCCCACATGTATCTAAAAGGAGGATTAAGTTTCTTTAGAGTGAGAAACTATCCAAGTACTTGAAATACTTAATACTAGAAAAAGACCCACAAACCATTCAAGAAAGGGATCAGAAACAAATAAGGACACTAAATTATAAAGAAATTGATATAATGGATTCAGCTTGTAAGGGAAAACCTGCTGTGAAATGCTTTAGAAAGATTATTAAAAGAGTAAAAACCAACTGGCAACTACCTTTTAAAAATTAATGTTATGACAGTCTATGAATTGTAAAATTTCAAAGAATGAAAAAGAAGCAAGGAATATAACGATTATGGTACACTAACATCAAAGAAACAAATAAAAATGGAATTTTTTAGGATATTTGGGTATGGGAGCCAGGCAGGATATTTATTGAACCTTAACTTTACAGGTTATATTGTCATCTGGATGACACATGCAAACTAAAAAAAATATGAAAAGCAAATTAGATAGATGAGATACTGTATCAGGACAAAAGTACAAGGCCATTTATCTAGATAAAAGCAGATTCTAGGAACATCAGACGTTTAAATAATATATAATGAAGATATATAAAATCTTGAGAGCTATTACATTTGCTGTTTGAGCATTCTACTTTATTGATTTGTTCCGATAAACAGGGTTAGATTATTTTTCAGATTTCTTTTAAGAACTTGTATATGTTCATTTTTGTTAAGATATATTACTCTCCGTCTCTCTAAATAAATAAACACCCTTCACCCCCTTTCCATGGACCTTCTACCCAGTATGTTACAGGAATAAATATTTTTGTATTTCTCTCGGTGACCCAGGAGACTATGATGGAAAAAAATCAGATAACTATTATCTAATAATTCTGTTTTCTGTGGATAGCTATTTATTTCCCTTCTTTAAGTCATATTCATTTCCCTCTTGGAGCCCTGGCTACCTTTGAATTGTAGGGATTGTAGGTTTTAGTCACCAGCTCAGAAACTATAACCTTAAATTCTTTAATGAACTGCAAGCAAGGAAGTAATCTTTAAGTAGGAAAGTTGTTGAAAGATGATTATTTCTTTTTAAATACAACGCACTCTCTTTAGTACATGGACTTTACTGGAAGTTCTAAGGGAATCCTGTTTGATGCAGCACAAATTACGTGCCTGTTTAAATGACTCTAAAAGTATCATAATGAAACATTAAGAACTAGGGAGTTAATCCCAAAACCAGGAACATGAACATTTTGTTTTCTTTACAAATGGGGTTAATAAATCTCTCTGTTTCAGTGTCATTATCTCTAAAATGGGTATGAGTATATTCCAGACATAACAGCTAATGTCTGTTAAGTCTTGTAAAAATGTCTGTAACTATGGAAAATATTGCCAAGTATAACCTGTCCCTCTAACTTTTATCTCAGTGGTTGAGCTTAGAGAGAGGTGCAATTATGCTTGTTTTTTAAAATTATTATATGAAACATCCCGTCTCTTTTCCCTTTGGATTTTTCCAAAATCAAATTAAAGGAGGAAAAACAGAACAAAAGAAAACAAAACTCTTCCATCTATCAAGCTGCTACCCACTGCCCAGTTACATGCTTGCTGCTGTTGCTACACACGCATAGACTCTGATATCTGCAGTAGTTATGGTGTCTTCATTTTATTTACAATCACTGCTAACTTCAGCAGAGCTATGGCAATTTATATCAGCTGAGGACTTGCCCCTTTGTTCTTCAACCTCAAATGATTGTTCTGAGGCAGTAAATAACTGTCTCACATTGTTAGAATGCCAGGCATATTGAGTTATTTTATTCCCTGAATTTGCCTTGAGGTTCCTTTTGTGGGGGGCAGCTCTAGTCATATAACCATAGCTGGAGTTTCTTAATCTTAGGTAGTAATACCGCAGGTTGTTCTGTTATGATGATAATCACCCTCTTTATTGACCTAGCTGTGCAAACTAAGGTGCTAACATTATTTAAACTATAAATCAAATCCTTCTTTAATGAATATTTTATTAGAGAGGTTGCACAAATCATAAGTGGTATTGCATGTGTTCTTAAAAATTGCATTTGGATTTACTAGGGCTAGTTACAGGATTTGACCTGCTAGTTGAAACAGAAAACCACTGGCTTGAACTTTTGCCTAACCTTAAACTAATACTCTGAAGCCTGAAATAAGTTGTGTTCTTCTACTTATGTCTCTGTCAGCACATATTGAGCCTGTTTTTTAATTAGTAGAAGTTGGTGGTGTTCTATGGAAATCAATGGGATTATATGTAGCACCTGTGAATCAGGAGCTGGGCATTTCCAACTTTAAGCACCTGGCCCTTGGAGAAGACTGTCTTCAGTATTTCTGCTATTAGGTGCTACTCATAAAGGTATTTTGAAGTCCATTCCTAATTCTACATAAGCATGTTGAGCAAGGAGCTGCCTAGAGCTAATCAACAGGGAAATACTGAAGACTAGAATAAGTTTTGGGTCCTGTGCTACAGGCTTCTTGCTGTGAGCTGCAGAGAGGTTCACTCAGGATGCACAGTCCTGTCCTGAAGGTAGGTAACTCTGGTCTTTCTTTTGGGGGGGGGTTCTGTGGTTAGACTATTTGTCCTAAAAGAGAAGGACTGGGACTGAATTATTTTCTCTGCCTGCATGTTCTTACATTTATGGATACAGCTTTTGGCCTTTGTGTCTGAAGTTAAGCATGCAAAATTAAATGAGGTTCTGAAGATTTAGGCTTTTACTCATCTATACCTTGTTTTTCAGCTGTACTCTAATAAGTCTCTTATGACCCTCTCTTCTTAACATATAGTATTTGTCGTATGTGGGCTTTGCTGCTGCTGCTTGTTTGTTAAAACCCATATCCACCCCTCACCCCCTACCCCCATGATCCCTGAAAGATCCTAGAGATGATTATTTAGTTTTTGCAAGGGTAAAGTTGAGTCAATCCTTCATAAATATATTCTTTAACATACAATTCAGAAAATGAGGAAGGCAGTTCTGACCTTATTACAGTTTTTAATCTGGTTTAACTCATGGATTTAGTACTCCTTGGGTGCATCTACATGTGCTGCTCTGGCACCATTGTTACTGTACCATCATATAATACTTCCAAAAGGAAGTACTAGATGATGTGGAGTAATGGCCTGTACTGTGCCGTGTGTGCCATGCACAGTTATTTTTTGGCACTACATCACTGTAGCAAAGCACTATAATGAGGAAGTGTATTCTTACAGTGATGCAGCTGCTGGACAGACACTTCTTGTCTGTAGCCTTCTTTTAGGCCATCTTTAAATCATCCGTCTTTGTGCACCATCTCCTTGCAGCTCTGTTCAGCTTTGTTGTGACAAAAAGGTTGTGATTTCTTTGCCTGGACACCAAGATAAAGATCTTTCCCCAAAGGGCAAATTAGTCCTGGACCTCGGCACCGGTTCAGCAGGAAGTGCACAGAAACATCGTGATGCAGGTGCAGCTGGTAAAATAGCATGGACGCTATGTCACTGTTGTGCATTGCTATGACAGCATAGGGTTGCGTGTAGATGCTCCCCTTTTTCTCTGAGGTGAGAGAGACAATAGATTAACATCTTTTACAAGCAATATAAGATCAAATATTTTTACTCAGTTTTTGGATAGGTATTTAATTCAATTGGATTTTAACAATGGCTGCTTTATTTACTCTTGGGACTTGGGGAGAGGTAGATGACTCTGGAGCTTCACCCTGTGCCTCCAGGTAGGTAGTAAAATCTACTGGATTTTGGAGGTGGTCCCTTCTCTTGGTGGAAGAACACTAAGGAAAACCTGCAAAAGAAACAATGCATCGTACAAGTTTCCAAGGCAGAAGTCTGGAAATAGCTAGTGAAGGGCCTAATTACCTCCCACAACTGTGATAAGGAGATGGGAAAGAACAGTTGTTTGCTATATTACATAAGGTCATAGGGTTAGAGCACAGGGGAGGATGGGCCTGGATTCCTCTCTCTCCCCTTCCCAGAAGAAGTGGCTTTACTGGACGTTATAGGATTAAGATCCACCAAATAGTAATGATGTGCAAGGGGAGCAAACAACTGTTATTTCCTATCTCCTTATCACTTCCCTCACTTCTTTCCTACCTTCCCAGTACTGCTCTCTCTCTGTCCCTGTTGCTCTTCAATTATTTTCCTGTCACCCTGAACCACTGTCAGTTCTGTCACCCTTTTAGATCTTGAGGTCTGACTCTGAATTTTCCTGGAGGCTGCTGAGTCCATAAGTTAAACAGAAAGAAGGGGTCAAAGGGTGGCAAAAAGATGGTTATGCCAGACCTGGGTATGTCATCACAAACTGGGGGCTCCATTTGACAGATTGTCATAATATTTTATCTTAATTTTTTTTTTATATTTATCTCTTTCATGTATTTTCCCCCTAGGTGTTGTCTGAAATAGCAGACCTATTTGTTACCTCCGCAGGATTGCGGGCTTAGGCCCATCAGGTAAACTATTAGTTCCCCCTTAAACAGGGAGGCTACTGAGGAGGCAACAAGTGATTCACCCCTGATCTTTTAATCATGTGTACCAAGGACAGTAATAGTCAAAGGTTAATTGCTAGTGTGCCAAGAGGAGACACTAAGCAGAGCACACTGGACAGTGCCCACTGGCCCTTAAACAAATGTCTGAAATACCAGGGAGCTGAACTTGATAGCTTGGGAGGCCCCTTCCCATTTATGTTTCTATGACTTCACAGTGTGGTCATTAATCATGTGGAGGTGTGTTGAATTAAAAATTCTGCTACTACAGGGTTCAATAAAACACCCTATTTTGAGTAATGATTTTTTCCAATAACAAGCTTATTGATAATTGATCATATATTTTACTAGCAAATATCTTACCTGAAAATGATTGCCTAAGAAAGGGGAAAACAGTGTGGTGGAGTTATCTGGCATTATTATAGGCAAATACTGTAACAGATGCATCATGCAGCACATGAAAGGAAATCACCTGTACATAAGCTGATCCTCTCCCCTGGCCATACACACTGGCTTGTTATTTGATCTCTTTTCTAGAAAAGTCACCTTGTTCAAACAAATGCCAATATTTTTTTTTTTTTTCTTTCCCTTACATACTCAGAGTTTTTTTTTTTTTTGTTCTGCTCTGACTGTGTTTGGAATAGTTTCAACAAGATTAGGGTGGGGAAAATATTATCAATTTAAAAACTATTTCATAACTTTGAAATACATGCTGATTTTTAAATGTTTTCTACCCAAGTTCCTAACAAAACTTGGCATCAAACTCTTTGAATTCTGCTTTTCAAACAAAGTCTTAGTCTTAATATGTGGCAAGACAGAGCTAAGAAATTACTAAAATAAATGTGGTTTGTGGTTTTCACAATTTCTTGGGGAACTGGTAGAAGCACCTGCCCCCTCCCATCTGTTTTTGGGAAATGGAATGTCAAGGTCACCTCCAAATGTTGCAAGATGGAGTTAGGAGAGATGAACTGTTGTTTTCTTAGGGGTAACTTTATTTCTCTACTAAGCATAAAGTATTGAATATCGTTGGTAATTTTTATTTAAAAAAAACAAACAAACAAACCTGGGGTTTATTTCAGGTTTGTAGGTTTGTTCAACCTGTTCTTCACTGAGAGCTGAACTAACCCTTTTGGAGCAGTGGGTCAAAGGTAAAGAGTTAGTGATTTGACTGCAGCGTATTCCTCTCTGGCTTCTGAGGTTGAACAGTAGTTTGAATTTTGCTTTCGATTGTAAACTTCACAGAGCAAAGACTATTCTTTAGCTCTGTTAGCTATAAATTTAGTACACATTTTCGAGGTCTAACTTTAGCTGTTTGGAGCTGTTTCTGGCATGATTGATACTTTGCATGTGTAACTGGTCTCAAGATTATTGTGTAATTAACCAGTTAATTGTGTGATACCTGTAACATGTAGAGTGGGCTTCTGAAATATTAATTATTCGCTTTGACTCTAAATGAGGATTTCCCCTCTTTTTAGTTTGCGATTTTTGCCAAACAAAACACTTGAGGGCGAGTCATTCCCATTAAAATAATTTGGACTTATGTAATAGATTTAAGTGGAGCTGCTGTTTTGACCTGTGGTCACTGAGCCCAGATAAATGTTCTGATTGAATATATAATATTCAGTGCCCCTGGACTAATAGGTAGAGTCATGGGGAAAAGAGATACGTGCAAGACCAATCATCAAACCATTTTTAGTTTCTTTTTAGGGTAGGAGAGATTTTAGGGTCTTTCCATGCAAATGGAAACTATTTTGATTTCTGTTTTCATAGAAATATAATCAATCTGAGGTTTATTAATAATAATATTTTTAAACACACAAATTTTGCTGCTTGGGACAATCCCAAGAAAGTCCACCCTGCCCATGTGAATTCTGCATGTTTACCCTCACTGATTATATCTTTTCTTCTAAGCTATTTGTTTTACTGCCTCCCTGCTTTTCCCATTATCCTGCATAAACTTTTAGTGCAAAGAAAGGAAGCTCTGAAGTTAAGCAGTAGCATTTATGAAGTCAGATAAAGGTTCCTGTTAACCTTAAGAAGAAAAAAGTGGTAATACCTATTTCTCGGCAACTACACTGAAGCTGAGTATATGAGTATACTTATGTCCAATATGCAGTTGCACAGTAATCATCATAGTCTTGGTCATTTATTGTCAAAAGTAGCCACAAAGTAACAGATGTGCTGTTGTAATATTCCTGACTCCTGGATTAGCAAAATAAACTACTAAAGGGATTTAAATAGGCCACATTGGTGTCTTGATGCATACAGTGGCAGCTTTTTGAAAAGAAGATTTAAAAAGGTATGAGAAGTGTACAGCTGTTTCCTGTTGGCTATCCAGTTTTCTTCTGTAAGCTGTCAACCAGCATTTATAACCTGATGGATCTGGCCCTTTATTTTGCTGCAAGATATAGCCCAGTGATAATGGACAGTGCAGTAACAGCAGAAATCATTGCACTAGTCTGCCAACAGTTTGGTTGATGAACCAGAAGTTCCTACAAGAAGCTGCCCTGGAAGACTGGGACTAACAAAAGTGCCTGTGGCCAACATTTTCTTTGCCGTTTTTTATATTTGACAATTTGGAGGCTGGGCTTTGTAACAGACCATTAGCTTTTGGCTCTGGGCTCCTGAGATGAGACTTCACCAAGATGCAGAACAAACACAAAACGTGTGTGAGAGAGAAATTGAAATGACAGGGTTGTTGAATTAGCATTAGCTCCTGTTGCATGCTGAGCTGGCTTCTTATTATGGAGGAAAATGAAATCTGCAGAAGACAATGCTCAGCATGCCCTACATGCAGAAAGTTATTCCAAAAAAAATGTTCTTTAGTTTTCTTTCTCATTTAGTATGGATTAAATTGTTCTTGCCTTACTCTTTTGACTATTCCTATTGATTTCAACAAGGGTACTCAATGGATTACACAAATAAAAAAAACTACCTTATCAATAAAAGAATAAATAACTTTTTCATTACATTACTTCTTAGCATTGACCAGTACTATTAACTACCTGAAGGGCTACACTCTAAGATGGTACAGAAATTGAAAGGATCGCAGTTCTGTCATAAATGTTTTGTGAATTTTAGTGATTCTGCAGAGCTGCTATTGTAAGCAATAGATAATGTATAAGTATTTTCTTAAAAATGGGGTGCAGGTTATGCTGGCTACTGTGAAACTTTTTCTCATCCTCTGGCTCAGGCTAAACTTAGCCAGATATGGTCAACAAACAGGGAACTTGGAGAGAGAGAGAGAAATAATAGCAATTCATCACCTCACTGCTTCAATTCAGCACAGCAAAGCATTAGTGTTTTGCCCATTTTTACCAGGTATCTTACAAAGAATGAGTGGAGCTGCTATTGTTTGTGTTGTCACAAAATTGTTCACTTACCACTGTGTTTTTTCAGTAGCTTTGGTGGATAATCAATCATTTAAAACAGTGTATGATGGCTGGCAGCTGACAGCAACCTATGCCAGCTGCCAGATTTTTATTTCTTTTTTTTAAAGCAGGTGCTTTTAAGATTTAAAAATACACATGGCTGAGTGTTACCTAACATTTGTACTTTTCATAGTAACTTTTTTGTTTGTTTTAAACCAAACGCTTATCAAGGGGCATGCAAAACTGATATTCGGCCTTTTTCTAGGGTTGCACTGGAAGTTTCTAAATGTAGTCTCCTGTTCTGGAATATCAATGTGAAAGGCACATGTTCTGTTGGTGGCATGGCAGCATTCCCCTCAGAGATTTTTGAATGAGATTGGTTAGAGAGTTTTAAAAACTAAAATGAAAAATATTGACCATGTCACAATGAACACTTAGCATGGCATGTTTTAAATATTGTTGTATGGCTGTCAGCGGAGTGACTAATATTACTTAATCATAGAACGGATAGACTTCAGATAATGAGGCAAGGAATTCCAAATTGTCTTTATCGGTGCTATGGCAAATTATTTTTCCACTGCAAATCTACCAAGAATGTCTGCCCTTGACAAAACGGCATCTATGGTGCAGATTTTTATGTGCCACCTCTAATATATTTTCATATATAGTGCTGTAGCTACATGTTTTATGATGCTCTGTTTTGGTGATGTGACAGAGGGGGTATTTGACTGGAAATTGCTTTCCCTTGCTAGTATATATTCCATCATTTGGCCAATATTTTACAGAACTGATGCAAACAGAATACTTTCATGTTTCTTCAGGGTCACTTGCAATTTTCTTTTCTCTCTTTTTTTTACCCCTTTTCATCTTTGTGTAGAAATTTATAGAGAACTGAATGCAAGAAGGTCCATATAACTACTAGACCATAGCACAAGCTAGTTTTCTTCTGGAATGTTGGAAGGATAAATTGGACGGCCACAGCTGTAATTCTCTCATGAATGCAGCAGTCAACTACTGATGTTAGGCAAAAAGGTGACTTACTGAGCAGGGAGGGGATTTTTTCCACAAAAACATGCGCTTAAAACACAAAAATATAAACCCAAGCCAGATAACACATTTTAACAATGTGTATCCTTATCCACACTCGGTATAAGATCAATTTTAATATGAATGTCCAGCTATACTGATGTTTTGCCACACTTT
This sequence comes from Gavialis gangeticus, assembly GCF_001723915.1. NCBI lineage: Eukaryota > Metazoa > Chordata > Crocodylia > Gavialidae > Gavialis > Gavialis gangeticus. The sequence goes on from NW_017728995.1 coordinate 11,169,971, forward strand.
AAAAAATGAGTGGTGTTGATTTTTGCATGGACTGAAGTCAGTCGTCATTTTCACTTATACATAATGTCTATTGCCATATTTTTTCATATGCAAAACCCCCCCCAATATAATATACAACTTGTTTTTTGGAAAGCAGAATGAAGGAAAATAAAGGTGTTGTTTTTTTTTTTGTTTTTTTTTCTCAAGGTATGGCTGCATAGAGAAGGGACAGTGTATAATCTTCAGCTGACTCAACCCTCCCGCTTCCCCCTTAAATAAAAGTTGGAACCCCAGTTGTTGCTGAAGAGTAGTCTCTGAGGGTGGTCTGTGATTTGAAGCAAACCAAATAGTTTCCAAGGGTGTTTAAATGAGAGAGAGAAGAGGA
>NW_017728995.1:11175334-11178877 GCF_001723915.1 Gavialis gangeticus
TAATATTTGAAGCAAACCAAATAGTTTCCAAGGGTGTTTAAATGAGAGAGAGAAGAGGAGCAGTTAGCAGGCAGCAACATTGCCCTAAGAAAGGTTAGCTTGATTAGTAGAATATCAAGGCCATTGAAAAGAGAAGATGTTTATTAGCACTTCTGGCCTGAAGAACAAGAAACCATTAAATCAATGAACTCTCTCACATTATTATTCAGGCATCTAACAGCTGCTATGCTGTGAAGCAGAATGTGTTGGATACAGTGGATCAAGCTATGCAGACTTTCCTTATGTTAATCTCCTATTGTTCACAAACTAGATTAAGCTTACATGTCCTTCAGCTAGGAAGTGAGTTGTTCTAAGAGAGAGAAGCGCCAGAAATAGTTTCCTATCTTGGTTCTGTATACCATACTTTGAGTTCCTATTGTGCTATATACCTCAGTAACACTTCATCTCCCTCAGTCTGGAGGATATTAAATATTGGCCTGGAACAAATTGTAATCATAACTACAGATGACAAAGTTAATGGCTGTAGCAACAATGCCTACACCTATAGCACTCCCATGTCTTTTGCAGCTTCTGGAACATCACTCGTACCTCAATAATAGATTCATAAGATTCTGTGCTTCCTTTTCTACTGCTCACTTACCACCAAGAAATTTCTTTTCAAAAGAACATTTCTTAAATGAAAGCATGCCTGGATTACTTATTCTTAATGCTGAGGATAGTTCATATCTAATATCTGCTTCTTTCCATGGTTCTGAACAAACTAAAGGAGGCCTCCAGACAATTCAAGCTTAGCATCTTGGAAGGAGACCATAATATTGCCTGCCAAACAGCATTCTTTCTCCAGTGCACAATTTGACTGCTCTCCATAACTGTGCATATCCCATTACTGATCCCCTGAAAGAATGTGATATGTGTATTTATCAAGGAACCAGTTCAAAGTATATTCTCTCTTTCATTTTCCATTCCTTTCTCTCGGTCTTTTTCCCTACCATAATGATTCTACTTCTTATTTTTTTCCCCTAAATTAGTGACTTCAGGATATTACGACCAGGCTGGTTTCCTCAAAGCACTTGCAGTCCTTGTGGCTGTAGTCCCTTAGCTGGTAAATCACTTCTATACACTGATACAGTGATGGAACTCTAGCAATTTTACCCTGCTTTGTTTGGTCATAGTTTGGGGGCTTCCTTTTGCAGGCATCTGCTATCTTGATGGGATTGTGTGTACTTCAGGGGGTGACTGTACTACTACAAGCAATAATTATAACATGTTGGTATCTTTTCTAAGAGACATTCTGCTTTTTCCGTACTATGTTTAACTTTAACTATTTCCCTGAATATTATATTGGTGCGTGCTGTTTGCTTACCCAGGCAAACAGTCTTTTACATGCAGTGGCACACTGGACATATTTGTCCTTTAATATACAAGATCTATCCTTTTTTTCAATATGTTGACAGTGTTTTTAAACTTATTTTGCGACATGAAGCAATATATTCTACTGTAAGTCGTTTTGAGCTTGTATCATACAGATGAATTTTAAAGGTTTGTAATGAGCCATATATCTTATTACTGTTTCATTTGATTGGCATTGACAAGTTTACTGGAAGACATGATGTTTACTCCAAGGTGCACAGTTAAAGATACAATTATGCAGCTAGCTCCACGTGGGTGGACTGTGCCCATACAGAGCTTGGTTGACCTGATTTGTTAACATAGATCAGCCTGAAGAAGGAAGACTTCCCTTCATTCACACTATTCATGAGAGTTGTGGTATTTGAGTAATGAAAGAAAATAGGATATAATGGTTAACCTACAGGGAACCATATAAGGGAGTAGGAGAAAGGAAGAAAGTTTTGGTAAGATTTGTTTTATTAGTGTAGCGAACAGACTGAAGCCTGTATACTCATAAACCAGAGAAAAAGAATAGGAGTGGTGCCCACTGTTATGGCCAGTACTGAATAATGAACTTGACATGTCTAGAACATATATTCTTCAAGTTTGAAATGCAGGCAAGGTCCAAAGCTGATGAAAATATCAGTCTCACATTTTCAGTGGGTCTGGTACAGATGGCAATATATCAATCATCGACCAAAGGGTGACATAAGCAAGCACTGAGTTTGAATAGAGCCTGGAATATGAGAAGCTTGAATATTCTTGGAAATTACAAAAGTATTTGGAATATCCTTTATAGTTAAGCAAATGAATGACATGCACTTGTTCAGAATGTCCACTCAAGGCCATAGATGTGAAGGATTTTTACGTTTTTAACTTTTCTTTTTGTTTGTACACTTGTTTTTTAATATGCTAATATATATAATGATTCATTTCAAACATTATAGTATTCACTTCATAAAAAGTAAAAAAAACTGACACCTCCTGTAGCTTTATATTATCACTTCTAGTCACCTCTCAAAACCCAGAAATTACTAAAGTGAAGCAATTGTTATCTGACTGTATAGCAGCTAACTACTTTAATCCAGTGAATATAATATGATCTGAAATGAGACCTTCTTCTGCCATAGATTTTTTTTTTTTGAATAATTACTGTTATATTGTAAGCCGACAAGAGTCATTCTCTGTTAACCACTTGAAAATAATATGCTGTACTTACTGAAAAAATAAATTTGATTATCCCCAAAAGCTCAATATTCTTTCTACAGCTGTACTTCAATATAACGTTTGCTAGTAACCTGAGCAATTATTAATGGGTCTTCTTTTGTACCCAGCTTAGGAAATATCACCTAGCCTCAAATACCTGTCAGTATTTAATGTGCTCTTCACTGGCTTTGTCTCTGGTTCAGAACAGCCTACACAGACCTTGAGTTGTATGTCACTCTTAGGTTCTTGCATAAAAATGCAGAATAAAGAAAGTGAAATAAAAGTAGTTCCTTATGTCCCTTGATTTTTTTTTTTTTCTTTTTTTTTTTCCCCCTCACTCTTCTTTCACACTTCAGAATGTATAGATTTGCTTTTCTTTATCTTCAATACTTTTGTGTCTGCTCTTCACCTCCATCCAGCCCATTATTAACAGATGATTTGATTTGATAGGTGGGAATACTTGACATGAAGATAGAGGGAAGGCAAAGTAACTCTGTCACCAGAGTTGGAATGGTCACAAGATGAGACGAGGGATGTATCTGTGACACATGGCAGATCCATGCTGCACTAGCTTTGTGCATACTAGTACTTGAACTAGAAGTTGTGTATATGCATATTGGGCACTTACAGATGGAATAAAAACCCCAGCGGTTTACTTTCTGTTCAGTGTGCCCCCACATCGAATGCAGCACATGCCCAGACAAGTTATCACATTAGCTTGAACCAGCTTGCCCAACATCTGCATAAATCAGGTGCTTCAGTGGGGCTTTTTGGCACCTTTTGTCTAATAGCTCATTGAATCGGCTATTAGAGAAAAGCACCAAAAAGTCCTGCTAAAGCTCTTGATTTATACAGATTCTGGGGAGCTGGGTTGAACTAATGTGCTTCCTCTTCCAGTAAAGTGCCAGTTTTGGGTGTCCCTCCCCCCCCCCCCCCCCCCCCCCCCCC
>NW_017728995.1:11179957-11184541 GCF_001723915.1 Gavialis gangeticus
CCCCCCCCCCCCCCAATCTGTCAGTGCCTTATCATACTAAGCACAGGTCAATAAGATCTGATGGAGGAACTAACATGGATATTATTTCTAATTCACTAACCAGTTAGAAGAGAGAGTCTTAGAATGGCTTTGACTTGCACCTGACCAACATTCATTCAAAGGGGGCCAATGAGTAGCAGTTGACTTTTTTGAGTGAGTGAAGGGCTCTTAAATGGGGGACTGTTAAAGAAGTCCAACTTTGACTATAGCTGCTGACTAGACAACATGGGTATGGTATATAGCACTGGCACAGATAGTAGCAACCTATCACTTCCTGATGAATAGGTTGTTAAAGCAAGCATACAGTTTGTTTAGGGACCAGAAGAAATGTGAGTATTCTTGAGGCTTAGAAGTGTGGTTTGAATCTCCACTCTAGTTAAGAACACTGATGATATTGTGGAAGTCACTCTCTGGTAGTTACTTGTGGACCATATGGTCTGTGCATCAAGAGAAATAGAGCAGGGAAGTAGGTATTTGGTCAATTTGCACAGAATCCTTCCACATTTCTCAACCCTAGGGGCTTTGAACATTAATGTACTCCCCCCCCCCTTTGTGCTGTGAAAATCTTTTTAGGGTGTCTAAGGAACAATAGCCAACTGAGCAGTTACCTGGTGACAAAAGGAGTTTGGTCTCTACAGACCCAGGCTTTTTTAACTGGGAGCTAAATACAGAAACCTATAATTGATGATACATCTCGAGTACTTTGTATGTTAAGTTAATCGTGGGTTATGAGCACTAATGCAAAGTGCTCATAACTCACAAACCCACTTGGAATTCCAGGCTGTGTGTTGGCAAAATCAGAGGCATGTATTCATGACACTTTAAAATGGGCTAAATGCTTTTGCACGACTTAAATGGTATTGGTGTTTCCAGGCCTCGGTGGCATACTGTGCATTAATTTCAGTGTTACCTGTCAGCTCTGTCTTCCTGAGGGGAGGCCTGACACCCAGATTGCTAGACTTGCCATGGACTTTTTCTATTTTTCCGCCCCAACACACAGACACACTAGGACTAAGCAGAAGAAAAGTTCACTAGACATCTCGGGCCGTACATTTCCCAGTCCCACTATGGAAGGCCTATTTAAACTTGATTGACTAAAACTCGGTTGCCAGATTAGGGAATGCTGAGGCAAGAAACTGAGTTAAAGAGGGTATGGGTGACATTTGAACAATGGTTAAGGGTTCATTACAGCGTCCAGGCCATTGGAGCCCTCACCACAAATGCTGTCATACTTCTCCCGGGATGACTGGTGAAAGTCTTCCCCACAAAGTTTATGAACACTCCAGTAATCCCCTTAAATCTGTTAAAAGACTATAATAAAATCTGAGAGTCATGCTAAACTGAGGCTTGTTAACAACAGGTAAAATACAAAACCCTGATGCTGCAAGCATAGCTACGGTATCTGAGAAGAAAGCATGTAGTATCCCATCCAGTATATCTTTTATTCATAATAACTTCAAGCTGGCTCCTAGGCGTCTGGTTATTTCTCAACTTACTGTTTTTCCTAGTTGTTAATCAGTTTCTTGATGTTCCAAACCAGATAACCCCTTGTCACTGGAAAAGGTAATTAATTTAAATTTAAACTCTTTATATAACAGGATTTTCCCTGTCAATTATGGCTTAAGACCTCTTGATTTACACAGTTAAAAGAATGCTTTGAAGAGGCTAGACTCTTCAAAAAGCTGTAAATGCAGCAAACAATGTACTTCAAGAGAGAAATCTCTGACACCATCCGCTGTTGTTCTTGAGAAGCTGGGAGAAACAGATGGTCTCCCTTCAAGGACTGTGCTGAAAACTTTACCTGCAGTAAATAACTTTTATAGTCAAACTGGTGGTAACCAAGTGTATTTTTCCTTCTCTAATTCCCCTTTCCCCACTTACTCTGCAGCAACGCTTCTTTTACCTAAGCCAAAGATCCCTGTGAAGCCCAAAATACTGTAGGGTCTGCTCATCAAGAGCCTACCATTACAAAGATAGTTAGGGCAAAAGATTGGGACATGCTGAGTTTGAGACTCATAAGGGGATCAGCTTGTACAGGCTGATTGACCCAGTTTGGCTCAGACATGCCGTAATGAACTGAATGCTGGCCCATGATGGTGTCAGCTATACACTCAGCTGGATCCAGAAGTATTCCATTCATCTGCGTGCTTGTGTCTGACTGCATTTTATTGTTACCTTAATGAACTGATTCCTGGCATATGAGGGTGCTGGCCTATTCATGCTGATCAACTCAGCCGGGTCAGGTGTGTCACGTTAATCTGTGTGTGTATTTGACTGATTTGGTGGCTGAAGGTACCCAACCCCATTGAAACCAAGTCCTGCAAGATAGCTCCATTGGAGGTGAGGACTTGCAGAAGGGAGAGCTCCAGCTCCAGATAGGAACACAAGCAGCACATTGATAGAATTACAAAGACCCTAGAAACGTATCCCCAATAAATGAGTGCACTCCAAGGTGATGGGCAAATCTGGTAACACCAGCTGCTGCAGGAAATTTGGTGGTGTAATGTGCCTTAAATGACTGGGGGGGCTATGAAATAAAACTCCTTCAACTCTCTATAGCTGTGGAGTGAAGCACCAGGCTCTGTGCAGCATTGTGGCTCTGCAGGCAGCCTGGGAAAGCAGGCTCTGCCCAAGAAAAGCAGCAAGCCTGATCTTTTTATTTATTTATTTATTTTCCCCCTGGAGTCTGCCTGCCTGAGCTGCATAGAGGCCTGGTGCTTCTCTCCATGGCTGCAGAGCCCCCCTCCCCCGGGACCACCCAAGCCAGGTGCCTAGAGGCAGGTGTTGCTTGGGAGGTGGGGAGAGCACCAGCCCCCCTCCCCCCCTGACTCTTCAGCTGAGGGACCACTCCACAGCTTGTCCTCCCCTCTCTGCTGGAGAGGCAGGCAAGTCAGTGGGGTGTGTATATGATGTGGGGGTTTAATTCATCCCTAAATTGAAGCAGTGTTTTTTAAAACCCACTGCCTCAATTTAGGGCCCCTGTTTCATCAACACCATGCACTGTAAAAACTAAGATTATTTTATGTCTTATTTAATTTTTTTATCTCTCTTTGTTCTCTCTCTTATGGTATTACTGAGTTGTAAACAGAAGTCACTGTGATAGTCTGTCATGCTACAGAAGAATCAAAAAATATAGGGTGTGGAGAGAAGTAAAGTTTATAACACTCTAAATACATGTTAAACCCCAAAAGCCTAGATGTACAGGCCACTTTAGAACAGTTTAATCTTCCTGAAACTTTCTGAAAGCACACAAGGAAAATCAAGTACTATTCTGCGCTGATTCTCCTTGAACTTCACTGTAATGGATCCTAATTTGCAGTGTGTGTGTGGTGGGGGGGAGTCTTCCTAGCTTCTTGCTGGTGATGGGTAGGTGCCTGTAATAGTAAATGCCAATCAGTTGCTGGGTGAGGTGGGGGAAAGCAGTCACTGCACAGTGGGCACTTAATAAAAAAGAATGGCTCTCAATTCCATGCTCCTTGTGAAGTGAATTTAGCCATTAAATGTTAATTGTTCATTACCTTTTGTACTGTAGTCTTGCAACCAGCTTTGTCAGGCAGGTCCCACCCCAAATGCATGTCTCTGCAATTGCAGACAATGTGAAGGACTTGAGTGCTTGGAGAAGCCGGGGTGTTCTTAAAGCAGGTGTCGGACCACTCAGCCTCCTGGGAACTGTAAGAAGTAGTCCACACAGCCTCCCAGCACCAGGCTGTACCTCCACTCCAGGCCCTACCCTGCCCCAAGTGGGTCTTCCTCCTTATTTAGGGGAATCCTGGAGTCTTCTGGGCACTGAGCCCTGGTAAGCATGATAATCTGGGTACTTTAGTTTCGATGACAATACATTCCCTGAAGGATGAAGTTTCTACCTCAAACTCTTAGCAGTGTATGTGTGGATGCTTCTGTACAGGGACAATTGTGAACTGGTTCACATTCTGAGACTTTTTTTTTGGAATGGTTCAGGTGTTTATATCTGTCTTCACCCACGAAGGCTCAGGTTGCTATAAGTTATAGGATGTCTTGAGCATTCAAATCTGAAAACTACCACTAAACATTACAGTACAATGCTACATATATAATCTCTTGGTAGTCTGCAAGATGAATTACGGCATTTTAACCAAATAAAACCACTCTTTCTGTCATGTGTATTGTCCCTGGTATGAAAAGTTCTATGAGTCAAATTGGCCCATGTGACACTTCTGCTGACAGTCCACAGGCATAGAGGTAGCTGAAAGAAAGTTAGAAAAAGGGTTTGGCTTCAGAAGCAAAAGCTAGAAAAAAATATGGACTTTTCTCCTGGTTGTGTTTGCTTTTCAAAACTAATGGGTATTAAAATTATTATTTATTTTTTTTGTCATCATAGGCAGCAGCCCTGATTTTAATATGTTCAAGCTCTTATTATTAAGGCTGAATAAGAAATTCATAGTCCACCTGCTTACTTTTCAGGATAGATCTATACTGTTAAACACTGATTCCTCAAGTTCCTAATGAGAAAATGACTAACATAAAAGAGATTCATACTCAAAATATACACTTGAAAAATGGATTAAC
>NW_017728995.1:11184570-11196669 GCF_001723915.1 Gavialis gangeticus
TACAAGGTCCCTTCCGACCCTACTTCTATGATTCTATAAACTTGCATGTATTAATACCAGGGGTGACCTGGCTCTTTGGGTATATTGCCATCACTCATGGAACTGTATTTTTCTACAACTTTGGATTTGTTGCCAGTGCCCTATCAGGACTATTGAATATATTAGCAGTTTTTAAAAACTGCCTCTTATAATTTACATATTCTTTCTTTAACTAAGTTGTTTCCATGCAGAGTAACGGGCTTAAAAATCAAACATTTTTCAAGGTTTACATTATAAATCAGAGCAAATAGGTATAAAGGGCTTTTTTGCATATGCCTTAATTACTGTCATTTCTGTGTAAAGATAATTAGGTGAAATAGACTTAAAAATAAAACATGGTATAGCAAAATGAATGGCGGACACTAATATTTTACCAAAATGTGCATTTAGCTGCGGCACTTAATCATCATTAATGATCATGTGTTAACAGTCTTTTTGTAAAAGTTCCAAAATTGAATCTCTAGTGTTCTTTATGGGTCACCATTGAAAAGATATAAAAAATGATGATGTTAAAAAGTGTTCCAAGGGTTTCATTAAGTTTTACAGTTCTGGTTGCAGACAGGCGAGAACTTTTCAATAAGTGTATGAATATGGGCTTGCACATTTGAAAACCACATGAGTGGAATGATAAAACAAAACGTTAGACTGAATAATGTATTGAATATGAATGCTGTTGTATGCCTCCTTTTGCTCCCTATAGTATGTTGATCTTGTGAATTATTTAGCTCTCAACATTATTGTTTCTGGTGGGATTAACTGATGATTCTTTCATGAATTTATGGGGTTTTTTTTTCCTGGAAAGACAATTTTCCACAGTTCCTAAATTGTGATGCTGACTACAGATATTCCCTCAACCTTTTTTATTTGTTAAAAACTGAAAGCTTTTTCTGTAGACCCTGCATGGTACTGTGGCTTTCCTTTTCTGAAGGGCCATGTCACAAGTAATACAACTTTGAGCAAAATGCTTGCTACCATGTTAAAATTCAATTCAAATTGTAAAACAAATAATCAATGGGGGAGGGGAGGGGAAGGATTTTTGCCATTTTTGTTTGTATATCTTTCCGTAGTATCAAAGAAGAACGATGGACTCAGAAGCAAATGAATATTTTATACTGTCTTTTTCTTGGATTATCTGATTTGGGTACCTCTCTGTTGGATACCTTGTCTTATCCAAGGATAAGACTGTGTTGCTTTAAGTTCAGGTCCTGGACGAGATAACCCTATGTTCTAACAAATCTTTCTTATTAATTTTTTCTAGTTTAACCCTTATCAAATACCTGTTGTTCTTCCTCTACTAATCATAATTTAGAGAGTGATGATCAGACAGCTCTCTAAAATCAAAGTAGCGTTAGTTTTGTCAATAAGAATAAAGCGCTTGGAGAAACACAATTTTCAAACAATGAATAGTCTGCATGTTACTATCAGGACAGTAGACCAACATAGGTGGGCTGAACTTCAGACATCTCTGCTGGGTTTCTGCTCTGCAGCCTGGTTCTTCCCACTTTGAACAGTAAACCTTTTGAAAGATGCCAGCATTGTTTTGTTTTACCTTTCGCATTAGCCAGCTGCTTCTTGTCTTAATATTATCTTAACGACCTTCAAATGAAGGTTTATGAAAAGGTGGCTTATCTGGATCCTTCCTTCCCTTCTTTGCTTGTTCCTCCCCCTCCCAACAGGCTCCCATTATACTAAACCAACACTATTAATAAATGACCACAAATCAGCTCCAAAATTGTTACAGACAATCTTTTAAATGAGTAGATAGTATGGCCTGTAAAATACTATGGTTTTTTTGCTTAAGTAGAATTTTTTTTCTCTCCCTAGAACGGGTTATATCCATGTGTAGGAAGTATAAATAATTGGCATTTTCATTCCAAAACATCCATCATTTTCCCCCAGTATACTGCATTCTCTCCCTAAAGTACTTCAATTGTAACTATGAGCCACAGGTCATTGTATGTAATGAAGACCCCCTGCATTTGATTCACAGAGGATACAGGCCTATTACAGCCTTTAATTAGAGAACTTGACTCTAGCTAGTTGTTTAGATGCTCAGGTTGTCCTCAGTAAATCACTGTCAAGATGGCAGCCCTTAAATTGAACATGATTCAAGCAAAATTTATGTCAAAATCTGAGACTTAGCAAACATGTTGTTGGTAACAGCTGCTGTTTGTCTTTTTAATTCATATACAGGTCAGATTATCTCTTTCCACCTCTCACTTGCAGTGAACTGAAGTGGAGCATAACAAAAAAAACCCAACAACAACAAAAAAACCAAAACAAATCAAAAGGTTTAAAACCTTAAACAACAAGTGTTTAATAAGCATACATACATATAACCAGTGTTGTATATTCATGCCAAGAATGTGGGTTGGCAAAATAGCACATAGCTCTGCATTTTTGAAGGGGCTGTTTGGGATGGATGGCAATGGCACACTATCACCAGTTCAGATGGTTCTTTTACTGTTTCACAGTGCACCGTAAATCCTGACGTGGCCTGCCTGTTTCGCTTTGGGGATTCCTTTGCACAGTAGCCAGCCTGGGGAAAAGCCCCACATCAGTGTGGAGCTCACTTGCAAGTTTCTTCACCAAAAGTAACGTTTGTACCTTCAGATTAGGTTTTTGAAATCTTTTAAAATTTATTTGGGTAGGGTAAATGATGAGCATTCACCATTTTTAAGTGTGTCTTGAGATGCCACCAGACATGCTTGAGGTGTAGGCATCTCTCTAGGGTTCAGAAAAGAGGATAGAAAAAAAGGGAAAGATTGGCTTGTGGTAGAACTGTTTTTCTAGGGAGACATGAAATGCACAAAGCTTTCCTTTCTCCCCAACCCCCTTTCAACATCTTTGCTTAAATTGGAATATGTAGCTTTAGGAGTCTTTGCAAAGACATAGCAGAGTGGTACAGGGTGACACTGTAATGGTCTTTAACCCTAAGCAGCAGGGATAGTGCTAGTGATGCAGCAGGGCAGAGCTGTCCCATATATTCAGTTCTGTACAAGTGCATCTACACATGCAATTAATGTGACATAGCAAACTGCTTCAGAGTTTATCCTGGAGTACACTGCTCCTGGGTGCAGCCCCAGGCTGGCAGCAGGCTCAGGGGGGTCAGTGCTGGGCTCCAGGTGGTGCCATCATGTGGTGGAGGGGCTGGCTGGCACACAAGTGAGGAAACTGTGAAGCAGTGTTGCTGCCCCCTGAGCCTGCTGCCAGCCTGAGGATGCTCCATTCTGGCTCAAAGTGCTGCTGTGTTGGTCACTATCCATAGGTGCATTGCAGAACAGTGGCTCTGCCGTAAGAGAGTACTGTCTCCAACAAAAGTATCTTACAGCACAGTTAATGAATTTACTGCACCCTTCTTCTTTCATAATGCTTTAGGAGCAAGAGCTATTGTCACAGTTCTAATTCCGAATTCCCTAACCAGACCAGTGCCCTACTGCAAAGCAAGTGTAACTCCAGGATGTCACACTCAAACTTGTATCTGGGGCAGGATGTTATGTGCTCCATGGTTTGCTCAGGATTTCCACAGGCACAGCCAAGTGAGGTTTTTAGCCACCATGTGTACATCAGGTGGTCACACTGACCAGGTCCTGTGTGTATCCTATTAAGAGTTGTCCACATGCTCCATGGAAGGCTGGTGCCTGGTTATTGCGTTGTCGGGGCAGAGACAAGGTGTTTATTTGGGAACGCATTTTCTGCCCAAGCTTCACTCCAAGTTTCTTTAGTGTTGTGGTATAGGAGGTGCTCAGTTCATGTCCAGAAAGGTTTTTGTGAAATCATGTGACAGATTAGGATATCTTGAAGGTCTTTGTGGATAGGAAGTTCTGGATTTCTATTGATTACTACTGATATGGATTATGTCTCCGTATATTGCTGCATCGCATCAAATAGAGGAAGGAGTAATGTTTGAAAGTACTGGTAGCCATTGCACTGGAGCTGATATCAAAGTTCCAGGGATAGTCCTTATTACTGAATAGAGTTGCGTGCACCCTAATACTGTTGCACATGTAGACAGTGATGCTTTACTGTGGAACTAATTAGTCAACTGCAGGAAAGCATGTGTACATGCACTCTATGATAAACATGATCACAACATTTTGTTTAATGTTGCAACTTTATTCAGCATAAGGCTTACTGATACTCAAGACTTAAACTACTTTTGAGAACAGTATTGTTTAAAGTCTGGTTCCATGACTGACCAGATGTACCTGGTGAATAATCTCATTTGTATTTTATTACTTCATTTTTTTTTTTTTTAATTTTAGCCCTAAAATGCAGAGACAGCTGAATATGTGCAGAGCTGCTTTTTGAATCCCAACCACTCCCACACATGACCTCTCTCAGCTTTTTTAGGATGCAGAATTTTCAGTGTTTTTGCAAGAAAAGGAAACTTCAACATTATCTTAAAAAGGATGTACAAAATGTTGTCATTACACACAATTTTTTATCTCCATTGCAGGAGCGGTATAATCTTCACTGTAAACAGTGCCACAAAATGCTATTCAGAACAGAAAAATGTAGCTGGAATCTTACATTGACACACTTCAGGCATAAAATTGGTTGTATTCCATACCTGACAATTATGAACAGAAAGACAAGTAAAGAAAACAAATTATCAAATGACTGGAAGCTTCATATGTACTTGTATTATGATACTCTGCAATAATCACTGATAAAAAATGTGTAGAAGCTGTTTGAAGGGCTATAGGCATGTGTGTGACTTTTTTTTTATATATATTTACATACACATACATACATGCACACACTATGTGCATATGTGCCGTTTAAGAGTGATGGTACCATTAACAAGTTATTCTTTTATCTTACTGTAATAAGAAAATATTTCTCCTCTAATTACAGTCACATAGGGGTAGAATACTATAATACTGTGTAAACTAGGGGACTTTAAATTAAAGTTGTTAGTGAATTTTAAACTTACCTCAAGGACATGATCTTGATCTGAATTTTGATTTATCAGCTAGTGTTGGACATTATTCAACCATGTCTGTGCCTTCCAGGACAGGTGGATTTTCACTTACTTCAAGGATCTTCTTGAAAATTATTCATTTTAAGAGTTTTATATTGGAGCGGGAGCCAGGTTCCATTGCCGCTACTGGTACACCCATCTGGACCTAGACAGGTTACAGGGGTGGGCTGGCTCCCACCCTGGAGGTCTTTAAGACAAGGCTAGAAAAACACCTTGCTGGGGTCGTTTGACCCCAATACTCTTTCCTGCCATGGCAGGGGGTCGGACTTGATGATCTGCTCAAGTCCCTTCTGACCCGACCAACTATGAAAAAGCCGCTAGAGCTTTCTGTCTCTTTCTTTATTCATTAGCTTAGAGGGTCTTACGATTTGTCTGAACATTCCAATATGATATGTTGGCCTAATTTTAGGGATGTGCTTTTTAGGAGTAATCTATATTTCTAGGTGTTCAATAAGTCATATCGCTACCATAATTTTCATGGTCACTTTGGTAGTGAGTGAGGCCATAGAGCCAGGGTGGGTATCTCTCTGGGTTCTTGTAATCCCAGTAGTAGTTCAAGTGAACATGAATAGTTACACACTCAAGACATACTGTCAGCACTGCACCTAGACTCCCAGTAGCCCTAGGCAAACTTCTAGTATTGGGCCCCCCCTCTGCCAGACATGATGATAATAATAAAAATTGCCATTTTTGGGGCCTCCTTTCTGTCTGGGCCCCAGCCAGCTGCCTGGTTTGCCCATGCCTGTGTCCAGTCCTGCATACAGTCTAGAAGCAGAAATGAACTTCTAGATGCGATTCTGTAAGCTAAGGCTTCTCCTCCTTGTGCATCCACAAGACCTACAGGGTTGAAAGTCTCCAGCTTTTGCAGGCTTCACCTGCTCTCCCCAGATACTCCATTGCAGTGCTCAGAAGTTGTGCTGGGTTAACTTCATTATGCTTCCTGATCCTTATGCAACCCTTCTTAAGGATTTCTTAATGGGTAGAGAAAACTCATTCCTGTTGTTCTTAAGTGTGAATGTATTCATATAAAGAAAGAGTAGGACTGTGTGATACCAAAGAACTTTGGATTTTGTACATTAAAGTTTCAGTTAACAACCTAGTATGAAAAAGTCAGCTGATTTTTGTTAGAGAGATTCCTAATGCATTCTGCAGTTCTGTTGAGATGACAACTTAAAACTCAAATCACTTAGGCTAATATCATGATTCATATGAAGTGAATGAGAATGTTGCCATTGACTTTCACTTCTTCTATTTTTACTTTTGTACCACGTGCCCCCAAATAAGGTTCACACCTTGTTTTGAGAAGGCAGAATAAACAACAAAAGACTTTTCCAGTCATAGTTTCATAGCTGGTAGGGTCAGAAGTGACCTAAGTAGATGATCAAGTCTGACCCCCTGGCATAGGCAGGAAAGAATGCTGGGGTCAAATGACCCCGGCAAGGTGATTATCCAGCTTCCTTTTGAAGACCCCCATGGTAGGAGTGAGCACCACTTCCCTTGGAAGTTAGTTCCAGATCCTAGCCACCCTGGCTGTGAAGTAGTGCCTCCTGAGGTCTACCCTGAATCTACTCCCGGTCAACTTATGGCTGTTATTCCTTGTTACTCCCAGTAGTGCTCGGGGGGCAACAGGGACTCTCCCATTGCCTCCTGGTCCCTCTTGGCCAGTTTGTAGATGGCCACCAGATCCCCTGTCAGCCTTCTCTTGTGGAGGCTGAACAGGTTCAGGTCCCATAGCTTCTGCTCATAGGGCCTGCCCTACTGCCCCCTGATCATGCAAGTGGCCCTCGTCTGGACCATCTCAACGCTGGCCAAAGTAGATTCAGGCTAGATATCAGGAGGCACTACTTCACAGTCAGGGCGGCTAGGATCGGGAACCAATTTCCAAGGGAAGTGGTGCTTGCTCCTACCCTGGGGGTCTTCAAAAGGAGGCTAGATAATTGCCTAGCCAGGGTCGTTTGACCCCAGGTTTCTGCCCTGGCTGAAGACGGGGGATCCTAGCTACAGCAGCTAGGGCTGTGAAAGGATTAACACTGTGGCTTTGATTCAGGAGGAGACTAAAGTTTACTCTTCTATCCTGATGCTGACAGAGAAAAAACACAATGACCATTTTGCTTCATTGTCTCTAGACTTCTATTTCAGTGGTGGAAAAAATCATCTTCCCTGCTTAAGACGCCCACCCTGGTTTGGACAGCTGATTTTTTTTTTTTTTTTGAAGGGAAGAGTGAGTGTAGTATGCATGGAAATATGGTATGTTAGGAATTTATTTTCCTCCGTGCTTCTCTCTGTCTGAGAGAGATCTTCGTAACCTACTTCAATTTGAGATTACTTCCAATGAGATTTGAGGTAATCAAGTTATTTAAATGAAAGTGAATCAAGGGAGAGAAACAACTGGCCTGGGGGAGGGGACACACTCTGATACTCTCTGCATTTAAATAACTCAAGTTGACCAGTTTTGCAGACCTGAGTAACAATGATGCAATTTATGCCCTCATGTTAAACTTTGCTAGTGCATACTTGATGCATTCACTTTGAAAACTGTTGGTCTCCAAACAGCCCATTGCCATGGTGAAATCTATTTTGTCAATGACTATAGGACATTTCAACTTTGTATGTATATCTGTTGGAAAAGTTCTAATTTTTCTGGAAAGTAAAGAATAGAGCATCTGCCACTTTTTCTTTTCTAAGCATAAAAAAAAAGAAGGGAAACAGCTTTTCTACGCTATTCAGATGTCGGTGTCACTGTGTATTAATTCAGCACGGGATATATAATATATCATATCTGCCTGGGTGGTGAATGGTCAGCTTGATAAGCAGAGGAAATCTTTATTTATCAATCAAAATTTAAGTATAATTTACCAGCACTATTTATTTTTTTCTCAAATGTGCAGCTTAAGGACAAACACAAATAATGATGACTATGAACAAGTGCATCTTTTTGAGCCATAACTCTTCCAAAAATCCAGTAGTGGTTCTTAAAAATATATCATTGTATAACTTCAACACAGCCAATATGCTATTCATAACTAGTCATTACCTTGCAGAACATCTGGTGTATTTGGAAAATTAAGGTAGACAGAGCTGTTTGGGAAGGAGAGGTGTCGGGAGGGGTGGGTGCTTTTCTGAGAACAACACCCAGCTATCTTGCAAGTTTGGATGTAATCACGTTTCATTATAATGTGCATAATGTGGTATGAGGCACTGAGAGAGATTATAAATGCAAATGAAATGGTATGAGGTAGCTTTTATAGTTCTGTTAAAGAACAATGGAAAGCATTTGATATTCCTTGTTGAAGGAAAAAAATCTGTTAAAATATGGACTTTATTTTTATGTTTAAGCTAATAGCACATTGAAACAAACGGACCATGGGAAAATGGCATGCTCTGAAGACAGCAGTCCTCTTTGTTTCATATCTAACCTTCAAAATGTGGAAAATAGTACACGGCCTATATGACAAAAAAGGCTGTGCAATTGCTATTGTGAATGTGGTTGTGTGGCAATTATTTATGGTAAATTACCTGGTAAGCTTTCAGTTTTATTTTCCCTTTGGGCATGATTGTTATATCTTTCCTTATTGGTGAGCACTTGTTATATTTCTACCTGTGTTAATTCTTCACATGGAAAATGACTTGCCAGTATGAGTAAGGCATACACAGTTGGCCCAATAGGATTGAATTTTCAGTAACATTCAAAGCTGACCTAACTCTGGTCCCATTTAGTTTATGGTCCCATTAATCTAATTCTTCTTTTACTGAAACCAGTGCTGAGTCCTTTTTAAACTCCTGACCTTAACATTGATTTGATGGGTTGACTAAAAAATGTAGTGGAGCTTATTTAAAACTAATAAAATCCCTTGATTCTTATAGTGGTAATGTCTATTGATTATAATCATTCAGTAGCATGTAATATAATGGGATAATGATAAAGTTAACAGAGCAGGATCATATTCTAATGACAAACACTTGATAAAATTAAAATGTCTCTATATTGTGAAGTACATTAAGGATACAGTCATTAATCAGCTTATAACAGCTCTACCTTTCTGTGTGTCTAATGGGTGCTTTTTTTGCCTGACAGTGGGAAGCCTTCAGAGTTAACAACATGAGTATATGTAGCTTGAAGTGAATATTCAGTGCCTTCTAAGGCAATAATTTGGGATCGTCGTCTTTTACATATAAAGAGAATTGCTGAGGAAGAGAGTGTTTTTTGCACTTAAAAAGGAGGAAAATGTAACTTCTTACATAAAATGCTACTGCTTCTTAGAGTAGCTAGATGGGATCTAGCAAACTCTCATATTTGGCTCTAATGTGGTGTGATGTTTCCATGGCCAAGACAATAAATCTCATTTGAAAGTGTACAAGTGACCTAGCTACAGGAAATACCCATTTCAGCAATATCCATCAATAGAAACAATGGCCTGGTTCCCAACAAAGGCCTTTTCTTGAGAATTTGCTTTTCTTCCTAGATGCTTCTTTGTATGCATTTCTGGAACTGATGTCGGGCAAAACGCTTCATATTTCTTAGGTGTGGTGGCACAGTTTGAATCATAATGATGTGCATGCATCGTCCTTTACTGTAGATGAAAGAATAGAATGAAGTATACCTGTGGGGGCAGATCTCTGATGTCTTTGAGATTTTTCTTTGCTGGTGCTTGTATTATGAGCAGCATCAGCCCAAATAGTGACATTGTGCATAGTAACACCAGCAAAAACAATAAACTCACTTCAGTATAATTTCTGTAACTGTTAGCTGCTAGATGGGAAGATTATCATGAGCTTTCCATCTGATCTTCCCCTTGCATCCCTTCACGTGGTTTGGATTCCATGACTATTCCTCTGACTAAGATTACTTAGACAAAAATGGCTAATTAAATGCATAATCATATTCCAGTTGGTTTGGGAGCCTGACTATATGACTTACCAGTTCCATTTTATGGAGTATAAACAGGAAGTCAAAATCCCTGTTAGTGTAATCCCATTCACTCCAAGGTGGCCAGTTTAGAATGGCCAGTAAATGTGACTGGATAATCAAAATGAACCAGCATAAGTTAAATTTTACATATGGAATAAGTAGAAACGAAGTGCTTTTAGACTAAATTGTTTGCAGGTATGTGCTGCTAAGCACTGTATAAATCTGTAGTTACTGTCACACGGGGCTGCAGCCCCTTTAAGATTTTCTGGTATTTTTATAATTAAAAATGATAAGTTGTTACAGTGGTTATACAAATAACTTTTATTTGAATAACGTGTAATAATGAAGTTGAAATGTTACAATGCCAATTCTGCCTCTTCACCCCCTTCCTACCAGAAACAAGCTATGGAGAACATTTTTCATAACTCCCCATAGATGAGGAGCTAGAGAAGAAAGTATTTGGGACTGGTGGTACATGTATGTCTGCACCACATTTTTGTTCCAAGCACAAATCGTCTATGGAGTAGTTTTATGGATAGGTCTCATAGATTCATAGGTTGTTAGGGGCTGGAAGGGACCTTGCAGATCATTGGGTCCAGCCCCCTCTGTTCTAGGCAGAAAGACAACTGGGGTCAAGTGACCCCAGCGAGGTGATTGTCCAGCCTCCTCTTGAAAACCTCCAGGGTAAGTGACTGCACCACCTCTGGAGGGAGTTTATTCCACAGTCTGGTCACCCTGACTGTGAAGGAGTTTTTTCCTGGTATTAAGCCTGAAGCAGCCTTCCTGGAGCTTAGCCATTGGTCCTGGTTTTCCCCAGGGGTGCCCTAGTGAACAGTTGCTCACCAGGCTCCTGTTGCACTCCTCTGATATAGAGGTAAGCTGCTATCAAGTCCCCAATCAGCCTTCTCTTCTTTAGGCTAAAGAGGCCCAAGTCCCTGAGCCTTTCCTCTTATGGCTTGCATTGCCAAGTCCCAGATCATACGGTGCACCCAGAACTGGATGCAGTACTCCAGCTGTGGTCTCACCAGTGCTGAGTACAGCAGGAGTATCACTTCCTTAGTTTTACGTGAGACGCATTGGTTGAGGCATGTCAGCATGTTGTTTACACTGCTGGCCACTGCATCGCGCTGTTGGTTCATGTTCGTGCAGTGGTCAGTCATTACCCCTAGGTCCCTTTCAGCTGTGGTGCAAGTCAGGCTGTTGCCTTTGAGCCTGTATGTATGTTGAGGTGCTCCCCCAGCTGGAGTACCTGATGTTTGAAAGTGTTAAACTTCATCTGGTTCTGGTCTGCCCAACTCTTGAGCCTGTCATGCTAGTGCATGTTATCGTTTTAATAGTATACACCTTTTCCCACTTGATGACCAAATCCATGCATGTTTACAATATGGCTCCTAAAATACCTACCACATATACAAAGAAACAGAGGATATATTTCTGTGATCTACTTTTTAGTGTTTATCAGTAGGATAATTGATGTAAATATCTGTACAATTAGATGTACAGATATTCACAAATGGGAATAAAAATAAAGTCCTATATTCTGGGGAGTATGTGAGTTATATTAAATCTCTCTCTGTACAGAATCTAATATATATCCTAGGTTAGTAGGACAGTTTAGAGCCAAACTCTATATAGAGTTGATTCTGCTGGACTGCCTCAATATGCGACTACTAGGACTTGATTGTTTCTGAAATAAATCATACTTTTAAAAATACTGTCATATTTGAGAGTGACAAATGTTGGTCAGTCTGTCTGTCTAACTTTGAAAAGAATGCAAAACAATTTGCTTCCTTGTTGAGGTTTTTACACGCCAGACTTTATCAACTTAGAAGGGAGCTTAATGGACCAGTTGTAAGCCCTTGGAAAAGAGATTTATAATTGAAATGGTAACAGGAAAGGTACTAAAGCAATCTGAGTGGTGAGTGGCCTCACTGTTTTATAAATTAGAGGATTATTAAAACCAGTTCAAAAGCAGATCAGTTCAGTCATTTAAACACCACTTAAATGTTTTTATACTTTATACTTTTTCTAAGAGAATTGTGTCCTGTTTCAATATTTTTAAGAAGATGAAGAATTGATGAAGTATGTATTTCAATAGGACATAGATTCATCAATGCAATTTATATTTTGTCTTTTAAAATACAAATACGTATGAATGGGGAAA
>NW_017728995.1:11201669-11206490 GCF_001723915.1 Gavialis gangeticus
AATTATGTCCTGTTTCAATATTTTTAAGAAGATGAAGAATTGATGAAGTATGTATTTCAATAGGACATAGATTCATCAATGCAATTTATATTTTGTCTTTTAAAATACAAATACGTATGAATGGGGAAAAAAGTCTTTATACTCATCCTTTCAGAATAGGTTCTCAGGTACTTTTGAATCATGAAATGAAGAAATTGAAATGCAGTAGCAATCAATCTAGTATGTAGTAGTTTAATACATTTATGCTCCATTCTAGTCACTGATTATTTTGTCCCCTGCCACTTCGCACAACTTTTATTTTTTTGGGTTGAATTTAGAGTTTGCTAAAGCTACTGGCTCTCAAAACCTGGAGAGTAAAGTCCTTTCTTTAGGTGGAAGTGTGTGTGTAGTAGAGCAATGGTATAAGCAAAACAAGACTACCAAAGTCTGCCTAGTTAAAGAAATTTCTGCTGCATGCTGTATTCAGGCCCAGCACTTGTATCTGTTTTCACTTTTTTTAACATTGGTGTTATACAAAATCTTTCCTTTTTCTTTGAAAGGAAAGATTTTGAGCCAGCTCTCAAGACTTTGTGCAAACCCATTCTGGGTGTGCCAAAAGCAGCTATCTTATAAAACAGCCAGAAGTAGATCCTAGAAGTAGAATTTGCTAAGGGGAATGTTGAAAACTGGCACTGCAGGGGTGGCTGCAACCCCTGCTCCTAGCTTCCAGGTGGTCAGACTGTGCAATTGGAGCAGCAGTCAAGGACTTTAAGTCCCCAAATTGGGTAAGCATTACTCCCTGCCACTGCCTCTTCCCAAATTCATATTAAGCTAGATTTCAGTGCCCCGCTCCACCCAGCAAATATCATGGCCAATAGAAAAGTGTGATATGGTGTGGATGGTAAAGCAGCCACTCAATTAATGATCTAGTTCGGTGGTTCTTAAACTTTTTTCTTCATGGACCACTTGAAAATTGCTGAGGGTCTTGGCAAATCACTTACTTTTTTTTTGTTGTTCTACAAATCACAGTGCACAACTCGTATTTTAATATCAGTAGTCTTGTCTTACAAGTACAGATATTCTCCATCTGTTCTGCAATCTTTCTGTGGACCACCTGAATGGAGCTTGCAGACCAGTGGTGGTCTGTGGACCACAGCTTGAGAACCTCTGATCTAGCCTATTCATTGCTCACTAATGAAACTTCCAGAAGAGCCTAAATTAGGAGGTGCAAGCACTTCTTGGGGAGGGAGGGAAAAATATAATCAGGAAAAAGCTATAAGTGTAAGAAGTTTGGGCAGTGTTTTCCATTGATTTTATTTATTAGTTTAAAAGATTTATACAAAGACAAGCAGCAACTCTGGCAATCGGGCACATTTGGTAGTTGTTTCAAACTTGTAATAAATATGATCAATGAAAAAAATTAAACTTGAGATCCTATAACCGACAATAATTGTCATGGGTAAAATAAAAAATGTTTCCCATTTTTCCTGTATGTCACTCTTGAAGCTTTTACTTTTTCCAAGCCCAGGCTCTTCTTCCTACCTGCAGTACCAGATCTTTCTAGCCCCATCTTTGCTTTAGGCCCCTGTATACATCAAACTCATTATGATTCTGTTCTACCATATAAAAATATGGTTTCATTCCTGTTTTTGTGGAGCTGGAATGCTTACAATGGATTCCTACAACTAGGTACTATGTAGATGGGTGAATACATGAGATTTAAATAAATATCATAACCTTTTTCTCCTCTGCTTAAGCTGCAAATTATGCCTTGCTAACAGAACACAATTGCTCTGAGAATTTCAGACCACTGTATTCCAGTGCATTCAGTACTTCCCTTAGTTTAATCTCCTGTGTATGATAACAGTTGGCTGAACTGTTGACAAGATGAGGGTTTTTTGTTTGTTTGTTTTGTTTTGTTTTGTTTTTTCTTTAATGGACAATAAAGGCCTGGTCCAGAGCTCATTGAAGTCATGGTTAGTTGACTTCAGTGAGCTTTGGATCAGGAACTGAAAGAGTGAAGAGACAATTCAGGTTATGCATTTATATTTTTATTACATATACCACAATTTATAAAAGTTATTTTAAAGTGCTTTAAGAGCTTTTAAGTATTAAAAACGTTCATGTGAATAGCTGTTGTTTAGGAAATAATAATGTAGTTTTTCTCTCCATCTCCCTTCACGGAAGTAATGATTTTAGATATTTGGTGAATCTCTGCAAAGGTGTTGAGGAAAAAATGAATGCAAAAGAAAAGCAGTCAATGCTCTTGATTTGTTTTTTAAAAAGGCAACCACTTTATTCCCAGAGTAATCTGGAACTGTCTAGTTGAATTAAACTTCTTTGAGCTGAAGTGTCTCAATTTGTTAATTATTGAAGCGTGAACATTAATGTCTCTAGAGGTGTGATGGTTGTGGTTTTGGGGGCTTTTTGTTTTTCATTTTGTGGGCACTAAACGTTGACTCTACAGAATGTAAGTAAGGTTTAGAATATAGCAGAACTAATGGAGTGGATTCTTCTAGGAAAAGTTTCATATTTTAATGACTTGTAATGTTGGAATCCTAACATTACAAGTTAAGTGAATTAATTTGGTTTCTTAAAATCTCTTTAATGAGTTAGAGAGAGAATAAAGGCCTATACTACAACCTGATTTTGCTGTTTTTGGTTTTTGTTTCAAGTATTAGCAGAAATCCCTTTAATGTTACAGACATATCCTGCAGTGTCTGGTAAGATGTTTCATGGTAGATGCAGATTTGTGATTGATGTTTCAATTTGGCTGCTTAAATTGTGAGTTTCTTTATAATTTCAGTAGGGTAAGTCCTGAGGAAAATCAACTTAAGCTAATCTTTGTTAAGTGAGAAAATATATTTAAAGCCTGTGGGTTTTTTTTTTAAACAAAATTAATTTAGACAGGAATTGCATCCACACTGGATCCTGCTGACTTTCAGTGAGGCTCTGTATTGAGACCAATTAATGCATACTCACAATTTCAGGGTCATGGCTTCAAAAAAATCAAATATTAAGAAAGGACTTCAAGCCTTAATACTCTTGGGTACAAAAATGGTGCTTTTGTAAATTTTATAGGTTAGCTTCTGAAGACCCAGTT
The DNA here is from genome assembly GCF_001723915.1 of Gavialis gangeticus. Taxonomy (NCBI): domain Eukaryota; kingdom Metazoa; phylum Chordata; order Crocodylia; family Gavialidae; genus Gavialis; species Gavialis gangeticus. Next base: position 11,204,752 of record NW_017728995.1, read on the forward strand.
AAAATCAGGCACTTCTAGTAAAGTTTTACCACATAAATAGAGCCTAAGTCTAGCCTATGCTGATTTTAAACTACACCAAAAAAAAACCCTTTAATTTTTATTTATTTTTTAATTTATTTATTTTTGTGTGAATGAAACACAAGCTATAGTACTTTCAGTTTGACTTCAATAGGATCAGATTCTTGCCTCTAACATTTATCCTGTTATTTACCTGAATATTAGCATTTGTATGGACATATTTAAGAAAGGGGCAAAAGGAGGATCCAGGGCACTATAGACCTTAAGTCAGTCCCTGGAAAAATCATGGAGCAGATCCTTAAGGAATCAATCTCAAAGCACTTGGGCTAGGGACAGACATTACACACAAACCAGTTTAAGTAATCAGAAACTGGTTTAAACCTATAATGAAACATAAACCAGTTTCAAAATGGCTGAAACAGGTTTGAGTTAAGTCTAATAATAGTACATTCAATCAGGTTTAACTGATTTGGCTTAAACCAATTTATACAATGTCTGTCCCAGATCCCTTTCTGGTTTAATTTAACCCGAGCCCCCCAGCATCTGGGCATGCTCTCTGGGCTGGGCTCTCTGCTCCAGCCCAGCAGGGCTGGCCCTACCCCTCTGCTCTTGCGAGATTCAGGGGCAGGGTTCTGGCCAGAGAGGGGTTTAATTCCCCACACCTTGGCTTGGGTCCCTGCCAGTGGGATGGGAATCTGCCAGGTGCTCCCTCCTCACTGTTGCAGTGGCAGGCCGGCATGGTCCTTGAGGCAAAGGGGTGTTATTTCCCCCTTCTATCCCCACTGCTCCTGGGGGACTGCAGCCAGGTCTGCCTGCCATGACTGCTGCTGCCACTGCTTGCTCCTTACTTGGGGCAAGTGGCAGAATAAGCCTCCTCTGCTGGACATCAGAGGGAGAAAGAATAAACCCTGTCCTTGGGCCCTCCCCCCCCCCCCCCCAAAAAAAAAAAAAAAAAAGAACCTGCTGGGCGGCATCTCGGCACGCACCTGCCCGGCCACTAATGGCAAGGGGGCACGGCCCTTGATGGGGGCAGCAACCCCTGTCATAATATCAGGGAGCATGAGCCCTTTCCCAGCAGGGGCCACTGCTGTGGGGAGGACAGCTGCCATGGACTCTGCAGCATTGGGGCCCAAAGGGGTCCAGAGCCCTCCAAATCTTCCCTCCCCTCCCCTGAGCACCACGGGTCATGGTGACTTCCCCACCATGCAGCACAGCCTCCCACCAGGAAGAGGCTTTTCCTTGATATTTAGTTGGTAGCCGGTATCAAGTGAGTGGTCCAGGGGTTGGTCAAAAAGAAATCTCATGAGGTTCAACAAGGACAAATGCAAAGTCCTGCACTTAAGATGGAACAATCCCATATACTGATACAGGTTGGGGGCTGACTGGCCGGGCAGCAGCTCTGCACAAAAGGGTCTCTGGGTTACAGTGGACAATAAGCTGAACAGGAGTCAACAGTATGCCCTCGTTGCAAAGAAGGTTAATGACTTACTGGGCTGTATTGGTAGGAGTGTTGCCAGTAGTACAGGGGAAATAGTTATTCCCCTCTTTTCAGCACTGGTGAGGCCACATTTGAGGTACTGTTGTCAGTTTTGGGCCCCACACTACAGAAAGGATGTGGACAAATTGGAGAGAGTCCAGTGGAGGGCAACAAAAATGGTGAGGGGGCTGGGGGACATGATTTATGAGGAAAGACTGAGGGAACTGGGCTTATTTAGTCTAGA
>NW_017728995.1:11206770-11209227 GCF_001723915.1 Gavialis gangeticus
GTGGTGGCAGATAACAGAACAAGGAGCAGTGGTCTCAAGTTGCAGCAAGGGAAGTTTAGGTTAGATAGTAGGAAGAATTTTCTCCCTAGGAGAGGTATAAAACACTGGAACAGGTCACCCAGAGAGGTGGTGTAATCGCCATCCTTGGAGGCTTTTAAGACCTAGCTAGACAAACCTTGGGTGGGATAATCTAGTTTGGGACGGTCCTGCCTTGAGCAGGGGGTTGGACTAGATGACCTCCTGCGGTCCCTTCCAACTCTAATTTTCTGTGATTTGCTTGTACACACAAATTAGAAGCTCCTTTAAAACATGTGTTTTTATTTTATTTTTCTGTCATTATGATGAATTACAGACTCCTACATGAAAGGCATCATATTAAAGCATGCTGTTCCAATATGTATAGTCTTCATACTTTTTGTTTCTGTGTTGTTATCATCATACTTGTAAAGCTAACTCAGAATCTTAAATACTTGTTTGCAGCTAAATCCTAGAAATTGTGTCTGATATATTTTTTGTGTAAAGTGATTTATAATGGTGGTTATTGTGTAACTAGCAGCACTGTTAAATGTTAATAATATCCTAATGAATAATGTTGACTTCCTTTTTTTAAATGATTTTGGCTGGAACATCTATGCAGTGATTTCCTATATATTATTTGTACTGAGTTGTTATATTTCAGAAGTTTGATCATCTGCATCTAAACTTTGGAAGATCCCAGGACTCATGACCTGGTTCCAGTCATGAGTGGGGGCTAATTAACACAAGGATCCTTTGTGGCAGGCATCTGGAATTCACCCCTGTATTGAGCAGTGCTAAGCTGTGGGGTCACCATGGCTTGCAAAGTTGTTGGCTCTGCTGGGGTCCAGCCAATGGACTATGTTAAATCATGAACCTTTTGGTTTTAGAATAATATTGTGCATACTGTTATTTGGAGATACCATGATCTTCTTTCACTTGAATGACTTGGTATAGTTAGACACTGAAGGCCTATCCCTTGAACTGTGGGCAGGCTGACCCCTGCAAGCATCTACAAATGCTTCCAGATGTGAGGATCTCAACATAATTTATAGTGATGGTGGGTTGCCCTCAGGCTTTCCCTCTATCTTGACCCTTCAGTTGTCTCCTAGTCTTGTTTGCCTCTAGTCAAAAGGCTGAACTCCAAGGCTTCCTGGCTTGGGGCTTGCAAGTAAGAAGCCTGCCATAGACTTGGGAGTACCTGAAGCCCCTGACTGAAGAGTCTGGGAGGTAGGATACTTGCTGGTGGTAGTGCCATACAGACTTACTGTGCTCTGCACAGCCAGAATTTGGAACTGTTTTTTTGCCTTGCAATTGAAATTAGAAAAGAAAAGAAAAACAAGGAAAATGTTGTACTTTAGGTCCAAACATGTTGCTTAAAAGTGTGTTTATGGAGTTGCCTCTGCTAAAATTTGCAGCAGTTTTAAAAAAAGGTAAAAATGAATCAATTCTGGACATGTCTATGGATATCTGTAGCCATTTTTCTATGTGGCAAATTCTGTCTATTTCAAGGTCAGTGCTTACTTCCATGTGCTTGGGGAGAGCAGGGTCTGATGGTAAGGAGAGGGGAGAAGGCACTGGAAGTATAAGAAGGGGTTGGCGGGGGGGGGCATGTTCAAAAAGGAAGTAGGCTACTTGACTCCCATGCAGATTTGTTTTCCCTGATGTAGTTGTGGGATAGGGGCAAATTCAAGGCAAACCTCCAATAATTAGATTCTATACTTGGAAAATTTATAACAAATTTATCAAACTTCCATAAAGAGAGTCTAAAAATTTTGGGGTTGTCTTGTATTCAAATATGTATGGTATTTCTGAAATCTTATCTAAAGGTCTGACAAGTGACAGAATTCCTACACAGTTATACTCTGGATTTACTCCATAGTAAACTAATTCTCATGTAAGGAGTAGATACGTGATCAGGTCTCTCAAGCAGTTTGCTTAAGGTGTTATGCAGAGTTTGTTATCTATCTGCTGGGGGAGCCTCCAGGGAGGAACTTGCTGGGATCAATACAGCAGTATAATTTACACTGATATTAATTAAAAAAAAAAATAAAAAAAAAAAAATAAAAAAATCATTGCTTTTTGAAGGGTAACCTTTTCCTGGAGTGGGGTGAATTATGCTGGTGTAAGATTCTGCATTATCTCCACTTTATATTTACTACACAGCAAAATGAATTTACTTTGTAGTATGTGTTACATATGTACAGCCTAAGACAGATAAGAAATGGCAACAAATCGGATACAAGTTCAGTGAAAATATATTATAACAAATCCAATCACTAACAGCACTAACAATAACAACAAATAGGAATCTTAAGACAGAACAGTATATATGGTATTTACAAGTAACAGCCAAACTGTAGGCCTGTACAAAGCAACAAGTATTAGCTTCGGATTTGGGTTTGGCCGACTTTGTTTGGTTTTTTTTTTTTTTTTTTTGGA
>NW_017728995.1:11209260-11218975 GCF_001723915.1 Gavialis gangeticus
TTTTTTTTTTTTTTTGGAGGGTCAGCAACTTGATTTGGAGATTCGAATCACTATCCTAATTTGATTTAGCATCCCTTGGGAGATTCTGCCATAGACTAAAAAGGCAGCAGTCTTCACCCCATTGGACAGAACTGCCTCCAGCTGGTAAGTCTGTGGTGGGAAGAGGGAAGGAGTGTGGGGGAGGGAGAGAGTGGGGCTGGGACAGGCTGCCAAGCAAATTTAGTATCTTCAGGAATAGCCAAGAGGGTTCAAGCCTCACTTTATCACAGCTCAACTGCATCTGAACCTCCTATGTAAATGTTGTCCCCACTAATAATAAAGGGTAGGGCTTCAGTTTGCAGGATTTTAGCCAGGAAGAGGGCTGAATATAGGGCAGGTTTGGTCCAGAGCTTATCATTTCACTGATGTTAGCTGATAACACTTTGCTTTATAGGATAAAACTGCTCCTATTTGCTCAAGACCCCTCTATTTTAACTTCTGCACAAATCCTTTTTGTATTATCAGTTGTATTAAGTTGGGTGAAGTAAATGTATCCTAAGTTTGATCTTTTTCTGAATTCACTTTATTTAACAGTACAGTTATCTGCTTCTCTATCTCAGATTGCTTTGTTAAGATTCTTTATATTTAAATAGTTTTGGCTCAGCTGCTTTGTAATATGCCAGTAAGGCTGGGAATAATACCAGATCATTAGAGAGTAACATGGAGTAACCTGTTTTAATTAAGTCCTAGGTGGCTATTTACACTTCCTTGATGCATGCATATTAGAAATGACAACGTTATCCCTCTTACTTGGTTTTTATCTTCCTAAAATAACAATTTAGGGTAGCATGCTGATATATTGGTATATTATCTATGTTCCCTACACACTTCCAGATTTAATATAATTTACTTTTTTCCATTATTAGCTTTTTTTCCCCCATTTCCTTTCCTCACATGTCATTGGCTTGCTTACAACAGGAACATTTTAGAACCAGTAAATTCCTCTGTATTTTTGAGAAACATTTGTTCCCCGTTTCATTTATTAACATACCCACAGTACTTTAATGGGTCTAATTCAATTCCTAAATATGGAAAGAATAAGACTTGACTTTCCTTCACATACATTTCAGTGCAACTCCACTGGCATCTGTAGAATTACTTCTGATTTCTGTTCCTGGAATAGAGGTCAGATGCAAAGAAACTTGAAAGAGCTTCATTTCTCAACATGAAACACTAATAGCCTCTAAGAACACCTCAGGTGGGATTTTTATTTTCTTTTGTTTTTCCCCAAAGGGGCTTCATAGCATTAGACACCTGCATTCTGCTGACTTTCAGGGGGATTTAGAATCCCAGCAGCCATGGGTTCTTTTGAAAACTAGCTCAAGTCCATATCACGTGTGACTTAAGTAGGGAGCGGCACTTTTTACATTCCACAACATATCATGGGGTCTAAAGATTGATTTGAAGATAAGTATGGGATTCATGGTTTTGGGGAAACTGGTGGTGGGGGGGGAAGCCTAAGGAAAAACAGGGCTGACTTCTATAATGAAGATCAGTAAGCCATTGATATTGAATTTGCAAATAGATCTTCTCATGTGACTCATTTCACAGATTCTGTCATAGTAAACCAATATATGGGACCTTCTATTTAAATTCTAGGATATTGGATTAGATTGTTCAAATGGAGTCAACTCGTATGAATTGATTCCACACTCAATGAAGAGGTAGGGCTATGTAAGTTTATCTTAAAAACTATAAAATAGACAAATAATGTCAACGTTATCTCCTTCTCCTTAGAATCCATTTCTTTCCCCAAGGCAAATTCCTGCATTTTTTAGTGCTAATAGTACTTTGCCATTGACTTTTAAAAAGGAATTAGGCTAGGGTTTTAGTTCGTCATATATTATGTTTCAAGGATGATAATTCAACTATCTTCCAAGAGGTGTTCATTGAGATTCTCCTTTCACAACCAATTTAAAACATACTCTACCTCTGTGAAAAATTGTTCCAACCCAGTGAATGACAAGAATCTTAATACATTGGAACATATGGTATCATCTCCAGTAATTATAATCTTGGAACCATTATTTCATCTGAAAGTTGCATAGAATCAAAACGATTATGGGGAAATCAAGTTTTGGTCTCCCTCCCCACCTTTTTTTTTTAATTGAGAGAATGCAGATAATTTTTTCTGTTTCAGCTCAAACCTTAGATCTCTTTGCAAAAGCTGAGGTTCAGTTGTTGGTGGATTTGCTTAATGTATTTCTGTCTGGTTGATAAATATATCGCCTATAAAGTCTACACCTAGGCGTTTTGAGGAAATGGTCTGCTAGACAGCAAATATTTGGGTGGGGACCTGGGAGAAAGAGGAGCTGTATGCTTTATTAGTTGCTAACATATAAATAAAACTTGAATATCAGGTACCTGCAGGTTAATTGTTGTAAATAGAATTTGTGCTTGATGCGAGTTCTTATTGATGCTAAGGCAGATCCTATTACATTAAAATAGCCTTAAAATATGAGGTAAAGAGTGGCTTGCTTTTTTGTGCACAAGGTATCAGTAAAAAACATAGTGTTGGATAAATTTTAAATGTGCTCAGAATATTGCTCTTCAGCTTTGTATTACTTTGAAGAATAAAAGACTCTGAACTGGTTGTTCCAAAATTATTAAATGTACAGGCAAACATTTCACTTTGGTTTTGGTAACTCTGACAGCATAGAACTTGTTTTGTTTCTTTTGGCAATTAAAATGTGTACTGTGTAAACTGGATAAGTACCTTGGACTACTGACAAGAGACTGGGAAACGTGTCCCCCAGGTTGTTTTATGTGTTGGCATTCTTTCTAATGATCTGCTATATTGTGGATAGCTCTTTAAACTAATAGTAAGTTTGTCTTCAAGGGTTTGCATTTGGTAGTAATATTAATTATATAACACGCTGTCGCAGAGCACTCGGGTGCCCTGCGCCTGAAAGCAGAAATGGCTCAGGAGAGACCCCTAGTGGTGAGAAGGGGGAGGCTCAACTGCCAGTCACCAGGGCAGCACAGGTGCTGGTTGCTAGGGCAACCAAGGAAACCAGCTGACAGGAATGGGCAGGGCTTGGCCCTTCTTAAGCCCAGGCATGAGGCCAGGAGGGCAGTTCCCCTCTGGCGGCCAAGGAGGGGGGAGCTGGGCCAGTGCAGAGGGAAAGGAGAAGATCGACTGCATGAGCATCCCCTGGCTGCTGCCATGAGTTGGAGTATTTTCCTGGTAGGGATAGAGCCTTGTTTTTGACTGGATGGTTTAGTTTTATCTTATAGCCTAGGGGCTTTGTGTTTTTGTGTTTACTGTTTTAACCGGAAGACTGGGTGAGGCTATTGGGGGTTGGAGGAGGCCTCATAGAAGTTCCACGGTAGCGTGGGGCCCTGGCACCAGAGAGGATGCAGCGTTTGAGGGGGGAGCAGCGAGGAACCCCAGAGCGAGAGGGGGGGGCCAAGGCATATCAGGGCCCAGGTCAAACCATGTCAAGTATCATCTGCGAGGCTTGGGCTGCGGTGTAGGGGAGGAAAAGGAGCCGCAGATACCACCCTCTGGCACCGAGCATATAAAGTGGGCAGCTTCCCGCTAATTACATCACTCACTCAATTAAGATCAAGGCATGGCAGGCAAGTAAGCAGGCGGTTAGCCCAGGACAGGAGAGCGGAGCCAGCAACTGAAAGGCTCCAGCAGAGATACTCCTGTCACACACGCATGTAAAAGAATCTCAAAGTATTTTATAAACAGTTGTGAATACTATTTTATTTTTTTTTTTTTTAATCCATGGTCCTCGCATTACGAAATGCATATCTCACACTGCCCATAAACAAATGCAAGTCAGTAGCAACAGAAAGAACATCCAGTCAGAATCTAGGTTATTCTTCCTTTGAAAACTCAAGTCATATGAGACTAATGGCCAGATTTTCTTGGTGCATCCTATGAACAGATTTCTGCTAACTGCTTGGATACTACTGTCCTACAAAATCCAGGCTGTACCTTTTTGGTATAGTCATAGTAACATGCAGGATTTAGATAAACAGCTGTTAAATCATCATGATTTAGCTATAAATAGTGCCCAAGCTTTCTCTGGAGAATACTTTTTGTTATATACCAAGGCCTTGAAGGAATTCTCTTATGGCACATGTCACTGATAGTGCATTATAGTGTACAGTGACAGACTGTAGGCTAAAACATTGCAAAAAAGTATCTTCAATCTCACCTGACAGTACAGAGATGCCCTATATCCACCAAGATACCATCTGAATTTTTATGAGATCACTTAGGTTGAATATCTGCTAAAAAAGCAAGTGATATGAATTATCCAGGGAAGGTTTGAAACTACTGACAATTCATTGCTTCCATATCTTTTGCTCCAAACAAAGATGGCAATCGATGCTGTTCAGAAATGTTTCATCATGGCAGGCAGCCACAAAAGATAAAGAACCATTACACCTATGAAAGTGAGGAATGTCAACAGTCTGAGAAATGCCAACATAAAACACAAGTAGACTCTGGCACTAAGCAAGTCTCACATTTTAAATTCTGAAATGTTTAAAAGGCCCAAGGTGATACTTTTATGAAACTTGTTTAATGCATTTAAAATATTTATAAGAAGGGCCCACTGAGATGTTACAATTAGAAAGAAAAGTCTGATTTATATGGATGATCTTTTGATTAGACATATGCTGAACTCTCTGAAAAGAGGCTGGTGAACAGGGCATTGCTAACAAGCTTTTCATGTCTGAAGCTTTTGATCTAAAAGGATGCAAGTCTTGTAGGAGTGTGTGGTAGGTGAAGTGCATTTCTTTTCAATGATGGTTTTTCTTAGGCTTCTTGCCAAAAAAGGTCAAGTTGCAACAGATCTGACTTGTGACACTTAAACTATGTTGTCATTCAGACTTCTGTTCCAGCAGTATATCTGAAAAATTCACCAGGTGGAACAAGAATTTATCATGGGACCAGACATATCACATACCCCTTAATCATATCAGGACTGGAGCCAGAATACCAAAATGGGTGCCTGTACATGTGTGGGATGCCTGCTCCAACGCTCTGTAATAATGTGTCAGAGCAGACTTGATTAATCGAGTCTGCTGGAGCATGTGAATTGGTACACTGAATGAGCTTTAGTTAAAGTGCTCCCACTGCCATTTTGAAGTGCAGGATGCTGAATACATGAGATGCTTCAGGCACTTTAATTAGAATGGTTCCAAGAGCTGCTCTAATTAAAGCCCCTCCCTGACCCCTGGAGCACGTGTTCTTTTTTTGTTTGTTTGTTTAAAAAAACAACAACAACAAAACCCCAATATGTCCAGTTGTCTTTTCACAGCACAGGCCAGTGGATTTCTATTATTCTCCTATTAAATTTACTGCTTCTGTGTTATCCCCTATCTTTGGTATTGTTACTCAAGATTGTTGCTAAAACTTAATTGTTTCAGCTAATATAATGAGACATTGTGTTTTTGATTCTTTTCTGATGCATTTTAGGTGTGAATTGTAAGTAACTCTGCTGAAGTAGTGCAATTATACTCCAGCTGAAACTCCTGCAAGTGAAAAAAATCGTCCGGTCTGTCTTTTCCAAGCTTGCTCTGGAGAAAGCATTCTGAAGATTGCACGTGTGTATTGGTCTGGACTGGAAGAAGGGCTTCCTAGGGAAAATTAAAGAACTTTTCACTTGCATAAATGGCAGGGATAGCAAGCGGAGTTCCTCTATCATTGGTTAGTTAGAAATAGGATGACCATCATCCCAGTTTGCCCAGGACAGTCCCAGATTTTCAAGGCTGTTGCCGGTTTGTTGGCAAAAATTAAAATGAGTCCTGCAGTTGCAGGGGTGCAGTGCATATCCTGGCAGAGTGGCATGGCATGTGCCAGGCAGCTATACCTCTGTGCCAGACTGTACTGATGCCCCTGCCTTCTGGCCTCTGCTGCTGCCTACAGCTGTGCTGCTGACTTGGGGCGGACAAAGGAGGAGGGCAGTGTCCCAGATTGTTCCAGGTTTCCTTATGGTCATTCTAGTTTGAAAATAAACGATATATTAAGTGTCACTCTGGTCTTGGAAAATGTGAAAAATGTCAGAATAATGTGTTGTCAAGTCAGATCTGTTGAAATCAGAATTCTGTAGCAAGACAATGAATGCATCAAATTGAACAACAGTAAAAGGGGTATGGCCAAGTGTCCAGTATTAATAGTGCATTAAATTTCCCTTGTGGGATTTCTATGATTATATATAAAGCAGCATATCTTTTCTTTGTTTCAGGGAGGAAGGGTTTCTTTTTTAGTGTGCCACTGTAAATTGATGTAAGGAAAAAGGAGGGTCACTATCTGTGTATTAGTGGATGTACTGTAATATCAAATTGGGATATAGCACAATATCTTAATATTGAATACAGCATAACTTTTTGTTCTGGTGTGACTGCAAGCTGTGCTTCTGCAGTCTGTCATAATCTAGTGTTACAGTGGCTATGTATGGGTGTTGTCTTTCTATTGGGAGACTTGTTCTCCCAGTAGAAATTACAAGCATAAAAGGGTTAACTTTCTCAGGGGAAACATGCCCCCTTTGGAGGGGGTGGGAAAGATCTCCCAGGTGTCTACTTGGAAAATTTCTCTTGTAAGTGTGAATACTTGTATGCTTCCAGTGCTAGTGTAAATTGGACTTGAAGTTAGGAGTCATAATCTAGTCTCCAGCTCAATATATCACTTGCTCCATGCCTTTCCTGCCAAAGCCAGTGAAAAGCTAGCATAGCTAGCTTGTATCTTTCCTCCCCCACCCCCCCATGTCTATATTCTGTAATATCATGAACTGTGCTACTATTTTGATGATAAAATTTCCTAAAGCTGGTTAGGATACTTGCCTAGTCCCTGACCTCTTGCCCTGTAAGTAAACACAAATATGTGAGAGACTTGAAAACACTAGAATCAAATATTTCAGGTTGTAGTCCTGTAAGGAGGACTCTGGCATATTAAATTACCCATCACTTCCTGAAATGTGAACCTTCCAAAGTTCTTTGTGTTGGTCTTAATTAATGTACAATTCCTGTTGTCTATCATGGAGAGACAACAGGAAGTCTTGCCCTTGAAGACATATCATCCTCAATATGTTTTTTTTTTTTTTTTTGTAACTTCATCTATCCAGTGCTGTAGATATTATACATAGATCATAAAGAGTATAATTTACATTATATTGCCACATAAAACTTTATTCAGTCATAGTATTATTATTGAACTATTAAGCAATGAAAATCGTTGCACAGGATGTATTTCTCTGAAGGCTACATGTGGTATTTTAATTGGGTAAAATTATAATACCAAAGCAACTTGAATTATTTTCTGTACTTTTCTACAGACTGTAACGAAAAACTCAGTGATTATTCTGGCACAGTTCATATTCTAATGGCAAATGGACATTGTGCATGAATAGCTACAGGTTAGAGAAGTGCCTGTGAAGGCTGGATGGTATTAGCCTGAGTACGTTCCCTAACATCTTTTTTGTGGTCTGTCATTCAGTAAAGCCATTAGTTCTGGCATTAAGGTATCTATTCATATTATAATTTGAGGATGAAGATATTCAAAGCAATACAAATGAGAAATGTAAGTGAGATAATAAAATTTAATAATGCCATAGGACAGTTTCAAGGTTAGCATGACCCACTTTTGACATACAACCTCCAAGAACACCTTTCTATTTTTCATGAGTGACAAAAATTCCATCAAAACCCTCCAAAAAAAATGACAAGCAAATCTCTATGGGGGAAGAGGAGAAAGAATTGATTAGAAGAGGGAATCTTTCTATGGGAATTTTTCACAGGAACTAGTGGTTTGACCTGGGAAAGTTAATATTACTGTTTCAACTTCTAAGTGCCGATTTGAGGTAACAGTTGGTACAATGGTTCAACTCCTTAAAAAAGAATTGGCTGGGGGTGCAGGGTGAAAGAAGCACAAAGTTGAACCTATATATAAAGTTTGGTGTGGTATCGCTACCTGGGAATATAAGAAGTTCTTTCTTCCCTCTAAAGTGGGGAGATAGACACTTATTTGGATCACATTTCCAAGAGCTGATGGGATACATAAAAGCATGCTACAGGCTTGCATCATTATACTGAGTATTTAATGTGCCAAAAGAGAGGCTTGTACTAATTTTAGCAAATCTGCAGAGCTGTCTGAATGAAGAAAAAAGGAATAGTGGTTGCTCCATTCATCACTTGTCCTATCATTTCAAGAGCCTTTAAAAATCCCGTTATGTTCTGCAAACTGAAACAAGTCAAAATTACAGTTCCAGATTCTTAGACTTTTTTTTTTTTCCAGGGCTTGCTGCATGTTTGTAATAAGTGAATTGTTTCTAATACTGGTGGTGTCAGTAATCCAAAGTTTCCTATCCCAAGTATTGTAAACATGCTTTCAAATTAATTTTCTTCAATTCACTTTTTCTATTAGGCAAAGTTATTCTGATCCTCAGATTGCTTTTCATATATATCCTTCAGGCAGTACTTCTGTTACTCCATTTATACTATCTTTACCCTTTTGACTTGTATGTATCTTAAGTTTCTTTTCTCACTCATGCCTCTACCAGCGAGTACTAATTCCCAGCTCAGTATGTTTTGCCTGTCAGTGGGTGCATCTACACGTGCTATTTAGTATGGAGAAATAAACTCTGGTGTATATCACACTGGAGTTTATTGCTCTCAGGTGCCACGTTTGAACATACACACAGGACTGCAGCACATGAAGATGGGTTAGAGCAGCTCTGGCTGGCAAGGGCCTGGGGGGGTCAGCCTGTCAGCTCAGGGCTGCTCCGACCCAGCTCAACAAGCTGCGGAGGGGCTGGCTGGGGCATCAGGGTGCTCTAATGCTGGGTTAGATGGCACACAGCACTGAAACACCCTTCTGTCCCAGCCAGGCCCATCATTGTCTAAACATGTGTTACTGTGCTGTAGGATAATACTTGTATTTGCAAGTACTAACCTGTGGTGGAGCTTATTAGTTTCTTACAACCTAATAAGGCCAAATGTGTAGCCATTGAGACTTTACTGCAGAGCTAATTAGGCAGCTCCACAATAAATATCTCATGTGGATGTGCCCAGTTTGACTTCTATTTGGGCAACATATATTTGATTTCCTTTCCTCGGGTTTAGGAAGAGACTTGGTGGTAGCACCATTCCCTTGATATGAGAGTGACTGTCTTCCAGTAAATAGGGAAGTCATAGATAAGTCCAGAGATGACTGAAGAGGTCAATCTGAGATCATATCTTGGCTGCACGTGAAGACATTTAAAACCCGGGGGGCTGCCTATTGATAGTCTGCATCTTCCCTGGCAGGGAAGAGGTCCAGCTATGAAGAAGTGGGCAAGGGTGACCCAGGGAGCAGTCTGTAATACCCCCTGGCTGAAGAACTCGCCTGCGTAGCATTCTAGGCATGTAAGCTCCAGCTTCTGGAGAACTTGTACAATCTGTTTTCCTATGCCTGAAGAAGGGTAATTGTGCCCAATAGCTTGCAATTATAATTTTTTTTTCTTTGGAAAAATCTAGTTGGCCTAGTAAAAAATATCAGCTTTACCATGAATTCTGATTCCTTTTGCCTCTAGACCAATACAGCTACAACCTGGATACCCGCCAGCTTCTGGGCTACTTTTATCTGAAATTCTTACCAATAGAACTAAATATCTGTTTGCAGCTTTAGACTGCGTGAGTTTTTATGCTGGGGTCAATGAAGTAGCTCTGCCTGCTTTTT
>NW_017728995.1:11223975-11227543 GCF_001723915.1 Gavialis gangeticus
CACCAGCTTCTGGGCTACTTTTATCTGAAATTCTTACCAATAGAACTAAATATCTGTTTGCAGCTTTAGACTGCGTGAGTTTTTATGCTGGGGTCAATGAAGTAGCTCTGCCTGCTTTTTCCTTCCTTGTCTTCAGCTGTAGATTTGTGTTTTGAGTTTTTGGGGCCAACGTCTGCCTTGGTGCTGGTGTAATAAAGGATAGTAGAGGTGATGACAAATGCAAAGTGCTCTATGACCAGGATTCTGTAAGGGTGGCTATTGTATAGCAATGTGCATAGCTCTTTTTCTACAACTAAGCAGGGAAAACTTCATGTTAACCTCGTGCCAGCTGGCACTTGCTATTCGCAACAGAATACACGCTAGTTGACTCGGGGTTTAAATAAACCCCTCTTCCCTTTGAGAAAATCATGTACTTAGTACATTTTTGTGAAGCAGAAATATTCTGCATGCTTGCTCATGCATTAAGGAGATAATCTGGAGAATCTTCTTCCTAAATGGACAAAATTATATAAGGGCTTAATGATTCTGTCTTTGAAATGAACAAAAAATGTACCTTGTTTGAACAGAGTGAGACCCTATAAAGGCAAGTTTTTGATTTCCATATAAGGGCCTTGTTGCATATTAATGTTAGGGGGTTCCTGGAGGTCTTAACCCTCAGAATGTCCACATGTTAACACCTAAAACTAGTTCTAACCACAGTGTAGGTGCCTTAAAGTTACTCCACTTCAGGATAAGTTTATTTTGATCCAGGTTACCCAGCTCATGTTCCATTAATGTGTATCCACTCCCCACAAATGAGACACCCAGGTTGGTCTTTTAGCATCCCGGGATTATATCCCCTCCTGCACTCTCCTGTTCTGTGTAGACCAACTGTCCACCCCCTGAACTCTACTGTCCAGGGGGCAGTTGTGGCACCAAGCCACCTCTCCCTCCTTCCCCTGAGGGTGTGACCTTCCCACCCCTGGAGTGCAAGCCTGTGCAAACAGCCTGCAGAGCATATGCCAGCAAGCCAGGTTGCAGTGTAGAGTACATGGTGCTGCCCCATTCCCTGGCCTACCTTATCCAAAGGTGATGGTATAATGCTAAAAGCTCAAGTCCTGCACATGTGCAGTAGGTCAAGGTTCTGCAGTGAACTTTTTACTTCTCAGGAGAGGCTGACGTAAATATGTATATTAGCATGCACAGTAGGTGCCAAAAGTGGAGACCACTATTCCCTGAGGTAGAGTGGATGATGATTGGTTAGAATTGTGAAAGATAAGAAGTTTGTTTCAACATGTTGATTGATGAATGCACCAGTTGGATAAGTGTTTGAGTGACAGATACCTTAGAGAGATGATTGGTTTGTGACTGGGGTAATTTTGATGTCTGGTCTACTGGGGGAGGGGGGGAGTGTAAGGAATGGTGTGTGCCTTGAGGCCTGTGTCTGAAGAGAGACTGGTTAGGTCTAGTGAATCTGAGACCTGATGAATTAAGGGTGTTTGGTGAGTGTCTGGAGAAATTGGAGATGTGTGTATCCCACATGGCAAGGCCCTAATTCTCAAATGGGTTTTCATATTTCTGGAATTATGCATGTAGCGTGCCTTGAAAATTAATGCATTTCCATGCTCCGTATTGATGCAACTTTAATCTATTCACTTAAAACCCTCATCTTTCTTGATGATGATTTAATATTCAAGTACATTTGTTATCTGTCCTTTAGGCCTTGAAAACAACCTTCATGCATTTTCATTAAAACTAAATGTAAACATGCCATTTTGTGGCATTTTTTGTTTAAGTACAAAAAATCCAGTTTTAAATTGAAGGTGTAGTAGTGCAAGAAATAATTGTATCAGTACAAAGGAGGGATACATTGCTGGTATGACTGGAAAACATAGATGTATTCTGTGACTTATAAAAATCTAATACTAAAATCCGGTGGAAGAAATTCCTCTGTGTATTAAACCAAATGGTACAATGTGTTTTTTTTAATGATGTAGAGAGTTTGATCAAGATGTAAACTCCTAACAAAAGAACTTTTAAATATGGTAGTGGAAGTTCACTGGCAGTACACTTGGAGTAGTGATCTAACCACGTATACAGAATACAACCATGAATAACTATGTGGCTCACTTACATAAGTTTTTAAATAGTTTGTTGCTTGTCAAAGAAGAAAATATGGTCTTTGCAGGCAGGCTACAAATACAGGTGGAACTGGCAAGTTGGGCAAGTCAGAACCAGATGAAGTTCAACATTGAGAAATGGAAAGTGCTCCAGTTGGGGATAAACACCTACAGGCTTGGCGGTGCCAAAATGACCAGTACCATGAACCAAAAGGACTTGGGAGTAATAATAGATCACTGTCTGAATATGAGCCGGCAGTGTGATGCTGTTGCCAGCAGGACAAATAATACCCTGGCGTGCATCAATCGGTGCATCTCCAGCAAAACCAAGGAAGTGATACTTCCACTCTACTCAACATTGTTGAGACCCCGCCCCCACCAACTAGAGTACTGCATCCAGTTCTGGGTGCCGCACTTCAACAAGGATGTGGTAAATCTTGAGAGTGTCCAGAGAAGAGCCACCTGCATGACCAGAGGCTTGCACAGCGAGCCATATGAGGGAATGCTGAAGGACCTGGGACTCTTCAGCCTGAAAAAGAGAAGGCTGAGAGGGGATTTTGTGGTGGTAAACTGTTACCTCCGAGGTGTACATCAAGGGCTCAGTGAACAGCTGTTCACTAGGGCACCCTTGGGGGGGAAAACCAGGAGTAATAGCCAGGCTCAACATTAGGAAAAACTTTTTCGTACTTAGACTGTCCAGACTCTGGAATAAGTTTCCTCCAGAGATGGTGCAATCACCTACCTGGAAATCTTCAAGAGGAGACTGGACAGCCACCTTGCTGGGGTCACCTGACCCCTAGGTATTTTTCCTGCTTGGTGCAGGGGGCTGTACCCGATGATCTTCCGAGGTCCCTTCCCATCTTGCAATCTATGTATTTTGCCTTAGTTGATTTAGGTTACTTAGATGATTTTATAGGTGTTAGTAGAAATGATAAATTCATTTTTTTTTTTTCAGTAATGTTATAATCATGCTGTACTTTGTACAGAGTTAGTATTTGGTTTCTAAAGCAATGGAATGAATGAATGAATGAATAAATAATAAAATACATATTTTTCTCACCTAAAACACTCTCTCTCCTATCCCTCAAATCTCCCAATGTTCCCAAGTTGGGTGCAAGTTATAACCAGGGAAGCTGTTTTCTTTGCTGAAAAAGAATCATGCCTAGAGATATGGCACATGTCATGCAGCTGCTCAGATGGTTGCCATTTGTGTCTGACTTAGGACACTGCCCCTTCAGCTTCCTATTTTATTTTTTCTCGGGTATAGCTATTGGCTGAGCACTGTAGCTTGTGCCTGAAGCAAACAGTGACCTGCTAGTAGTACCTTGATGAAGCTTGTTATTTTTTTGAGCAACAGTTCTGATTTACAGGAACTTACTTAAAGAACTGCATACAGTACAGAATTAAGTCTTGCTGTTGTCCCTGTAGAGGTCTGGGGCCTAACTTTGTGCAACACAGAGTGGGCCTTA
>NW_017728995.1:11227554-11231657 GCF_001723915.1 Gavialis gangeticus
AAATGCAGCCACATGCCTGCAGTGGCTCAAGCTAGAAGCTAGGGGCACTAGAGCATGCCTGTCAGCCACTGTCAAAGGGAAGGAAAGAGAGAAGCCCTCCAAGGCTTTCCACTCCACTCCCTGCTCAAACAGAAGCAGTTTGGCCAGAGCTAGCTGGAGGCTCTGCCTGGGGGCAGGGAGGCACCTGCCAGGCTGAGGAGGGTGTGGGGGTGGGGAGGAAAGGTAGTGGTGCTGAATTCATAAAAGTTTGAACAAGAATAGTTCTTTCTCTGAAGTGAGCATTAAACACAGCTCAGCTATGTGTTCATTTTCTCTTCCTGCTGCCCCTGAAGTCACTGGGATTTGCAGTCCACAATCACAGCAGCAAGATTCTGCAGGGTTACTCATCACTTCCTGCTTCCAGGTGCCTCTGGGATTTGGAGTCCACAGTCATAGCCAGCTGTAAGCTTAGCAGGGCAGGGCAGCGCTGACCAGGGAAGGTGTTTGGGGTGATGGTGGGGGGAGGGGCCAGCCAGGGCAGAGATCTGGGGGAGTAGGTGGGGCTGTTGGAGGTCCCCTCCTGACCCCTTATTTGCTGGCACTGGAGCCCTGGTGCTGAACACATGGCCTGGCTGGCTTTGTGTTTCAGCACCAGGGTGAGGGGCCAACCACAGAGGCCCTGGCAGCCAGAGTGTCTCCAGAGGCTGGGTCCTCCATGGTTGCCTCAGGACATGGTTTGGGACTGTGCCCTACCCCACTTTTTTTTAAACTTTCTGTTTTTGTTTTTTGGGGTTTTTTAAGACTCCTGGATATCCAGGGGTCTAATTTTCTCCCCACACTGCAAACTTGCAGGGCCAGGAACATTTTTTGTTCTCACACATGCCTGTTGCCCTGCCTCAAAGGGGTTTGAGATGGGGCAAGGAGGCGTGTGTGTACTCATCTCGATGTACCCACTGTGTTCTTAGGGGGACTTACTCATCACACAGTTGGTCATAACTCTGGAAAAATCTTTTTTTTAACTCTTTGCCTTCAAAAAACAAGGTGCATATTTTATGTGGGGGGTGAACTGAATGTGAGATAAATAGATGTGCTCTGAAAACCTATAGAATTAACAATAATTGACATGTCTTGTTATAGTTTACTAAAATTTCAAGTGAGTAGATGGATGGATAAACTCTAGGGGTGTGCAAATAGGCCCTATCTGATTCTGATTGAGCCTGAATTGGGGACAGTAATTCCATTTGTTGATTTGGATTGCTGTCCCTGATTTGATTCAGCTGAATCGGAAGATTTGCTGATTCAGAGAATGAGCGGTTTGGGCATAGACACAGACTTAAATGTTTTTTTCTATATACCTTGAGGTACCAGTGTGACTTGTGAATGCTGTGATGCTGGGGTACATGGAGCATCTCACAGGAGTGCTGTGGGGGGGGGGGGCTCCACATGGTTCGAAGTGGACCGGAAGTACTTCTGGTCCACTTCTGGGTCTGCCAGGGAGACTGCAAGAGCACCACCCCACACCCCTCTGGCTTGGGGATCAGTAGCAGGGGGACCTTGGGGTGTCCCCCTCAGACCCAGGAGACACCGGTCACCAAGTTGGGGGGGGGGTGCACTGGGGAGACCTACCATCACACTGCCTGACAAATGCAGAAGTGGACCAGAAGTGCTTCTGGTCCACTTTCAGATCTGCTGCTGAGCATGATGGGGAGCCCCCTACACTCCTGTGGGATGCTCTGCACCCCAGCATCACAGCATTCATGAGCTGCCTGCCACCTAGAGGTATGTAGAAAAAACTCTTAAAGCTGTGTCTAAATCCGAGTCACCAAGTCTCTCTGAATCGATTTAGAGGGTTCCGATTCAATTCAGAGAGATTCAAAGGTCCTCTGATTCATTTCAAATTCAGAGATTTAGCCACCAAATCAGGCTGAATTTCCACCAAATGAAATCGGGGGACTGAAGCTTTGCACACCCCTAATAAACTCCACTATTTCCCTTTTTGTTCCTCAATTTTGATGCAATAATGTAAAGAGCTGATTGGACATTCAGTGTAGAGTAAAAGAATACAGTGTTCTTGGCTTCTCCAGCAGTCAGCTTTTTTATTTAATCCATCTTTCTTCTCCTGCCAAGACCCTCTGTGGAAAAGAACTCTTAGGAGTGAAAATATCTCTAATATTTATAGATGATGGTCACAGTGGTCTCTTATGGCATGGCATTCTAATCTATATGCCATCACTATCACAGTATCTAAATGCTACAAAATCATTAATGTATTTATTTTCTCAATACTCCTGTGATGTAGCTAAACACCAGTATTTCCTTTTCACAGGTGATTTGCTCAAGATTATTCAGTTAGACTGTAGTCAGGCATGGACTTGGGAAGGAAGGTAAGTCCTGACCAGATCATTCTTCCTCTTTCTTTGAAAAGAGCTTGGAAATGAATTATAAAATTTTACTATCAGATTGGGAAGGAGAGAAATGTCATCACAAAGAGGTGTTGTGGGTCCATAACAACCCTAAGATAATCTAGATGCAAGCAAGAAGACCTTAAGGCACTGAAATAGCCAAATTTTCTTCACTGTAAGATTCTTTTGATTCCTGGCAATGTGCCTTATCAGGAATTATTTAACATAAATTATGGCATTATCAAGTTTCTCCTAGGAGAGTTGTTGCTTTCTCAGCTGAAACTACAAGTGTAAGATGTTCTGGTTTTTTTTTGTTGTTTTTGTTTTTTTGTTTTTTTTCCCTCACAGTAAAAATGGCTGCCCTAGGAGAAACATAATTTGGGAACAAGTAGGGTTAAATCACTCCCAGGAGAGTTACTTCTGGGAGAACAAGTGTTTATATATTCCAAATGTATATGATTGTGCCTAAAAACTAATTAAACATTTGAGTAGCTTAGCTCGTTAGATATCTAGATAGGAATACTTAAATTCTCATGACCAAAAGGTTCAGTTATAGGCAGAATCAATTTAGCCGTCCTTCCTTCTGAGTTGGAGGATCCCTGTGCGTTTTAGTGTGTAAGACTTTTTCAGATCTCATAATAAAAGTGCAATTACAGCATAATCCATGTGAATTCTGAAGATGCCAAGCTGCTTTGTCTTGCTCTCCTGTCCTGATTCTGCATTCCTGTGAAGTGGGTATATTGCTCCAGAAAAATTGGTTTGACTTCATAAGGCCTTTCAGGATAAAATGTGCAAGAAAAATAAAAATGATTGTGCATTTATCCTGGTTAATTTATAATTTTTAAATTTATAGGGAAATTCTACATAAAGAAAATGTAATGAAAGAATTAAACCATTTTGACATTTCATTTATTTGAAGTTTTCTGTATAGTTTAGCTTCCTACAGCTCTTATTTGTTATTAGCTTAAAAGCAATTGAGCAATATGGCAATTAGGTCAATGATATTTATAGCTGGACAAATTGAAATAAATTTGCTGCAGGTTCCTAACCTGCATCCTATTGCTTCCTACTGTTGGACTGATTATTTCTTTTGTAATATCTGTTGGTCCTCACTGAACATTCTTAGATGCTTCCACTATTTTGGTAGGTGTATTAACTAGCAAAATTTTACTTGCCAATGTCTGTATTGGTTAATTCACTATTGAATTATAATGTAGTATACTGAAGAATCTTTATTTTAGAAGTTGCACCACTGAATATGCCTAAATTCTTGTCTATTTTTGACTCCTTTTTTTCCTTTTATCCTGTTTAATTCTGAAAAAGATGTATCCTAAGGTGAAGCCTTGAGTTCTAGAAAAGGAAAGGTTATTTGCTACTGGATACTAACCCATTGGGTCAAATGGTGAGAGAGCTCAAAACCACTGGAATTGTTCAAATTGTTTCTTTGACAATGAGAGAATTCACCTTTTTATTCTCTCTTATTCCTTGTTATATTCCAAGGTAGTTTTAAGGTGCCCTTGCAATCTATTAGCCCAGGAACTAAAACTACTTCCGTACTCCTACATATGAGCCTGAAAGCGTGCAGAAAAAGGTGCTTATTTGTTTGTTTTTGTTTTTATTCATGTATTTATTTTTGCAATTGTTTAGTTGGTCCAATAAAAGGTATCATTTCTGAACCAAGAGTTCTAGAGCTTTGCATTTTATTTTTGTCTCAGACAAACA
>NW_017728995.1:11236657-11237131 GCF_001723915.1 Gavialis gangeticus
GTGCTTATTTGTTTGTTTTTGTTTTTATTCATGTATTTATTTTTGCAATTGTTTAGTTGGTCCAATAAAAGGTATCATTTCTGAACCAAGAGTTCTAGAGCTTTGCATTTTATTTTTGTCTCAGACAAACATGGCTACCAAATACATCCCTGAAACATGGAAGATGCTGAATTTTAGCTAATGTTGGATTCAAACTTCATTGTTGAGCAACAACAAAGATTTCTACACCTCCCTGCCTGTCTACCATTTGACCCCACCAGGGGAAGGAATCCTGCCTGATCTGTGCAACAAAGAGCAACTCACAAAGACACACTCATGGACCCAGAGGAACAAACTTCCATCTCCAACTTCCTCTGCGCAAAAATGAAGTTTATTTTCTACCTATGGGGACTTTACTATTCTCAATTTTCCCTGAGACTTGGAGAGAGTGTGTACGCACCCAAAAGCTCGCAGAAAAAGACTTTTTTTTTTTTT
>NW_017728995.1:11237213-11243077 GCF_001723915.1 Gavialis gangeticus
TTTTTTTTTTTTTTTTTTTTGTGATTTCTTAGTTGAGTGAATAAAAGGTATAATCTGTGAACAAGGTTTTAAAATTTTGCATTTCTTTAAGGGAAAAAAAATAAATACCAAAAAGTTACTTTCTCCAAGTGGGGCCAATTTAATGAATAATTAGGTTCAAGGATTTTATTATTCAAATTGCAATCTTACATTGTTTGTGGAATTCTATGATTTCATAGATTTCATAGACATTAAGGGCTGGAAGGGACCTGGGAAGGTCATCAAGGCCAGCCCCCTGTCCAAAGGGCAGGAAGTTAGCTGGGGTCATAGGATCCCAGCAAGATAAGCATCCAAATTTCTCTTGAAGGTATGCAGTGTAGGTGCTCAAACCACCTCCAATGGCAGGCTGTTCCAGACCTTGGGGGCTGGGACAGTAAACAAATTTTTCCTTATGTCTAGCCTGAAATGGTCTTACAGTAGTTTCTAACCATTTGACCTCATCATCCCTTGGGGCGATCTGAAGAGCCTCATAGATCTCAGCCTGCTCTCGTAAGGTCTGTTTTCCTGACCTCTGATCATGTGCATGGCTCTTCTATGGACTCTCTCTCAAACTTCACATCCTTTTTGTATTGTGAGGTCCAGAACTGGATGTAGTACTCCAGATGTGGCCTCACCAAGGCCAAGTACAATGGGAGAATGACGTCCTGGGATTTGCTTGAGAAGCATCTATTGATGCAAGCCAGCATTTGGGTCGCTTTACTAGCTGCAGCATCGTATTGAAGGCTCATGTTCATCTTGTGGTCAATGATGACCCCCAAGTCTCTTTCTTCCATGGTGCTAGCCAGCATAGCACTGCTGAGCCTATAAGGATGCTGCAGGTTTTTCCTCCCAAGGTGGAGAACCTTGCATATTCCAGTGTTAAACACCATCAGGTTCTCAGCCGCCCATTTGCTGAGCCTGTCCAGGTCAGCCTGGATCAGCCTCCTGTCTTCAGGTGTGGATGCTTTGCCCCAAAGTTTAGCATCATCGGCGAACTTGGCCGGTCTGCTTCTGACTCCAATGTCCACATCATTTTAATGAAGATGTTGAAAAATATGGGTCCAAGGACAGAGCCTTGAGGGACCCCACTGGTCACAGGGCACCATGATGATTGATTCCATCAATTACTACCATCTGGGTCTGACTACGGAGCCAAATTCCCAGCCAGCAGATCGTGGTGGACCCATGGCCACAATTGGCCAGTTTTGCCAAGAGGTGATCAGGGGATACCAGATCGAAGGGTTTTTTTGAAGTTAAGACATGACATCAATCTCTTCTCCCTTGTCTAGGTGATTAGGTCACCTGGTCATAAAAACAAATGAGATTGGTCAAGCAAGACCTACCCACAACAAACCTGTGCTGGCTGTCCCTCAGGATGGTGGCATTGGGAAGTCCATTAAGGATGGTCTTTTTAATAAACTTTTCTAAGATCTTCCCTAGGATAGAAGTCAGGCTGATGGGCCTATAGTTTGCCAGATCCACTTTCCTCCCTTTCTTGATGATAGGCACCACGTTGGCCTTTTTCCAGTCTTCAGGCACTACACTAGAGCACCAGGAGTTCTCAAAGATCCATGCCATGGGCTGAGCTATGATACTTGCCAGCTCCTTGAGTACTCTTGGGTGTAGATTGTCGGGGCCAGCTGACCTGAAGTTATCCAGCCCCTCAAGCTGTTCCTTTTATGAGGTTAACATTCATGGAGGGCAAGGGATCTAGGAGACCTCTTTCAGATTTGCCTCTCAAAGACTTTCACTTGTAAAATACCAATTTTTTATAAGTGCTTCATGAAGCTCTCCTTTGTGTACGTGTTGCCACATCAGCCAGTAAAGAACATACTGGACTAATTCATGAAAACTCTTGCAAAACTTGATTCTCGGATGTCATTTCTTGGTTTATACAAAGCTATGGAGAAGGCTTCCAAGAGGGACAGGCAAAAACAAAGATACCCTAAGAAACCTTCGATAGCTTTTTACTTGTACTACATATAAAAAAAAGTCACCCAAGAGCAAGTCTTTTGACAGAAAGCTAATTTGAATGAGGGAGTATCTGTTTTCCCTTTAGACTGCTTTTATGAAGCAATGCAGTGAAGACTAGTAATCTCTTTCTGGCATACTTAATCCTGATATAGGTGAAATGTTGACCACTGGGCACACTAATAGGTCTGCTAGTGACCAAGCTTTTATTGTGTGCCCAGCACATATTGAAGGTGGGTTTTTTGGGGGGTTGATGAATATCTAGAAGAGGGATAGAATCTACTGTCAACTCTGAATGAGAGCAGGAATCTCTTCCTACAGAATACATTGTACAACGTGGGCTTAAATAACCACATTAGCTTCAATGGAGCTTGTCTCTTGCATAATGTTTCTCATCTGTGTATCAGTATTACTGAAACTTTACTCACTATATTTAATCTGTAGTTCATTCCTTAATTATTGTAGGGAAAAATGCAGATGCAATTTTAAAAAAACTGACTGAATTTTCCAGATGGCAGGATCTGGTTCTCAAGGGGCACTTTAATTGCCATGACTTCTGTTGGAAGAGAAACACAGTAGTGCACAGGCAATCCAGCAAGTTTTTGCAGTGTACTTTAGATGGCTCTCCACCATTTGTACCAAGAAGCTTAGGGGAGATCTTCCAACTTGCAGCTTGCAAACGGAGAGAAATTGGATGTGAATGTGAAAAGCAGACCTTAAACTTGGGGGACCAGTCTGAGATTGATGACAAAGTAGTTAGCAGAATTTAGCAGATTCATTGGAATTTGATGGGGACCATGATGCACAATTCTAGAAAAACTTCTAGTTTCTGACAAGGACACAAGAGGAAGGGGACGGATGGGGAGGAGCACCTGAGATGCAAGTTTGAGAGGCAAAGAAATCTAGGGGAGCTTGGCTGTATTTCAAGGAGACCATTCTAAGGGTGGAGGAGCAAGCTATCCTGATGCAATGACTGTTCTGGACAGCAATCTCTTCAAAGAGTTAAAGTTCAAAAAGGAGTCCTTTACAAAGTGGAAACTCTGTCATTACTGATGGAAGCGTATCAAAGTATCACCTGGGGATTTGAAATGCAACTGTCAAGGGACATAAGGGGATAAAAACCAAATCTACAAGTATGTCAAAAGTAGGAGGAAGATGAAATAAACCATAGGTCCTTTTCACAATGCAGGACACAAACTAGTTACAGATGATGCAGAAAAGGCTGAAAGATTTTAATACCTTTTTTAACTTTAGTAGTCACAAATATGAGGTCCTCACTGTTTCTGAACAAAGCTCAAGATAAGTCTCCTAATGGGTTCTTAGATGGGCCTCAAAAGAACACCAGCCTACCAACTGTTGATGCTGACTTGGTGCAGAGCCACTTGAATGGACTGGATGTGTTCAAGTAAGCAGGCCTGGATGAGCTGTATCTAAAGGTACTGAAGGAACTGGACGGTGTCACAGCAGAACCACTGGCACAGCTGTTTGAGCACTCCTGGCACTTGGATCAGGTACTGGAGGACTGGAAAAGGGCCAATTTGGTCCCTATTTTCAAGAAGAGGAGGAAGGAGGATCCGAGTAATTATAGGCCAGTCAGTCTCACCTTCATCCTTGGAAAGGTCTCTGAAAATATTATGAAGGATCATATTTGTGGGAGTCCAGTGGGGAAAAATAATGCAGCAGGGAAACCAGCATGGATTTGTAGTAGGACGATCATGCCTGACCAATCTGGTTTCATTTTATGACAGGGTCACAAAATGCTTAGATGCAGGAGTAGAGGTGCATGTCATTTTCTTGGACTTCAGAAAGGCCTTCGATACGGTATCTCATCCTATTCTCATAAATCAATTAGGAGGCTGTGACACAGATGTTTACACAGTTCTGTGGGTGGCAAATTGGGTGCAACTGCTAAGCCAGAGAGTGGTTGTAGATGGGCCAGTATCAATCTGGAAGGATGTGGGTAGTGGGGTCCCACAGGGTTCAGTCCTTGGACCTGTACTCTTCAATATCTTCACTCCCACATCCAAGTCACTGATGAAGTGTACTCTGTCCAAGTTTGCAGATGATACTAAATTGTGGGGTGAAGTGCACACTCTGGAGGTTAGGGAATGATTGCAGGCAGACCTGGACAGGTTAGAAAAGTGGGCAGTATAGACTAGGATGCAATACAACAAGGACAAGTCTAGAGGGTGCAAAAATATCCAGCATATCTACTGCCTGGGAAGTGACCATCTCAGCAGCGCAGAAGTGGAAAGGTAACTCAGAGTCATAGTGAGCTTCAAGATGAACAGTCAGTGTGACTAAATCTTTAGCAAAGCTAACCGCCCATTATCATGCATCAGCAGATGCATGACAAATAGATCCAAGGAGGTGATACTTCCCCTCTGTGTGGCCTTGGTCAGACAGCAGTTGGAGTACTGCATTCATTTGTTGGCACCGTACTTCAAGAAGGGTGTTGATAGACTGGAGAGGGTCCAGAGGAGGGTCACTCATATGGTTAGGGGCTTACAGGACAAGCCCTATGAAGAAAGACTGAGGGACCTGGAGTTCTTCAGCCTCTGCAAGAGAAGGCTGAGAGATGATCTTGTGGTCACCAACAAATTCATTAGGAGGATGCAGCAAGATATCAGAAATCTCTGTTTACCAGGGCACCTCTTAGGGTGACCATTGTTCCCTGTTACAAACTGACAGAGAGAAGATTTAGGCTTGATATCAGGAAAAACTTCTTCATGGTAAGGGTGGCCAAAATTTGGAATAAGATTCCAAGGGGGGTGCTGCCCTCCCCTACCTTGGGGGTCTCTAAGAGAAGGCTGGATAGGCATCTGGCTAGGGTCACCTGACCCCAGCAGTCTTTCTGGCCTAGGGAGGAGGTTGGACTCAATCTGTTGAGGTCCCTTCTGATCCTAGCATCTATGAATCTATGAAATAGGGGCAGCTACCAGATGCCAAATGCAGTTGGTAGCAAAGATACAGTTAGACAGTCTAGATTAGAGGAAGAACAGGTTAGGGATTACTTAAAGAAGATAGATGCTTTGGCATTGGCAAGGAGAGATGGAATGCACCCTAGGGAATTGGCTCAGGTTATTCCAGAACTTTTTGTTGTTCTTTCTGACAACTTGTGGAGGTCATATGAGGTCCCAGATAATTGGAAAAGGGCAAATATTGCAGTCCTATCTTTAAAAAGGAGGAGGACTATCTGGAGAGTTTCACAGCAGTCAGTCTGACCTCAATACCTGAAAATATCATGAAGACGATCCTCAAAAAAATTTTGTGAACAGCCAGCATGGATTTACTAAAAGGAAATCATATCTGACCAAGCTCACTTCCTTCTCTGATAAGGTGACAGGGTCTGTGGATGCCTGGAGAACAGTGGATGTGATACACCTTGATTTCAGCAAGGCTTTTGATAGTCATGCATGACATTCTCATTAACAAGCTAAGGAAGTGCAGGCTACATTAAAGTGCTGTAAGATGGATACATAGCTGGTTGGATCATGGTACTACAGAGTAGTCATCAGTGATTCATTGTCTAGTTGGGAGATGGTGTAAAGTGGGATTCTCCCCATGGCCCTGATCTAGGTCAGGTATTGCCAAACATTTTCATTAGTGACTTAGGTGCTGGGATTGAGTGCACACTTAGCAAATTTTAAAGATGATACTAAATTGGGTAACGTTTTAGATGCTCTGGAAGGTAGGGCTAGGATCCAGGTTGACCTGGGTAGACTGGAGAAATGGTCCAAAATAAAACCAGATGAAATGCAAAGTGCCTCATTTGGGACAGAATCATTGCATGCACAGATGCGTTCTGGGGACTAATTGGTTAGGCTGCAAAACTGCAGAGAAGGGCCTGGGGGTTCCAGTGGATCATAAGCTGA
>NW_017728995.1:11248077-11251598 GCF_001723915.1 Gavialis gangeticus
CTCAGCCCTGGCTGGGCAGCACCTGCCCCTGCCCTCCCCCTCACTGCCAGGGGCATTGATCTACCCTCCCATGCCCCTTCCCTTCCCCACCCCCCCCCAGTAGAATACTGGGTTGTATTAACAAGAGTGTCACTTGCAAATCAAGGGAAATGATTCTGCTACTGGTGAGGCCTCTCCTGGAGTACTGTAGCCAGTTCTGAGTTCCACACTTGAAGAAAGATGTGGAAAGTTTGGAAAGAATCCAGTGGAGAGAGAGAATTACTTGAGGCCTGAAAAGCATGATGAATGAGTAGGGTGACTTATAGGGCAATGTGAAATCCAGGACCCAGTTCCCCTTCCTCTCTCCCCTCCTGGAGCACTACTGGTATTCAGACAGCTAAGGAGTCAACGGCGTATTAATTAGGGCTCTGTGAAATTTTACTGAGTGTTTCATTTCGATGCATTTCAAGTTTGAAACAATGAAATGAAACAAAGCATCAAAACAGCTATGAAACAAAATGAAGGCATTTGAAATGTTTTTTTTTGTTTTGTTTTGAAGCAGCTCAGTGGTGGGAGACAGGGGACAGTCAGGGTTGCATTCTGAGTGGTTCTCCTGAGTGGCTCTGACCACGTAGCTTAGCTAGGCTGGAAGCACAGCCCTGCCTCTCCGTGCCTCCTGCTGCTGGGCTGCTCTCCAATCAGCTCTGCCAGCCCCATGGAGCTCAGCCTGGTGGTGGGAAGTGGAGTGTAGTCCCAGCTCTGCCCATCTCCCACCATCAGACTGCGCTCTGGCTCCACCGGCCCCATGGAGGTCAGCTTGGTGGCAGGAGGTGTGCAGAGCCAGGGCTGCACTCCCACCTCCCACCACTGAACTGAGCTCCATGGAGCCCGGCACTGGGCATAGGCTGTGCACAATGCCAGTGCCAGGTGGCACCAGCATCCTCCTGTCATCTGGTGCAGATCCCAGGGCCTGCATCACCAGTAGGAGTCTAGCACAGCCCTGCAGCTCTCCTGGGGGTGTGGGCCCCCCTGGATCTGCACCTGGATGACAGGAGGCTTCTGCTTGGGGCTGCAGCAGCATCCGTCTTCCCCAGCCTTGGGTGCAGGCTGTGCCCAGCAATGGTCCCAGGTGGCGGCAGCAGCAGTTCCCTGTCATCTGGCACAGATCTGGGGCCTGCACCCTCTGGAGGAAGTCTGGCATAGCCTGGCAGCCCTCCCGGATATGTGAGCCCCCAGATCTACCGCTACTGGCAAATTTTGCTTTCAAAACTTTGAAATGCAGTATGAGAAACTTGCATCTTTATGAGAAATTTGCATCTGAATCAGGCAAGAAATGACAATGTTTTAGGCATTTTCATGATTCCCCATTATAGCAATGGGTGAAACATCAAACAAGTTGAAACAGAGGAATGGTTTTGACAAAATGGCACAGTGCTTTGAAATGAAATGAAATGATGAAATTAAACAGTGTCCCTTTGAAATGGTGAAATGTTGTCGAAACAAAATGATGGTGTTTCACATAGCCCTAGTATTTATTAATGGCCCATTGTCCTTTACTTCATAGGTGTTAATTTCATTTCAATGGTTATTAATGGTCATTCCACTAATAAAGCTAATTTATTAGGGCAATTTTACTGTCTGCTAGGGCTTCCTATTTCAAAGCTCATGGCCAGCATGCTCATTTTAAATTTTCATTGGCCGGCCAGGACTGGTCTCTGTGATCCAGGACGGTCCCGGCCAATCTGGGTCGTCATACTTAGGAGGGCAGACTGGAAGACCTGGGGTCTCTTTTCAAATCCCCCCTTAGTCTTCACGTGTCTGAAGAGCGAGTATAATGAGGATGGAGATGGATTTTTCTGTGGCCATAAGAGACAAAAATAAGAGCAAAGTCCTCGAAGTGCAGCAGAGGAAATTTTAGCTGGAGATTAGGAAGAACTTTCTGTATATGTGGGTGGTCAAGAATTGGAATAAGCTACCAACTTGTGGAATGTCTAATCTTGGAAATTTTAAAGAGAAGGTTAGACACTTGACTGAGATGGTTTAGTTGGGGCTGATTCTGTCTTGAACTGGAGCCTAGACTAAATGAGCTCGTGATATCCCTTTTTTAAGCCCTGATTTCCTATGATCCTATTGTTGTTATGGAGTTGGTACAAATGTCTGTGTTTTCTTCTCCTACAGAATCCAATAGGCTTTTACAGCTACATTAGTGTTCAAGAAAGTGAATATACATGACAGAGCAGTGTGTTCATGCTGAATGAATTTAGTATTATTGTAACAGCATCATCAGTTGCAGTAGCCTTTTTGATCCTGAAAAATATCTAAAGAGTTTAAACTTTGGGCTGAATTCAGAGACAGCGACTTTTAGTGGAGAAATGCTGGTACACCTACAGCTGGCCAAAGAAGGAGGTATATCTCTGCTGAAAATGTTTACCAACATTTTCTGCTGACCTTGTGAAATTTTCAGTCTCTCTAAAAACTAAAAAAAAAAATATTGGCATTAATCAGAAAATTATACCTACTTAACCAAGTTTTCTTTTATGAAAGTTGTAGTTTGGGTGTGCCATGCTCTCATTGTCTTCTATTGGATAGGATTTTGTTGGAACTGTATCTCATGGTGTACTGTTTACTCTCTTGTACAGGAAAGAAACTGTTATAGGAGTCTGTAGTCACGGAAAAGGAGATATACCTACAGTAAGAGAGCTCAGCCCTGGAGAAGAATTGGATTGGAGGATTTGTGACCTATGCTGTCCAAAAATAACATTGATGCCATTTTGAATTAAATATTTCAATTTTTGTTTGACAACGGAGATCTTAAGCATTCATTTTTCTCAAGGAATATGTTTTTGTTTTTTTTTTTTCTCAGTGAAACCCAATAACCTTTCCGAAAATCATAGTGCCACTGACAATTTAAGACTGCCATTTGAACGTGAAAAATTAATTAAACTAGACATCTTTGGTTATATTTGTGTTGCAAGTTTTGATCAGACCTGTGTGTCCAAATATGACCCCTAAATACAGAGGGATGTTTCACATATTAATGAAGCACAGATATCATTGGATTACAATTTGACAGCTTTTAATGTGAAAGCAAGTAAGTTGTATGTTTGCACATTAAAAATATGGAGGGGAATCTTAATAGCCAGAATATAATTATTCAAGTTGGAACTTAAGCAGTACATGCAGAGTTGGTATTCTTATTAAGCATGATTGGGACCAGAATTTTACTTATTATGGTAATTACTTTGTCTTTTTGGTGTTCATGAGAATATAAAATCATATGTGAACTATGTTTAAAAGTATTATTTTTTTTAAAGGAAAAGTGTAGTTTTTACAATTGTTAAGAAATACTGCATATTCAGGGTAACATAAAGCTGGATTTCAATAATATTGTTTGTAAATAAGTATTAGCCACATAATGGAATTAAAGCATTAAAAATGTTCATAAAGAAGAATGAAAATGAAAAATAAGGCTATCCTTCTAATTACCTTTGTCTGAACTGCAACATTAAATTTATAGCAATCAGCTATTCAAACAATGAAAA
>NW_017728995.1:11251651-11259298 GCF_001723915.1 Gavialis gangeticus
AAAAAAAAAAAAAAAAAAAAAAAAAAAAAAAAAAAAATCTTTGTTTGATGAAAAATCCTGAAGGAAGTTACTGTGGAGTCTTAATAATTTTTAATTTCAGAATGCTAATGAGGTGCCTATCTGTTTCTTAAAGTTACCTGGTAGAGTTGTAAATTAAAAATGGCAGACATTAGAACCATGAGAGCAATCATTCATTATAATCCTCATGTAATGAATGCTTTCTAAAAAGAAAAAGAAAAATACTTGGAAAACTGGTATTAATTTCAGTTTTAGTAGATCATACCAGGCTAATTGGAAAAAAAATCCATTAGTCTTTTAACTGAAATACTCAACTAGTACATCAGCATAGCACAATTGATATCAATAGAGCTATACTGGTCTACCTCAGATAAGGATCATTGGTCTATAGTTATTGATTATGTATTATGGTAATTGTTACCAGGCTCTCTCATCAGTTACTCATCCTGCCTGGCAAACTTTTCCTGCCATGCCTTGATGGGAGATAATAGAAATGAAACACGGGTGAAACAAGTTCTCAGTGATCTCTCTTTTACTCAGGAACAAGGTGATGTTGCCAATTACTTCCATATTTACAGATGCATTGAATAACATGCCCCATGTGTTTTACCCCTTGGCCCAGTCCTTTAGCTGGAACACTATTACTGCTCTGGCTGGCTGAGAAGGGGGTGGAAGACTGCAGCCAGGGTCTGCCTGGCAGGGGCACAGCAGCATATGACAGGCTTTCCCCTGCTCCCAGCCCTCACTGCTTCCTGCTGAAGCAGGGATTCCCCCCTCCCTTCCCTCTCCCACAGGCATGGACCTAAGCTGCTTTTTTTTCTTTTGTAGTCAACAAGAAGTACTTGATGGGCTAACTTAAGCTTTGTGTTATGATAAGCTCCTTGCTGTATTGCTTTAAAGCCACCAGAGTGCAGGCATCTCCTACCCTAAAACCCTTATATCAAATAAAGTTTAACTATACAGCGATTTAATGCCTGTGATTGCTTCTATGCATCAGTTACTTAGTTTAGTTATAATGCAGCTTCTGGGTCCCCTAATCCATCAGTATTCAACAGGGGACAGAGAGAGGTGTGAGAAATTACCTAGTTTGCAATAAGTGAGACTTGTCAGTGCTGTCAGTTTGAGATTTAGGCAAATATGAAGCACTAGCTAGCAGCATAATAAGGTGGCAGCAGATCTGCCTGGAACCAACAAGTTCACACTGTCACACTGCTCTCATCAACTCTTTGGGAAGTGGCTGTGCACATCCCAAAGAACAAGATAGCAGAGGCACTTCTGAGAGGCTTTGGTACCACTCACTTCCTGTTCACAGCTGCAGACAGTATGAAGAAGCAGGGGGAGAGGGAGATTGAAATGCTCATCCAGTATCATTAACAAATGCATGCACTCCACACAAGCAGCTCCTCCTCCCCCCACTTTGCCTCAGAGTGCTAGCCAAGGGCCAGGGTCTGAGAACACTCTCCACCCCTTGAGCTAGGCGGAGGGAGTGGAAGCCTGATAAGGGCTGCATCCCCCTCCCCCTCCAAGCACACCCTGGCTGGGGACTGTGCAGGCCAGGGTGGAGTTTTAAACTTCTCTCTAATCATAGCAGCTGGCTTAGGCCTGGCCACACCCCCCATCTCAGCACTTTATAAGGAAAGGGAGGGCTTTCTAGTGCCTCCCCAAGTTCTAGCCAGAGCACTGAAGGCACATGCCTACCTTTCCTGAATCAAAAGTGAATGTGTCTATCCACTTGTAAATTGGTTCAATCTATGCAGGTTAGACTGAACTGCAAAGAATGAATCAGTTCAGGCTTGGGCTGTTTGTACTTAGCCCAAAAGATCTGCAGAAAGCCATTAAATCAATTCCTGGGAATAAGGCAGCTGGCAATGACTGCTTGCTTGCTGAAATCTACAAATGTGCCAACACTGTGTTTCTTCAAAAGCTTCATGAAGTTATACTGCTCTGTTGAACTGGTACCACAAGATATTCAAAGATTCTTGGATTTTAAAATTATACAAAAACAAAGGGGATAGAAATGACTATGACAACTATAGAGGTATCTGAACATCATTGGAAAAGTGGTCACTTGCATTATGCTCCCTAGGCTGCATTCTTTAGGTGAAAGGATCTATCCTCAAAGTCAGTGAAGCTTTCACTTGGACACTCCACCGTTCATATGATATTTTCAGTCAAGCAACTGCAAGAGAAGGGTAAAGAAAGACGAATACCGCTGTGCATAGCCTTCATCAATATGACAAAGGCCTTCAATATGATGGGGCCTTTTTACTGTTCTGAATAAACTGGGTTGTCCCCCAAAACTATTGAACTTCATTTGTGTATTACATCAATGTATGAAGACAACTGTAGTGTATGAACACAAAGAATCAAACACCTTTTGATATCCACAACAGGGTGCGTCTTAGCCCCTGTACTCTTTAACATCTACTTTTCATTCCTGCTTCTTCATGCATTCAAGGACAGCAATGATGGCATTTATCTTTGAAGCAGACTAGATGGAAACTGTTCAACACTGCAAATTTAGAGTGAAAACCAAAGTGAAAGAACTGGTTTTTAGAAATTTTCTGTTTGTGGATGATGTGGCCTTTGTGGGGAGGAAGATGCTTTGTCCCATCTCTCCTGGTGTCTTCCTTCGGTTGTCCCCATTGTCCTTCCCATTTGGGGCTCCACCTCCCCTACACCTTACCTAATGCCAACCAAAGATGATGTTTCCTGGACCACCAGAGTTGGTATCACGTGTGCTTTGGCTCTTTAAATTTATGATGGTGGGATGGGGACGTTGTTTGGCTCAAGTGTTCCCTACCACCCCTTGCCTTGTTTATGCATCTTCCTGATCCCAGGTTGCCTTGTTCCATGGTGTCTCGCTTTATACTTTATAAAGTATATATTTAGGCTTTATACTTGCTTTGGGCTTTGTACTTGCTGTAGGTCAGTTGTTCATTGACCCTTGCCCTACTTGGTCCTGCCGGGATCCAGTCTGTGCTGTGGATGTCCAATATCCATGAAGTCTCTACAAGTAAGTCATTGAGCCTTCTCTGGCCCTGAGTATTTGAGAGCCCCTTCCTGGGGCAGCCACCAGGTCCTTGTACTGGGACTGGGATCTGGATTTGGCCCCTCCAGGCTGGTTGGGGACCTCACTTCCAGTTCCCCCTGCTGGTCTCCTTCTGGGCTTTTTATCCCAGTTTCAGGGGTCCGGACAGCCAGTCGGCCCTGGCACACTGACATAAGGTGTGTCCATGCCAACATGGGAGCTGATTCTGGCTCCTTCTCGCTCAGCTGTTTTTTTTTCCTCCCTATTTTTATTTACTGCAGTGTCTCCGCCTTCTGCAGTTTCACTTTTGCTGCAGCGTCTCACCGGCTCTGCTCCTCACCTGGCTGAGGTAAGTCTTTCACAATGTCATTGACAGTTTTTGCTACTTGGTTTCAATGATCAGCAGGAATCTTGACCTTCAGACTGAACTGATGAACAGAAGCAGAAAAGTAGCTAAGAAAAGTTGACTATTACAGAAACACGGATAGAATAAAAACAAACTATCAGCTAAGGTGAAGATATGAATCTCTGAGACTCGTATGCTTTAAGGTTCAGAAACACAGACTACATATGCTAGGCATATCAAGAGATAGAGCAGCTTCCATATGAGGTATGCAAGATCCTGAAAATAAATTAGGAAGACAGAATACCAGACAGAAGTACTGGAATGTTCATGACTGACACACTCAGAAACCACTGTCAAGAAGAAAAGGTTGTGATGAACTGGCCATGTCAGGAGAATGGGAAAAGACCATATCCCTAGAGTATTTTGTATAGTGAGATTAGAGATGGCTCTAGAAAGTAGGGTCACCCTCTATGGCTGTATCACGATCTGTGGGATAATTGTTTTAAATGGAAAGCTGGGAGGAGCGTGTAGAATCCTGTCTGATTTGGAGGGAACATCTGGCGCTGGGTGCAGCTCAACATGAAATGGCTTTGATCCAGAGGATGGAAGCAAAGTGAGAAGGCAGCAATATGCTATAAATTTGGACTCCAATTTAGACAACATACGGATCCATCAAACTTGTGATAAGCTGTGTCGCTCTCAAATTCTGTTTGTCAGCCATGAACAGATTCATCAGGCATTTGACTTAGACCTCTTATGTGTACAGATGATCCAGAGGATTGAGGGTTGCCTACTATAATATAAGCTATTATGTTGGCTTTTCAGACACAGTTCATCAAGTATTTTTATTTAATGTGAAATAAAGTACACGAGAGGGTATGGAGCTAATTGTAAAGAACACTTTTGTATATAATTAAAAAAAAAAAAAATTTAAAAACTTTATGTAATTCCAGATGTTGCTACAGCAACACAGACTTCTAGGGGAAAAATAGGGTTGCTTAAATCAGAGTTCACACCTGTTGATGTAATTGCTTCTATTTTTTCAGGGTGTTTCCCTCCCCCCCGCTAAGCTGAGAATGTGTGCAGATGTGAAAGTTTGGTTATCTCTGATGATTATGTGAATGCTTCTCTATGAAGAAATTAAGTAACAAGCAGAGGTTGAGTGATGAGGGTATCTGGGGATTGAAGGGCAACCGTATGGCAGAATCCATTTTCCCATGGTTTGTTGTAGTCATTTGCAATATGTGGTTGTATTTCATTCCATATCAGTTGGAAAACAGTCTGTATTGTATTTGTCTCGTCTTCTACTTGGGTAGTTTTGTTGGAATGCTTGGATATTTTTCCTTGATTTATTTTTCTGGAAGTGACTCAAAAGTGATTTGATGATATTAACCAGACAAATTGAAATCTATTTTGTATCCTTTTCTCTTTGGGGTTTATCCAAAGCCTGTTGAAGTCGACAGAAAAACCCTCATTAACTTTAGAGAGCTTTGGGTCAGGTCCTCTATGCAAACTACTATACCATCAGATAATTGAACGTTATAAATGGGTGTGGTACAAAATTGTACAGAATAATATAAACAGTTTTTTTTTTTCAAAAGGTTTAAATACTAAGTCCTATTACTGTTTCTAATATTTTACAATTAAAATATTCAATGCAGCTTAGAAGTGTGTTATGCTGTGGTGAAACTGAATGAGTCAAGTATTTGTGAGAATTATTTGATGCAGGAAATACTTTTAAATGCTGATGCCTATCTAAAAGGATGAAAACCAATAAATATACTGAACAAATTAAAATCCATTTCCTCAGTCATGAAGGGTACCACCCAATACTGCAGTGATCACTATAGCAGATTTATCACTGTGCAACCAATTTATCTTAATGTTGGTGCAGGCAGTATGTCAGACAGGAGGCAATCTGTAACTCTTGGTTACAAAAAATACAAGTTTTTGCTTCATCGGCAATATTAAAGTAATTTTGGTTTAGAATGAGAACATAAAAATGGTAGCATTTTAGGCAAATGAGTAACTCCCTTTTTTGAGGCTGAACACACCTTATTTGGACAAAATGAAATTGATTTCTTTTAATATTGAAATTACTTTTTTATTTAAAATTGTATCTAAATTTTAAAAAGTTAAAGACATCAAACCAGGTACTTCTGAGATCTTGGAAAATGTAAATATTTTTTCCGTATGGTGCTCAGTCACACTATTTCAGTGTTGCCACATCTGTATCTTTGACCGAAAAAAGTTGTGTTGAAAATCCATCTTTGCTAATAGAGCGGGTTAGGATACTGCCGTGAGTTGGGGCAGCATTTGGTGTTGTCACAATTCATGCTTCTGTTACAATAGCTCTTTCAGGCCCTTCTGGGCATTTACAGTACCCAGGGTGTATTAGTTCACAGGTCCTTTTTTAATGCATCAGTAACCTTCTGTAATCTACTCCTCTAGATCCCTGGTTATCCTAGAATTCCTTCTGCAACAGAGATTGCTGGTTGGTTAGTTCATAGTGAGCAGACACAGGGTTTGCTCTTGGCTGAGCTCCTTCTGGCTGAGGTATTGACACAATCAACAAACCAGGTGCAAAATAGGGCTGCAGTGCATGTTGGGCAGAACTTATGATGAATGTAGGCAAAAGCTAGACCAAACATGTAGGGAATCCACTGTAGTGTAAACAGTGTAATGTATTGTAATAGTGGACATTTTTTCACAATACTTTGGACAAAATTATTCAAGGAAGCATATTTTGAGGGGAGGGGGATTGGGAAGGGGATGTTTCCTGCAGATTTAAGTCTGAAAGAAGCTAATAATTCATTAATTGGTTCCTGAAATGTATTAAAAGGTACTTTAATGCTACAACATTAGTGTGGTGCCAGGGAGAAAAAACAAACATAAATATATGTGAAGGCAGCTGACTTGAAAGTAGAAATAAAAGAAGAATTTGAGGTTGTGGGCATAAGTAGATAAGGCATGCCCCCGCCAGTCAGCTAACAAGCAGGTGGTCCCTGCATGTTACAGTTGGATCAACATCTGCATATTTTAAAACTAAAGACAAAGGAAAATGAACCCAAATATGTTGTCCTGAATTTACTAGTAAACCCAAAAGCTAGTTTTGGGAAGGGATCACCTATTCACCTGTAATAGTTTTTTGGGTTTTTTGCCAAAGGAAAGAGCAATGCACCCACTGTGAATCCAGGTACTCATTCTTACTGCCTCCCAAGTCGGGCTCATTATCTATGATGTAAATTACAGGGGCAGATGTATAATCTGGGAACTGCTCCAGATTCATCTTTTAAACAATCAGGTGCTCATCACTGATTGCACTAAGAATGTTCTTCCCTCTGTAACAATGCCAGGAGTAGCAATGAAGTTCTGCTTTGAGTCATGCTGTTTGGTAGACAAGTCAGGTAGGGAAATGTTTGCTGCAGTTGGCCATAGACGACATATTTAGTTCAATTTACATGTAGTTCAGTTTATTGAAGACTGGTTTGCTGATGTCTAAAAAATCATTCTTGCATATTCTCATTTTATATTACATTTGTACCATTTCATACTAATCAATTTTTCTAGGATTTTCTTGCTCAATTCTGAAACTTAAGTCCTGAGTTGACATTTTTAAAAAGAGAAAAACCAAAAAACCAAAAAAAAACTATTGTGCATTTAAAGATTTTACTGGGTTTTTTTTTAAGGTAGTTAGTACGTAAATTGCATCATCTGAAGATTTTTTTTTTTTTAAAGCTCCAGACCTCAGATGCTTTTAACCCCCAATAAACTAAGTTGCTCCATTAGTCATTCAAGAGATGCACATGTAAATCTGAAGTAGTTTAGAAAGGAATGAGGCTCATAGTATGTATTCTATATTGTGCATACTGTATGGATTTTATTCAACAGCATATAGGATGGAAATAGGCATCTAGGTTTAAATACAGACATTTTTGGGGGTCAGAGGAAGGTTAGGTCAGGTTCAAAATGGCCATATGATTTAACTGAGCTTGCTGGTGTGGACCTTACACTCAGAGCCCTTAGTGATCAGAAATCATTCTAAACTTTAAATGTATGGGAGTTCTATGTATGTAGACTTGTCTAAAATGGCTGAACCTGGTCTAAGATAAATCTGGATTGGTGTACATTCAAACTTAATTGATTTAGTTTAGAGTGGGGCATACAACTTCTGTATAGTTACGTGCACAACCCCTGGGCTGGGAAAACCCAGCCATTGGTCCCAATCCTAAGGCTACACTTTTTTTTCCTG
>NW_017728995.1:11264298-11268844 GCF_001723915.1 Gavialis gangeticus
CAATGAAGACTAGTAAGACCCTCCCACCACCCCCTGATGGTTTTATTGGTCTCTGCTTCTGCCAAGAGCTGAGCAAATAAGTCCCAGTGAGGGAGGGGTGGGGGGAGAGAGTTGTAGGTTTTCTGGGTGGGGGAGCTAAAAATAGTGCCAGGCCTCCCCAGAAAACCTACAGTCCTATTCCTCCTACCTCTCCCTGCACTGGGACTTACTTATTTACTCAGCCCTTGACAGAAGCAAATGCTGACAAAACTAGCAGCACCAGGAGCAGCATGGTGGGTGGGGCAGGGTCTTTCTGGTATGTGGTGGAGGGATGAAGTTTAGGTGGCTAAAACTAGCCCTCCTGATCCCACCAAACCTTCCTGGAACCCTGCATCTCCCATAGGCCTTCCCCTCCATCCATCCTATGGACTCCCAGTTCCTTTCCTGATGTTCACACAGATTGTGCCTGCCTCCCCATCACTCCCATGGGCAACCCCAGGTGCCCTGGCACCCTGGCTGTGAAGCACTGAATTAGAAGATGTATTTTTGTTTTCATGGGTTTATCCACTCTGTGTATCAAATGTATAGAAGTAAAAATCACAAAAAGCAGTATATGACTGATGTTTAAGTCGAACTTGGGATTTTACACTTTTAAACTGAAATTGATCCTCACTGCCTGACACCGATAAAGTTATTTAAACTGACATGCAAATTTTTCTTGAACTTTATTGTTTGAATTTCACACAAGATACCTTCACCTCTTGTCTGGGTGGGGGGGAGGAGGGCAATCCCCGCTGCCCCACACTGCATGGGGGGCTCTGCACAAGCCCCCAGCCCCCCCATGCCTGCCCTGCCTGCCCCAGCTTCAGGAGCTGGTGAATCTAGGGGGGGTTTCTTAAAGGGCCAGAGCTGGGGTGGGCAGGGCAATCATGGGGGGGCTGGGGGAGTGCAGGGGGTGTTGGGGGAGCTTGTGGCAGAGCCCCTCACATGACATGTGGAAGTGGGAGGCAGCAGCGATCATCCCCCACCACTGGGCAGCACCTGGTGAGTGGGGGCTTTTTTTAAAAGGGCCAGGAGCTGGGGCAGGCGAAGCAGCCATGGGGGCAGAGCTGGGAAGTGGGAGGGGGTTGAGGGAGCAGGCAGGGGATGGGGTCTGGTGGGGGTCCCCCCCATGGTCTCCTTCCCCCTCCTCCAGCCTCCCCTCCCCACCCCCTATTTAGCAGCTCCAGGTCTGGCTCCAGTTCCCTGCTGCAGTGGGTGGGGACTGCCTGAATCGCTGAAGATGCCAAATATTTTCTGAATCAATTCAGGGAGCTTTGAATCAATTCAGATCTTTTTATTGGTCCCCTGATTCAAGTTGGAGATTCGGCCACCAAATTAGGCCGAATCTCCTCCCAATTGAATCAGCACCCGAAGCTTTGCACAGCCCTAGAAAATAGCACTTACTCGCATATTTCTTTCCAGGAAGAAAATGGAGTTTCATTTAGCTCTTTCAATCACTGATGTTAGTAAGAAAACAACAAGGGACTACACAATAAGAGACCAGACTCATCTTATCCTACAGGAGATCCCTTCCAAGTTTGTTTGCTTCTTTCTGGTAACACAACACCCAGAAGTAAGAACCATATTCTGGGTAAAGCCTCACCTGTATGTAGTTACATATGCAGCGGCTTAGATCTCATAATAAACCT
The DNA here is from genome assembly GCF_001723915.1 of Gavialis gangeticus. Classification (NCBI taxonomy): domain Eukaryota; kingdom Metazoa; phylum Chordata; order Crocodylia; family Gavialidae; genus Gavialis; species Gavialis gangeticus. The sequence continues at coordinate 11,265,969 of NW_017728995.1, forward strand.
TGAAGGTTCTCAGAAATATTAAAATAGTAATCTCTACTGATTTTTTCCATCAGCGTTACATACAGCTGTTGATTACTTTAATACACTACTGTGATTTCAGATAATGTTAGTGCTTCAGTGGGGTATTTGTCAAATGTATAAAAGCTTTATGGCATCTCAAGGGTACAGTTAATAACATTATCAGATAATTACAGTCTTGAAAACAGGATGTAATATGTGCTCTCTGCCATGGGGATTTGAAAGGCACCCTATCTCAAAGTGCTCTTAGCAGTGATATCTTTCTCCCACCTCATGCTAATTTCTAATTTCAGAGGGCAAACTGAACATAGGGTAATTTGCTGCATTTTCCATTCTGTATTGCGAATATGTAACTTTTTCATTCTTCCTAGTCACCCTTCTGTCCACAGGGAAGTTAACAATGAATTACAATTCATTTTTTTTTCTCCCCCATTATACCACATTGACTTGCATTACCATATTTACTTTTCTCCCAAAATCAGTCTTCCTAAATTGGGGTGCCTGTCTTAAGCAGGGAATCTTGATTTGATTTCTGTGTTGGAATTAAAGTTGATGGAGGCTATTATCTTCATGGGGATGCTGTAATGGCTGCTGGGGCTGTACTTCTTTCCTAGCAAGGAAGCAGCAGAGTGCATTGCCAATTCAGCAGTTGGTGTAAGAGGTTTAAACTGTAGATATTTTCCTGAGCAGTAGTGGAAAAATCTTTTTTTTTTTTTCTTCTTCATTCTGCCTTCCAAAACAAGGTGCATATCTTGTACAGGAGTGTGTGAGAAATTGGTGTCTTCTATATCTTTGTGAGGATCACTTGGACCATACAGACACAGTTGCGGCTACACAATGCCTCTTCATATTAGGTGAGTGCAGAAGTAAAATAAATGTTCTTAAAATTATCTTCCCCTTTCTCCCCCTTGCCTTAACTAATTTGATCATGGTTTTCCACTGGCATGAGTCAGACGTGATGCATACACCCTTTGGAGCATAAGGCAATGAGTACATGACTTAGACCATGTACTTCCTGGATAAATAAGTCAATCTAATTATGGACTTGGGCCTTCACATTGGTTCTCCATACATATATCCAGAGCTTCAGTATGGATGCAACTATTAGGTTGGTTTGATGAAGGAGAAAGCTCTGGATTTATGGTTGTCGCAGGTATAAGCTAAAAGTGTTTGTTAATTTTTTGCACTGGGGTGGTGGGGAGATTATCTTCTCTTCCTTGTCTATTTTTATACTCTATTGACTTGTACTCAGTATTCACTTCTTAAGTAATCCCATACAACTCCGTATGATGTATCATTAAAATCAAGAATGGTCATTTACCACTTTCCCTTTCCTATTATGCCACACAGTATGACAGATTCCAAATGCCAGAGGGCTATTACAAATGACTGCACTGAGAAACCTGAAGGAATGTCTTTCTTTGCTGTTTCATGGTCTCTTCTTCTGTTCTGCCTTCAACTTCTACACGCTCTACCTTGCCAAACCACAAATTGTATCTTCTCCAGATAAATAGCTTAGTTTTAGGACACTTATTTGGAACTAGGCATACTTATTAGGTCTGATTGTTTCTAGTGACTTGTAATTTCTCAGCAGTTTGCTTATCCTGTAATAACTATACCGTCTGTCAGGCCGTACTCTTTAATTACCCCCTTGGAATTTGAAAGATTGCAGAAAATAGACACAAGAGGGAGAGTTAACCTCCTGGTCATGTAAGACTGGATACACTTTAGCTAGGTTTCCTCATTTAATAAAAAGTGTGTAGACTTGTTCAGTTAATGAGCTTTAACTGTATACATCTGATTAAAGATTAGTGTTTCTGTGCAGAAAATTTTGTTCTTTGTACATTTGTTCTTTGTTTCACTGAAGTCTGAAAAATAATATATTTGGCTACATATTGAATAGCATCACACAAAATGTTCTGCAGATGGAAAATGTTTAGTGAAACCATCTGACACTGTTTTGGAGAACTCCAGACATACTGTAGTATCTGTCACCCTGGAGGCTTTCAAGGTTTTCAGAAAAGGAAGCAAATTTTGTTCAGCCTTATTCAATTATTATCACTTAATTTCCAATAATGTAAGGTCTCATTCTGTATCATGAAAGTCAATAAGAATTGTAACTTCAATGAAACTGGGCCCTAAAAGTTAGTGTTTTAATGAAGAACTGTAGGTTTTGGCTCAGGAAGAGTATTTTGCTATAAATTCAGTTTAAAAGTTTATAGTAAAAATTATATAGCCAACAAGCTATCCTAATTTTAATAAGAATAATTTATTTATTTTAATGGGAATATATGTCTCAGAGATTTGCTGTTTGTTTATACATGCATGACACACACAACTTCCCTTCCGTTTATATAACTCCTAGCTATTCTTATGCAGATTGTACCTCATTATTTGCTAATCTCCTATACAGTACTCCCTTTAATCTTGGTTTCTTTCTCATGCTTGTGATCTCTGCCCAGAGGCTTCTCTAACCCATGGGGCTTGCTATGGTCCTAGAAGAACATTCGCTGTTTGGGCAGAAGCCCAACCGCGCTCCTCTAAGCTGTGCACCAGGGCAGCTACAAACCTCTAGATTTGGTTTGGACTGTGATGGGACCTTTTTAGAAAAAAGGGTATTTCATAAATCTGAAAAAAAAAAAGAATTGAAACTCATACAGTCATTGGCTGTTTACAAAAGCCATAAAAGCTGCAAGAGAAACAAATGTTTTCTGTTTGCCACTTTTTCTTTGCCAACCCCCCCCCCCAAAAAAAAAACCCCAAAAAACTCCACGCCATCACAGGAGATTGAGTTTGTGAGAATCACAAATAGAGCCCCCCTCACAAAAAAAAAAAAAAAAAAAAAAAAGGGTACACAG
>NW_017728995.1:11268925-11271102 GCF_001723915.1 Gavialis gangeticus
TTGTGAAAAAAAAAAAAAACCCCCCCCCCAAAAAAAAAAAAAAAAAAAAAAAAAAAAAGGGTTCATCAGTGAGTGTTCTCAGTAAAGGTAATTTCTTTGAACATCTGTCCTGGGATGGTTGATTAGTTGACTCAAGGCATTTTCAAGTCTTGATAAAATAAACTCATTTTCTTTCTTACTGCTAAGATTGTGTGGCTTTCTCAGCATGTATGCATTTGTAGTATTGTATGATTTCTTACATATACATACTCTCCAAAGATTGATGTGGTAGCATTTTCTGAAGGTTTCTGATCTTTTATTTGCTCACAGTTTAGGCAGTAATCTTTGAGTAACAAATAAACTCACTGGCATTCTCCCATCTTCATGTTGTATGAGTAATTGATAGGAAAAGATTAGTGGTCTTTAGCTCATGGACAATTAATGTTTTCTATCACAAATATTGGTTAATTTAATTTAATTGTTTGTAATTTTGTAACCTAAATATGTTGTATGTGAACTGATAGATGTTTTGCAACTAAGTTCTTTTGAAATTATGACAACTCCACTCAATTATTCAGTGAAAAGAATGGACTGTTTTTGGATCAATGGAAGTCCGTTGTATGAAAGTCAAGAAATCCTACATTTTCTTAGGAATCCCACAATAGAATCTTTGATGTTTACCTCTTTTAAAGGATATTTTTCTTTTAAAAGTAAAAGGATACAGAAGCAGTCAAACAATGGGGGCACAGATGGTCAACCCTGGACTCCAGGTGGTGGTGTTCTGGACCCTGGCTGCTGAGGCTGAATGGGTGCAGTTTGCACCCAGTGCTCACCATCTACACATGTTTGATCTCACGTAATGACTCTGCCAAAAGACAGTACTATTTCTGGTAGTACTGATCTCACTATCTTATGGTGAGATTTAGTTTACTACATCCTAATACCAGCACACGTGTAGACTGTGACACTTTACTTCAGAGCTAATGCGCTTTACTGCAGAGTTGGCTAATGTGTAGATACACCCACTGTGTTTGAGTGTATTATATAGTGAGGGACAAGAGGCTACTCTTCTTTCTTCAGTCGTATAATATGAAAATGTTGTGGATAGTTTTAAAAAGTAATTTTTAATGTGGCACATAACCTAATCTATAGATTTTGCTATCACTTTGTTATTGGAACAAATAGCATAGTGCCAAACTAAATGAAACAAAGAACTATCAGTTAAAACAGGAGAGAGAGATTCCATGTGTACAGGAAGACATTGGATGAGAAACCCTCAATGTGAATAAAGTATCGCCTGGGAAGGGGTACTTATGGAAATGCAATGCAGAATGTAATGGATAATTGTAAATTATGGTAATAGGAAAGGAAAAAGGGAAACACGTGTTATATTAAATAGTAAGGCTAAACCTTTCAAATTCAGACAGCAAAAAGTTGACACCTCCCGGGGGGAGCTGTAATGGTGCACTTGCACCCCTGCTCCTTTGATGCCTGCTCCACCCAAAATATAAAATCAACTGCCCGGCAATGGCAACAGAATTTCTAGTCAAGCAGTGCTGAGGGAGTCAATTGGCTTCGTGGCTCATTATAATCTAGTTAATCTCTTCTAAACTCTTCATTCCACAGGTGTTAAGGATCATCTCTTCTCTTTTAATAGTCTTGGTATTCCATTCATCAAGCTATCCTTTTGTTAACTGCTTCTGGTAATAAAGGTCCTATTTTACAGCTTCACAGATTATTTGTATGTCATTCCTAAAAAGGTGTATTTGTTTTTACTACAATATTAAACTAAATGATATAACCCTAGGTCCCTAGTATAGTTTCATACCTTCTAGGGTCGGAAGGGACCTTAGCAGATCATCTAGTCTGACCCCCTGCCATGGCAGGAAAGAGTACTGGGGTCATACGACCCCAGTAAGGTGTTCATCTAACCTCCTTTTAAAACCCCCCGGGGTAGGAGCCTGCACCACCTCCCTTGGAAGTTGGTTCCAGACCCTAGCTGCCCTGACCGTGAAATAGCACCTCCTTATGTCTAACCTAAACCTACCCTCTGCCAGATTGTGACAGCTATTCCTGGTCACTCCTGGCACTGCTCGGGGGAACAGTGACTCTCCCAATGCCTGCTGATCCCCCCTGACTAGTTTATAACAGGCCACAAGATCCCCCCTCAGCCTTCTCTTGTGGAGGCTGAACAGGTT
>NW_017728995.1:11271429-11274437 GCF_001723915.1 Gavialis gangeticus
TGCTGACAAGAGGGGAGTTCCCCAACCTGTAGGTATGGTGCCGGTTGTTCTTCCCCAGGTGCATCACCTTGCACTTGTCTGTGTTGAAACCCATCCTATTCTCATCCGCCCACCCTTGTAACCTGTCTAGGTCAGATTGTAGCCTGTTGCTTCCTTCTCGTGTGCCCATGTCCCCCCACATCTTAGTGGTTTGTACAATCCCTGGTTCCTTTAATATATTCAAGTATGTGGATGCTGCTTGACTCTTCACATTAGCAAGGAAATACCAGTTTAAATTTTAAAATTGGTACCTTAACTTTGACACGCAACTTGAGAAAAGGGCAAAATTTAGTTGCACCAGGCACCAACAATTAGTGTTGATGTAGGTTTTTGAAATTGAGGTGCCTTCAAGGTCACTCACATTGGTTACACAAAATCCCCAAATAAATCAATAATTTTATCTTGTGTTATGACTTTTTGATATTGTCCCTTTTATAAAAGTTGTATGAATGCACCGTTCTCTTTTGAAAACATGAGCCTGATAGGGATGATTTTTCAGTGTTATGGGAAAAGGAGCTGATATAAAAAAAGTGAAAATATCATCTTAAGCAATTAAAAATAATTGGAAATTCATGTGTATTTAACTAATCCTTGGATTAACTTACAACAACAGAAATCCAAAACAATACAATAATTTAAGATCCCTAGTTTTTAAAAACATTTGAAAAGACTTTTTTTATTGTAAGAGGCAAAAATTCTTGTGGGTGACATCTTTTAAGTAAATAAAAGACACCTTAATTTTTTCAAAAGGAGAAGATAATAGCTTTAGATTTATTTGAACTAATGTCAAAGATAAAAACAACCCACACACTTTTGCTCAGGAAAAACTAAATTCTAAAGGGGTTTAAATGATGCTTCCTTTTACATAGGATCTAATGTATGAATAAACTATCAAGTATAATCAAATAGAAGAAAGTCAGCCACGTGATTTTACTGTGACAGTGGGGAGCTCATGTTTGTTAATTTTGCTCTCCAGAAGCCTTCAAAAATAGGTACCAATATGCACGAATGTGCATACCTCACAGCGTTTAAAAATTTGACCTTGTATCCCCCCCCAAAGAAAAAAGAATTTTATATATAAAAATTGGACAATATATTGTGTGTATATATACAATAAAATACAATACAATACAATACAATACAGTACATGTATACGAATACATGTCTCTGTTAATTAAAATCAGTCAGCCTCCTGCATATTAAATTCACCTTGATCATTGCTTGCACATCTGAAAACTGTTCCCCAGGAATCTGTAACGGCTTATTTTGGAAGTGTTGCATAAATATGGGTATATACTTCCCAGATGTGCTGTTCAAAATTTTAAAAATAGTTTAAAAAGTATCAAATTGTAGTTTTATTAAGCAGATTTACATGAATGTATGCTAACAACTAGAAATGTAAATATTCTCAAACTAGTGTATGTACCAATGTCGATTCACAGACTTTTTTTCTGCTAATAGATTTATTTTTATAAAACTGTTTCATTGAAATAATCCTATGAAATACAAGATATCACAACCATTTCCTATGTCTCAATGCTTATATAACACCAATTCCTAAGTCTCAATGCCTGAAACACTGATTCAGACATCTTTCTTTCTTTTTCTTTTTTAATAAAAATCTATTCCCATCTTTGTTCAGTACAAGAACTTCCTTTTAATGAAAAAATATGAGGAGTAGACAAAAGGTTGATGTGGTAAGCCATTCATGCTGTCAGGGTACTGAAAGCAACAAGAAAGAGAGAAAAATTGTAAATTTTGTCTTTAGCCCTGTGGTCCGCCCACCTGAATATTTAGTAGCCATTTATATGCTTCCATATTTTTCTAGATACAAACTAACATTTTACTCTTCTAAATAGTAAATAATGTTTGCCTATGACATCATGAAAAAAACCTTTTAAATATGGCTCCTTTAAGCTATGTGAAATATATAATAGAAGTGCATGCAGTTAAGTAAATGAAGAATGCAATGAGACAAATTTCTATATTATTCAGAAAGATGAATTGCTATCAGGATACTTGCTAGCAATAACATTTCAATATTTCTGTCTTGAAATACCTGTAGAACTCAATGGCCTATTTTGGATCTCATACCAGTGTAAATCTCAAGTCACTCCAAATACTAAACACAGGCACAAAGATATACAACTTGTGAAAGTAAAATCAGAAATAAGACCCAATGAACAGAGACACTTATGAAATATTACTTAGTGTCCTGTCTCTTGCATTACTGATGAGCAATTTAAATTTTGTGAATTTGTACTTCTTTCCTAAAGCACAAGTATAACATGCTCAAGGATACGCACTGCCTGCCTACTCAGGACACATTACAAGGTCTGTTTTATGTCACGATGTTAAAGACATTGGGGTATGGTGATACTGTGATGTGGTTATATGGTTGGAATTTTGGGGTAATTTTAGTTGCTGTACTCCTGCTGCTGTTGGAAAACTGACTGCAGGTAGGTGTTAATATCTACTTATTTTAATTAATATATATTTTAAGTGTGTACAAATGGTGCCCAGAGCTTGGATTGGATGTTCATTTGTTTGGCATACCAAGATTTGAATAGACAAATATTATGTACTGGGCATAATATACATGGAAAATATATTGACTAAAGCATACAACTTACACTAAGTATGACATACAATTAAACCATCTGAAAGTCAAGCTCAAAATTCAGGGAAAAACATCCTTATATTTAAAATCTGAGTTATAAAATATTTTAGTGGAGTCATGTTCATAGTCTATGAAAAAAGTTTTTATGGGGGAGACGTCCTTTTTTCTTTCAAAACTTCTTTATATCTATCTGAACCATCCTAAGTAATATTGTTCCTTTCTATTGTTTAATAACTTACAACAACTATTTGAAAATATATATTTCCTTTCTTCATAGATTTCATAGACATCAGGGACGGAAGGGACCTCGGAAGAGCATTGAGTCCAGCCCCCCACCCAAAGGGCAGGA
>NW_017728995.1:11274448-11277237 GCF_001723915.1 Gavialis gangeticus
CTCAGCCAGTTCCTTTAGAACTCTAGGGTGGAGGTCATCTGGACTGGCTGACTTGAAAATGTCAGTATGTTAGTAAAGCTTTTAGTTCAAAATTCTAGATTGGGGCAGGCAATTATTTCAGTTGTAATGTTGCTTCACAAGTTTTGGTGAGCTGTTGAGAGCAACATAGGTAGCCCTGCCCCTTGACAGGTGCTCTACTCCCTGGTTACCATCTTGGGATCAAAAGTCAAACCTCCTAACCCACTGACTTTTGACACTGAAAGTCCCTCCCCTTGCCCAGAAATACTCCTTTTGGGAGGGGAGGTGGGCTTCCATCTTGGAACAGGAACCCCCCCCCCCACCATATACTAAAAAATGAAACATCTACTATAACATTTTTATTTTATTTAAAAAAAAATTAATCCTGGTTTGTGTGTGTTTGCATAGTATATATAGAGGTGATTGCATAATAGCTCAAAATACAGTCTTACTTTTGTATCGGGGTGTTGGGGGGTAAGAGGGTATATTTGGGGGGGTTGGATGTGTGGGTGGGTGTTTATGGTGGGGTATGGGAGGTGTGTGTGGCGTGGGTGAATGTGTGGGTGTGGGCCCATCCATGATCCAGCTCAGCCTGTCATGTGCCCTCCTGGCAGCATGCAGCTCCCTGCTGCATGGCTGAAATTAACACAGCGTGGCACAGAGGGGCTGGGCTGTGCTGTGCTGGCTGTGTGCCACTTTGCATGCACCCTAGCCATGTAGCAGGGAACTCTGTGCTGCTGAGATGGGCCAGACCTGGTTGGATCCATGCTGCACTGTGTGGGTGCCAGCCTTGCAGCTAGGAACTTCATGCTGCCAGGAGGGGATGGGATGGGTCCAGCTGGCTCTGTGCTGCACCATGCAGGTCCTGGACTTGCAGCTGAGAACTGTGTGCTGCCAGGGGAGGGACAGGATGGACTGGATTGGCTCTGTTCTGTGCTGTGTGGCTCCCAGCTGCAAGACTAGGACCCGCATGGAGCAGTATGGATCCAGTCAGGCCCTGCCCATCCCCACCTGGTAGCACACAGTTCCTGGATGCGTGGCCAGGACCCACACGGTGCAGCATGGAGCTGGCCCAGCCCAGCCCAGCCCAGTGGCATGCTAGAGTGCCAGGAGCCACAGGAAGTCCTGTGTCATCAAGCTGGTCCAGCTCTGTGCCTCCACAGGTGCTTCTGGCACTCTAGCCAAGAATGGTACATGGAGGCACAGAGCAAGAGTTCTGAAAGCCTCATGGAGTGGAACTAGCACTGGTGGAACCCCCTTCCCTCCTCCCCCCCAGTTCTTACCTGGATTTCAACTCTGGGATTAGGGAGGGCTGGGGAACAGCCATAGGATCAGCAGGGCAGAAGCTTCTGGTCTTCAGAAGATTCTGGGGGGTGGGGACGGAGCAGGGCAGGATGGGACAGGTTGGGGTTGGGTTGACTGCACTGCAACCAGAGCCCGAGCTGCTTGTTGCTACTGCTGCCAATGTCTTGTGCTGCTGGTGACTCATTCATTTTGAGACTGACAATCACCAACAGATAATAATTACCTAACTTTCAGAGCAGCCCTGTGGATAGAATGGCATGCTGGGCCACATCCAGCCCATAGGCCATATTTTGCCTTTCCCTGTTCTTGATCAACCTATGGCCACCTCCTGTAAACATCTATTAGCCTAATTTTCCCCTTTCTAAATGCTTCAAATTATCTTCAATGACAGCTGCAAATGCTTCACTTTGAGCTATTAGCTCCCTGGGAATAAATTCACAGGACATCTTTCCACATGCTCTGGGGTGGGGGTGGACCCACTGTAATTAGAGCGGTTCTGAGAGCCACTTTAATTAAAGTGCCTGCAGTGTGACGTATATTCAGTGTTCTGTGCTTCAAAGCAGTTGTGGGGGCACTTTAACTAAAGCTCTTTTGACTCATCTAGAATTTTGAAAAGGGGGATGCAGATGGTCACATTTAAAACAACATATTTTTAGCCAGTTAATAATCAACTAGAAGCTTCACTAATACTCTTGGGGCCTCCAGCTATATTATTCAATTAATTGAGTTTGCTCCAATGTGTCCCAATTAGCAGATGTCCAGCACATGTATAGGTGCCCATAAATCAGTGACATCTTAATTCAGTCATTTTGTCACTTCTCTATTTGTATTAAAATTTAAACACAGTTGTGTGACTGTTGTATCTGCGGCCAGACTGGTCTTCCTTTACTGAATGTTTAGTTGGGATCCCTATGGCATTATATCATCTCGAAAAGAACAAAAATTAAGGCTCTAATGCTGCAATTACTATGCACACTATTTCCCTTGATTTAAATTTGAGCTTTACCTATGTTAGGAATGACTGATCGGTATTGGAAATCAATGCAACTGGTGTTTATTCTAAAATGAAAAAATAAATAACTAATATAAATTATACTCCTATGTAGCACTATTAAAAGTCACCCTGTCCCACTCTAAAACTTAAGGAAAAGTAACAGTTCATTATATTTTCTCCTTCTTAAAATATTAAAATGTTTTTGGGTAAACCATTTTATTACAATACTAACACACTCTAGGGTATAATGATCTGCTATGTAATGCTCATAACATACACTGCATATAATTAAATCCCACATTCAAAGGTAACTTGGACATGAGGAAGTTTGTTGTTGTCAACTGAAAATTACTAACACTGAGTTAATGGAACTTTCACAGCTCTGGATTTTGAAAATTTGGCCCATTTATACATAGAATAAGAAATGGTGTAGTGCCTGAAGATTGGAAGAAGGCCAACACCATGCCTATTT
>NW_017728995.1:11282237-11295865 GCF_001723915.1 Gavialis gangeticus
CTTGGTGAGGCCGCAGCTGGAGTACTGTGTCCAGTTTTGGGCTCCACAATTCAAAAAGGATGTGGAGAAGCTTGAGAGTGCAGAGGAGACCCGCATACATGATCAGAGGTCAGGAAAACAGACCTTATGGTGAGAGGCTGAGAGCCATGGGACACTTCAGTCTAGAAAAGCTCAGGCTCAGGGGTGATCTGGTGGCCACCTATACGTTTATAAGGGGTGCTCATCAGGGTCTGGGAGAAAGTCTGTTCACCAGAGCTCCCCAAGGTATGACAAGATCAAACAGTCACAAACTCTGCCATAACTGATTCAGGCTAAACATAAGGAAGAACTTCTTTACTATCTGAGCCCCCAGGTTTTGGAATCGATTGCTGCCAGAGGCGGTTCAAGCACCCACTTTGAACGCCTTCATGACACATTTGGATGCTTATCTTGCTGGGATCCTTTGATCCCTGCTGACTTCCTGCCCATGGGGAAGGGGGCTGGACTAAATGATCCTCTAGGGTCCCTTCCAGCCCAAATGTCTGTGAAAATCTATGAAATATGGGATGAAATCAGAGATTTTTCTATAGTCAGTGATAGAAATTGAATTTCATCCTTATTTCAAAGAGGCTACTCACCAGCAAAGTTTAATGCAAATTGGTATCCAGTGTTTGCACATGCAAAGTGGATATTGTGGATGTAAATGCATGAACGTTTTTGCCAGTCCATGCCTTTAAAAAAATGCCAAATAGCACAATATGATATTCATACAAAATGTGGTGTTTGCTTTTTTAATTGTCTAGTTAAAGAAAAGGAAATGCATCATGGCACAAGCACTTGTTTGCGAGCATTAGACTATTTGTGGATGTTAAATAGACTATCTTTTGGAAGTTGGATTCTCTATAGTACCAAGCTAGGAAGTTTTAAAAAAACTAGGGAAACCTGGGGGCTTTGAAAGCAGTCATCTGAAAAGGAATATGGCACATACTGCCCTACATCCTTCTGTTATCCATGTAAAAAGTAATTTAACAAGAGATTAATTTTTTACAAGAAAATAAATTAGCTTGTATTGGTCAATCCTGTTCTCTAAAAATTAATTTACTATGGAATCAATTGTTTAAAAAAATAGAATATTGTTTTCTAAAAGTGACAGAATTATGCATTTTTCAAGGGTGATTGGTTACCCTCATTTAGCACCAGACAGACCCACCCTAAGGTATGTTTTTTTTGGGTCGACTGCTGCTTTTCCTGATAAATTACTGCCCTATTAATTGGGCTCCAGAATCCATTTGCCCTTCTTGTCATTTGGGATTTTCCAAAGAAATGTGCTTCGAATAAATTGCATTTAATTTTCTAATTGGACACGTATACTGCAGGTATGAACACTAGTAAGACAACTTTTGTTTTCCTTTTAAATATCACCTCAGTCCCTGGTTCTGAAATGGACTTAAAAAGAGTTAAGTTGAAATGAGTGGAGCTCAATGTACCATAGGGGACTGCAAGTACATTTAACTACTGGATCAGGGCCTTAATATTTATTTACTAATACAAGGGAAATCAACATGAGTCCCTGGATTAAGCTCCTTTTACATTGGGGTGGACAATTATTTTGGCTGGAGGGCGGCTTAATGAGTTTTGGTGACCTGTTGAGGGCCATGAGGGTAGCCCCACCCCTTGATGGATGCCCTGCCTCCTGCTTGCCAGATCAGAAGTCCTGCCCTTAACCCTAACCTTTTGCCTATGGAAGTACCTCCCCTTGCCCCCAGAAGTTTACCCCTACTCTGAAAAGGAGTACATCTTTGAATCAGAACCCTCCACCTCCCAAATGCATACTAGAAGTCAAATGCCTACTATAACATGTTTAAATTGTATTACAAAAAATATTTTTGTCAAGATTTGTGCTTGCTTACTTTATATAGAGATGATTACATAATGACTCAAAAATAGTCTTACTCTTGTATATTGTAGGGGGATGTAGTTGGGGGTGGGTGGGTATGTATGGTGAGGTTTGCGTCTGTCGTTTGAGACAGGGTGTGCCTGTGTAGTGGGGCATAGGATATGACGGGTGTATATGTGGGGTAGTTGTAGGGGTAGGTGTGGGGACCGCCCCCACACATGCCCCCCATCTTGCTCCTCCCTGTGGGTCACAGCCCTGCTGCTGGCGGCAGCAGCAGCAGCAGGCACTCCATGACCTGCACAGGTGCTACTACCTGGTAGCACACAGGTCCAGCCACTCCTGCATGTGGTGGCAAGACGTGCAGCCACTCTGCCCCATCTCTATTGCATAGAGCTCCCTGCTGTGCATGAGCAACTCCTGGCACTTGTATCACTGGGGGGAAACCCCACGCGATGAAGCAGATTGCCTTCCCCATGCCCTGCTGGGCAGGTCCCGGGACTCCACTGGGAAGCAAGAGACAGGGCTCCCCTCCACTTCTGACAGAGTCTCAAGACCTGCCCAGAAGTGGGTGGGATGGCATCCAGCTCCATCATGTTGGGCTTCTGCCTTGTGGCACACATGTTGGGAGCTGAATGTATGCCGCAGGGAGCCCCACCCCAGAGAGGTGAGCCAGCCTGGCTGATCTCCTCACCACCGCATGCAGCTCTGACCTGAGCCACATGCCACTAGGGGTAGTGCTTGAGCAGGCCACGAGTGCTCCGAGTGCCTGCGGCTGCTGCCACCAGCAGCAGCAGGGTTGTGTGTCATGTGGGGAGAGTGGTAGGGGAACCTCACACCTACAACCTGCCCACCCAAGTTCCAAGCTCTGCACTTCTGCTGCCCCGCCTGAGTGCAGGCTCTGTACTTCTGCTATCCCCAGCCCCATGCTTCATGCTCCCACCCAGCTGCAGTCCCCCTCTCTGCACCTGCCACTTCCCTTCCTGCTGCCCAGAGTGAGCCCTGCAGCAGGGAGATGAGGAGGAGCTGCTGGATGTGAAGCTGAGCAGGTCCCCTGGCAGCTGTAGCAGTGGCAGCAGCAGCCCAACCTGGAAGCTGTGTGCCGGCTGGGCCAGGCCTTTCTGCACATGCAGAAGTGAGGCGACTGGGCTGGGTGGGATACAATTAGTTGGTGGGTGCCCACAGACTGGATGAATTTGCCTGGCAGACCGTATTCACCCCACAGCTGTATTTTGCTCATCCTGTTTTACACAACTATGGATTTCATTTAAGGGGTTCCCCGTACCCAGACAGTTGTAATCATATTGCAGTTGTTAGAAGAAAGGTCTTATCTGGATGTGGGTAGATACCACTGCAAGAGCAGCTGCTGGGGACTTAAAAAAAAAAAAAAAGTCCCCAGATTGGATTAGAATTCCCCCTTACTCCCTTCCTTTGTATGCTCAGCAACACCTCTTCTTCCCTCCCCTCCTCTTCTGTCCCAGCTGTCCAGAGGGTGGACCAGAAACAAACCTGATTGTCTTCTATGATGAGATAACTGGCTCTGTGGATGCTGGGGAAGCAGTAGATTTAATATAGCTTGACTTTAGTAAGGCTTTTGATACCCACTTCCACAGCATTCTTGTAAACAAGCTGAGAAAATTTGGGTTGGATGTATGGACTGTAAGGTGGAGAGAAAGCTGACTGGGTTGTTGGGCTCAAGGGGTAGTAATCAATGGCTCAATGTCTAGCTGGAAACTGGCATTAAGTGGAGTGCCCCAGAAGTCAGTCCTGGAGCTGGTTTTATTCAAAATCTTCATTAATGATCTGGAAGATGGGATTGCTTGCACCCTCAGCAAGTTTGTGGATAACACCAAACTTGGGGGTATAATAGATGCACTGGAGGGTAAGGTTAGGATTCAGAGTTACGTAGACAAAGTGGAGGATTTGGGCCAAAATTAAATCTAATGAGGCTCAACAAGGACAAATGCAAAGGCCTGCACTTAGGACAGGAGAATACAATGTACTGATACAGTCTGGGGACTGACTGGCTAAGCAACAGATCTGTAGAAAAGGACCTGGGGGTTACAGTGGACAATAAGCTGTATACGAGTCAGGAATGTGTCCTTGTTGCCAATAAGTCTAACAGCACCTGGTCTGCATTAGTAGGAGCATTGCCAGCACATTGAGGGAAGTAATCCCCTCTATTCAGCACTGGTGAGGCCACATCTGGAGTGCTGTGTCCAGTTTTAGGACCCCCACTACAGAAAGGATGTGGACAAGTTGAAGAGAGTTCAGTAGAGCAACAAAGATGGTTTGTAGGCTGGGGCACATGACTTGTGAAGACAGGCTGAGGGAACCGGGCTTATTAATCTTCAGAAGAGAATACTGAGGGAGGATTTGATAGCAGCCTTTAGTTACCTGAAGGGTAGTTCCAAAGAGGATGGAGCTAGGAGCAATTGTCTCAAGTTTCATAAAGGAAGTTTAGGTTAAATATTAGGAAGAACTTTCTTATGAGGTTCGTAGTGAAGCACTGGAACAAGTTACCTTGAGACCTGCTTGGCAAAGCCATGGCTGGAATGATCTAGTTGGGGATGGTCCCTGCTTTGAGCAATGGGTTGGACTAGATGACCTCCTGAGTTCCCTTCCAACCCTAGTTTTCTATGATTCTACGATTTTTATGAGTCTTCAAAGCCACTCCTGCTCGCCCCTGCCAGGCCCTGTGGGCAGCCAGGGTCATTTAGGGACAGTGGTAGCAGTGGACAGATTCCTCATCCCTGCCCAGTCCCTACAGGGGTTCCATGCCAGCCTGGAAGAACTTGAAGGGGAAGGGAACATGCCTGTTGCTGCTGCCATGTCTGACCAAGCCTCGCTCCATGTGCAGCCCAGCTAGAGTGGTTTTGGAGTGTCTTCCCCCTTCACCCCAAAGTCAGCTAGGGACTGTGGCAGCTGGAGTTGTAAGTTGGGGAGGAGACACCATAGTGAGTACAGCAGGGAAAGGTAGGTAGAGGGAAGATTCTGAACTGACTGAGGGACTGGAAAAAGTCACCTGCTGCCACTCCTGTGACTGTCTGTCTGCCTGCCCTGGTGGGCTGGATTTGGGTTTAGTGTGTGGATGCAGTCACCCCTGCAGTGCCAGTCTTTGCATCTGCATCCTCCTTTACAAAATCCTGGAAATGCCAATGGCAAGAAGTAGGCCTATTTTGGGGAAAGCAATTGTTTTCTCTAGCATCCAGTTTTTGTCAAGTTTATTTAGGTGTGTATATAGGGTGAAGTTGCACATTATGCTTAGGCCATAATAAGGGCACTTAAAACATGTGTCCATATATTCAAGCTTGTTACTCTTGCAAAATGCCCACCGAGCATCCCAAACTCATGTCACTTCAGGCAAGAGTTGGGGGCATGCTAACTAGCTGTTGCTAAGGTGACTTCAGTTTCCTCCATAGGATAAAATCAGCCATTTGCAGTCCTCCAGCATCCCAGGATGCAATGCTTCTAGCCTCCAAATCCTTAGAGCTCTAGCCATGTCTCTGATCACTGCTCCTGTAGTGGTAAGTCAAAGCTATACAGGCAAGAGATGGCATTAACTATTTATGGGCGACTGCTCACAGAATGTTCTGATTTCAACACTGCTTAACATCCCACAGATTTAGGCTGGTTGAAATGTAACATATCACTTCTTAAGGAGCCAGCAAGAAGAGATGGGGAAAAATGTTTTGGCAAATCATTTATGTATGTAATTTTTACAATGATATTTAAAATGGTATAGCTAATGAGGATGATTGATGGTTAATATGAATTTCCCAACATAACCTTTAGGAATGCTGGGAGTTGTTCATTCTATTAAATTTTAGAGTGACACTCATACAAAAATTTTAGAGGACATAATGCAATGAATAGGGATGGAAATATTTAAAGAATTGATCCCAAGAACTCCAAGTCTTGGACTGTTTTCTCTATGAAGGACAAATTTTAAGTCTTATAAAGTGTCAAACTTGGAGCATGTATGCTGCTTATGTAAAGAGTTACTTTACCTCAGTCAGAAAAACAGATTAAAACAAGACTGCGTTCTTAAATTCAATTTTATTCCTTAGAGATGCCATACAGTTTGACAATAGATTGACACCATGTCAGGTCTGTTCCTTTAAAATTACAGTCAGATAAGTTGCCCTCTAAATTAGTCCTGAAAATGATGTTGGTTGATGCCTGACCTAATGAAATTAGTGAACTAAATTTATCCAAGAAAGTTATTATCTTAACGCATGGAACCCTTTCAGACTATATTATTTGTTTGAACATTAAATTAAGCAATCTTCCTTCCAAAGAGCTCAGAAGAGCACTTAAAAGGAATAGTAGTATATCTTCTGCTCCCTCTGGAGGAAAATATATTTACTTTGTCTGTTCATTCTGCTCTCGATAATTGAAGTCTCTTTGTGAATAGCGTACCAACAATAAACTCACAAATTTTGTAGGACACTGTTTACCGATGTAACATTAGACTCATGTCATAGGTCTTAAAATTTATTCCAGCAGTAAATGAAAACGTAGAGGCTGATGCCCCTAGATAGGTGCTACTTGATGGTGCTGAATCAGATCATGCATGGAATCAGAATGATACTGGGAAGGATGTTTGACAAAGATTTTGAGCAAATGCTGTCAACATGTAATATATCCTGTTAGATATAGTTCTTGCTTTGCTATAAATCCTCATTGGTCCGGATACTGTAGGGTGAAAAAAGTGGACATATATGCAGAGAAATACTGGTTAAAGTTTAAAGTCTACAACTTTTATTCACTCTAACATTAAGTTGTACAAGGGAGAGATTGCAAGCTGTTTTGTTTATGCAACAAACTACCTGTCAAGGTAAGTCCACTGTTAAAGTTTAATCTGTAAACTGTGAAGAAGGTAAATCTACCACTGATCCCTTTTATGTTTCATTTGATGTAATTTGGTGCTTTGTCTTCCCCTCACAACCCTCTCTCCTGAAATCAGGTGATTATATTAGGATCTCGGTTTAAGCTTAAAAAGTTGTTTTCTGGCTCTCATGTTTACATGGAAAAGCTTGAAAATGGGAATTGTCAAAGCTAAGACACCCGAAGGCAAAGGCAAAGAATCTCAAATTTTAAATCTCATTTTTAACTAATCTCATATCTTTGAGGGGAGCTATCTCATCATTTTGAGTGCTTGAGTTCAGTAAGAGAATATGAGAATATAAATATCCAGTGCCCAGAAACTGTATTTTAAAAGATGCTTTCTTCTGCCTTGAGGTAAGAAGATAAACCCAGGGTCTTCTGTAGTCTCTAAATGGGCCAATCAGATGTTCATGGCAGAGCAAGCACACTCAGTGTTGGGCCCCTGAGGCACAAAACTACTGTGGGGAGGATATAGATGCCTAATACACACACCCCAGGTCTAGGTACAGAAATTACACATAAACTGGTATAAGTGATTGGAAACTGGTTCAAATCTGTAAGACAAGAGAAGTTCAGTGGACACGCACTATTTTCAAAATGGCCAAAACCTATTTAAGATAAACCTGGATGAATACTTAACTGATTCAGGTTAAACTGATTTCTTGAATTTCTGCAAATACACCCCCATAGGGTGGGAGGTCTAGCCTTGGGCCAAGCTGTCTGCTCCAGCTAAGCAGGGAGGCATGCTCTAGCACCCCTTCTCTCCCACTCCTCAGCTTCTAGCCTGGGCCATTGCATGCCTGTGGCTTTATTTCTGAAATCAAAAGTGAATCATAGAAGTAGGGTCAGAAGGGACCTTATAGATCTTCAAGTCCGACTCCCTGCCAGGGCAGGAGAAAAAAAAAAAACTGGGCTCAAATGATCCCAGCTAGGTAGGCATCAAGCCTCTTCTTAAAGACCCCCAGGTTAGGAGCCAGCACCACCTCCCTTGGAAGTTGGTTCCAGATCCTAGCCACCCTAACTATGATGTCTAATTTAAACCTACAGATGTCTAATCTAAACCTACTCTCCAACAACTTGTGGCTGTTATTCCTTGTTATGCCAGGGGGCGCTAGGGGAAACAAGGTCTCTCCCAAACACTTCTGGTCCCCCCCCTAGGGAGTTTATAGACAGTCACCATGTCCTCCTCAGCCTTCTCTTGTGAAGGCTGAACAGGTTCAGGTCCCACAGTCTCTCATTGTAGGGTCTGCCCTGTAATTCCCGGATCATGCGGGTGGCCCTCCTCTGGACCCTCTCAATGTTGTCCACACCCCTTCTGAAGTGGGGCGCACAGAACTGGACACAGTACTCCAGCTGTGGCCTGTCCAGTGTTGTGTAGAGGGGGAGGATCACCTCCTTGGCCCTGCTAGAGATGCACCTGTGGATGCACGACAAGGCACGGTTAGCCCTGCCAACCGTGACCTCGCATTGTCGGCCCATGTTCCTCTTGGAGTCAATAATGACTCCAAGATCCCTTTCTGCCTCCGTGCTCTCAAGAAGGGAGTTTCCCATCTTATAAATGTGCTGCTGGTTACTACTGCCCAAGTGCAGCACCCTGCACTTGTCAGTATTGAAGCACATCCTGTTTTTGCTAGCCCACCCCTGCAACCTATCCAGGTCTTGCTGCAGTCTTTCCCTCCCTACTAGTGTGCTCACCTCACCCCAAGGTTTGGTATCATCAGCGAATTTAAACAGGTTGCTTTTCACCGTGTCGTCCAAATCACTGATAAAGAGATTGAACAGCGTGGGCCCAAGGATGTCTGTTCACTTGTTTGCTGGTTCAACCTACACAGTCTAGACTAACCTGCACAGATTGAATCAATTCAGCCTTGGGCTTTTTGACTGTCTGTACTTAGATGAGGTAATTAGTCAGGATCCCAGAAATGCCTGTTTCAGTGATTCTTAATTAGGGTGACACAGCCCCATGGGGAGCCTTCAGATATTTTTAAGGCTGCCATGGGGTGGCACAGAACATTAACACTGTACGGTTTACAAATGTGAGTCACAAGGTAAACCCAGTGACTTCAAGTAGAAATCTATAGTTATGGTTTTTCTGAGTTCTTTCAACAGAAAAACTGCTCTATTATATTTTATGCACTTAAAAAAGCACGAAAACTAGGACCTGGCATTTCTGAGGGGTGCCTTGTGTCCTTTCAGGAGTGCCTCCTGTTATCCAGGGGTGGCTTGAGTCTAAAAAGGCTGAGAATTGCTGGTCTATTCACTGCCAGAAGCAAGGTGTATGTTAGTGTTGGACTACTGTAGCTGCGAGGGTCCAGAGAATATGTAAGGAGCAAAGTTTGTATGGTAATTCCTATTGGACCAAGTGTTTAGTTGGAAGAGATGTTAGAAAAGCCTTCAGGCACAAAGTGCCCTTTCTCAGGTCTAGAAACAAAGCAGATGCAACCGAAGCTAAATAAACCATTAAACAATGGTCGTTGTTTAAGACCATTATGTATATGAAAATAGTCACTCGAAAAAGGAAAAAGGGCAGTAAACCTGTGGAACAAAGTCACCAGAAGCACCTACATGATAAATAAAGGGCGATATTTTTTTTCTCTCCTTGTTGCCTCCTCACCCCCTCACCTTTTTGAAAGTACTCATTTTCTCTCTACTGCTTCCAGTGTCTTAAAACCTCCTGAGAGAGAACATGCATTTGTTGTGTGGATGCTGGGCAGCACTCAGAATGTATTTTCCAGCCCCAAAGTAGCAAAAAAGTACAGACTAAAGCATTGTTGGTAATGGACAGTTAAGGAGCTCATTTCTTTCTAGACTAAGAAAATCTAGAGGGTTAAGAGCAAACTTTTAAGAAAAGTGGGATTATTGACATATATCTAATTTCTCAAAGAGCAGGTGTTTGTTCAAAGTGCTAGGCACATTTATCTTTAATAGTCATTTTCCCCCAACAGATCTTGAATAGATTTAGATGTTTTTAAGGGTGGAAAGCATGGAAACAATATAATGAAATGCACTTGAATGTGATACTGTTTTTCATATGACAGGCCGGTCCTGCCTGCAGCTTGTTAAGCATGCAATTTATTTTATTTATATCGAAACATCTGGTAGTTGGCCAGTTATGCACTGTTAAGAGCATATATCTAAAGGGGTTTTTAATAGGCTTTTTTGAAAGCATTCCCAATTAGTTTCGACTTCAGCAAATGAGTGACAACCTGATGAATACTGTGACTGAAGCACATCATTACTAGTAAATTTGGCTATGCTTTAAAAGAATTTTTTAAAAGGCAATAATTAAAATTAGCAGCAAAAAGTAAAAGTGACTTCATGTGGTATCTTCAATGAAATCAAATCCTTATAAGTTAATGATTGCTTTTGATACACATGAAGAATTGCTTTGCTTTCCGTGATCATCTGTGACCTTCCCCAATATGTGGAAATGAGATGTTAACATTTTCAGTAAAGTGATATATTAAAATAAAGCATATCTTATTTACTGAAAACAAAGCTTTTAATTTTCACCTTTTTAAACAGAGGAGGCCGGATCCTCAACTGATATAAATTAAATTCCATTGACTTCACAAGAGAGATCTAATGCTGTTGGCTAAGGGTGTGGGTGGCAAGTTTGAGATTTTGATTAAGATTCCTGCAAACATTTTTCAAATTACAACAGTATTTCAATTTCTGCTATCTCTTATGTATGCAGGATTACCTTCACTCATGTACTTGATCATAAAAATATGATGAAAAATGCACTCTGGCTTCACTCTCTAATGTTTCTCTTGTTTATGCTGCTATAAACCTGCAATAACATGCTTCCATATAAATCCAGAAGTAATTCTTATAAAGTGATTATATAGGGCAAAGCTACTTTAGAGGAGAAATTAATCAACCCTGAGGGTATATGCAGATGTTTGCTGCACCTCTTAAGCTGGTGGGTTGAGGGTATCCTTTTGGGGGTGGGAGGAATTTTGTGTCTAAAAATAGCTTGGCTGGAGTTGGAGGGAAGGGGGTAGGAATAGCATAGTTAGTTGTACTCAAGTAGAGTAGCAAGTTCAGGTTTTGGTAGTGGACTAACTGTGACACCACAGAGTTTAGTGTTGGCTAATTAACCTTGTGTAGAGGCTCCAACACTGAGAACAGGACTATAGTGCAGAGCATTATGATACATTCTTAATTTTCCTGTAGCCCATGTGCAGACTTTAGCAGCTCTAATTTATATTCGAGCCACCATGGCCTCTGGAACATCCAAAAAGTAGAAGAGAATGAAGATGACTTCAAGGTACCTTTGGCCATGTTACTGTTGAGCTATACTGTGCCTTCAGGAGGCTGAATTCACCTTAAGGTTGATGTTTATCTATTAGTACCTTGCATAGTGCATGTTGGTACTAACAGTTCCCTCTTTTACATATACAGAACATACAGCCCCCTCACATTTATAAAAAAAAAAGAAAGCAAAACAAACAAACAAAAACACCCTCTCTGCTTATTCCACATTCCTAGGTGCCAGTTGGATAGCATTTGCTGCAACATGCCCTGGAGGTCATTACAAATGGATTCTCTTACCCACAGGAGTTCAAAGCCTTGTTTCCTTTCCAGGAAGCAATGCGTTTTCTTTGGATCTTGTTACACATTAATTTTGGGTGACTGCTGGAGCTCTTAACCCCTGAATTTTCCACATGTTAACACGTTTAAGTGTCTGAAAGCACTTGTTATATGGCTCAAAGTTATGCCGCTCCAGGGCAGGATCTACATAACCTAGCTGCTGTTCTGTTAAAGTGTGGCCTATCCCCACGGGTGTGCTGCTCGAGTTGAAGGTATAACTGCAAGGTAGCATTAAGCCAATCAGCATTTGTGCATTTCACAATGTAATGTGTAACAAAGCCCTTAGTTGCATAGTAACTGAAGGCTCACTGTCAACAGCAAAGATTAAATTATCTGGTTTTTTGGAGAATGGTGGTGGTAAATTGGCAGAATCTATCAAATGGAGAGAAACTGGGTTCTGATCATTTTCCTATGTGTTTTGACACTTATTTCGTGAATTGTTGGCTTCACAGCTTTGGATATGGATTTAATACTATGGATATCTGTGACAACTGAAGTGCTAGATCCCTACCAGGAATCTAGGCATTATGTTCTGAATGAAATACCTATTACAATGGAGTGCATTAGTCTAATTTAATTTGTTAGTGCCATTTCCACCTGTGTTCTTCTGGAATTGCTTTATTCCAAGAAGCAGATGTGAAGGATGTTCAGATAGCATCAATCAGCCCGGATGGCACTAGTGTATTATTCCAAACAGCACCATTGTAAGCTATTAAGAGGACCCGTATTGCTTCAGTGCAGACGCTGACAGGAGATATGCATGTGTGTAAGGTGACATTTATTTTTAAGTGCTTGAAAAACAAGTGCATTATTTCATGTGTTTCAAGTGTAAAAACTTCATTCATAAATAGTGTATATAAATATAATATCAGGAATATGTACTCTAGCTTAGCTTGAACCTTAGTCTCCACAAAAATAGATGTATACACTCTGTGCTTTTAAGCATTGTAATGGAAGTTATTTAGCATGTGCATCTACCAAGCATGTTTTTAGTACTAAGTACCAATGGGAAAAAAAGTTTGTCAATTTAAAATAGAATTTTTGCATGCTTGTTTATAAGAATTAACTGTAGCAGAAGCTTTCCATCATAAAATGCCGAGCACAATTAATCAGAAATATGTAAAATTCTGTTTCGAAGTCTGCACAATATCTAGCAGCTAGAACGTACTATTCTAGCCAGAAGAGGTATTGTTCAAGTAAGTTACTGTATCTTCAACTTAAGACATCCTTTTAATATTCTCCTAAATTAGCTGGTGTTTTTATATGATGAAAAGTCAGTTCATGGTTGTTTTGGTTTTTTTCCTCCCAAGCAATTTGAATTGAAGGTTGACAGCACATGCTAATGAAATAAAGAAAAAAAAATTGACAGGTGCAAAATACAGTACTTGTTCAATAAGCTTGTATTTTTGGAAAATTTTACTTGGTAAATCTAATTTTGTCTTGGTTCAAAATTATCTTGACCATCTAGTTCTATTTTATTGAACACACCAGAATGACTATAACCATTTGTTTAGCACAAAGTGTTCAGTCTATAAGAATAAGCTTAATGAAATTTAGTTTTCTGTGGGGGAAAAAAAGATGATCAAAAAAAGAAAAAAAAGAAGCAAAAAACCTGTAATAGCCCTATGAGGAATGAAAAAAGAGAGTATGTATGAAAGCCTTTGGCCAGCTTTAGACATGACATTGCCAGTATCATTCTTAATCAAAGGATTGGGCAGAACTTTGGGAGAAATTTTCAGACTGCCTATCAATTTTTTAATATAAATTATCTAGGATTTAGTTGTACTCCATTAAAATCTTGCACTTGAGAATCAGCTCTTCTGGCCTTTTCTTTTCTTTGCTCCCCCCGCACCCCCGGAAAAAAATTATAATAATATACCCAAATTACTCTGTGGATGAGTTTTCAGATTACTCCATAGGTATTCAAACACATGCCCAAAGAAGGAAAATATGATCCATCTTCTGTATGGTAAGCAACGGCTTCTGGAATAAAAATCTTGCAACTTTCATGTATTGAGCGGATGTAACCACAAATTCTTTGGAAAGGACTTAATTGTATACATGTCCTGGGACAGCATCCACATTGTGACCCTGGCTCAGGTTGAGGCCTTGGGGTACCACCCTCTTAGAAATTGGATGTAGTACTAACTATGATGGAGGACTGATGAGATGTTTACATACTCTTAAGTATATTATTGGTTAATGACCCTGTATACAACCAAAAAGGAAATGGCAGTTCTTTCCACTTACTGTGTCAGAATGATATTCA
>NW_017728995.1:11300865-11304402 GCF_001723915.1 Gavialis gangeticus
TGTGACCCTGGCTCAGGTTGAGGCCTTGGGGTACCACCCTCTTAGAAATTGGATGTAGTACTAACTATGATGGAGGACTGATGAGATGTTTACATACTCTTAAGTATATTATTGGTTAATGACCCTGTATACAACCAAAAAGGAAATGGCAGTTCTTTCCACTTACTGTGTCAGAATGATATATATACCACCATTTGCAACCGAATCTGTTTGTATGCTAATACAGAGTTGCAGGTTACTTTTAGCGGTTCATGCAACTGTTGCGGAGTATATTTTATAATATGCAATAAGGAAAAGCCTGTTTTTTCCTTCTGATATAGCTGTTCACCCTGTTATACTTTCTTTTGTGAACTGCAGGTTGGATTTTTGTAACAAGTAGAGGTACTTTTGACAAGGCAGAAACTACAGCTGATGGCAGGAACATGCTTATTTAGAGGTGCTAATCCAGGGGATATTAGTGCATGATTTTCTACTTGCTTTTGATGCATTTCATGCTATTGACATTGATGTTGGACACAAACCTTTTAGTGCTTTCTAGAAATCTGAGATCTCATTTCTCCTTGGATGCAAGTAAAAAAAATCAGCTGCTGTGGCTCTGTTTAAAAGTCTGAAAACCTGAATAGATGGGATCTGTCACAGGAGCAGTTTAAATTTACTCTCCGGTCACTTTCCAAGCATTTCAGGCTACAATTCAAATGCAAAAAGGAAGGTCCTTGTCTACTTTTCCAAGTCAAGATGGCCCTTTGTTGTTAATGTTGTAATAGCTAGGAAGTGAAGTCTTGGATTAATGTGCATTGCATTTGGATTTTTTTTTTTTGAGGTGTAAAAACAAAACTATTCTTACTTGATGGTACAATGGTTAGGTGTATTCCTGTAGAGCTGATTGTGGAGGTGAATGATTATATAGATTTATTAATGTTATATATTTTTTTACACTTGTGATCAGAGATGTAACCAGCTCACTGAGAGCCTGGGGTGGTGATGGGGTATGCAAACCACCCAAACTGGGGTGGGGAAGGGAGATGCTGGTTAGATACTGGTGAGGGAAAAGGAAGGCTTACTTTCCTGTGATACTGCTGCTGGTGCTATTAGCAATGTGGCTAGACTCCCTGAGATCTGATATCCCCATTTACTCTCCCCCTGCCCCCACCCCAAATATGCATATTGGTCATAGGGATGCAAGGCTCCCTGGGAGGGGGAAGGGGGGCACCATTCTGTTCTTTCCACTTGCCCCCTGTCTCCTGGATACATATTTGGTGTGGCACTGCCCTACCCAGCTCCTAGAGCCTGGCAGGAATGGCATAGCTGTAGCAGACTCCCAGAGAGAAGGGGAAGGGTGAGAGATCTTGGTACCCCCTGATACTCAGTGTCTGGGAAGGGTGCCCTACTTGCCCTGCCCTAGGTATGCTACTGCTTGTGATATTGTTGAGAGTGGAAATTTAAAGCTTAATTAATAAGCAAATAGATGAACACTGTTTAGAGAACTGCATCTTTCCCCAACAGCATGCCTTCCTTTAGATTATAAAGCCATGGCGAGAAGGAAGAAGAGCAGAGCTGGCCTGTTAAGTTGTTAGATCTGTCTCACTGGCAAAGCTGAGGGCTAGAAGTGCATAGGAGTGAAGAGGAGAACAAAATGAACTATTTACAGTGATGCCATTACTGAGAATCGTACAGTCTTCCACATATACTAGCTGGAACAAGCCGTGCCAACTAAGTGGCTAAACATACCCCCTTGTGGCCTTGATGCTGACAAACATAACAACATGAGCAAGTGAGAAAGAAGATATAAAAGTCTTGGAAAGCAACTCGTATGAGGACAGGCAGAAGAAATTAGGCTTGTTCAGCTTGCTGAAAAGGCAGTTAGAGGGAACATGATACAGTCTACAAATACTTGAAGGGCTGTGACAAAGAAGAAATAAAGCACCTTTTTCTCTTACTGCAGAGGCTAGGATGTGGACCAATGGCTTGAAGTTGTAAGAGGTTTAGACTGGATATCAAGAAAAACTTTTTCAGTGTTAGAACAGTGAGGCAGTGGAATAGACTGCCTAGGGAAGGTGTGGACTCTCCATCCCTCGAGATGTTCAAGAAGAGATTGGAAAGCTACTGCTTACAAATGATCTAGATATAGCTATGCCTATGTTATAGTATGGGTATTTCCCATGCTTCTGGTCTTTGCTGGTTGCTACATGAGGCTGGGAAGAAATCCTGCTCCCCCCTCCCCCGGCTGCTACATATCAGGGTTGTTTTTTGTTTCTTTAAGTCTTCATCAGAGGCATTGAGTGTTGGCTGCAGCCAAAGCAAGGGATTTTGACTGGGGTATGCCAGTGCTCCTGCTAGATCTAAAGCTTGGGTTTCCTGGATAGAGTGTCTTGCCCCTCCACCCAGGGTCAGACCAGTTCCCATATTTGAGGTCAGGAAGGGTCAGATTGATATGGATGGGTTGTGTGTGTGGGGTGGAAGAGAGGGGCAGGTTTCCTTTTTGTGTAGCTGGGGCGTGGCCCACTGCCTGGGATCCCTTGAGCATATATTAACAGCCTTTTACAGAAGCAGGACTTTGGCTGCTGTGGTCCCCCTGCTTTATCTGTGGCAGGTTAGAGTTCTATATCTTGTGTTGTCAGATTTGGTAGTAGATTTATTAAGAGGTCAGATTATAAATTTGTCAGGATGGTTTGGATAGGGATGATCTTGTCTCAGCCAGCAGGTTGGGGACTAGAGGAAATTAATTATTGCCAGTTAAAGTATTTACCATCTAAAATGCTATAGTTATCTACCACTCATCTAAAATGCTATAGGTATCTACCACTTTCTTCACATTTATGGAGAGAAACAGGGATGTATCAAGTAGCACTTTCTGATAAGAGATGGACAATTTGGCTATTAATTGTAACCATTGGCAAATACATTTTTAAGGCATGCTTAAACTGCACCTAGGAAGTGTCACTGTAGCATATATAGCCTTTAATCTAGATAGATTTAGGGAATAAAGCATCAAAAAGATACAGAAGTTTAGACTTCAGCATGGGCTAGTTACCTGAGTAAGTCCCCACAGGGCTTGTAAAACTCATGCTGAAACCCATGCTGATGCATCACCAGAAATATTGTTCCCCAGGCTTGCTAGATTAAGGCTTCCTTAAGTGTGTTCACATCCTTTGTGTACTGGGGGCCCAAACCTGAACATAGTACTCCAGATGTGGCCTCACTAGTGCTGAATTAAGGGGAATAATCACTTGCCTTGACCTACTGATAACACACCTACCAATGCAACCCAGTATGCCATTAGCCTTTTTGGCAACTAGGGCACACTGCTGGCTCATTCAGTTTATTGTCCACTGTAACCCGCAGGTCCTTTTCTACAGAGCTACTTGCCAGCCAGCCAGCCCCAGTGCATGTACCAGTGCATGGGATTGTTTCATCCTAAGAGCAGGACTTTGCACTTGTCCTTGTTGAACCTCATGAGATTCATTTTGGCCCAATCCTCCAATTTGTCTAGGTCACTCTGAATCCTAGCCCTACCCTCCAGCATATCTACTACTCCCC
>NW_017728995.1:11304412-11306861 GCF_001723915.1 Gavialis gangeticus
TCTCCCCCCCCCCCCCCCCCCCCCGCCACCCTTGGTGTTATCTGCAAACTTGCTGAGGGTGCACTCTCTGCCATCTTTCAGGTCATTGATGAGTACATTGAACAAAGCCTGCCCTAGGACTGACCCTGGGGCACTCCACTTGATACTGGTTGCCAACTAGACATTGAGCCATTGATTACTATTCTCTGAGCCCAACGCTTCAGCCAGTTTTCTATCCATTCATCTGTGGACTATCCGCAGTTCATTCATCCAGCCTATACTTTATTAGCTTCCTTCAAGAATGCTGTGGGAGACTGTATGAAGAGCCTTGCTAAAATCAAGGTACACCACATCCACAAGTCTCCCTGCATCCACAGAGCCAGATAGAAGGTAATCAGGTTTGTCAGGCATGACTTTCCCCTGGAGAGTCCATGCTTACTGTTCCTCATCACCCTTTTCTTCTCCAGCTGCTTAGAAATGGATTCCTGATTCCTTAGACTCTGAGACTGGACCTTATCATCCCTGCACTTCCTGGCCCCTCACTGTCTCCTACTGCTCAGCTTCTGGAGAGGGACTTTCCTTTTTAAAGGGAACAGAGTATGCCAGAAATAACATGCAGTGAAGCAAGCAGGAACACCCAGGCATTGTCATCAGTGTTAATGACAGGCCCTGGATATGAGGGTGGCATTCTTCCAGTAAAAAGGTAAGTTATTGGTGAGTCCATAGATGACATGTCCTGTCCAGAGGAGTTGGTGCCATATAAACATGACTTCAGTGCTGGTGGTGTTGGCTTGAACCAGAATACTGGAGTTCATTCTTCTGTCCTTCAAAATGATATGGAGGAATTTCAGAAGATATTGCTGTTGGTAATTTTCCAAAGCTTTCAGGTGTTTCTGATGGTGTCCAAGTTTCACACCTATATAATAGGGTAGGAATGACAACAGCAGGGCAGAGAAGCAGTTTAGTTTGGGTCCTGATGTTGTTATTATCGAAGATATGGTTTCATACGCATCAAAAGGCAGCATGTTGTTGAATATCTTTGTGTACATTTACTGTTTTGGAAAAGTAGCTACCTTGGAAGGGGAACTTCTCAGCATTCTCCAAGGATTGCCCTTTAATTGCAATATGTGGAGGATCAGCTGGTTGTTTAAGGGTGAGCTGGTAAAGGATCTTGGTTTTGTGAAGTTGACAGTCAGCCCAAATATTTCAAGTGCTTCACAGAAGCAATCAAGTGTGATCTGGAATTCTTGATTTGAGTAGGTACCCATGACCCAATCAATCTTCAATATATTCAAGATCAGTCCTGGAAGTGTTGACTATTTTGAATTTGGAACATAAGGGGGTGATGTTAGAGATTTCCATTCATGTGGTACTTGATGCTGACTCCACATCAAAGTCTATCAGCAATGAGAAGTAGAGTAGCTGTGATGCAAATAGAGAAAAGTGGTGGTACAGTCATACTTCCTTGTTTGACTCCAGTTCTAATAGTGAAGTGGTCTGTTCCTGAGCTATTGCTTAGCGTGGTTGCTGTTATGTCATTCTGAAGAAGTCATACAAAGGTAACAAATTTTGGTAGGCCTCTAAGTCTCATCAAGGTCTTCCACAGCACCTCTCTGTTCATTGAATGAAAGACCCTAGTCAGGTCAATGAAAGCCATGTAAAAATCTCAGTGTTGTTCATGGCAATTTTCCTGCACTTGTCTAGCAACAAAGATTATATCTATTGCACCTTTGAGTAGTTCGAAAACACACTGAGACTTGGGTAAAATCTCCTCAATGAAGAAAGTGAGTCAACTGAGGAGAATGTGGGAGAAGATCTTCCCAGCTGTGGACAGGAGAACAATACCTTGATAATTGCTGTAATCTGAACTATCACCCTTTTTGAGAGATGACAGAATTGTTAGCTTATTCAAGTAATTGGGAATCTGTTCATTTTTCTAGGTTTTCATAATAATGATGTGTAGTTGGTGATAGCTTTTTTTCTACCTTGCTTATAAATTTCACCTGGTATTCTATCTGGACCATGTTCTTTCTTGTGGTTCTTCTGCTTAATGACTGAGTTTATGATGAATGAGATCATATTCTGAACACTCCATTTAAACTGAATTTGTCCAGCTCTTCCTTTCTATGCAGTTCTTTCCATAGATCAGAGAACCTGCCTAGTCTAGCATTGAAATTGCCTAGAAAGGATGTCTTTTATTCTTTGGTGATAAATGACAGGACTTGGTTGAGTTTAGAATAGAAATCTTCCTTTGTTTCATTATCTGCATCAAGGGTCAGACTGTATAATGATGATCAGGGGTCCTGGTTTTATCTGTTTTTAAAAAAATCTCTAATTTTCAGTTTTAAAAAAGTGACCCAAAATCCACATATATCCATGATTAAAATGAAACACCACTCCACACACACACACACACACACACACACACACACACACACACACACACACACACACACACACATATTTTTGT
>NW_017728995.1:11306894-11309421 GCF_001723915.1 Gavialis gangeticus
TACATATATACATAATTAAAAAGAAACACCCCCCCACACACACACACACACACACACACACACACACACACACACACACACACACACATATTTTTCTGTGATTGACATGAGAAAGAGAGATGGTGTTTCATTTTAACCACAGCAAAAGGTGGATTTTCAGTTCTTTTAAACTGAAAATTGGGCTGCCGCATGCCTATCCCCTACCTGCCCCCTGTGGTGACATGGCACTGTGTAGCTTGGGCTCTGCACATGCTGAATGAACCCAGTCAGCCTGGCCCGCTAGCACATGGCTTTCCCGGTCCAGTCCAAATCCATGCACTAGCAGGCCAGGTCAGGTCCATTCAGCATGCACAGAGCTCGGGTCACACAGCGCTGTGTGGCCACCAGCTGTGCCTGCAGGCAGGTCACAGCCATGCTGGCTGCTGCCACCAGCGCCACAGAGGAGGTTGGGGGCAGCTGTGTGACAACTGTCACTTGAGCCCCTCCACAAACCCACTCATAGACCACACATCCCTCCCACCACTTCTCATAGCTCCCATCCTCCTACCACTCCTCACAACTACCCACACCCATAAATCCCCCCACCCCCACATCCCAACTTACTCATGACAGCTCCTGGGTCTCAATCCTTGCTGTGCTTCTGCTTGTCCCAGCACAGTAAGGGTTCATACCCTGTGTGCCAGAGCACCATAGACATGCTCTGGCCAGAAACCAGGGTGTCTCTCTAGAGGACCAGCTCTCGGGTTACCTCTTTTTCCATCCATATTTTATTTTGATACCTGGATATCCAGGTATCAAATTTGGAGTCCACGCTGGAACTTTTTTTGTTCGCAACGTGTCTCTTGCCGCATCTCAAGCTGCTTTGAGATGCAGAAAGAGGAACATGGGGCTTGTCTGGATGTGCCCCTTGTCTCAGTTCCAAGTACAAAACAATCGTTATACAATCTTTGCCTCTAGATCTGTGACTAAGGGCTGCTGGTAATCACTGGCACCTGCCCCTGTTTCCTCTTGCCATCTCTGTAGGACTTGCTATTGAAAGAATATGCCTGGCCATGTCTTTTTTAATTTGGGGATGCTGTTCCATATCAGAAACCATGCAATACTTCGTGGGAAGGAAACCTTAATCTCTACCACATCAAAGTTGCCATATATTAGTTAACTACAATACAGCAATCAAAATTCTTGTTACAATGTCTAGACCAAATCCCAGTTAATATTCCAATCAGAGAAAAGCCCAGGCTGTTTCCTCTCAAGACTGTCCCTCCTCTTCTGGTACCTCCTCTCCCCCTGCACCATTTGTCTCTGAGAACCTCTTTTTTGAGCTAGTCTTTCACACTAGGGCTTCTTCAAAGCCTCTCAAGTGCTAGAGGCTTCAGGGAGTCTCCAGATGTTGAGTCCTGAATTTAGTAGCGCATCATTGTGCCTTCATATACAACTTAGTCCACTGTATATTTGATGGATCATTTTCTAGTAGCTGAGGCAGAGTTTGTGTTCAGATTGACTTTTATTAGTAGATGTTTTGGACTGGGAATCCAGAAGAAAGATGACAAAGCTGATATGGAAATACAAAGCGCCCGAGCGAGGGACTAACAATAGAGGGATGGGGGTGAGGAGGGGAACGCGACTAGGTTACAAGCGATATAATGTTAGCCAACTAAGCCTGGGGGTGGGGGAGGGGGTTCCCGACGCTGAGAGAGAAAGGAGATAGGTACACACAAACCCGTTACCATGGTCCGCAATGGTGGAGAAAGCGGCTTATTACATTCAGAGAAAACCAGGATCCTTGGATATTGCTTTGTTCTCTAGCCAGGGGGCTCTGAAGGTCTGTACACCCATTGTATCACTCTTTCCTAGGGTATAACGCATCCAACGCAGGAGTGGCAGAAGGTGTCCAAATCCAGAGCTGCTAGGCCTAGAGTGGTGGAAACTCCCCAGGTTCACCTGGGGAACAGGTTCGACACCCTGGCAGCTGTGATGGAGAAAGACAGAGAAATTGGCTCCGGCGGGGACGATGCCACTCCCCACATGACAAAGAATGGGTAGACAGAGAACACCAGCAGGAAGAAACACCGGGGCCTCATCATCGGAGACTCCATCTTATGAGGACTGGAAGGTCCCATCTGTCGGTCTGACCCCATGATGCAAGAGGTCTGCTTCATGCCTGGGGCTCGGGTTAGAGACATCATGCAGAGGATCCCAGCCTACATCCGACCTGCAGACCAGTACCCCATGGTTGACATCCATGTGGGGACAAATGACGTGGCCAGGGGCAACCCTGACCACAATATGAAGGATTTTAAGGCTCTGAGGGACAAGCTTAAGGAGACAGGAACGCAGGTGGTATTCTCCTCTCTTCTTCTGGTGAGTAGCAGGACGGCAACAGGGGGCCTGCATTGGCAAGGTCAACTGGTGCTTACGCAGTTGGTGCCTCTAGGCAGGCCTTGGGTTCCTAGATGATGACCCATGCTTTTGGGCGGGGGACTTGCTGGGGTGGGATGGGCTTCACCTCTCTCCTAAAGGCAAGCAT
>NW_017728995.1:11314421-11314662 GCF_001723915.1 Gavialis gangeticus
TCTCGTACAGCAAGCTTTAAACTAGCCTTGCTGGGGGAGGGGGCCACAGGAAGATGAGGACACACCACCCGAGCAAGACAGGTGGCAAATGCAAGGAGTGCCCAGGTAAGAAACAGGGGTCTGGACAGTCTGCCAAATTGGGGGTGGCATATGCAGCTAGGCAAGGCCTTAAATGCCTATATGCCAATGTTCATAGTATGGGGAGCAAACAGGAGGAACTCGCCCTCAGAATAGCCAGTTC
>NW_017728995.1:11314673-11318626 GCF_001723915.1 Gavialis gangeticus
CAGACTTGAAGATCTACAAGGTCCCTTCTGACCCTACTTGTGTGATTCTATGATAACAGGGTAGGACAATGTCAGGTCAATCTAGTTACTCGATATTATTGTTCAAAATCAAGCAGTATTATAAAACAACACCATCATCTGTCATACCTTGCCTTTCAGATTAGAGAGGGTACTGGGTTGCTGGAGCATGCATGTTTTTATAAGGGAAGATGTGGCATGGTTTCTGTCTTCCATTTGTATTCAAGGGTATCTAGAGCCCACAACATTGACTTGTCAACCATCATAGAATTATCCATGTTCTGAAGGAGGTTGAAATGCTTTTTCATTTCAGAAAGTCTTTGACACAACACATTGGTAGTTTTGTTTGTTTGTGTATGGCTACATATTGATTTTTAATAATTGTCTTACTCAAATAGTTTTGTTCACTTGTTCCTTAAATTGCTTCTGGCACCCATTATTGGAAGCAACACATCCAGATAGTCCCAGATCAATAAAGAGCATTGCCAATAGCTGATCTGTATTGCCAGCATGCTGCTGCTGGTACTGCTACATGTAAACCTTCCAGGCCTTTCTTTTCTCAGTGTTGAAAGCTGATTATGGTTATAATTAATGGCTGCTTTTGTTTTTCCACAACCCCCTCCCACCCCCACCTCTCCATCTACGTAATATGTGTGCATTTATTTAAAAAAAAAAAAAAAAGTGTCTTTTCATAATACTGTGTTAACTCCATACAGGAGTGCCACCTGGGGTGTGTTGGCTTGGAAATGGCATTTAAAGGTTGGGGTGGGGGGTTTGGGAATTGGCTTATAGGTATCTGCATGATAGGCTTATAGCCAGCCAGGGAGAATTGGCTTATAGGTATCTGGTATAGATATATGCATTATAAGGGTTCAAGATGGGCAGCATGGATTAATGGATTTTTAAAGAACTTGGGAGACACATGCACAAAGCTTCTCGTGGCTTGGATGCAGACAGGCTGCCTAGCACAACGAGGCCAATAGATGGACACAGCCTGGGAACTGAGGGAGGCATGCCATAACACAAGATCACAGCCTTCAAGGCAAACAGGCTGTTTAATACAACAAGGACACAAGGCCTGGGATCCAAGGAAGTATGTACCATACCGTCCCATAACACAAGATAAGTGACACCAGCTACCAGGCCCCAGTGGATTGTGTGTGTGTGGGGGGGGTGAGTCCTCATTTTGGGGGAACAGACCAAATTAGGAGAAGGCCCAGAAGACTATGTGGACATGTGGCCACACAAAGGAAGCAACCAGAGATAGCCATGTATGAAGAGTCATCAGGAGTCATCAAAGGGGAAGGAGAATACAAAAGCAGAGACTTAAAGAGTAACAAAGGGTCCCTCCCTGTCCCTCCTTCTCCCTGAGAGGGATCTCCATCTCTGCTCCCTGGATAGGGTCCCCTAGGCCACCATGGACTGAGGGCATACCAGCAGCCTGTCTCATGCGCCCCACTGAAAGGGGGCTCTGGGACTCAGGATCCCACCTCCAGACTGCTGATACTTGAGAGAGAGCCTCAGAGTGGAGCCTGCATCCTGACCAGATGTACTCTGATGATAGCCATAGGATTGGTAGATTCAGAATTGCTTGATTGTGTGTATTGTTGTTTTTTGATATCACTCTGTATCAATAAACGTGCCTATTATCAACTGGCAGGTATTGTGGTCATTCTGAGGGTTATGCCCGCCTGGAACAAAGGTATAGGGTCTGGGTCCAAATCCAGTGCCAACAGGGTGGGGCAGTTAGACCACATCTACATAAGCAGAGGCACGCCTTTGCAGCAGCACAAATAATAGCACCACAAATTTGTGCTACTACTTTGTGCTTCAGTGCATGCCCCTGCCTGTGCACTGTGTCCCAGCCAGCCAGGGAGAAGCACGTGGAGGTGGGGGACCAAATAGGCTAGGGCTCCCCTTTCTCTGTACACTATGGAGACCGCATGCCAAGGCACAGTATGTCATGAGGTGGGGGAGCAGGCAGCCCTGGGCTGGCTGCAACCTTGTCTCAAGGCACCCTGTGCTCCAGCCACCTGCTCCAAGGATGGCTGGGGTTTAGTGTGCCTCAGCATGAGGAGTCCACAGCAAAGGCCCCAGGCTGAGGCATGTAGAGACAGGGGAGCAGCCAGCCCACGGCTGCTTGCTCCCTTGTCTCACGGCACACTGTACCCCAGGCAGCTGGGCAGCAGCTGGCTGGGGTGCAGGGAGCCTCAGCTTGAGGGCTCTGCAGCATGTAGAAACAGCACAAATTAGCTATGTCATGCACACTTCAACGTGCAATGAATGCAGTTTTTGTTTCCTTAAATAGGTTTGTGGCACCACAAACTGCATGTGCCTGCACATCTAGATCTGGCCCTAATGTCTTTGTTATTGGGGTAGTGGGATGCCACCCATTCCTCTGGTTCTCTCCTCCCACAACTTGGATCTTAAGAAGGGAGGAAAGGAATTAATGAGATGGTAGTTGGCACCCATGGAATGAACAGTCCCTGCCTGTTATGTTGATCAAATGCACTTTATTACTTTTCTTATCTCTTCCCTTATAGGGGCCTGAGTTGGAGGCAGCAACCAGCTTGTGTCACTCATTGGATCATGCTGGGACTCATGAGGAGACCTGCAGCTGCTGGAGCTTTCAGGTAAGTGTCTACAGGTGGTCCCACAATGTTACTTGCCTAGTTAGTAGTTGAGGTGTCGGGCAACTTTGACTCTGCACTATCAGATCACATGGGGATTCTCTGACTTTCTTCCTCCACACAGGGTATTCAAAATGTAATCCATACTTGTGTGCTCATAAGTCTTTAAAGAAAAATGAAGAGTCTCCCCACTCGAGTTTCATGCCACTGCTAATTGTCTCATTAGCAGTGAGCACTCTCCGTGTTCCTCGCTCCACGCTGGAGCATTAAGCTGTGAGGGGAGCCTGGGGTTACCTCACCCAAGGGTCCACTTCTAGTGTCCCCAGATACCCCAGTTCCACTGGGTTCTAGCCTGAGGATGCCCTCTCCCTCACTGGGAGACTGATTGGCCGTGTTCGCTTGCTGCAGTGGGTTCACCACTTGACACCTCGGCCTTTCCTGTGCTCCTCAGGACCATGGGGTTTGCTGGCAAGGGGGGTTTTTTGGCCGTTGCCTGCTGCTTTCTTCGGGGATCCCCCACCTTCTGCCTCCACTTTCCCCACCTCCCCAGTACTGTGAAATTTACTGGATAGCAAATTGTGCCCGGGCATCGCCCCACTGCTCAGCATCTCAATTTCACATACAAAGGATACCACCCAACTTCACCACTCATAGTTTCATAGTTGGTAGGGTCGGAAGGGATCTGAGCAGATCATCAAGTCCGCCCCCCTGCCATGGACAGGAAAGGATGCTGGGGTCAAACGACCCCAGCAAGGTGTCTGTCTAGCCTCCTTTTGAAGACTCCCAGGGTAGGAGCCAGCACCACTTCCCATGGAAGTTGGTTCCGGATCCTAGCTGCCCTGACTGTGAAGTAGTGCCTCCTGATGTCTACCCTGAATCTACTATCTGTCAACTTATGGCTGTTATTCCTCATTACTCCCAGTAGTGCTCGGGGGAACAGGGACTCTCCCATTACCTGCTGGTCTCCCTTGGCCAGTTTATACATGGCCACCATATCCCCTCTCAGCCTTCTCTTGTGGAGGCTGAACAGGTTCAGGTCTTGTAGCCTCTCCTCATAAGGCCTTCCCTTCTGCCCCCTGATCATGCGAGTGGCCCTCCTCTGGACTCTCTCAATGCTGTCCACATCCCTCCTGAAGTGCGGTGCCCAGAACTGGATGCAGTACTCCAACTGCAGCCTGACCAATGTCATATAGAGGGGGAGGATCACTTCCTTGGACCCGTTTGTGATGCATCTGTGGATACATGGCAAGATTCAGTTACTCTTCCTGACTGCATCCCCACATTGGCAGCACATGTTCATCTTGG
>NW_017728995.1:11323626-11326370 GCF_001723915.1 Gavialis gangeticus
TCTCCTCATAAGGCCTTCCCTTCTGCCCCCTGATCATGCGAGTGGCCCTCCTCTGGACTCTCTCAATGCTGTCCACATCCCTCCTGAAGTGCGGTGCCCAGAACTGGATGCAGTACTCCAACTGCAGCCTGACCAATGTCATATAAAGGGGGAGGATCACTTCCTTGGACCCGTTTGTGATGCATCTGTGGATACATGGCAAGATTCAGTTACTCTTCCTGACTGCATCCCCACATTGGCAGCACATGTTCATCTTGGTGTCTATAACTTCAGGATCCTTTTCTGCCTCTGTGCTAATGAGAAGGGAGTTCCCCAGCCTGTAGGTCTGCTGCTGGTTCTTTTTCTCTGTGGTCTGTCCGCAACTCTGGTGAGTCCCCTTCTCTTCTTCCACGTTCCATCATCCGTCTGCTTCTCTTGGTGCCCAAAGGCATTTTCTTTGGCGATTTCCCTTTCATTTATCATCAAAGCTTGATCATCATTGGTTGTCCATGTGGGGGTGGGGAGTCTTCCTCCAGCTGTTGGGGATTTTCCCTCAAGTAACAGGGTTCTAACAGGGACCCTGTTACAGTCTTATTCTATTCTGGAAATTGTAGGTTTTTTCCTCATGGAGAGCCTTGACAAAAGACTCTTTTGTCTTTTATATTAAGCAGAATCTACTGCGTAAAAATGACTTGCAGGATTATGACAAAATGCAGTTTGGTGATTCTGTACAGCTGCAACAGTGTTATCATTGCAACAGCTGTCTAGCAGTTATATTATTTCTTCTGAGATGCCTCTGTGTGGTAAAAGTTGGTAGGTGTTGACTTAAATGGCCACCACTTTGTGTTGCAGTCTTCTAAATAATATTTTACTCTCCCAGTAGCACTCTTAGCCATAAGTAACTTCAATTTCTCCTGAGAGAGTGTAATAATTTGATTAATTGTTCCGTGTAAAATATAACAATTCTGACAGAGAAGGGGGTCTCTGAATGACTTTGGCAAACTCCTTTGTGGTACCAGTACTATGTAATCACAAAATCCCTTCCCTAGTTATAGTATAGGGAAGGGAGCTACTGCTTGTGTCTTCTAGTGAATAACACCATTTGCAAGTTTTGTACTGATTATATTTCTTAAGTGCCCAAACATCTACGTGCCAAAATTAAAAACATAACAAACTGATGTACCCAAGTGGAAAGCTTCCACCCTCTTTTTGTTTAGGTTTTTATTTTCCCCACCATTCTTCCTGAATTTCATCATTTGGCCATGATCATTCATGCCAAGATCATTCCTGGACCCGTTCTATTGCTGAATATTCATGTACCCTCAGGGCAAAGATCAAGTCTAGTGAGTACTGAATTGAGCGGCTGTTTTATGAACTGATCTATTATTCCAATGACTGTCGGCCGATATCAGTTACAGACTTTGCATATATGCAGTTATCAAATAAGACATGCTGGTCTCTCGTTTGACCTAGCTTGCCTTTCACTTGTATTCATTCCACACTGGGTGTCACTACGTTGTGTCCTGTGGAGTTGCTTCTGATTTTTCCAGCATAAGGAAGATGAGACTCAAGTCCTTTACTTCTGTTTACTATGTAAGTTATGTTTATTATGCCAGCTATTCTGTTTCATTGTAAGGGTAATAGTATTGCCATATAAAAGTGACTAAATATTAAGGACCACCTGCTTGATCTGTTTTCCATTTTTGTTTCATTTTGAGGTATAGATGCAATAAGCTTCTGTGCGAATAAGGGGGTGGAAAAAACCTTTTTCAAGTCCACGGCTTCTGTACTGGATGCCAGCTGAAATGACAACTATAGGGCACAGCGCATTAGGACTTCGGAAGAAACTAACTGTTCTTTTGCCCATTCAAAAGTCCTCTGACACTTTTTGAAGTGATTCCTCTTTTTTTTATTCAGAAGCTCAGCTAATGGTCTAACTAAAGTAAATAAGTGTGGACTAAACTTCTCATACTAATTAAACACCGCTAATGGAGTCCTACTTATGTTATAGGCATTCATACAAAATTTATGACAGTATCTTTGAGCTTGTTAAATGAGGTACTTCTGGCCTTTGAGTTTTAAGATGTATGTACCATCCTTTTTAGTTTATACCATTTTAAAATCTTATTTTTCTTTATCCAAAGCATTGATATTTTAACTTTACAGTATTAAAGTTGTATGTGATAGTGCTCTGAAAAGAGATTTATCTGATCAGTGTCTTAACTGTTGATTTCAGTGGACTCTGTATCAGCCCTTTAGCTCAGAAGCCTTTCAGTTTGAGAGAAGAAATCTGATTCACTTGGGAGTTGCTCATAGTGAAACTCCGTTGGCATTTTGCAGTCACATTTTATACCGCTTTAAGGCTTGAGTAGAGGTAAAGCAGTGACTCAGGCCCTACTGTTGGGATAGCTTTAGTACCATAATAATCCTGGGTGAATTTTGGTTTGTTTTACAAACGGCAAACACCATCCAATATGACTGACCACATCTCTTCAGAAGACATTAAGCTAAAATGGTGTTGCAGATCAGGATTGGGGAGCAGGGTGAAGCTATGCAGAAATGTCCAAAAAACATTTATTACTGTGTGACTGACTTTAGCCAATGTTTTTATTTTTGATCTCCCAAAAACCAGTGGTATTTATATCTTTGAACAATAACATAATTCAACAGAAATGGCATGGGGGTGGGTTTTACTTTGATATGCAAAGAGTTGAACAAAAATTGCAAAGTAAAAAAAAAAAAAAAAAAAAAAAAAAAAAAAAAAA
>NW_017728995.1:11326891-11328959 GCF_001723915.1 Gavialis gangeticus
TGATTTAGTGACCTGGTCGTAAAAGGCCACCAGGTTGGTCTGACAGGACCTGCCGCTGATGAACCCATGCTGGTTGCCCCTGAGCATGCCGTTCCCTGCTGGCCCCTCCTGGATGTGTGCCAGAATAACTTTCTCGAAGAGATTTTATCGAAGATTTTGTTTTTGGTTCTTGCTTTTCTTAGCTCACTTGCAGTTTCATGTGAGCTGAAACTCCATTCATGTTACGCCCCAGCAAATTTTACAAATAAATATTTATTTTTAAGGATAGGTACTGATCTGCTGTTGAATGCAGATTGGTAGTGACTGTATTATAGACAGTAGGGCTATCCAAGTCATATTGATCTATTAGTGGAGAAGTTTGTTCTTTACAAGCTGTTAGTTTTCACTCTATTCTTATGCATAGAGTATAGGATTGACTGAGTTTTAAACCATCTTTGAATAGAAATCAACTATATCTATCAATTTTTCCATTACATTTTTATTAAGACTCTGTTCAGTTGAAGAGCTTCACTACAACTGCTACAAAAGTCATAAAATATATAAGATAAAACATTCACATGAGACTAATTCAGGTAAATTTTGCTTATTGGATATCTGCATGAGGAGGATGGCCTTCTCCCATGTTCCACTAATATTTCTAACTATGATAATCTATTCTGTATTAACTACACCTCATGAAGTAACTTCATATGTATGTGTTTTAATGTATTTGGTGAACTGCAGATTGATACCTTTATCTTACCAAAGCTGTTCTGTCTGTAGCTTTTTGTCTTTGTCATAAGCAGCATGTAGCTGGTGGTACTGGGACTAAAATTTGGGGACAATAAGTGCTATATAACTATTCACTGTGATTGAAACTTCCATTAAATGGGAGGGTTGTGATCTTAGGAGCGTGTCTGCCGCACACTCCATTTGATGATGTGTTGTTAAAGAAATGCAGAATTTTCCAATGGAAAATGACTGTTTGAGATGAGAAGGATATATTAAGGAATTTGATTCTCTGTGCTATAACTAACTACCACTGAGTGCAGAAAGTAGTATTTTTTTTTGCATAGTACTGGTAAATTTTTTTAGCATGTTCCCTATCTGCCGCAACATTAGTACACCAAGCTATATAAAATGAGCCTGGGCTTTTATTTTACCAAAACTTTCACTCCCTGAATGAAAATATTCATGCAACAGTTTCTTTTAAAAGTAAATTTGTTTTGTACCCACAGCACTCATATTCTCGATTGCAAGCTACTAACAGAGACATTAAATCAGTGGCTAGAAGCTATAATTTATCTGTCATCTGCCCAAACTTTGGTTTAAGAAAAAGAAAAAAAAAAAAAGTGATGAGGTTGTGTAAGACATTTTTATAGTCTCAGACTTTAACATGTGCCACCTTCTTTTATATGCCCCAAATCCTTATTTTGTATGTCAAACTGCATAGATCTTGACTTTCACAGAACAGCAGGACACAGACAGTGTACCTTAAGACACTTTGCTAGGGTGAGTCTCTTGTTTTTTGTGAAACTGGGGGTAAACCCCATTAAAGGCAGAACTGGAGGAGTATAAAATTGTAGTCACATGCCGGTCAGGCCTGAACATGCTAACTCATCCTTTGCATTTTGAAGCAGTTCATTCCAATACTCAGGAACTTCTCAACTTGGCAGGATCCTATATCTGGATCTCAATTTATCTTCTGAGTTTGAGTGCACTTGGATAAAAAATTCAGAAATGAAAAAGCTGTTCTTTTCCTTCTCCTATCTGTCAAGGATATGAATTAATTGACATAACACACAATACTGGGCCTTATAGGAGGGTTGCCCAGCATCCATATCACTGCTGGGTACCTCAAGGATATGGCTTCCTGCATATTGTCTCTTTGAATGGGCTGCCAGATCAAGCTCTCTTCTTTTGCTGAATTTTTATGGGAATTAATGACTTCTCATCCTCCCACAGGAGAACAGGATGGGGTTTAACACGGACAAGTGTAAGGTGATGCACCTGGGGAGGAACAATCGGCACCACACATACAGGCTGGGGAACTCCCCTCTTGTCAGCACGGAGGTGGAAAAGGATCTGG
>NW_017728995.1:11329294-11345721 GCF_001723915.1 Gavialis gangeticus
CGGACTAAATGATCTGCTCAGGTCCCTTCCGACCCTAGAAACTATGAAACTATGAGACAGACAAACACATTTACTTGCTCTCCAAGCACTTCTGAAAATCAGGCTGCTGTGATATAAAATTGTAGTGTGTGTATGCTACTTAGGGGTGGCTCAAATAAATTGACTTAAATGTGACATTTTATTATAATTAGTATTGGACAAGCTTCAAAGATTCAGGCATTACATTAAAACCAGGCATTTCTCTC
The DNA here is from genome assembly GCF_001723915.1 of Gavialis gangeticus. Lineage (NCBI taxonomy): Eukaryota > Metazoa > Chordata > Crocodylia > Gavialidae > Gavialis > Gavialis gangeticus. The sequence goes on from NW_017728995.1 coordinate 11,329,540, forward strand.
TAGTGTATATGGGCAATGATGATGGGAAATAGAATTTGATGCAACAGTGAAAATTTGGACATGGTTAAGGACTTCCATTTTTGGTTGCGGTTTGGAAATGCAGCTTTCTTGTGTGGGGTGCATTTGTGGCAGCAGAGATGCTTTTTTTAAAATGACATGAGTTTTCAACAGCTCTAAAAATTCATATGTGAATCAGTATAACTGGTTAAAAAGAAGATATATCTATATATATAGATATATATATACACATACATACACAAAAGTATTTTTTCACAATCTAAAACACCTAGCATTTGCAGAGGTGAAGTGATATTACTTCTGGCTGACAGATGTTATGAAATTGAAAATGGTGGACTTCCAGATGGTTACAAATGTGCCAAGATAAAAGCCTAGGTTCTTAAAGATGACGTGGCTCTCAGCACTCGTTGGCAAAAATGGAAAGAATTTTATAACCTACAATAATTGAGTTGGCTTTCAGTTCTATTACTGCATAAGAAAGGAAAGTAAGAACCCATCCTGGGCATGACAAATGCTCTTTATATTTTCTATGAAAAAAATTAAGGCTTTATAACCTCTTTGGCTGATGGATTGTTGTAATTGCTAGATGCCTTGTACACAGGTGCAGCTTAATCTATGTGTTCAACTAAAACTACTGCTCAACATTTTAAGGATTTGGCTTCAAATTCTGTTTTACAGAGTTTTATATATAAAGGTAGTTTCAGTGACTGAAGTTGCTCTCCATTGTTAGTAGTAGGAGATCTCGTTGTTAGATGTCACCTGATCTTAACCACGGAGCATTAGAAGCAGAAATACTTAGTATTTAAGAGACTTTGTCTTCCAAAGCAATTTTTCAATTGCTCAGATATTACTGAGCTATTTACAAAATATTCTTTCCAACAGTACTGTAGTAACATTCTACCTCTACCTGTAATTTTCCAAAGTATGGCAATCTATTTAACCATACCACACCCATAAAAGCCAAAAAGGATACAAACTGACATTGTGTTTATCCCAGGATAAATCCTAAAAAGGTTCATGGAATAAGAATTACTAACAGTTTATTCTAGGATATCACAAGGTATGTCTCAACAGTTATCTTGGGATTGCATTATTGAATTGATGGCAGAAAAGCAACAGTGCACTCGGCCACTCACTAAACCTCAATTAGAAGGATGATGTGTGTATGCACCAACCCCAGGATACTTCTGTTCCAGGACAAACAGGCACAATGGGTACCTTACATGAGCAGCAAGGCTGCTCCAGTGCGCTGTAATTACAGTGTGTCAGAGCAGACTCAATTAATTGGGTCTGCTGAAGCATAGTAATTACTGCATCCCAGCAGATTCCTGGGTCTCGTGTATCACCGTCCTTGCACTTCAAAATGGTGGCGAGGGCACTTTAACTATTTTGATGTGCAGGGACACTAATACACAAGACACTTTAGGTGCTTTAATTAGAGTGACTCTCAGAGCAAATGTAACCTCCCTTCCTAGCCAAAGTCATACAGCCTCAGCTCTTGTGTCGTCTTTGATATTTCTCAATCAAGCACACACTTCAGATGTAATAAGAAAGTGCCATACTAATTATGGCTCAATTTTAAAGCAAAGCAGTAAGCATCAGAATCCTCAGCATGTATCTGTGTACTGCCCTACTGACTGCAAGGATGTGTCTGGGTAAATTTAGAGTGCTACAGTCTACTTTCCAAAGTTTTACTGGATTTTTTTTTTTAAAAATCCATCTATGATTTTAAAACGTTCCTATAGATACTTGAAAACAACATTGTTTTTCTGCCAATTTTAACCTTTGTACAGCTAACCAGCATATGTTCTGATCCTTGGAAAGCTCATGCATGTACTTACTGTTGGACACTGAGTTCTCCCATTGCAGACAGTAAAGATACTCAATTTCTTAGTCTTTGCAAGATCGTGACCAAAGATTTTATTAAATCATTTTTCCCTATTGAGCACAGCTTAATATATGACTCGATTGGTTACTTACTTGTGTTTTGAAAGCAGTTGGCTATTATTATGACAGACCCCTGTGGTTTTGGGATGCTCCCAGAGATTCTCTCTGGGCTTGTGTGAGCTTGCTGGTTGCCCCCTTTGCTAAACGGATATGCCTAGGTTATTATTTTTCCCCAGAAATCTCAATTTATCAGGGGCACTTCAGTCAAAAACAGTAAAAACTGAAGTGTTTATTAAATGGAAAGAAAAAGTGATCAAAGACTTTTGACAAAAAAACCCAAAACTAAAAACATAAAACTGAACTGATAAAAAATGACAAAATCCTTACCCTACTTCTGGAATGCCACCTAGCCCATGGGGTCAGCCTCCCCTCAGCCACATCTAGCTGCATCTGCCAGGATCTCCAGTCTATCTCCCCTCACAGTGAGCCCTTTCCCAAATGTCACTCTCTCCAGAACATTTTCTGCCTCTGGCTCTATAACAGTTATCACTGGTTTCAATGCAAATCTGCACTTGCCAAAAACTAGTTTTGTTTCTCCAAACTGCTTAGCTGGGCACGTGTGTGCAGGTCATTTAAACAGATACTACAGATAGTTATATTTTGGCATATACAAACTATTTAAAAATATCTATTTAAACAAATGCTAGGGATTCATTTGAATGCCATGTAATTACCAAAATTACAACTGCATTCATCTGAGTATGTTAAACTTCAAAGATATGTACAGATGTTTAATTTGGTTTCAACACAGCAGAAATATCAAATGAATTATCAATTACCTAATAAAAAACATAACTTAAAGATCATACTATTAAAGAGCACACAGTTTAAAATATGATATTCAGGAAGCATCTATCAAATGTATCAACTCAAATAATCTCCCAAAATTTAAGTCCTACCAACCTCCTTCTACCCTTTGTTACTATTATTGGGATTTTACACACATGCCTGGTGCCTGCTAGTTCAAAGTGTCCCACTGCCACTTTCTCAGCAAGGGGACATGCTGCACCACTGATAAAAGTGCCCAGGTGTCGCATGTAATTAGCATGGCTCACTAATTAAAAGTGCCCAGCACCGTGTCAGGAACACATGTAAAAATGATAACGTGTTTACCTATGTAAGTTGACTTTACTTGAGTAGAGTTAGCTCAATACTTCCTGCATGCAAGGGCTTTTGGTGCAGGAGGTATGCCATGCAAAGTACATATAGGTTGGGATGACGTACTTATGGTCCAGGTACATAGCCTTTGAGATGGGGCAAACAGGAACTTTGTAGCCATTGCAGACATCAGTTTTTAGTGCTAATACCTAGTCATCTAACTCAAATATAAAAGCTAACAAAGTACTATTATAATACCAAAATGTGCATTTCACTAAAGCATTGGTTTCCAATATACAAAGTGGCCTTTGAAAGAATTAGCTGTATATCAAACTAACAAGCCTAAATGACTTCCTTGAACATTTAAAGATGTTTATGCAAAGTAGGAGCTAATATACTGGACCAGGGACTTTCTTAAATGATATGAAGAGAATGCCTTGTTAGTGTTCTCTTGATACAACGTGTTGCCTTCTCCTAATAATCAGAGTTGATTAGGCTTAAGATCTATTTTCATACTCTGTGTCTGGTTGTATTATGAAAAGTCCTTGGTTCCCATTAGAAGTATCACTTTTCTTGTGCGACCTGTCATTTACTTTGGGACAGAAGCCAAAAAATAAATGTACAGGTTTTGTATCTGATTCTGGGGAAGGAGGTCAGAGTCCTATTTGATTAAAAGGGGAGAAACAGGGATTTAGGCATAACTTAACAAGGGAACTAGTATTGCTAAGTATGGTTAGTTTTTTGGCTCTTGTTTTACTTGTGTTTTTCTTTTTTCTTTACAAAGTTAAGTTTACTTATATGCTGTATATTATTTGAAATGTTTATTAATACTGATGGCCAGAGGCTACCAGGACTTGCTTACACATAGTTTAGATATGCTTTCAATCAATATTTCTGAGTTAAACCCAAATAGATATATATTAAAAGGTTACCAACTGATCTACAACTGTGTGTTATAAAAATATGCTGGACATGAAGTTCTAATATTTGAGGCTAATATCAAATAGAACAGTAAGCTTGTATGAAACTTTATATTTGTAGTCCTTGACTTTTATATCACCTGTCCTTCCTCTCTATAATAGGAAAATTAAAGTTCAAAAAGAAAGTAAAGACAAGAAGCTAAATGCTTAGGTGTCTACCATCCAGGTTATATAGCTAGCCTTTCCACAATTATATTATTTCCCTTTCCTTTTTAATTTGTTCTTACCATCTGTAGCAGCCCACAAATTCTTTAACCACTTTTATATTGATTGACCGTATGCAGACCTTCAGAATTGGAATATACATTGGCTCTTCTATGAAATATTTAAAGCCCAGTCCTGCAAATCCTTATTCTCCCAAACAAAATTACCCCACTTTAAACCACTCAAATGGCAGGTTTTGCAAGACTCTTCTCATTGTTCACAGTACTTTAATATGTCTCTGGAATTTTATGCTTGAAACGATGCAAATTTTAACTGAAATGCAGTAATGTACAGGGAATTCTTTCCATAAATAGGGGTTCTCAATAATTTTCATAGCATAGACCAGTGTTTAACGAGAGATTAAATTCTGCTCCTTTCTTTTCCCTTCTCATCGGCAGTTGAAGAAACTATTTCCTTTCATATTTGACCACATAACCAGCCTATGATAGCTACAGAAATTCTTTACCTAGAAAATATTCAGTCTTTATAGAAGTTGGAAAAATAAAGCAGGAAAATAAACCAGGACATAGTGTGATGGCTTTAGTTCAGAAAACGTACTAAGCACATATCATTTTAAGTACGAGGGTAGTCCCAGTCAACCAGGTAATGACCCATGGACTGTGCTTTGTGATCCATTCCTGTGAAAGCTGCAAATATTTTTTGAAAGAAATCTATAACTTTGAAGCCCTTTTTTCCAAGTGCATTTTTTTATTGCAATATTCAATCACAAGATGGCAGTTCAGCTTCATAGTTTCATTTCTTCACTCACATTTCTTCATTGAATTTTTGGATGAGCTCCGTTTTTGGTATCTCCACCAGATGGCTAAATTCACCATCTTCTTTCTATGCATAGAGTAAATATTCTTTAGCATTTTGAGGAAATATTATAATATTGATGTCTCCATGTTAATGCACAATAAGAAATAAGGTCGAGAAGCTCATCTATACTTTTTCCTTGGACTTTTGCTGTCCACATCAGAATGACTTTCATCACAGTATGGCAATTCCTTTTAAAATTTGCTGCTATTTTCCTATAACGGCATTGAGTTTAGTATGAATGCATCATATAAATCTGTTTTATCTCTGTAACACATATCTTCTTTCAGTCCTTGTATTCTATTTTGAAATTACATTTAATAAAATCCTTTTGGAGTATACATTGCTTGTTATCTTTAGAAAATTAATGGACCCCTATTTAAATAAACACACTTAGAGTAATAGGAAACATTTTCCATACTAAACTTCTTTATCTAAGTTCTACTGACACACAGATATGAATTAATGTAGTGGTGCTTTCCAACTATGGTTTCCTTTTACATTCACTAAATCCCAACATGGTCATTAGTGCCATTTTCCAGCAACTGAATAATTTCTAGAGCTGTGCAAGGCTTTGGACAGAGATTCAGATCCAAAGAAGCTTTGGATGCTTTGGGGTCTGAAGCAGCACATCCGGGTTGAAGCGCTGGCCTTGTTCAGCCTCCCAAAGCGGTTCGGAGCCGCCTCGGAGATCTGGCCATAGGGTATAATAGGGAAACAATAAAACATCTATAACTTTGTTGTTTTTTGTCCAATTTAGACAAAATTTTCAAGAGTGGTAGACTCTTCAGAGAGAATGAAGTCTGCCAAGATTCAAGAAGATAAGTGCTGGGATTTGGGGGGAACAGTACCCCAAATTTCTGAAAGCAAAACTCATGTCACGCCTAGGCGTTACAACATAGCTGGGTGAAAGCTGCAGGGCTGGTAGCTCTTACTGTGGCCACAAAGCCCACCAAGTTTCAAGAAGATCAGTGCATGGGTTTGGCAGGAACTGGCCCTCAAGCTGCGGACAAGCAAAACTCATGCCATGGGTACTTTTGGGACTGATTTGTCTCTGGCTTGGGGCGGGGAGGTGAGACTGCTGCAGACCTGGCTGCTGAGCTGCTGTGTTACCAGTTACCAATCAATCAATCATGATTCACTCAGGGACCAGCTCAATACACAGGACCTAGCTACTACATAACAACTTAATGAGCATCAATTAGCACCTACAAAACCGGGGGAAGGAGAGGAAAGAATCAATACAGACAATCAACTGCCCCAAGACAGACACAGTCTTGGCAGGAGTGTTTTGTCTGTCAGCAGCTAGCGGTGCAGGGCCCCAGAACCCCCTGACACCGATCTCCTCGACAGCTGGCAGGTGCCACAGCAGGGGCTACCATCCCTGCAGCTGTCACCCCGCTGCTAAAGGAGAGGGAGGAGGAAGGATGGGGGGAGGAGTGATTTCATTGTTGACTGTGTAGGTGGCCAGTGACTGTCATCCTTTCCTGAGGGCCCTTCCAATCCCAGTGCTCTGGGGGAGGGATGGAAAAACTGCATAAAAGGCAGTATTGTTTGGCCTGCCCTGCTTTCTGCCTTGGTGTCAGTTGGGTGAGGGTGAAACTTAACACACACAGAGTGTCACTCAGCCACGTTATAAGTTTTGCCTGTCAGCAGCTAGAGGTGCAGGGCCCCAGAACCCAGACTCCTCCTGCACCTATTTCCTTGAAACTTGGCAGGCTTTGTGGCTGCTGCAGGCCTAGCAAGCCTGCAGTTTTGACCCTGCTGTGGCTTAACACATATACATGACATGAGTTTTTTGCTTTCAAGATTTGTGTTGCAGTTTCCCTGATACCCCTGCACCCATGTCACTGAAACTTGGCAGGCTACATGCCCTCATAAAGGGCTACCATACTGGCAAGTTCCACCCAAATTGGGCTGGAAATTATGAAGTTTATAGGCTGTTTTGAGCTTCCCCATTATAGTCTATGGGCAAAACAGTTTTGACATTTCAATGAAACGAAATGGAACAGCAGTTTCGAATCAAAACAAAATTTGAAATGAAATGCTGTTCTGTCAAAATACAAGTTGAAACAGAACGGTGGTGTTTCGCATAGTCCTACTCCCTAAAGATCTCTTTGGGGTGCGTGACTATTACGCCAGACTCTTTCTATTGACATAAAGTCCTTATTTTGTATCAGGAAACTGTTTAGCTCATGACTGTCCAACTTCTGAGTGCTCAAGGGCTGTCTTGGATAAGCTCTCTGCCCCACCACTAGCAACCACGCAAACAGGGAGACCTGCCAACCTCTGTATGGGCTGCAGCTTCCACAAGCCCCATGGGCTGTGTCCTGCCACCCAGAGGGGCGGGAGTCAGGAAGTGGAAGCTGGAGGAAGGAGGGGAATGTGAAGATCCTGGCAACAGCAGCAAGAGGAGGACTGGGAGACATAGCAGCTGAGTGGGAACCCATGGGCTTGGTGTTAACCCCTTAGCCCACAGGCTGGTAGTTATACAGTGCTGGTTTAGCCTATCTGAATCATTCTCATGTTTATTTCTTATATATTTCTTTATATTATACATGTTATAACATTAGCAAAATTTCTTCACTTTACAACTTAATCTTCTCATAAGCAAAACGAACAAAACCATGCTTCTGTCCTTTGTGGGAACATACTAGTTTTTGCTTATGTTAACTCACTAGCCTTTGCTCATAAGCACCCTCAGTTTTCCAGGTCTAAGACTGTTCTTCATCCACTCTAATAATGCAACCCCATTAATGTAAGGCATTTATTAACCTTGAAGATGAGTCTTTTGTATAGCATTAAAACAAAATCTTTCTGAAAGAGAAACTGATAGTATTCACATTTTACTTTTCCTTACTCAAATTTCTTTTCCGAGTCAAAATCCTGCTTGTTGCATCTAGCATTGCTGACAAATGAATCTTGATCTCTAAATTAAAGCTTTGCTTTTAAACCAGTATTGGTTATGTTCATAAATATCATGTACATGATAAGTTTTAATACCTTACAATACTAATTAATTACTACATAAAACCTGAAAGGTTGATTGAAAACTAAAACCAGTTACAGAGTTGCTCACTGTGCTAAGCTCCAGATAAAGAAAGCAACATACTTTACAATTAAGATATTGACTAGAAATACATCTTTTCAAAGAAGAATGACAAGAGGTTCATACGTTTGCAGCGTGTTATTTCCGGAAGTTATGCCAACTTAATGCGTTTTACCTCTGCTTTATATTTATTAATTGGATATCTTGAGGTTCATGAAGATTGACAGCTTTGGACAAAGCCTTTATCTGGTACCAAAACAAATTGTAGATTTCCTGGTGAAGCTCTGCTAATGTCCCCAGAGCTAGTCTGTCAGAGTATAGCCTGAGTCTCCTAAAGGACTTTGGTACCTTAAAAAAAGAAAAGAAGTGTTTTCCTCCCCCAGTCCCCACAAGTGAGTGAGATACCTGGATAAGAAACTGGGTAATGGGCAAGTCCACAATGTTTTAGCTTGGATCTCAGAACTAGCCTGACTTTGTTTGCATGGGTGGACACTCTGCTAAGTGATTTTATGTATCAGTGCTTCTTCCTACAAACCTCAGACTCTGATTCTGTACCATAGTTATTTTACTCCGTGACTGCTTCATGTCAAACACAAAAGCAGACCTGAGGGCATGGGTCTCCTTCTTCCCTGGGTTCTGTCCTAACCCCACAGTTCTTCCCTAGAAAACTAGATTCACTTACCAGGGAAATACACTAACCAGTAGACAGTTACATATAAAATCTAATTTCCTCCTCCTCCCTGCTTAATTTTAAAAGAGAACATGTTTTTGTTTGGTTTTTAATAGAGACCCCAGTCCTGTGGATCTGTGTTAAGTGTGTTATGAGACAATGAAGTAGACTGAGCCCTCCAGGGAATGAGGAAGCACTAAATTCTGGGTCTCAATTGGGTTTAGGCATGAGGCAAGCACTGAGCTGCTCTAGCCCATCAAAACAGATGTACTTCTGTGTATGACTAGAAACAGAAGCTTCAGGGACTTGGGGAACTTTAAGCCCACGCAATTCCACCTGTGAAATTCAGGCAGGCAAGCTTCTCTGGGGAGATGTGATATCTTTATTAGACCAACTAAATAGTTGGAAAAATTGTTCTTTGCAAGCTTCCAGGAGCAAACACCCTTCTTCAGGCAGTAGGAGAGTCCTTGAAGAAGGGTGTTTGTGCCCAAAAGCTTGCAAAGAACAATTTTTACAACTATTTAGTTGGTCTAATAAAAGATATCACATTTACCCCCCAAAAACCTTGTCTGCTTATGTCCATAGACCAACATGGCTACAACCAACATCCCCTAAAACTATGCAATTTAGACACCCCCAGGGTTAAGCTAAAGCTGAACAGAAGTTTTCAGGATTGTAGACTTGAGTTTAGGTAGCTAAATTTCATCGAAGTTCTTATTTTGATGTGAAGGGTGATGATGATTCATTAAGTCCCTGTCTCTCTGGGGAGAATGCAAGCAAGCATGCTAATTATCAAGACATAACTGTTTTTTCTCATCATTAATATAAATAATAATCAGACTGTATTATTTCTAACTTCAAACCTGTGCTCTAGATCTTCCCTACCCTACGGTGTCTGGGCAATATAGTCCTAATTGCAGGTCTTTGTTGCTGAAGCTAATAAAAGTTGTCGTTATTCATCAGCTACAGAAAGATTGTTACGCTTTTTCTAAGCAGCATCCTGTTAATCAGGGAATGTATGGTACCTGCTATTCCTACTAAGCCTGAAGTATCAAAAATCAAACCAATGAGAGCAGGTCTGTACACTAGACTGTAAACTAGAAAAATAATTATTAACTTTGCTTAATTGTGGCCTGCACTCTTCAGATGTAGCAAACTCAAGTGTTTTGAGGAGGCTTAACTATAAGCAAAATTTTAAGAGATGATAATAAATCCATTCTGAAAGAATGGAAGACAAAGACATACAGGATTTAGAAAGAGTCTGCATTTGAAACTGGAGCACTTTCTAATGACCTGTAACTCAACAAATGCCTTTTTTTTTTTTTTTTTCCAGATTCTGCAGACACATTTTCCATTGCCCTCAGAATATGTTTGACAGTTTTCAGGCCAAAGTATTTGCCCAAGCCAAAGTTCTAGTACTGTATAATTCAAGCTGACTTATGTGGAGAGGAAAATACTTTCTTGCCTATAGCATTTTTGTAAAATACCCTCTTTCTTAATGTAGGTAATTTTGTTTTTTAACTGCAACAACATTTCCACTCTGAACTCTGGAATATAAAAGTCCCTTGCTGCAGAATTTATTCTTGGTCGCAGCATACAGTACATAGGTTTGAAAGTAAACTAAATATTCTAAGAATGAATGTCTTGACAAGTTTTGCTCCCTTAATACAGGGTACAAGTAGCTGGAGCAATGCATAAGGCTTTAATGACTTCCATTGTTATCACAGGAATATTCCTCTGCATAGAAAGGGCTAAAGACATTCAGAAGGCTTTGATGCTCCTCCAAGAGGCTTCAATACCTTATGCTGCCTATACACCTGCTCTGGGATGGGGACTAGAGGAGCTCTAAGAAGCCACTCTAATTAAAACACCCACAGTGTATTGTGTATTTGGTATCCTTCATTTCAAAATGATGGCAGGGACATTTTAACTAAAGCTCATTTGAACTTTACATACCTATGCTGCCATTTTGAAATGCAGAACACTGAATACATGAGACGCTGAGGGATGCTGGAGTATTGTAATTCGAATGCTCCAGCAGACTCGAGCAATTGAGTCTTCTGATGCGTTCTAATTGGAATGCATTGGAGCATGTGCAATAGTGCCCTTAGGGTGTGGGCACATTACAATTAAGCCATTTCAAAATGTCACTGACTGGGAACCAGTTAACAAGAGTTGTGGGGCAAGGTGCAGACGCACATAACAAGTGAACCATTCCCAGATGTCAGTGATTGGCAACAGATTCACAGTTGTGTGCGTCAATGAAAATTATTAGATTTGGGTGCTGCCAATACAGGAGAGTCGATCCTGACATGTGCAGACAGCCTAGGCTGCATGCCCTCTGCTCGACCCCTGGGCCTGTCAGTCATCCGTGACCTACTTTTCAGCTTCGCACATGCTCAGTTGCCCACAAAACCTGACCAGGCGCATGCTCAGTCTTTCTGCAGCATGACATAATCTGACTAGAAATTTCTTTGCAGGATAGGATCTGATTGGTCACTAAAATTAGTATAAAGACCTGTGAGCCCCCACCAAGGTGTGGGTTGTTGTGTGGGCGTCGTTAGTGAGAGCGTGGTGAGAGACCGTGTGCTGTCTGTAGCAGAGGCTGCTGTTAGCAGAGACTGCGAGGCAGAGAGCGATTTGGGAGTCAGTCCCCCGGTTCTCCTCACAATCTCACACAGCGGATTCATACCTTTGATTTCGTCTCCTCGTGTACCGATTGTTCCGATTACTGAACTTACTGGCTTTGACTCCGACTTCGATTGCTTCTACGGCTCCGACATTGATTCTAGCTTTTACTTACCTGGCATTTGACTGACCTCGGCTTCCATTATCAACCACGATCCGGCTCATCCCTCCGCTGCATCATCTCTCGGCTCCTGACCTCGGCTTTTCCTTCGACCACCCGTTTCGTCCATTGGACTGGCGTCACGATTCAGTCTCCGTTCGTCATCGTTACAGTTTTGTTGTTTGTCCTGTTCCTTAAATGAGCCGTTGACCAGCCCTGGGACTATTAAGTTGAGCAGCCGCCCCTAGCTCCGGCTAGATAGCAAGGGCTCACTTAAGAACCCCGTGGGCCAACGGACCCCTCTGTTGTTTGTATTTACTGTAACTGAAGAAAGCAACTCTACCTACGCCGCTAAGCGTAAGTCAAATAAATCACCTTTGTTTAAAACCACTACGCTTACGTGCCTCAGAACTCCACGCCAGAAATCCCGCCTGTTCCGTATCCAATTTGCCACCACCCGGCCGCCCCACCGTGACCACGACCGTGAGCTTGGCTTGCCAGCTCCGGAGTACCGTGACAGTGTGAAGTGCTATGGCTCTGATAACCCTGCTTTGGAGATTCCATGTAGGGTGTGACCTGTGTTTGGGGGTGTTTTAATTCTTCTGCTTTCCTTGCTCTCCTAAACACAAGTTCAGTAAACTTCAATACCTGAAGTCTGAAAAGGACTTGCCTGACTTGGGGTCAAGGGGAGCACTTTGGACCCATGCTGTCTAGTTCCCATGGGCTGGAAAGCATTGCGGTTGCTTACAGATGTGGAAAAGGAAAAATAAAATGGCACTTCACTTTAAGCTCAGCATGCTCCCTTGCTGAGCACAGCACATGCCCAGAAGAGGCATTGCATCATTTGTACCAGACTTGTCCATAGACTGTATAGATTGGATGCTCGAGCAGGGCTTTTTGGCACTTTTTTATCTAATAGCTGATTAAATGAAGTGCCAAAAAGCCCTACTTGAAACACCCAAGCTATATAGACACTATGGAGCCAGGTTGAAATAGTGCGCTGCCACTTCCAGTAAAGCGCTCTTTTTTTTTTCCCCCCCCCCATCTGTCAGTGCCCCATGACAGGCTGTGATTGAGGAGGAACAACGGGCACAGCTGATTGTCAGAAAGACTACTTTATTTGAAAAATTGGTTCAAGGGGCACTCCTTAATGTGAAAAGTGATGCAGTGTGGGATGCCTGGATGACTGCCAGATCTACATCACAGAATACTTGTTGTCTACACAGCACTGAACCAGTTCGAAATAGTACAGTATACCTCATAAATCCGGCATGCTCTGGGCTAAGCACCTGCCAGATATTTGAAAATGCTGGATTTTCGAAACCTGAGCGGCGGCTGGTTGCGGAGCGGGGTGGGGGGAGCAGCCGCCAGTCCCAGAGCAGCAGTGCATGTGGAACAGCGGCGGGGGGGCAGGGTGTGGATGGCAGTGACAGTTGCCATGTACCAGCCTCCCCCTCCTCATCTGGGAGAGCAGGGAGTGGCGGCTGGTCCTGGAGCAGTGCCGGATTTTTGAGAATTCCAGAGTTTTGAGGTTTGGGTTTATGAAGTTATACTGTACTTGATGTTTGAAGTATGGCTTTCAAACCATTTCAGGAAGACTTAAATTGGCTTAAAGTTGTTTGCTTCAGATTTAACCCTATTTAAAACATAATAAATGTTAGGGAAAAGTTCAAACATTTCACTTTAGCCCCATCTGCTTCTGGTCTACAAAATTTATAATGTATCTTAGCATACAGCTGAGCACCTGCCCATGTGGTGGGAACCCCAGGCCTTGGGGATGGGGGGAAGGGAGATTCGCAGGCTAGCCATGCAGGGTATGATGGTCCCCACAGTTGGGCTCAGTGGTAACCCCCTAAGGCATGGGGCTCCCCCCATGCAGACAGATGCCCAGCTTTGGGAGGCTGGCACCAGGATAGGGAGCTCTTCTCCCCCCCCCCACCCATGGGGAGACAGAAGGGGGTTGGGGGCATATTCTGGGCAGCCAATCAGGATGGCCCCGCTCAGCTTGGCTCAACAATGGCCAGCAGACTGGGAAGTATGGTCAAGTGCCCCATGCTTCTGGCCTTGGCCAGTGCCTTCCTTTCACAACTAAAGAGTGAACGTGAGTTGCATTTGTTATTGGTCCAATCAATTTAGAGAAACCTGTGATGATTGGATCGATTCTACCTTGGGCTTTTTGACTGTCAATACTTAGCCTGAGTCTCCTTGTAGTTACAGGCATCTGGCTGGTCAGTCTTCCTTGACTGACTGGGTTCAATGCATTCATTTCTTCTCTGATAAAGGTTATTATACTATATACATCTCAATAGGAGAGGAGGATGGGATTGACTTTATGGGCAAATGAAATATTTCATTTGCATATAAGCATGAACATAAAATCCTGCATGTGGAATTTATACTGCTGTGTATCTGGTTGTGGGATATAGTTCTTCCACAGCATCTCTAGCTTCTGGTGAATGGCAGAAATGTGCATGTAAACTGTTTCAAGAGTTCAGATAGATCCAATACCATTATAGGATGATGGGAGAAACATTTGATTAGATTTTTAAAGAATATGAATAAATAATAGAGGAGGAGACAGGACTAGAGGAAGCCCCATTTTCTATTTCAAGTTCTATTTTTTTTATTACTTTCTCTCCTTTAAAAAGGCTATGTGAAACTTCCTTACATGTATATTTTATGGCCTCGCTTAGGGGTAGATCCCACTTAAAATATTATAGTTAGTGTCAATAGATAAATTATACCAATTACATTTTATTCAAATAACATATTTGTTGGTTATGATATTTATGTTTGTCAAGATTAGAAACATAGAGTCCTTGAAATGCCTGGCCCATGGTCAAGTAAGATGTATTTTGCAGACACATACATATCCTTTTAATGGCTGATTAATGGTTCAGCAGACTTAACCATGCCTTGATGTTTCAAGCTATTGCCGTGTATGTTTTGAGTGGATATAAATCTTCCTAAACTATCTGTTATGTATTGTATTGTCAAACCATGTATTTGTTCTATAACAGAATACCTATTGGAACCTGTCTTGCAGTGCCCTGTCTTGCAGGCCTTACTGAAATCAGTTGGGATGATATACTAAGGATGAGCAGAAAAACAAGTCTTGGTGCAGGGACTGGTTTTTGAGGGGTGTGGAGTGAGTCCCTTAGCTGGTCTCAAAGTACGTCTGAATACATTTGCATTACTTGCTAGAACTCATTTAGAAAAAAAACCCCCAAACAAACAAAAAGAAATCCAATATTTGTTTGTGTTGGCATTAAAAAATCCCCGTTTTAGTGAAAACCTCACAATTGTTTTGTTTTATTTTGGGTTTTTTTTGGGGGGGTGGAGTTTCATTTGACTAAAAGTCAAACTTTTTTCTTTCTGTGTTTTGGCTGAAGAGGATGTTTTAGAACAAAATATTGATTTAGTATTACATGAAAGCTGAGTTTGTATTTTGTTTGCCCCTTGCCCTAGTTCTGCACTCTAAAATGGATAGACTACATCTTTCCTGGTGCCTGAAAGATTACTGTTTCACTGAGGCACTGTGGCCCCACAGCATTGTTACACTGAATTATGGGAAGAATTGATCTGAATGGGAAAACTAGGTCATAGAGGAGTACAGGAAGCAAAATCATCTAAACTACAATTGCATTGGTGTTAATATGACAAAACTTCTTGACTTTGGGATGTTTGTTTGTTTGTTTTTTTTAATGAAAAGTATTTTTGAATGTGGTAACTAAGTGCTTTCATGGGGGTCGGGGAAACGGACAAAATCCCATTTTCCACGGATAACAGTTTGGATGAAAATTTTTCTTTCTGCCCTATTGTCACCCTCACTTCAGGACCAGCATATACAAGTATATTTCACATGAGACTCTCAGTGACACAAATAATTGAAGAGATATTTTCAGTTAATAATTTACCAGAAAATCAGGTTCTCATGTTCTTTTCTAATCCAGGTGTGAAATCTGGATGGTTTATTGCCTGGTCTGCTGTACTTCATTTGCACTATGCAGTGACTAGTCAATATAAGGTTCTCTTGTCACATTTATTGCCATTTTAAAACATAAGCTGCACATTTCCCTACTTCTGCTTGGGTGCAGATTACATATAATTTTCACACATCCTTCTAAGGTTCATTCCAATGTAGAAGGAATACCTAAATATATTCAAGTGTCACAAATAAGTGCCATTAAATATCATTGCAGTGTATGCTGTCAAACTGTTGCCAAGCTATTTGCTATTTCAACTGATTTGATTTTTCTTCCATGTAAACTCCCATTTTAGTGAACATGCCAAATAATTTTTGCCATAATAGTGTAAGGTATATACTTCTTTTGGTGCCATTTTTGTAGTGCTACAGGGCATTTAGTAAATTAAAAGCATTTTGATAAAAGAGACAAAATTTACAAGGTTCACAGGAATTACATGCTGTTCTAAAGAATAGATACGTTTCAAGTAACAGGTTCTGCAATCTTATATTTGGGTTTCGACTCCCAAGTAAACATGGTATATCTGTTTTCTATTGTATTACCACAATTTTCTTGATTTCAGTTGACTGAAATGCAGTCATTCCTGTGTAAAACTGGGTTTATAAATGGAGATTTAGGGGCATCAT
>NW_017728995.1:11350721-11356849 GCF_001723915.1 Gavialis gangeticus
TCTATTGTATTACCACAATTTTCTTGATTTCAGTTGACTGAAATGCAGTCATTCCTGTGTAAAACTGGGTTTATAAATGGAGATTTAGGGGCATCATGCATACTTTAGCCCTTTTATATCATATATGGGAGTTTGAAATGAGGGGCAAATGCATAACCTCCATGAAGTGAAAATATCTAGAACTAAATCATATGGCTACTTTTTCCTCCATGAACTAAGCTGTTCTTAAAGTATTCAAAAATAATAACTATTAGTGAATCTTCTCATTCTAGCATACACATTAGTGAATTATTTGCAATGCAACAGTAAAGAATTTAATTGATCTTTATTGCAGGAATGACAAATTGTATTTAGCAATGGTGTCTAAGTCAGTCAGGTACAAAGCCTTGGAAAATGAATACTTGAAAGTAGAACTGATTTGAGGTAGGCATCATCTTTGCACATTAATAATGGACTGATGAAGCAGATTGGGTGATGAAATGTTCTTAGTTCCATAATGTTCAAACCTCATAATAATAACTTTAGCACCAATAATATTTATATTGGTCCTAAGCACCCGACAACACTGCAACTAAACTGATTTTATTAATAATATAATAGATCATTAATAACAATTTTGGTTGGAAGGAATATTGAAATGCAATAAATGTGTCTTTCTTTCTCCTTAGTAATTTCATAACCATAATTTTAATTCTTATGTTTTGTAAAGGAAAACAGGACATAAATATGTTAAGGGAATTTGTTACCACCTTATGTGACAACTGATGTAGAATAGCAGCTTAATTAAAGTACTTTACAGGCTGTGATATTTTACCCTTTATGGTGTTTGGCTAACAGTATATAGTATGATTTGAATACTTGTTTTAGTTAAAGGAATTTTTAACCTAATCTGCTTGTAACAGGGATATTTTCTAGGGTATATCATACATTTTTCTAATAATCTATCATCCGCTGTGTCTATTCTGCATTTCTCTCTCTCTCTCTCTCTCTCTCAACATATTTTAAAAGGTTGAGATGGAAAAGCTTCTATTTATACCTAGTAAAACATATATTACTCTGTGGAGTTATAGTTTAATTTGTGGAATTTATTAAATCATCTTAATCAACATAATATATTTATGAATCATAGTACAGATTTCCTCATTTTATGCTGTACATGCGTTTCTGAAAAACAGCGCATAACTCGAATTCACGTAAAGGGAACCCACTTCGCAATGTAACAAACAGGGATACCTTCCAAGACCTTGACTGTACTGACTCTCAGACCCATTTCTACCACTTTTAAAGACAATTTTGGTACTCAGTCAACAGCAGACAGTACGCACAAGCACGGGATGGTGGTGAATTTTCATAGATTTCATAGATTTTCATAGATTTCATAGACATTAGGGCTGGAAGGGACCTTGGAAGGTCATCGAGTCCAACCCCCCACCCAAAGGGCAGGAAGTCAGCTGGGGTCATAGGATCCCAGCAAGATAAGCATCCAATTTGCTCTTCAAGGTGTTCAATGTAGGTACTTGAACCACCTCCGATGGCAGGCTGTTCCAGACCTTGGGGGGCTCGGACAGTAAAGAAATTCTCCCTTATGTCCAGCCTGAAATGGTCTCACAGTAGTTTATGACCGTTCGACCTCGTCATCCCTTGGGGCGCTCTGGTGAACAAAAGTTCCCCCAGATACTGGTGGTCACCCCGATAAACTTACAGGTGGCCATCAGATCACCCCTGAGCCTGCGCTTTTCCAGTCTAAAGAGCCCCACGGCTCTCAGCCTGTCGTTGTAAGCTCTATTTTTCTGACCTCTGATCATGCACGTGGCTCTTCTCTGGACTCTCTCAAGCTTCTCCGCATCCTTTTTGAATTGTGGGGCCCAAAACTGGATGCAGTACTCCAGTTGCGGCCTCACCAAGGCCGAGTACAAGGGGAGAATGATGTCCCAGGATTTGCTTGAGAAGCATCTATGGATGCAAGCCAGTGTTTTGGTCACTTTAGTAGCTGCAGCATCGCACTGCTGGCTCATGTTCATCTTGTGGTCAATGATGACCCCCAAGTCTCTTTCTTCCATAGTGCTAGCCAGCGTAGCACTGCCGAGCCTATAAGGATGGTGCAGGTTTTTCCTCCCAAGGTGGAGAACCTTGCATTTTTCAGTGTTAAACACCATCAGATTCTCGTCCGCCCATTTGCTGAGCCCGTCCAGGTCAGCCTGGATCACCCGCCTGTCTTCTGGTGTGGATGCTTTGCCCCAAAGTTTGGTGTCATCGGCGAACTTGGCCAGTCCACTCCTGACTCCAGCGTCCACATCATTAATGAAGATGTCGAACAAAATGAGGATGACAACTACAGAAAAACATGTTACAGACAATGAGCGAGGAGCACAGATCCACAGAGGAGACTATCTGGGTGTGCATCACTCCCACAATGCACTGCCAAAAGCAGCTGACTGTGGGCTTCAACCACACTGATCGCATAAGAGTGAATTTACCTCGCATATAACTATTTTTTGGAATAAATAGGGTCATTGCATAAGAGTGAATCCTCACCTACAGAACCTGCATAAAGCAAGGGGAAACCTGTAGTACTAATAAACTTTAGTTAACAAATAGTAATGGACTTCAAACCCCGTGCCCCCCCCAAAAAGAATACCCCAAAAGAAAACAGAAATGAAAACCATCTATTGTTATTGTACCTCAGTACATGTATATGTTCACCATAAAAGAGGCAACTAGCTTTCACAGCAGAATATACAAGATTAATAGGGAGTTAAGTTAGCACATGTGAACTATTTTAGCATTATACAGGATTTTTCAGTGAATAAATGCAAAAGGAAAGGAAATGCAGCGAGGAAATTGCAACAAGCTCCACTTCTTGGAAACCTAGGTCCTGATTTCCAGACAAATGCACCCATTGTGTGAAGTGTCCCATTCACACTGATGGCACTGTGAAATCAAATTTGATAACTTGCATGACTCGAGTAATGTTCCTTACATGACTGTAAGATTAGGTCATTAAAAGTGACTGTAAGGCCCCCGACTCCATGTGGCGCCCAACGACTAGGGAGACGATGATCCAAACGCTCATGAATCATGTTACTCATTAGCCGGAGCAAGCAGGGAGCAAATTCTACTTGCACACGTTGCTTGTAACAGCTTTATTCAGAATGGAGACAGCTTCGGACAAAGGTCCCAGAAAAACAGCAAACCAGGGACCTGCACTGAACAGAAGTTTTTTCCCGCATTTATACACTTTGGTTTATGCTCATTTACCATTCATTCTACCCTTGCTCCTCCTATGTTCCACCCATTTCTCCTTCCATCTCATGCTCTGCCTCTGATTACTGTTTACTTCATTAGCGTGGAATTGCCTATGCATTTCATTCATTTACATGTCTTTTTGCTATGAGCGCTTGCCTATGACCTTGACTCCTGCTTTTTGGTCAATGGGCGGGCTTTGACCAAAACCTGGAAGCTTCTGGAGGCTTCTTTACCAGTCGCCATTCACCTTTTTGCATATGTTCGTTTTGAATTCTGTTACCAATTACATGTTGTTTTTTACATTCCAGTCTGTTTTTCAGTTTTATGTTGTACCATCTTCCACATTCCTAAAGCTTCACCTCAGTCACAGCACGCAGACTCACACAGACTTACTTGCTGCTTTTTACAGAAAATGGTTGGCAATTAGGATGGTTACTTGGCATAACCAAATGGCTGGCTTAGCTATCATTCTGCCTTGTGATCAGCAGCTTCACTAGGCCACAGGTCATGCTTTTATTCAACTGCAAATCCAATGCTCCCCAAAAATTCACGTAGTGTTATCCTAACTGACCTATCAGTTTCGTCTAGTCAATGGCTGATTTGGCAGATTTGAAACACTTTTCACTGTGTTACCTTTCTTTAGGTGATGCATATGGGAGAATTAGACATTTTAAATTCAGTTTGTATTTGAATGTCACAAATTTACTGGGCGAAATGTGTCCTAAATAACCTTTGCCTATGATGCAATATAAAAAAATGTTTGTAAATGTTGCATTTCAGAAAGCTATAGTATTTGACATATGTTTCTCTTTTGTCAGCATTGCAGGAAAGGAAACACAAAATTGTAATTGAATTATGGGAAGACCTAGGAAGATGGAGTGAATAAAAAGGGCCATTTTTAAAGACCAAAAGCTCTGATTCAGGACTACGAAAGCCAGTGAAAATTTTGCCAATAACTTGCACCTCCTAATTTGGCATGCAGGGTGGGCCCTCCTCTTGTGCACCCCTTGTTAGGCTACTGCCTTGTGGTGGCATAGCTGAAATTAGGTTGGACCTTTCATGGTGTAGACACGTATTGTTGGAGAATTATTACAAATATACTCTCCCCCTTGATTTCTTTTTGTTGATAGCAGCCACGTTGAGTTGTCTTTTCTGCTATTCACATAAGAGCAATATCAGCCTACACACGCTCAGCCAGATATAACTGTTAGTTGCTGATTTGTTATTAAGCAGTACTATTTTATCATATAGAATATAGATAGATGAGTAATGTTATATGCCATATATTAGATAGAAATATAATATAATTAGATAAATATAATATTCTATATAATATCTAAAGCCATATTGAATTCTTAAACACCTGATCCTTAGATAAGTTTAGGGCCCAAAGATCTAGTTAAGTATACTAAGGCCTGTCTCCATCTCCAAGAGCCCTTGTATACGTGATGGGGGTTTAATCCCCAAGGTTGCATTCTACGCCCTGTAAATTGAAATGGTGGGTTTTTAATTGAAATGCATCTTTTAATTTTTTCTATCATGTTATGGTGAGGGGCCTGATCATTTTTTGTCAGAGCATGCCCATGGCTGGGGGGTGGGGAGGTGGGGGTTGAGCTGCTTGTGCCTGTGAGGGTTACTGGTCCTTCCCTCCATGGTGTTGGCACCCCCTGAGATTGCCTCGGTGGGTTGCCAGTGGGCTAGGTGCTGCCCCAGCCAGCTTGGGGTCAGGGAACAGTTGGATTAGGCCAGGTACTACCTCTGAGCTCGGGCAGCACCTTGCCCACTAGCAACCCACCCAGGAAGCCCTGGGTGGCATCAGTGGAGGGAAGGAACAGGACCTTCCACAGCTCTGGGGCTGCTTGGCCTGCTGACAGCTTGCCCCCCAACCTGCTCTGGCCGCAACAGATGCAGGCAGACTACCAGAAAAAAAAAAGAGGAACAGGCCCCTTGCTGCTTCTGCTTTTATCAGGTACCTGCTGAAGCCAGAAGCAGTAAGGGGCCCTATCCTTTTTTCTTGCAGAGCCTGTCCAGTTGGCCTGTGTGAATAGGGAAGTATTCAGCTCTGACTGAGAGGCCAGCGATTTGATTCAGAGATTTGGATCATTGTTCCAAATTGATTTGGCCGAATCAGCTTTGGAAGGTTTGGCATCAATGCAGGAAGATTCAGCCATAGAGTATAATGAGGAATCACTGAAATACCTATAACTTTGTCAATTTATGGCTGATTTGACTGAAACATTCAGGGATGTGTTACTTGTACTATGTGAATGGGTTATGTTGTGTTTTTATGTTTATATATTTTTTATTAACCCCCTCTTCCCCCACCCCCAAATACTTAAATAAATATATTTTGGCAAGCTTTTGGGTTGAAAAACCCTTCATCGGATTGAGGAAGCAGCTGCACTTGATGCGTCTGTGTGCAGTTCCTGAATGGAAGGAATAGTAAAGAAGTCAGAGACCGGCATGAAATGCAGGCAAGAAAGCCAGTCAGTGAAAATGGAAATGGAGGAGTCAGGGGGTGAGGGACAGGTTCGGGTAGCGGGTGGGGGTAAAGGGGTATATAGCAGTGCAGGTAAAAAAACAGAGATACCTTGGGGTGCAACTGAAAACAAATACACATATACAAACACACACACACAGTCGCACAGTGATGCACACCAAATAGACACACACTAGTTGCTCCTACTTGAGAGGAAACAAGGGCCTGACCATTCAGTTTGGCTACCTTTGATGTTGCTGGTGCTACTGGTGCTGAGCCAGGTAAGTTATTTTGACCTGCCACCGTTTACAGTGGTGGACTGTGCTGAGACTGTAGAGGAGGAGGAGACCACACTGTCATGCTGTGCAGAGGCCCCAGCACCAGGAAGGGCACACCTGAACAC
>NW_017728995.1:11356860-11357364 GCF_001723915.1 Gavialis gangeticus
TGCCGGGGTGGGGGGGGGGTGGCCAGATGTTCGGCAGGTCACAGTGTCAGAATTCCACTGTGTATATTGACTCCATAAGTTTCTGTACCTAGGAGACTGATGAAGTACAGTTCATAGGCGCAGCTTTAAAAAGTGGTTCGTAAATTCAAACAAGCACTGAACTTTGCTAACCTAACCTCATCACCAGAACTGAAGCCAACTTCAAACAGGTCAAAACACAAAACCTGCCATCTGTCTCCGGTACCCCCACAAACTGCACACCAGAATCTATCAAAGCCAACAGTACCCAACTACCTGTGCGGGCACATTCCTCACCAAAAACCCACTCTGCCTCCAGAGGGTCAGGCCTGATCCTGAGAGGGAACAAATTACAAACCACTTTTCACAGCTGGGCCTATGAACTTCACTTCATCAGCCTCCTAGGTCCAGAAACTCATAGACTCAATATACACAGTGGAATTCTGACACGTCTGGCAGACAACCTGCCAGACATCTGACTGCCCA
>NW_017728995.1:11362364-11365627 GCF_001723915.1 Gavialis gangeticus
CCCCCCCGGCCCATCTCAGCCTGTCCCTCACCCCCTGATGCCTCCATTTCTGGTTTCACTGACTGGCTTTCTTGCCTGCATTGCATATGAGGCCAGGCTCTGGCTTCTTTACTATTCCTTCCATACAGGAATAGCACACACGCACACCAACTGCAGCTGCTTCCTCAGCCTGACAAAAAGGGTTTTTTAACCCAAAAGCTGGCACCCCAGCCAGCTAAGCTGAGCTCACCTGGAGCCTCACAACTCCACTGCAACCAGCACACCTTAGGGCTGTCAAAGAAGTGATGGGTCTGGACTTTCCCCAGCTAGGACTCTGTACACGTGTGTGGTAGCTGGAGTTCATGGTGCCTCCTACCCACCTTTCACCAGGGGGGTCCTCAGTCCTGGCATTACGGAGCTGCTGCACCACCAGCAGTCCCACCAGGCCTCCCCAACCCTGGCAGAGTGCAGTTTTCATGGCCATGTCAAAGACTTGGGGTCTCCTCCTTCCCCATAACCACAGCTCATACCTCCAAGTTCATCTTGGCACAAGAGCTCAGCAGGGAGATGTTCTTCCCCTGCTGGCTGGTGATGCAGTGAGTCCCCCTCCAGCTGAGCGCGGGGCAGTAACTGGTGTAAAAAATAAAACAGAAGTATGTGCAGACAGAATAAGGAGGATGGCACTCACTCCACCTGCAGGTGGAGCTTGGGGAATCCAGCAGTGGGAGGTTCACCTTCAAGAACACCAGCTGCTCCACCAAACCAGGATCCAAGCAGGTGCATGGGGTGTCACTACATCCCCAGCAATGCTGAATACCCTCTCACTTGGAACACTGGTTGGTGCACAGGACAGGTGTTCCCAGGCAGCCATGACCAGATCCTGCAACATCTGGCTGCTGCTTGCCCAGTAGGCCAAGGGGTTGCAGTCCAGCAGCTCCACATCCTTAGTGAGGTAGGTAGACACCAAAGCTTTGGTGCTACCTGCCTGAGGCTACAGTCTGGTGCATCTGGACCCCAGAATTGAAGCAATGCCCTTGGCCCCCATTGGCAGCAGCTGGCATGGAGGAGACTGGCTGGTGCTCGCAGTGTTGGCATGGAAAAGTGAATCCCCCTCTCCTGCATCCCCTTGCCTCTGCCCTTCTGCCTCCCTGATTCTGTTGACCAGCACCTTCATCCAGTGATCGAGGGTTTTGGTGCTGCTAGTGCACATGCTCCCCTTCACCCTCAGGCCACACATGCTTGCCAGCATGTGGACTGTACTGGATCACAAGGGATCCAGCCATCTCCTGATGCCCTCCTTCAGTCACCACACCAGTGCCTGCATGTCTGGTGACAGTGGCTTGGCCCATCCAGGAACATTGATCCCCTGGAACTTTTCCATTTGGCTCTGAAGTTCCCTCATTACAGGGATCAACTGGCTAAGGAGGGCATCAGCAGCACTGAGGGTCTTGGTGGCCTTGAGGAATGTCTTGAGGACCACCAAGATCTAGGAGATAGTCTCTCACTCCATTTTGTTAACAGAGCTGCTGATCCCAAACTCCTCGAGCAAGGCCATCTCATGGACAGCCTTCTGTTGCTCCACCAGCCTTCCCAGCATCAGGTATGTGGAGTTCCACTGAGTCTCCACATCCTGCATGATTTTGTGCTGTGGAATGCTCAGCTCTTCCTGTTTCTCCCACAGCATCTTGCCCCCTTTGCTGTGGTGGAAGTAGCCCACCACCTTCCTGCATTTGGAAATGAGCTGGCTGGTAATGACAGCCCCATCACTGGAAGCAGTGTCCCTGACTGTGAGATGCAGCCTGTGTGCCACACAGCAGATGCCAGTGAAGTTGGCATGATGGACAGCCTTGACTATATTGGTCCTGCTGTTGGTGACCATGAACCCATGGGCGAGCTTGCCTTGCTCAGTGAGCCACCACTGCACCATGCACTTCATGGCTACCATGATTTCCCTTGCTGTGTGGGATTCATCCACCATCTCAGCTTGAAAGAGAACCCACCGACGGCCTGACTAATCGCACCAGTACCTGTGTGGAAGCAGTAGGCGTGATCTCCACCCCCACTGTTCTAGATGTCCGTTGTGAATTGCAAGGCTAGCTGTGGCCCTGCCTTGCACAATTCCTCCCTCAAGTACTCCCTGCATGCCTCATACAGGGAGGGCACCACTGTCCTGCTAAAGGTGGTGTGTGCAGGCACTTGGAAAGATGGGGCCATGAGTGCCATAAGCCACGTGAACCCTGACCACACAACTAAGGAGAAGGGCTGGCCATCCAGAGAAGCATCTCCCCAATGCTCTGGGTGATCTGGCTTGCCCTTGCAATGTGTCCCCTCTGTCTGCAGCTTTCCCCCACTGCTCCAGGATGGCCTGCCTCTGCTTTGGTCTACATTGGTGTACTGGTTTACATCATGTATACGCTGCTTGGTTTTACTAGGTCTGTGTGAATAGGGAAGTATTTGATTTGGATTCACCCACCTGAAACCTGGCCACTCAACTGAGGAGCAGAGCTGGCCATCCAGAGCAAGCATCTCCCCAGTGCTCTGGGTGACCTCACTTGCCTTCAGAATGTGCTCCCTTTTGTCTGCAGCTTTTCCCAATGCTCCAGGGTGGCCTGCCTCTGCTTTGTGGGGATGGGGGCTTTGGAATGAGTGGGGGACTTCCCTTTGAGCATGCTCACACTGGTGCCAGGCTGAGGAGGAAGAAGGGCAAGGGGGTGCTGCCTCCTGAGATGTAGCAGCATTGCTGCTGTGAAGTGTTTCACCTCCTTGCCCCACTGATCTGCCTTTGGCAGTGCTGGCAGATAGCAAACCTGGGATCATCTGCCACCTCAAAATGATCCCACAGTACACTACCCCCCGGCTTCTGGGTTGAGGGTGGGGATCCTGCCTTATCCTCCTCCTCAGCAGGCAGAGGCACAACAGCAGGAGGAGCTGAGCCACTTGCCTGTACAACCTCCTCTGAGTTGCGTTTCTGATGAGAAGACCTGAGTTTAGGGGAACTTTGAGGGGTGTGGAGCCAAAGTCATTTTCTCCCTTGGCCCCCAGAATTTCTTTTGCTAGGGCACTGAGGTCCACTGGTTCCAGATCCAGCTTCTCCTCTGGCAATGGGAGGCTCGTGCTAGGAGATGAAATTGGGGTGGAGGAGATTGATATTCTGCTGCTGGTGCCTATTTCTGGAGTTAGGGGAGGTGGTGCAGGGACAGGTACTGCTCCCACCTCCTTGCTTCCACTGGCAACAGAAGACTTATGCCTGCTAGGAAAGAGGATGCGTCTGTTTGGGCGGGGGG
>NW_017728995.1:11366188-11378104 GCF_001723915.1 Gavialis gangeticus
GCTCAGGTCCTCTGGTTCCAGCTCCAGCTCCTCCTCTGGCAGTGGGAGGCTTATGCTGAAGATGACATTGGGATGGAGGAGACAGTGATTGTGCTGCTGATGCCTATTTCTGGAGTTAGGGGAGGTGGTGCAGGTGTAGGGACATCAGGTATTGCTTTCACCTCCTTGCTTCCACTGGCACCAGCATCCTCATGGCTGCTTGGGAAGAGGATGCGTCCGTATTTGGGCAGGGTGGGAACTTGCAGCTCTAGCTCTCTCCCTACCCCCTCTAGCCCCTCTCCCTCCCCTGCCAGACGTCCTGGTACCTGCCTTTCCAGCACAATTCATATTAATTTTTCCTGTGCTGGAAAATGTGTCTGTATGTGTAACTAATAATAGAAGATATGTCTTCTTCTCTGATATATGACTGACTGTGTCTGACTTCTTCTGTGTTGTGTTTTGTTTACTGTTTTGTGTTGTTGTGTAGTGTACCTAAAATATCAATTTTCTTCTCCTTCTCCTCTGACTTGTTGTGTTGTGTTAATCTGTATCTGAGTTCTGTGTTGTCTATAATGTGATTGTACATCTGATTTATAACAATTATATAAATTTGATCTCTTGCAAATAAGTCTGTGGCTCTGACTTATGTTACTCTGAATCTGTGACTTCTTCGGAGTTGTATTTTGCTTACTGTTCTGTTTTGTTGTGTAGTGTAGCTAAAATATCTCTTCTCTTCTTCTATGACTCTGTGACTTGTGTTAATCTATATCTGACTCCTGTGTTGTCTGTAGTGCAATTGTAAGTATGAGTATAATAATAACAAAATATAATTTGATCTCTTCTTCTGTGACTCTGACTTCTGTCATGTTAATCTGAATCTGTGACCACTTCTGTGTTGTATTTACTGTTCTGTGTGTATTGTGTAACTAAAATAATATTTTCTTCTTCTGTGTCTGACTTCTGTGTTGTGTTAATCTGACTTCTCTTGTTTTTTGTCTGCATGTAACTAATAACTATAACTAATAATATTAATAGCTACCTATAATCTCTTCTTTTGTGTTGTAATAATATCTGATTACTACTTCTTCAGTGATGTTTGTTTAATGTGTTCTTCCCTGCACAGTGATGGATCACACTGCCAGGGAAAAAACAGCTTGCTTTTTAAAAAGTTTTGGGAAAAGAAAACCCAAGAAGAAATATAATTTGGAAGAAATGGATAAGTAGAGGGATTCTAGTTAGTAACCTAAGCTGTATCCAATCCTTTCCAGGACCAAAAATAGTAGGAAACTGACTAGGAAGCCAAGCCAGTCCAGTACCTTTCATAGACGTATATGCTGTTCCTATGTCCTCCCCCCGCAGAGCACTGTGATGGGAAGGTGACTCAGGGAGAGGTCACAGTCACTGGCCGGCTAGAGATGTCAGTCCTTCCACTCCTGTTCCCCCTTCCTCTTCTCAGTTTCTGTTGCCCTGAAATACTATTTCTGAATCTTTTCTGAATCAATTAGGAGGCTCCAAATTGATTCAGAAATTTTAAAGCTGCTCTTGATTTGGATTGGGAGATTCAGCCTCTGAATTGGGCCGAATTTTCCCTGAATTGAATCGTGAACTGAAGCTTCACACAGCTCTATTGCCCACCTCTCTCATGGCTGGAGAGTGCACTGACAACTGCAGTGCATCACTGCAAACTAAACTACATCCAGATATAGTTTAGTTTTCCACAATGCAAAGTCATTTAAAACCATCAAAACTCTTCAATGTGTGCAGTGTGATGTCATTTAAGCCACGCAGTGACATTTTGATCATATGTACATGTTAATGGCATCATGTGTTCAACCAACATTTTAGGAACTGAAAGGTACGTG
Organism: Gavialis gangeticus; assembly: GCF_001723915.1. Lineage (NCBI taxonomy): Eukaryota > Metazoa > Chordata > Crocodylia > Gavialidae > Gavialis > Gavialis gangeticus. The sequence continues at coordinate 11,368,030 of NW_017728995.1, forward strand.
TTTTGTGTTCTAGTCACAGGAGAAGTTGAGGAAAAAAGAACATATTTTTCTTTAGTCAAATTTCTAAGTCCAACATTGCTAATTAAGTCTTATGAGGGGGAGGGGGAAGTAACTTTTATGGAATTACAAAGCACACAAGTCAAGATGATAAGATGTTTGTATTTTTTCTCTTTACTGCCATGTAGATTCTATCAATATATCTATTGCTCACAATCTTCTTTGTTTTTAACAGTAAGTAGGTGTGATTAGAAATGCCAATCATCTGTCTGCACCCTGCCACCATTGACAAAAGTGCAGCTTCCTGCTGTAACTGAGAGTGCTTTTCAGGAAGCGTTCTGAGTTGCAATGATCCCCCAAAAACAGAAGTTCGCTGTTGGTTCCATGGGAGAGGAGAATCTAGCTGCTGCCTGGGGGCCTGCACCTAATTTCCGCTAGCAATGGCCCTACTCCTCCCTGTTTCATCTGCCCCCTCATAAAATAAGGGTTCAGACTTTCATTCAATCAGCCATTTTTAAAGCTGTTTGCAGCTGTGCACTTGTTTGGTCATGGCTATAGACTGCTTTCTGTGGCCAGATTGGGTGAAAACTGTTACTTCTGTCTTCACTCACAGACAGTCTCTGGGATTTCTTTCCTTTTCCTTCCTGTGCTCTCTCTTCTCTGCTTCAAGGCCAAATGCTCTATCTTGCAGAGGGCTGCACTTGCTTGAGTTTGTAGCATCATTTGGAGTTGGTTAGCTAGTCATTCAGCAGATCTTGAACCACACAGTAGTTTATATCTGGGGTATATTTTTCACTAGCGATCCAGATGGGTTTGGATGTTGTGAATTTTACTTTGAGTTTCATGTTTGAAACTTAAAGCAAACTTTTAATGCAGAATGCATGCTGAAACACAGACTTGCATGAGTTTTGTGTCAAAAACCAATAGATAGCCATGAATTTTACATGGTTTCTATGCAAAAGCATATACAAGCAGCAGTTCCTTAAAAGATTCATGAACTTCAGGAAACCTTTTGACAAACTTGGTCTCAGTTTGTAATGAAAACCAAAGTTAGATGAATTTTGTATAACTTCAGTATCTGAGCTAAGACTTGATTGCAATCCTCAGCTTTTATACAGCACTACCTTTCATGCTACTGAATAGCTGTCCTTGTGGCCAGAGGTCACAATGGCTGTTCAGTAGAGATGCTGGCTCAGCTGAAATCTCACAGATGGAAAAGCTGAAGCAGACTTATTGCTACTAATAACAGGGAACTGGGTGGCAAATTGCTTTAAGTTGCCTGCCACCTAAAACCAGAATGTGATGTTTTGGAATCTAAAGGCTCCCCGGAGTAATTCGGGGGAAACGGAATAACCTCTATCTTCGGAAAAATCTTTTTTGCAAATTTTCAGTGCTTGTGATTGGTTCACGTTTTCGAGGGTTATTTGTTTGCTTTTTAAAATGAAAACTGCAATTTCCCTTGACATTTACAGAGTCCCAAATGCTAAGGTCCTAAGGACATGAGAGCACCAGGCCCTAAGGGTTCAATTTTCTGTAGTTTATATTAACTCTTCTCTTTTCCCCAATCTCTTCTCTTTCTCTTTCAACTCACTTTCATTCAATTACTTTCCTATACCAAAACTCTGTTATAAACTATATATTTGAAGGAAGGGGGGGGGGAGAGAGAAAGGCCTTGAGGACGTATATCTTTATTATCCTAGAGAAGATAACATTTCAAAAGCAAGGCAAAATAGAGAGACAGGAAAATAAGATTAGTGAAAGACACAGTATTATAGGCCAGTACAGTGACAGAGACTGATTATAGTTTAAAAAGATTTATTCCTTAAAAAAAAATCGAACCCTTCAATCAGAAAATGTCAGCAACATTATACAATAATTTACCCACTATCTGGAGCTATTACACTCCCTGTGCTGTCTCTAATCTGCCATAAGTCTTGGTTTTGATTAAAAATCTTCCTAACAGGAAAATCACTGGGGTTTTTCTCTCAAAGAAATTCAAGGATTTTTCTGGTACACTTCTGAACTACTGTACAGTTAGCTGTTCTCTTCACAGTGATGTCCTTGCGGTTTAAGAGGCTAACATTCATCCTTTTGCAGCTTCACTGACTTGAGTGAACCTGACCAATTGTCATTATAATAAATGTGCTTCTGATGAAGAGTGGGCATTTCGAACTTTGAGGGGCTGGCTGATTTAAGAAACAAAGTTTCATTAGGACAGTGCCATGAAGCCTAGTGCCAAGAAAACTGAAGACAATGGTAAGGCTTGTATGGATTTCAGCTGCTCTTAATTAGGCCTCTGGGTAGTAGTTATGCACTGAGTAGTACTATTCATCAGCTGAACTGAAAAAAAATTAGGGGAAAACATTTTTGGAATAAAAACTTTTCATGTTTTTCTGGCAAAATGAGTCAAATATTTTTGTTTGACCCGAAAGAGATTGATCATTTGTTTTATTTCATTTTACTTTAAAATATTTGATATTTCATTTTTTATCCATAACATTCAGCTTGAGTAAGTTTCTAAATGAAGCGTCTCACTTTAAAACATCAACATAAAATATTTTGATTTCTTATTTTTCATTTTCCAAACAATTAAATGAATTGGTGTCAGGGGGAGAAGTGGCAGCCAGTCCAGGAGCAGTGGCTGCATGTGGAGCGGGGTGGTAGATGGTGATGCAAGATGCTGTGTGCAAGCTTCCCCCTCCGCTTCTGGGAGTGTGGAGGGAGAAGCTTAAAAATTGCTGGATTTTTGAGAATTCTGGATTTTTTGAGATCTGGATGTATAAGGTTATATTCTGTGTGTGTGTGTGTGTGTGTGTGTGTGTAAAGAAAATATTATTTGATAGATAAAAAAAGTTTTGCCTGGCTGTAGTGCTGAATGGACAAGTAGACATATATGACCTCTGGAGTCTTTGATTCCGTACCAGCGTGCATCTGGATTACAGAATATTTTGTAACTTCTGAGATTCACTAATAAACACAGGCACCCAGTAACAGTTAAAATGCACTAGCATTGTAGGTTTGAAGTTTGAATTCATGATGCATTCACACTAATACGAAAAATATGATTTACAAAATCCATTAAATTCAGTAGGAGTTTTTGCTACAGTAGGACAGCAGGATGAGGTCAATACTTAAATGTTATCTTGCATTTCTGTCCTAAAAACTGCTTGTTAGGATAGCACAGTATTTGAAACATAATTTTGCTGGCCTTACCTACCAGAGACCAAGCTGTACTACTCAGCTGAATAAAGAGAGGAGGCCTGGTATTGCATGTATAAGAGACGCTATTTTATTTCTAGGCAGCTGTTCACACAACGTTTGCTCAGTGACACTTGAATGCAGTGTTTGCTACATCATTCAGAGTTCAGCCCTGTGCAAGCAGTTTTGAAGACAAAGGCACTGGATATAATTACAATGTGCCTGATTTCTAAGAACTTCAAGGAAACCATATGGAATACATTGCCTTAATTGAAGGATGGATTTTTACTTCCTCCCATCTCCTTTTTCATTACCTGTGAGCAACGTTGCAGCTAGCACTTGTTTTCATTTTCAGCTACTTTGCACAGCTGATTCCATAACTATCTGGATATAGACTTTGGTGTCCAAAAGGAGTTGCCTGGCAACAAAATCAGCTGTATTTTTACCAGCATTTATAGTGTTTTGTTTGTATGTGTGTGCACGTGTGTAGTTCATTGACATTTTTATATTTTCCTCTTGTTCCAATTCATAGAAGACAAAATTGCAACGGGGGTGGTGTTGTTGTTTATTGGCTGTATTACAGCAATAGGTATTCTAAGTATACTCTTGCATTAAGGGTTTGACAGTCTTCGAAAAGGGCTGGATCCAGGGGTGCGTGGTAGTGCAATCAAGCCACCCCCCTACCCCCCCATTTCTGGCACTGCTGCTAGCGTCCCTGCTGACCCAGGCACAGGGGGACTCCCAGAGCCACTCCTGCATTGCTTTTGCCATTGTCATGCCGAGTTGTCAAGGCTAGGAGAAACCAAGAGATCTGCCTAGGGAGTCAATTCAGATATCCACAGGATCAGGCAGAGCATGAGGTAAGAAGAGTAGTTGGGTCAGCTATCCAGATAATCCATCAGAGTCCATAGCAGCCCAATCCAAGAGCGCAGCAGCCTAGATACAAAGTCACTCCTTGTTTTACAGACACTTTCCCTTCTGGGTTAAGGGCTTGTGTGGGAAGGGGAACAAGGTCAGCTGGACACTCTGATGGTAGGAAGCGGGCATGTGCCTAGGCTCAGATTGGGTGTTCTGGCCACCAGTTCTGCCCAGTGTTTTGCTGGGGCAATGGCAGACTGTGGCTATGTTCAAACCCACAGCCTGACTTTACCCCTTCTCCCTATGATCCCTTTTAGGGGCAGGCAGGGAGCAGGCACTGGAAGGAGGAGTCTGTGTGGTGCTACTACTGTCCCTGTCTGAACCTGGCACCCTATAACCACACCCCCTGGCTGGAGCAGGACAGGTGCAGCTCAGGGGCTTCCCCCTTACTCGGGCAAGCCAGGGGCAGTTACGGCAGTGTGAGAGTTCCCTTCCCATTCACCTCTCCCCCTGCCTTTATGTTCCTGTTCCTTGCCTAGCTCCCTGCCATCCCGCACTGGCCCAGGGGCACCAGCCAGTCCTTGTCTCAGGGGCAGTGTGCTGCATCCCCTTTAGGAAATTCTAGATCTGCCCATGGCTTCAGATACATGTAGGCAGTATTTGATTCAAGGGTTTTTGAGCATCCATTAGTGCCCTGAGCCACACACTTAATTTATCTTTTGTAGGTTCAGACAAATTGTCAATATTCTAATGATGCCCATGCTGCATGATACCGTGTCCACACAGAATGGTTAAGTTTATTTACTGATGCTTTATTAACAATATTTTAAAACTGGATTGTTCTCTCATGACATATTTTCTAAGGCTGTATATTTCTTTAAGTGTTAGCAAAGCCATACTTGTAAGATGAAAGTCAGAGAGCAGCAATTAATTGTAAGACATATTTAAAAATGGGCCTGAGCAGGCCAAACTTCTCATTCAGGTCTAGATGCCAACCTGAACTGTGTTGGTTGTGCCCATCTCTAGAAAACTTGTTGGACGGTTTGAAAGGAACAAAAGAAGGCTTATAAATGAATAAAGATAAAGGAAATGCAACAGTTACAAATTGGAAAACAGATGACTCTGAAATATAGTCACAAGTTTGATTTCATAGGTGTTTTGTCAGGTGTCTACTATAGCATCTACTTTATTACGCTCTGTAATAAAGCAGAAAAAAGAATGTGGGAAAGAAGTGGGGGTGGGAAAAGGAGAGTAGCAGAGTATGACAGGTCACCAAATTAATGAATGTTCACTTCATAACGATATCTAGGAATACATATCATAGATATAAATATTAAAGTTAATCTGAAAGTTACCCAAGAAAATTGACACTGTGGGTGGCTTGAAGGAAGAAAACTATGTCACTAAACTGAGTCTTTAATTGATATTTTTAGTTTGTTGACAGATAGATGCATAAGATTTAAATTCTGTGCCAAATACCTCACCACACCCTATAATTTATCTCTATTTTTATTTGATACTAACACACTGTATATGGGGCAGTACCTAAAGTCTCAGCTCCTTCCCTATCATACAGAATATCAGTTTTCTTTTGAAGGAGTTAGCTACTGCGACTGGCATTTTCCTGGTCAAGAAATACTGATATGTCTTTTAAAAATATCTCATACCATTTGAGATAAAAGCAATAGAATCGTAGGGTTCCCAGTAATTTATCTTTGTGGTTGCAATATATAATCACCTTCTTTTCTAGCATATACATGTCCATAAGTCCAGCCCCTCACAAATGGGGACGAGAGAGCTCAATCCAATAGAGAGGGACTAATGTCTAGAATTACCACGAGTTCTTTATGGAGCGGTGATCTCTCATTAAAATATATGCAATCTGCTTCAACAAGGAACCCAGGGACACAGGAGCAAATAGGAGTTTGAGGGAGACTCCTGCTTGGGAGAGGAGCAGGAAGTTGTGGCTACCTGAGCAGAGGGTTTGTGAGTGCTGGTGAGTGAGAAGGCCTGCCTGGTTTGGTCTTGGTGGTGTAGTTTTAGTCTGGGAGCCATTTTCAGAGTTGCCTGGAGGACCAAGCATAGTAAGCCCAACAACTGACTGCAGTTTGAACAAGGAGGTGGGGCTTGCCTAAGAGAAAGGCAAGACTAGCTAGAATGCAGCAACACGGGAGCCAGCAAGCAGGCCAGTTTGAAAAGAAAGTTTGCACGGATACTTTCTTTCTTATCCTTCCTTCACTGTAAATTTCTTTTCAGGAGGTAGCAGCATGAGGAAGAAAAAGATGGCAGGAAAACCAAAAGAATGGCTGGAAAATGTTGCAATGCTCTAGTCCCTGCCATTGACAGCTGGTCCTCTACCAGAACCTGTGAAGGTTCTTCCCAGGTGTGACCGCTGGCAATGAAGGCTTCCACCCAATGAAGGTTCTGGCTTGGCTTTGCAGGGACTAGAGCCTGCATATCCCAGACAAGGGAGGCCATGGGAGAGTTTTTGTGGTGTGAGAGGTACCTTCTGGTAGATTCTCTCAAGGATCAAGTAAGGGATCCAGGAGATCTGCAAACATGAGGCTTTCATTGACTTGATGCATGAAGAGAACTTCAGCATCGTGGAAGAGGAACAGCCAGAAAAGGCATTGGTAGACACAGGTACTCAAAAAGGTATATGCTGGCAGCATGTCATCTGGCAACAGACATCTCTCCTATTCTGAACTTGCTGTAGAACGGGTATGAAACCCTGGCAACAAATAAGAAGCAGCCTACTACAACGGCAGGAGAGGCCAAACCATGCCGCCCTAGGGGTGGAAGGATCAAGACCGCTGCTTCCAAGAACTGACAGGTGATGGTGGTGGTTGGTGACTCTTCGGTGGGGTGCAGAGGCATCTGTCTGATGGCATGACCTATTGGCTTGCAATAGCGTCCTGGTAGGTGAAGGGGACAGGGATCAAGGTAATGGTCTCATCCATCCTTCAAGTTAAGGGTAAAGGTCTGGCTAGGAGCTGATGCATCCTGGAGATCATAGGTGGTATCACCAGCAGGATTTTGCCGCCTTCAGCCATGTGATGGTGTTCCAAGAAGGACTGCTGGGAAGAGATGGGGTCCACCTAATGAAAAGAGGGAAAAGTGTCTGTCATGGAGACCCCTAGGGTAGGCTTGTTTGGGACCATTATGGCTTTGTCTGGTCTCTAAGAGTTCCCCCTGAAGCCAGCCCAGATGCGGTTTCTCGGGCATCCTGGTTCCTTCCCACTCTGAACCCTAGTCTTTTTCTCCCTGTGGCCCTGACTCAAGGAGTTGGTATCTAGTTCAGCTTCTGAGAGGGACTTTATCTCTTGTTGAGGAGGCCAAGTGTAACCTGAAGTTCCAAGCAGCAAATCAGACAGCTCCTCTTGAATAATGGCATTTACTGGAGCAAAGGCCATCCAGCCAGAGTGTTCTGTGTCCCCTCCAAAGAGTCAAGTAGTCCCTTTGTCTGCAGCCCATCTTGTTGCAGTTAGAAATGGGTTTTTAAGCCTAGTGCAGTTAAAGATTGATATGACATCTTATTCAATAATACCAGAAAGGCTTTAATAACAATACCACAAGCAAGCTATACAACTAAATGACAGAAAAAAACCCTGTTATTCAATATTCAATAAATGAGCTATCACCAAAGTCTAAATATATATTTAGCTGCAAGAGTGGTTTTTTTTTTGTTTTTTTTTTTTACCAATATGAGCCAAGAAGCCATTTTCTTACAGCTTTCACTGAGCAGGATCCTTTCTCATGAAGAGCTGGGTGTGATGTTGAAGTGATTTCTCTTTGTTTCTGCTGGAGCCCATATTTTACTGGCAATTTTGTTTTGCTCTTATATTGCTTAATTCTATAGCTTCAAAGCATTTTTTCTTGATGGATGGTCAATTAAAGTCCTAAGGGAATAGGGAGGGCAGGGGAATTATCACATGACAATTGTTAGCTGCTTGAATCCTGTTTTGGGATTTGTTCAGGTGTGAAACTTGTTTTTCTTGAAGTTTCTGACTAGTCCAGATGTTGGGACACCTAGGGGCATTGGTTACAGGAGCTGTTTTGGGGTATTTATTTAACAATGGGGCAAATTTGCAATACTATGCACTGGTGATGGTCTCTTTACAAAATCCCAGACAGATATTGCATGATTGAGACATTTGTAATAATTTAGAGAGACATTGAATGATTGAGACATTTGAGAAATATGAGGATGTGTTAATACATGCCCATGTGTTCATCACATACAGGACACCTTTCCTGTGTTCATTGTACCTCTTAGGTTCTGTTTTGAAATGTATATTTGGTCTTTTGTTTTCTTTAGTTACTAGTTTAATTGAAATGTATATGCAGTTTCCGGCTTTTTCTGGTTACACTAACTCAGATAGTCTGTGCCCTTCTCTTTCTCTTAGCTTTGTATTACGTGTAATAAGTGGCAAAAATCTGACACAACAATTTTCCTTTTAAAATTACTTTTATTTTTAGGCTTGTGTGGTAAAGGGTTGAGGCCCATCTAACTCAATGCCTAATGGGTGGCAACCACTAACAAAGCAACTGTTTGTTTTTCTTGATAGCACTCTCACTATCCTCATCCACTCTTGCCCCGGCCTTCATTATAACTGTCATCATCTTAGGGCACAGGTCTGGTATTGGGTGCTGCAAGTTCCTCTTTGCCTACACCTAATGGGTTGCAACCATTAGCAGAGACCAATCTTGTATGTAGCAGTCTTGTCACCACAATCCAGTTTTGCCTCAGCCACTGTCTTTTGTGCAGGAGGGTTTCTTTCCTAGCTATTAAAACTTTCAGGTGATTACAAACACTATGATCATTTGGCATAAACTACACAGAGAATGAAATCAATTGGAATTGCTTTAGTTTGCATGGTCCCCAGCCACCATCTTGTGTTTTTGTGCAAGATGCACTGTTAATCCAGTTTGGTCATCTAGGTTGTATGTGTAGGTCCAGCTTAACTGTCACAGCTTTCACAGTCATCACAGCTCACCCCAAAGGAAATTCAGCTCTTCTTTCTCCAGTCTCCCAGCTCTGGTGCTCCAAAACATTTCCATTTGTCTCTGTCTCCAGACTCATGCTGAAGATGCTGATCCCCTGCTTTTTCAAATCACCCTCTCCAGCTTTTCTGTAGTTTCTCTGGAGCCTCCAGAGAGTCTGCCATCCAACTTCTGTTCATGTGTAAACAAGGCTATTTAAATCCTGCTGACACCAGAGCTCCATCTCCTTTTGTTCAGCATGTAGACAGCTTTTTTTAACACCAGGGGCCTACTAACCCCTTTCTTAGGTAAAATTTGGGTAAACTGAGGCACACAACATTATATCAACATGAACACAGTTCAAGCAGGAATATTACAATAAAACCCATAGTTTGTCATACTGCTTCCCACCCCTGAATGTGGGGATTAGAGCACCATGGATGTCAGAGGATCACCGGGGGTACACAGATATTTTAGGAAGTCCTTCAAAAGGAAGAATTTCAAAGGTGTTTCTCATCGTCCTTGTATATCAAAAGTATATATCAAATACACTTAGAATACATTTAATTTTATCATTCTGTCCAGGACTCTCTGCCTGCTCCCATAATCAGTCTGGGCTTCTCATGCTCAGCTTTTTTCACCATTTTTAACCATGAAGTATTTTACATGCATGGAAAAGGGACATCAATTAGTATCTATTAGACTATGGGATAATCAGCTAAAGGATTTGGGGTAAGCCATGTTAAATAAGATTAAGCCAAAAGCTGAAGAATGCAAATGGGGACCAATTTCTAAACACACATGCATGCAAGCATACATATGTATTTTGTTCCAAGTTGAACATGCAAATGTTGGGGTAGACAAGGTAACCTACTAAGTCTTTTCTACTTCATTGGTTTTATGTGTATGTTTACACCTGGAGACTGTGCACTAAGGGAAGTAATTTGCAGTGCATTTTTAATGTGTCAGTACTGCTTTGATCCTCCACCTATGAGGGGAAAAAAATCGGAGAAAGATGACTTTCTCTTCACAGATGTTG
>NW_017728995.1:11383104-11393883 GCF_001723915.1 Gavialis gangeticus
GCAAGCATACATATGTATTTTGTTCCAAGTTGAACATGCAAATGTTGGGGTAGACAAGGTAACCTACTAAGTCTTTTCTACTTCATTGGTTTTATGTGTATGTTTACACCTGGAGACTGTGCACTAAGGGAAGTAATTTGCAGTGCATTTTTAATGTGTCAGTACTGCTTTGATCCTCCACCTATGAGGGGAAAAAAATCGGAGAAAGATGACTTTCTCTTCACAGATGTTGTTGACGTAAACCACTTGAAAAATATCTAATGTTACTTGCATACAAGGAGTTGTAGCAACATGCTGCCATGTGGGGCCCACCACTAAATCACTCTATGCTTAGGGCAGAGGCAATCCGATAAAGGCCAAAGAACTTGGTTTTATGTCATTTAGAAATAAAAAAAAATCACTGTTTCAATCAGACCATACATGTTGTGGAGAGGATTCAGCCATATTTTCTGGCAAATGTGTAGTAAATTTAGACTTGTTATTGAGGTAGGTGGTAAAAATATGTTACAAGAGTTGTTTTGTTTTATTTTCAAACATGGGCATTCTGGTTTAGAAGTACTTGGTAATTAGGCAGTGGTAGTATCAGAAAGTGAATTGATTGCCAGCCCTTATTCTATCCTCCTGCGGGAAATTTTGATCATAAAATTCAAAGGCTGACCTTGGTTCTGATTTTATAAGGAGTATTGCATTCATTTTGACCTTCACAATTTAGATTGAAAAAAAGATGAAAGGATTAGCTGAAATTGAACACTGTACCCAGAGTCCAAGAAGGAAAGACGTTTAAACTATAGTATCTATAAATTATACATGAGAAGGTTTATATGCTAATAGTGTAATCTTCTGTCACCAGCCTTCTTGTATTAGATGAATGTGTAAGTGTTTAGTTAGGTGAATGGAAACCAATAACCATGTCTTTGAAAATACAATGAAAAGCCTTTTAAGGGTGTGTGGAGGGGGGAGGATTTGTCTGAATGGTTTTGAAAATCTAAGGTACATAAAGACATGATTACATACAATATATACTTTAAGCTATGGAAAAATTTACCTTTAATTACAGTTGTGAGCAGTTAAAATTCACAAGCAATAGAGGGAAATGCATGAGACTTAAATTTCCTCCAGTTAACACACAAACAGCTCATCTATAAAGCTTTTGTTAGAATTACTACTCTGTTCCTTCACACTTAAACCACAGGTGGGAACTAGGGCTGGGTGAAGCTTCGGTTGCTGATTCGAGTTGGAGGAAATTCTTCCCAATTCAGCAGCCGAATCTCCAAATCCAGACTGAATCAGGAGACCCATTAATATCTCCAAATTGAATCGGAAGCCTCCAATATGATTTGGCCATAGACACAGTTTTATGGGTTTTTTTTACAAATCAGAATTGAAACAGGACAGTGATACGAATCAGTGAATTGAATCGCTGTCCCCTGAGTCAGGCCAAATCTGCATCAAATACTGCCCACTTCACATACCCCCAGTGGGAACCCCCTAACCTAAGATATTACTCTACTTCATAGTAGGATATTCTTAAAGGATGGATCAGATATTTTCAGAATGTTTTGGCTAGCAGCAACAACAATTACAAAAATTACATTTTTGGGGGCATTTTAGCCAATTTAGAACAAAAAGTATGAAATATCAAAATGTTTTGTGGGAACAAAGTTTTAACCTTGGCTTTGTCTAATAAAGAAATTTAATGTAATTATGTACCATTAAAGAAAAAGGGCTTATTCATTAATTGATAAAATGTGCATATGTTAGTTTTGCCAAGGTCACCATTGCTTTGGTCCGGTTGATGTCCGTGAAACTGATAAAGACAGTATCAGTTCTATTCAGCAGCTACTGGCACTTCCAGGGCAGCCCATTCCTAGGGACTGTCCAAATCCCAAAGTCTTGGCATTTTTTGTCCCCCCCGCCGGTTGGTGTCCCAGCTATATAAAAGACCTGGTGGACACAGCTTCATAGTAGTCTGCAGGATGAGGCCGCCCTAGAGTTCTAGGCTGTGGAAATCCTGCAGTCCTTGGGTTTCCTAGTTTGGAATGAAATGAAAACTTCTTTGGTTTTTCTTTTTTTTTCCCCCCAAATGTTTCAAATTATATTGGGACAAACTTGGTCCCTAATATTTTGAAATAAAAAATCGTGTTGATTTTTTACCTGATCAGCTGAAACCTTTCTCTGTATTCAGATCATTTTTTCAGGGAATAAATGACTCATCCATTTTATTTTATTCTGTGTTTTATCTGAATCTAGTTAGGTCTACTTCATTTATATAATCAAACATAAGTTTGCTTGGTATCAAAGGTGACTTTTATGCAGTATGGATGAAGAGACCCTGCCCGTTACTTGCAGGATCTATGAAGCACATTCACATACATCTATCTGTCTTAGATGAGTAAATTTTGTTTGGAAGGAATAGGTGCTGTAAGAAGTATTGACCTGAAATATACTGTAATACTTTTTTCCCCCATAACACAACATTTTGATCACTGAGAAATTCTTTGCAAATAAATCTGACAGTAGATTGTCAAAATTGCTGACACAAATACAAACAACAATTGTTTTTTTCTGACTAATAGATTCATTCTCCAGCAAACACGTGTTTGTGTAGTCAAAAGGTAAATTTGTACACTTGCTTTGAAAGCTCAATAGCTTGATCCTAGATAACAATTCTAAAAAAGCTGTAAGTGTCCTTGTTATGTCTGTCTGCACAAATCAGTCAAGAAAGTTTGCGGAGCATCTACATCTGCCCCATGATCAGATGGATCTTTTATTTTTACTTGTTAGTCAATAAGATTTAGCAAGATAGGGCTTAAAAGAGAGATAAGCTAGAACAGATGTAGCCAGATAGGGCTTTAAAGAGTGAGGAAAGATTTCCTTTTTTTTTTTTTTTTAATTATTTTAATTTTTTTTTTGCCTTTTAGACTTTCTTCTTTCTTGCATTAGTAAAATTAAATCTAAAGCCTAATTTGGGTCTTGTATTTTGAAAGGAATAGTCAATGTCTGCCACTATCAGAAGCAAAATTCACTCCATTCAGACTGGGCTTTTCCCTGTTTTCTTGATTCAGGTCAATGAGGTAACGAGTTCCAATGCATACAGTCATTTCATTTTCTCTGTGCTAGAGGAAGATCCAATGATACAGTTATTCAAAGGAGGAAAAAGAAACAAAACTGTTTTTTTGCTCTGGTGTAAAACAAGAGTTGCTTCACTAATGCCTGTGGAGTTAGACATCAGTAGATATCAAAGGAAAATAATTGTTTTTTCAGTCAGTTTAGTTTCAACCCTTTCAAAGTAATGCATTTTGGGTTTTATAGCATTTACTTATAAGAAGAAGTAAAATGTTTTGTTTCAAATCAGGCAAAACTTTTCTTCTAGGGTCATAGGAAAGTAGATCTGGAAGGGATCTTACAAGCTCACCTAGTAGTCCAGCCCCCTGCTTAAGGCAGGATAGTCTCTGACTAAACCACTCCAGCCAAACGTCTGTCTAACCTTCTTCTGAAAATTCCCAAGCATGGAGATTCTACAGCATAGAGTGGAAGAATTATTTCCCTTTATTTGCAAGTGACATTTTTGTTAATACAACCCAAGATACTGCTGGATTCCCTTTTTTCAAAAAACCCCAAACAAACAAAAAAAACAACAAGAAACAAACATTGGCTACCTATACACGTGCTCAGGTAGGGGTGTTTTAATTAGACAAGTTCCTAGACAGCCGTACTAATTTAAAATGGCTCACTGTCATATGTATTAAGCCCCCACACATTTTAAAATGCAGCGGGGTACTTTATTTAAAGCTCATTCAATGAGGGTTAAAGTGCCCCCATGGCTATTTTGAAATGTGCAAGGACTTAATGCATGTGACAGTGAGGTGATGCTAGAGTGTTCTAATTGGAACATGGACCAGACCTGATTAATTAAGTCTGCTCTGATGCATTCTCATTAGAACGTGAACAAGCATGTCTAAAGGCACCTGTTGTTGGCTCATTCAGCTTATGGTCTACCATAACCCCCTAGGTAGCACTGCAACCTAGCCAGTCATTCCCCAATCTGTATCTGCGCATGTGGTTATTCCGTCCCAAGTGCAGAACACTGTATGCATCTTTGCTGAATCTCATCTGCTTGATTGTGGACCACTCCTTCAGTTTATAAAGGTCCTAGCCCTGCCCTCCAGAGTGTTTACAATTCTACCCAACTCGGTGTCATCGGCAAATTTGCTAAGCTTGCACTCCATACCATCATGAAAATTTTTAATGATGATGTTGAACAATACTAGACCCAGAACAGACCTCTGGGAAACCCCACTTAATTCCTACTCCCAACTAGACATTGAGCCATTGAGGACTATTCGCTTTGACTTACTGAATTTTTTTCCAGCAATTTGCTTTGAATGGTTCATTTAAAAAAAAAAATGGAGAGGAACCCCATGCCTATTTATAGTTGACCTGAAACAAATCATTATTTTTCTGTTTGGTCAGCCATATCAATTTATTTTCCTAGTTATAGTTGAGAACTACATGCTAAGCAACTTAACCTGAGAAGTATTCAGATATTTCTCAATTCTGGGGATTACTAGAATACACTAATATATTGCATAGAGTTATCCATGTTGTTGTTTGCCTAATTGTTTCCTTTGTATTCTTGAAAAACACTGCACCATATTGTTATCCTAGGATCATAGAATCTTCTGTAAGAATCTCAGTGTAAACTTAGCGTGGTCCTTTGCAAGTTTAATTTGCTGAATGTTTGAATGGGTGGGTGGGCAATAATTTTAGGGATTCACTAGACTGCTAGCAATATGGCTAGGTGTGTTAAGGCAAACTCTTGCAGAACATAAGTCAGACCTGACCTACAAGGGTTAGGGTTAGGTCAGTCTAAATGCCAAATTGTACATGTGTACAGAGGGCTTAAATTACCCCCCAAAAGGCAGGGCTAATCTTAGTTCACCTGAGTAGGTGCACTAACTTGGATCAAGATGGGGTTAAACCAATCTGTGGAGGGGTTAACCTGATCTGGCAAACACCACATGTACATATTCACAGTTCAGCCCTGGGGATAGGAAATCCAAAGCGTTCACCCCAGCCCTTGGGCTGTGCTATTCCCAACACCCAACCCTGGTTAGACTAGTTTTAGTACCTCTCTCCTCACTAGACAACCCTCCACTTCTTGGCACTTGCCAATTCCTGCACAGTCCTGCCAGCTTTCTCCTTCCCTACCAGTTCCCCATAGACCACTATCCCTCCACCCTGAGTTCAAGCTGGTTTCCTAGTGCAGCTCCCAGGAGTGGTGAATTGCAGTATATGCTGTTCCTGGTCTAGGTCTAAATGTCCTGAAGTAAGCTACCTAGACCCAAACTCATTGTGGTAAATGCTTGTTCACACCCTTAGACACTAAGGCTAGGTACAGACCTTCAGAAAGCCCAGGGCAGAACTGATTAAACTTTGATGGGTTTCTCTAAGCTGCATAGATTGGATCAGGAGTGAAGGGAACACATTTGCCCGTGGGGGAGGGGGCTGGGGATGGAGTAGGGGAGACAGATGCCTGCCTTGGCTGAGGCCAGCAGGCTGGGGGAGAACTCATATGCCTCCCAGTGTGCTTGAGACTGCTGAGGGCAGTTGAATGTAGCCTAGCAGCTGGCCACCCCTGCATGGCTGTGGGTCACATGGCCCTGACCCCTTGCAGACAGCCACAGGGTGGGTGACACGAAGCACAGGATTTCTCCCTAGCACCATGCTGCACTAGTGGCCCACTGCCAGTGGTAGCAGAAGGGGGAGGGAGAGAAAGGAGAGATCCCACTGTGTGGACTTGGCCCCCTCCAAACCCAGTCAGCACAGCTGGATGGGTGCCACATGATGGGGACTTTCCCTCCTTCACTGCATAGCCTAGATGGCCAGTGCAACTCCTCTCCTCAGTCCCACCCCTTGGCAGCTGTCAGTGCCAGAGGAAGAAGAGGGAAAGTGGAGCTCTCAGTTGCATGGACCTGCTCTCCCCCCACCCCAACCCAGCCAGAATAATTGGGGAGGTTAATATGTTGGGGGACTTCACTTCCGCCCATTTCCCCACCACTCATCTGGTGGGGAGCAGGGCTAGGGAGAGAAGCTGTGCTGGCCAAGGCAGAGGAGGAAGGAGGGAAGCCCCTGATGTGTGTCTCCTCAAGCTGTGCTGCCTGGTTCAAGGTTGGCTGGGTCTATGTGGCAGGGACCTCTGCTATCCACTGCTGACAGCTGGAATTGGGGTGGGACTTGGGAAAGAAGCCATGCTGGGAAGCTGGGCCATGCCTTGGAGGAGGGTGCAAGCCCCCACTGTGCACTGTTCCAGCTGTGCTGGCTGGGTAAGGGTGTTGGGGGGAAGCCATGCCAGGCCAGACAGTGGGTGGAGGGGAAACCCCCACTACTCCCATTTCTGCTAGCTGGGGTGGAGGCAGGGGTGGGAGCCTCTGCTCCCCCCTCCCCACCACTTCCCAGCCTGGCTGGCAGATGCAGGCAGGACACAGCGCTGGAGAGTAGACGCTTTGCTGGCTTGGTAATGTGACAGCCTGGGGCCAGAGCAGATGAGCATGGGCCAAGGTTAACCCACCTGCCCTGTGAGATGGGGTTAGCAGGGACCCACAAAGGTTACTGGGATGCCAGGAGGCTGCAACCTAACTTGAGTCAGGAGGGAATCTGGTGCAGAAGTTTGATAGACTGGTTTAATTTAAACCAATTAAATATGGTACCACTACTAGGTCTATCTTAGAATGGGTTCTATCATTTTTAAGTTGGTCTTTGTGTCCTGAATTTCTGTTCTGTTACACCTTTTCCTCTGTCTACTCCTACCCCCTAAATGTCACATTACTCATGTCCTGCTTTATTACAAAACTCTGCGCTCTAACCAGTCACTACTAGCAAGGCAGATTTTTGCCTCGGCAGTGAACGGCTGGGCAGAGCTGTTCAAAGTTACAATATATTTACAATGCTGATTTGATTTATTGTTAGTTCTGACACAGAGGTGCTGACTGTCAGCACATACTATGTTTACTGATTAAATCAGGCCTGTGCAGACACCAGCAATGGAGGAATATAGTCCTCTTATGCAGGGCAAAGAGAATGGGGTGCCCTAACCTTTTTTCCATGATACAAAAAGTTTTAAAAACCTTGAAACCTAAATTAGACAATTAAAGCTAGGAACCAAAGATAGGGCAGTCTGAGAACTTTTTTCAACAAGCAGTGAGTTTGCCTTTGGTTTGGATAGCAAGCCTCTGGGGTGAGGTTAGGCCAAGTTTTCAAGGAAACTGTCCAAATTGAATATAAATTTGGAGCAAGAGACTTGTGTGCAGTTATCAGCTTTAACTAGAACAAATACATTGGAAGTACTGAAGGCACAGTTTGAGGCTCCTGGCTTGTTCTGAGAGGGTCAGAGGACCCATAACCTTCCCTTAATATTTGAATTTGTCTGTGCTGAATATTTATAGAAGAGCGAGGAAAATAACATGTAAATTATCTGGCTGAAATATTCTGTGAAATATTCTGGCTGGAATCTTCTTCTATAAAATTCAGGTTTTAATGTAAACAGCTGGTTTGAACACACACATTGCAGCTCTTTAAGCCTAAGTGCAGAATGCAGCTATCATAATAGACTGTCTGCTTGGCACTCTAATGATATTGGCTATGAGTGAAAGACTATTGATCTTTTGTGTGTATATCCTTTCCCCTCTTTCCTTATTCATTCCATTTATAGGCCTGCAATATTAAGGGCACCTCAATGTATTTTCCAATTTTTACTGTATGTTTTACTGGCATTTGCTGTAGTAATATGCTGAGTGTAGCTGTTATTTCTTAACACAATAATTCAATAACATTTTAAAAGAACATGAAAAGCTGGTGGGCCAACTGCTTTTTGACCAGTAAACCTATTATTTGTTACAAGCCTGAGTTCTTATTAATCAGGAAGCTCAAATGAATGGGACCTTACTTTTTTCCACAGCTTTCATACTGTAAACTTTATACAAATATTTTAGACTAGAAGAAATATACATTTCAGTTTCTACTAAAACTAGGATTTTTTTTATGTTAGTGAGTCAAGCCAAAGACTAAGCTGATGACAACAGGATGAATGACAAAAAGAAGGGTGAATGGCACAGGTTCAGGCTCCATGTACATATGCCTGAAAGCAAGTCTACTCCTACTGCTGTGATCAGGTGTAAAATTATGCTTGTGTATATGTGAGTCTCCAACATTTTGGTATACTGGGGAATTTTTGCTCTGGTAGTATATACTTGTCTGGGTGAGACAGTGAGAAGATTCCTTTTTTCTTTGCCATTCCTGTGGCTACCCACCTCTGTCATGGTATAGAAAGGCATGGCTGTCATTACACGCTGTCAGTCTGCTGTTACTAGAGGGCTGTTAGGGCTGTTTTTTGCAAGTGGCTGGAAGGACCCTGCCACAGGTTCAAGTTAAAGTGGGAAAGAAATCAGCTGTAGGGTTGTTGCACAGTTTCAAGCACTAATTTTGTGGCTGGAGAGTCATTGTTATGGTGTGAAAATTACTTTACATGAGTGCCTGGTCTAAATGTATTGTATGATTAATCAGTTAATTATAGGAGAATTACTTTGCACTTGTGGCTTGGCTTACTTTGCAAAAACAAAACAAATTCACAAGGAAGGGAAAGGAAAAATAGGGAAGTTGGGGTATGGGTGTGAAACCAGAAAATAAACCAAAGTCTTTCACAGAATGTTTTCACAGAATGCACAAGATCAGGCAATGAGGAGCAAGAACAAATGGGCTGAGTGAGTGATGCATGCTTAATGCTTAGAATGATTTAATCTTGTTTCTTGTAGCTTATTAATACATTTAGATGTGCATTTATTAAGGGAAATCTTTCTTTTGTACATTGCACAATGATAAGTATATATTAGTGTAGTACATAAAAATGATTATGCTGCCTGGGGAAATGTTATAACAGTTTTCTCTTATGACACCAGAAATTCAATAAACTAGATGAATTTTAAGATGCAAGGAAAATCTTCATCAACATCCTGAAAGATGGAATAGAGTGCACCCTCAGGAAATTTGCA
Organism: Gavialis gangeticus; assembly: GCF_001723915.1. Classification (NCBI taxonomy): domain Eukaryota; kingdom Metazoa; phylum Chordata; order Crocodylia; family Gavialidae; genus Gavialis; species Gavialis gangeticus. Next base: position 11,392,152 of record NW_017728995.1, read on the forward strand.
GATGACACCAAGCTGGGAGGTGTAGTAGATATGCTAGAGGGTAGGGCTAGGTATCAGAAACACCAGCCAAATTGGAGGACTGGACCAAAAGAAATCTCATGAGCAGAGATATGGATTTTCCATTTCCCATGGAAAAATGGGAAAAACTGCAGATTTTCCCTTTTACCCAAGAAAAATGTGGATTTTTCATTTTAATGGAGAAATGCATAGAGTTTACTCTTTTGCGAAGAGCTCTTTGTAGGCTGACATATATCCAGCCTGCAAGGGGCTGGAGGGAGTGGGAGGAGGGCAGTCAGGCAGGGGGTACCATGTGCATGTACACTCACATGACCACCAGGCAGCCTGGAGAACAGCCCCTGCAGGTAAGTCTGGGAGGGGTTGAATTGAGGTCTCCATAGGAAGGGAGGGAGGGAGTTGGGCAGGGTTGGGGCTGGGGATGCTGCCCTGCTGGGTAGTGCAAGGGGGTTGGGGCCTGGGGCTACAATGTGGGCTGCAGGGCCCAGGCAGGGAACGAGATGAGGCTGTGCGTGGCTAACCTGGGAGGCTCAACTACCATTGCACACTCCCAGGAGGGCAGGAGGGGCACTTGCCCCCCAGATCTGTGTACAGCATGGGGGCAGGTGCAGGCTGTGAGCTTCCGGAGGGGGCTGGCTCCCCACTGCTGTACACACTTCTGGGGGGTGAGAAGAGGGACCCATACCCCCCAGATCTGTGGGCAGGGGCAGGCTGCATTAGTATCCCCACTCTGCTGCTCTTCAGCAAGGCCTCTGCAGCCCAGTGAGCAGAACTCAGCATGGCAGGGCTGAGGAGGTGGGTGGTGATTTTGGAGTGAGGGGCCTGGATCTGAGCTAAGGGGGCAGGGGGGGCTCTGATTTCGAATGATAAAAGAACCCTGAATTAAATATCAAAACTTATAGGTAGTTAGAATTTTTTTTATTATAATGATTGAGGCACTTCCGAATTATTTAAAAATTCTTAAAATATCAATAAACGTTGTGTTCAATTGATATCTATGTATAGTGGTATTTCATTTTAATCATGGATTTTGTTTTTTTTTTATCAGAAAATTGGCTAATTTTGTCAGAAAATTTACAATTTTTTATCAGGGAAAATCAGGATCCCTGCTTATGAGGTTCAGTAAGGACAAGTATAAAGTCCTACACGTAGGACAAAACAATCCCATGCACCAGTAGAGCTTGGGGGCTGACTGGCTGGCCAGCAGCTCTGCAGAAAAGTACCAGGGAGTTACAATGAACAATACGCTTGGCATGGCTTTACGAGTGCTCGTGGTGCTCGGGCCAGGTGCCAGATGACTGGAAGATAGCTAACGTGGTCCCCATCTTCAAAAACGGGAAGAGAGAGGACCCGGGCAACTATAGGCCCATCAGTCTTACCTCTATCCTTGGGAAACTCTTTGAGAAGATCCTCAAGGAGCACATCTGTGATGGGCTGGCTTCAGGGATGATGCTCAAGGGCAACCAGCATAGTTTCATTAGGGGCAGGTCATGTCAGACCAACCTGATTGCCTTTTATGATCAGGTCACAAAGGCAATGGATGAAGGTGTTGCCGTGGACGTAGTCTTTCTAGACTTTAGCAAGGCCTTTGACACTGTCTCCCACCCCATCCTCATTAAAAAACTAGGCGACTGTGGCATTGATGCCTACACAGTCAGATGGATTGCAGATTGGCTCAAGGGTCGTACTCAGAGGGTGGTGGTGGACGGGTCATATT
>NW_017728995.1:11394274-11395194 GCF_001723915.1 Gavialis gangeticus
GCAAGAACTACTTCACAGTTAGGGCAGCTAGGAGCTGGAACCAACTTCCTAGGGAAGTGGTGCTGGCTCCTACCCTGGGGATCTTTAAGAAGAGGCTTGATGCCTACATGGCTGGACTCATTTGAGTCCAGTTTTTTCTCCCGCCCAGGCAGGGGGTCAGACTTGAAGATCTACATGGTTCCTTCCGACCCTACTTCTATGATTCTGTGATTCTATGATAAGCTGAATAAAAGCCAACAGTGTGCCCTTGTTGCCAAGAAAGCTAACGTCCTACTGGGCTGCATTGGCAGGAGTGTTGCAATCTGGGCAAGGGAAGTAATTATTCTCTCCTACTCAGCACTGGTGAGGTTACATCTAGAGTAATGTGTCCAGTTTTGGGATCCTCATTACAGAAAAGATGTAGAAAAATTGGAGAGTCCAGCAGAGGCAGCGAAAATGGTGAGGGGGTTGGGGGACATGACTTGTGAGGAAAGGCTGAGGGAACTGGGCTTATTTAGTCTAGAGAAGAGAAGACTGAGAGGGTATTTAATAGCAACCTTCAACTACATGAAGGGGGGTTCAAAAGAAGATGGAGCTAGACCAGCAGTTCCCAATCTGTGTTACACAAATAAGCTGTCAGTGGTACGTGGTACGCAAATAACCTGTCAGTGGTATGTGTTAGCAGATTTATTATAATTACTTTGATTGACAAAAATTTGCCAGTGGTACTTAAGATTGTATCATTTTAAATTGGTGGTGCGCAATTTGTTTAAGTTTTCTTTCAACCCTAATTTTCTAGGATTCTATGACTGTAACACCTCTCTGCACTAGCTTAGACTACTTTATGTAGAGCAGGGGGTACTTGGAAAGGGGCTAGGAGGTATGTGCAGGCAGGTGGGGACAGAGTGCCACTACCCACTGCCCTGTGCCACTGCCTCGCA
>NW_017728995.1:11395307-11400878 GCF_001723915.1 Gavialis gangeticus
CGGCCCCCTGCCCGCCGGGGCCCCCCCCCCCCAGGGGGTGAGGTCGGGATCTCCCCTCTGTGGGCCACACGGGTGTTTCCTGGGAGGCCAGATGCAGGAGGGGGGAGGTCACATGCAGCAGCTGCTACTGTTATACACCACCCCACACCACCGCCGCCCCTGCCCCTACCCCCACTCTGCCAGAAGTGTATCCTGTAAAAAGGTTAAAAACCCCTGATCTAGGGGATATATATCCCAGGGAAGGGCAGGCAATACTGTCACCTCCTGCCTTCCCATTTGGTTTCCCTCATAGGTGGGAGCAGCATTTAGTTACCACTATAGTTCACTAAGGCCACTCACTAAATTCACACATCCCTTGGAAATTCTGTTCTTTTAGGATAGTTTTGGCTTGTTGGCCCTTGGTTTAAGAGAAATTTAATCTCTGAGTCTTTCCTTGGAAGATTTGCAACCTCTAAAGATTTCCTGCTGGGTCTGTGCCAATGGAAGTTATTGTTGATAGTAAGGTAAGGCTGGGCCACAGACTGTTTTTTCTAGCATGCATAATTTCCTCTCTGGAAAGTAAGATAATTTATATCTAGGGCTTGTTGTTTTTTGTTTGTTTGTTTGTTTTTGTATGTAACAAATACTCTGTGAAAGAGAAGTCTGAGTCTCAGGGATTTTAATATTTGTGTTTAAATTAAAACATAGCTTGCATCAGACCTCAGGAAGAGAGGTAATAAAATGATCTGTAATGCAAGGGATCATGCTTCGGTCAATGGTTTTTTCCTGTGTCATTTTTTTAATGAGAAGCTGGTCCCTAGGACCTTCTGGTGTTCATATTTTATTATATAAATGGCAAAATCATTTTATACTTGGATATAAATGTTTGCTGAATGAGACCCTAAGGCAAACCCACAGACCATACTTTCCAGGCTCAGTCAGTATTCTGGTAAACCTCTCAGGGGCATCAGGAGGTCTGCAGGCTTTGTTCACATCTGTAAAAGTGAAATTATAAAGAGACTTGCCAAGTCGAGTAAGGTATATTCCAAATGATAAAGGTTTATTCCTTCTGAAGAAACAGTTTTTTATAAATGGATTGAGACTTCGTAGACAGTTAGTTTCTGTCTCTGTCTCCTGTGTACAGCATTTCATTATTCACATATATTGTTATTTCTGTTTTTTTCTCCATATCCATTCATTTTCCTTTGATTCTGATACTAAAACATAATATTTCAAACTAGAGGCTTTAAAAATGGATTTAGTATATTGCTTAAATAGCAACCAAATTATTTGAATTGTATCCACTCACGCATACTCTTTCATGTCATCATTGCATGGAAATGATGACCTGTTTCCCACCAGAGACATAAATTTGAAATTCTCAAGGTGTCAGCTGTGTAAAATAAGCATTTTGCATGAAGAACAGAAGAAAGAGTTCTAAGAATTCCACTAAGAATATTTATTTCTATATATTTTGGTGTAGATAATTTGTACACTCATTTGATACGCATGAATGCTCTTCCTGAATACTGTTTTAACTCTTTCTTTATGACATAACTAAACTTTAGTGAAATTGTACTGCTAATGTTGTCAGCCTACATAACAGACTCAGGAAACCTACAAGAGAGCTCCTAATAGAAGCAGTTCTTCTTGGAGGATAAAAGAATAGAACTGGAATAATTTTTACAAATATTTATTATGAGACTGCTTATAACATCATTTCCATGCTTCAGCAAATTATTGTAACTGTTGTTTGTGATAGTAGCACATGCAGGCCCTAACTTCCTGATAGTTTCTGTGCATATAGGAAGAAACAGTCACACCTAGAAGAGCTAATAACCTAAATAAGAGGTCAGTGATGTATGGCCCATGGAGCCACTGGCTCACATAGGTGGAGGGTTTTGCCTGTGCCCATGCAGGGCTGGGCAGCAAGAAGCTGTACCAAGCTCAACCAGCTTCCAGCTGTGCCCACACCATTGCCACTTCTCCCTGCCCTCTTGCACCAGGTCCAGTGTAGGCTGAGTGGTTTCAGCAGTCTGTCAATGGTAGAGGGCTTTGCTTGTGCCTGTGTCAGAGTGGGCAGCAGGGAGCTGTGTCACTGCTGCTTCCTCCAGCTCCTCTCTCCAGGCTACAGCATGGGTGCAGCTTTCAGCTGCTGGGGAGCTGCACTAGGCCTGGGAATGTTCAAATCATATCTGTGCTGCCACCACTCCCTGCCCCTCTGCTACACTCGAGCTGCAGCCTAGGCACAGCTTCCAACTGGTGGGCAGTTGTGCTGAGGCTGGGCAGCTTTCAGTTGTGTTTGCACCACATTGAGAAGGGTGAGAGAAGGAAAGGGAGCAGTGCAGGTGTAGTTTACAGTTACCTGGTTCCAGAGCACCTCCCCATGGGCTGGAAGCTGTGCCACAACTGAGGATTGGGGGGAGGGGGCAGGACTGGAAGAAACGGTAGCAACATGGAACAGCTCCCAGCTTCCTGACTATCATGGGCGCAGGGAAAGCACCCTCACCCCACCCCATTTTGTCACTGATGTACTGTGGAAGTTACCCAGCCCGCCTTGGACTGGAGCCAGGTTGTTCCAGCCCATGGCATGTAAAAGGTTGCTAGCCCCTGATCTAAATAGACAAAAGGGAGGGAGAAAGGAGGAGGTATTATGTTTATATTTAACACATAGAGAATAGTGTCTCAGATAAATTAAGTAGCCTACAAAGGAAGTGTGTTAATTTCCTATTATGAAGCCATTCTTTCTTTTTTATGTTCATGAGTCAGGCCAAAGACAAAGCTGGTGACTGTCCCATTGAACAAAACTTTTAGCAAGGCTTAGGCTGCAAGATGATAATTTTGACCCAAAACAACTTGCCCTCAGTCATAAAACTAATTTAGGTTTCCTAGTTCCTTTTTCTTTTATAGTTTCTTCCTTTTGCTATACTTCCTATGGTCATGTATGCTTAAATGCTTTTTTGTATGTGGGTTTGTGTTAATATTCAGAAAAGAGATTAAATTAATCATACTAAAAGTATAAATATAATCATAGTATGCCTTCACATGGAGTCTTTTATTAATTTTCATTAATATTGTACATGATTGACAGTTAAGCACACCTAACATAAACTATCCATGTTACAAGCATAGATAAAGTACTGAAATTTCCATTTTATAGGAATGACAGCCAATGCATAAATATTTTAATGTTGTTTCAGGTGACAATGGAAAAGGCTGGATTAGGAGTCATATTTCTTGAATTCTAGGTTCTTGTTTTAACAAGTAGGTTAAGTGTGTACTATTAAACTAGTATGTACATATACTGCCAGAAAAAAAAAGATTAAAATCCCAAGATAAAAAATGCTGCTGTGTTTATATAGAGATTCACACCTGGCCTAAAACTACTATGTTTTCTTGCATGCAAGCACCCTTTTTCAAAATTAAACAGGGAAGCTAATTTTCTGCCCTGGATAAAATTACTAATCATAGTTCCCACTACCCAGCTAACCTTTCTTAGGGCAATTCTGCTGTCTGCTAGCAGCTTCTTGTTTATCTTCCTATTTTGTAACCTTGGTGATTCTTTAACTCTTCAAAATCAGAGATCCACCCATGGAGACTAGTCTTCAGTAACACCTAGGGTTTTGGCTTCACATGAGCAGGAAAGAAAGGATAAGTCATCTGAAAATTGAGCTCTGTCCATGCTCTATGCAGCCATAATTCTGGAAAAATCTTTCTTCATTCTTTCTATCCAGAAACAAGATTCATATTATACTCTAGGGTTTGTTGTATGTGCATGAGTACAGTAGCTCAAATATATTGTGATTTGTTCTAAGAATAAAATTCATAATAGCCTACTCCCATAATTAAATAAAAGATTGTTTAAGTAGACCTGTAATTTCAGGTTAACTTGCAGAGGGAGATAAGAGGAGGAAAGGGTATATTGTAGCTCTAAATCAGATTAAGTGAACTTTAAATTTAGAACAAGTATAACGTATTTTAGAAGGTTCAGAATAGTTTGTTAGAGCAGAGAAAGCAGAGAGTGAAGATTTCACAATAATATAAGTGATTGCATTTTGCTTAAATAGTTACAGATATCTAGGGAAGGGGAAGATAAGAGAAAAGGAAAGTTAATGTAGAAAGGTGAACTTTTGAAAAGGCAGAAGTATTAGTCATGAGAGATTTACATTACTGGCATTCTTGCTACAGGAAACTTTTCAGAATACTTTATATAATGTTTTCTGGAGGCAGAACAATATCATTTCCATGAGCAGTCTGTTGAGCAACCAAAAAAGAACAGAAAGTCTTTGGGGTTTTATCCTAAACATGAGCCAAATATGATGAACCCTGGTGAAAGTTAAGGTTTTGTGGTCATATTATTGTACTAGAATGTTATATAAAGATATGTGCATTAAATGGTGGATTTTAAAAAGGTAAAGTCTGAAGGGTGGGCTGAACAAAAGAAATTCGCAAATCTAATTGGAGGGTGAGACGAGTCTCTTAGAAAAGACAAAAAGAGTGACAATAAAATTTCCATTGTGACAGTGTTGGAAGAGCACTGGAGTTAGATTCACTGAAAAGTCTGTAATAAAGTAATAGTTGATGGTGACTCTTTTGGAGGTCTTCATGGGAGAAAGAGCCACTAGAGAGAGAAATTTGGTGCCTGGGAAGGTGTATTTAGTAGGGTTGTGCGAAGCTTTGGTCCCTTATTTGATTCAGCTTGATTCGGTGGTTGAATCTCTGAATCCGAGTCAAATCAGGAGACTCTTTTATATCTCTCTGAATCAAATTGATTCAGTGAGATTTGGAAGGATTCAGCAGCTCAGACATAGAGATAGCTTTAAATGTTTTTTCTTTGGATAGCAGGGGCTCATGAGTGCTGCAATGCTGGGGTATATGAAGCATCCTACAGGAATGTGTGTGTGTGGGGGGGGGGGGTCTCCATGCACTTGGCAGCAGACCCAGAAGTGGAACAGAAGCACTTCTGGTTCACTTCCAGGTCCACCAGGGAGCATGCTGGGTGCCCCCTCCTGCACCCACCCAGCATAGTGACTGGTGCCTCCTGGGTCTGGGGGTGGGGGTGGGGCACCAGGGTCCCCTGGTGGCTGATTGCCAAGCTGGGGAGGCATGGGGGGCCCCCAGTGTGGTACCTGGAAGACATGGAAGTACTTCCAGTCCACTCCCGAGTTTGCCACCAAGCACATGGAGGTCCCCCCCCCCACACACACTTCTGTAGGGTGCTCCAAGTGCCCCAGCATCACAGTGATCACTAGCCACACCTGCTACCTTGAGGTATGTACAAAAACTTTTAAAGCTGTATCTATATCTGAATCATGGATTCTCTGAATCAGCATTGAATCGTCAGATTTGGATTCAGTTGAATCAAACTGGAGACAGCGATCCGAATCAACAAATCAAAGTCTCTGATTTGGGCAGAGTCCAAATTGAATAGGGCCCACTTTGCACACCCCTAGGATTTAGTGGACCAATATTCTGATTGTATAAACCACTATGCCAAGCATTTTTACAAAACCATCTCTGTAGGAGTAATGCCAGCTATTTCTCATAAAGTTCTTGTCAAGGAAAATTTTGATTGAATGCTGCCAATGCAGA
>NW_017728995.1:11400889-11405141 GCF_001723915.1 Gavialis gangeticus
ACCGTGAGCTTGGCTCGCCAGCTCCGGGGCTGTGACAGTTCTAAAAATATAATTGATTAAATGTGTTGGATGGTAATGTAACTTGCCTTTGGGATGCAAATGCATCCCAGCCTTACAAATAATATTGAGAAATGCATTCACCAAGATAGTAACTACTGTGTAGATCAGTGGTTCTCAGCCATTTTGGACCTGAGGCACCCCCACTGTGGTGAAGCACCTTTGGGGTGCTTGCCATGTGGCAGGGGCTTCAGTAGGCTGGAACAAGCCAGCAGAGCAGGCAGTCAAGCAAAACCCCTGAATGTCAATTTTAAGGGGGGAGGTGTGTGGTGGAGCAGCTTTGGAGGTGCTCTCCACTTGCAGGCTTTCACAGGCTCTGAAGGGAGCCTGCTTTGGAGGAGCAGCAGTGGAAACCTCCCTCAGGAACTATTTTAAGGGGAAAGGTGTGTAGCAGGGCACTGTTGGTGCCTGCCGCTTTAAGAGCAGAACCAAGCAGCCAGCAGATACTTGATTGCAGTGGCCATTTTAGAACCCTGGCTGCCTATATAAACAGAACAGTTCACTGCTGGCAGGGCAGGCAGTAGCATCACCTGGCTACAATGATGCATGCAACATCCTGGAGGGGAAATGCCATGACCACGTAGGCATGGCAGGAGTAATGCTGGAGTGATGGAGGAAGCAGAGAGGAGGTGAGTGGCTGGATTGCTGGAGGAGGCAGCATGGAGGCATGCTTTGAGGAGCAGTATGGTGAATCAAGCAAATCATCTGAGGTCTTGAGAGAATCTGCAATGAAGACAGTGACTGGTGAGCTTACAGAGGGCGTTGATGAGGAGAAGGTTGGAATTTGGTCCATGGTTGGCTGGTGGGACAAGGTGGTGATGCTGAGTTGCTAAAAGGTTTTAGAGCGAGGGCGGGCCAGCAGCAGAAGCAGAGGCAGGACTGGGCAGACAGCAGTAAAGCTGTGGGGAAGGTTCCAGAATCTTCCTATTGTTTGTGGGGAAAAGGAGACCCATGAAGAACTGTTAAACTGTGTGTGAAAGCCACTCTAAGGCCTGAGGGGGTGAAGGGGAAAACAGCCATGTTAAGAGCATACTTTATGATAAGGGTTCTTTTTGAGGACTTGAAAGTTAACCCTAAAGATTTAAGTTGTGTGGTGGCATTTGATAATATTCCAGTGGTGAAAGTTACCTTCTGGAGGCAAGAGGCATACTCAGCCTTCTGGGCCCAGTATGCCCAAGTGGCAGGCAATGAGGACTCTGCATTTTGAAACCAGACAGAAAGCCCAGGGGAGGGTGCTGTACTTTAAAATGTACACAGATGACTTGGAGCCCAAAGATGTGAGGAGGTTGCTAGAGGGGTGGGTCCAAAAGATCCTGGATATTGAGTGTGTCTTGGACCAGTGGCAAATCTGGACTGGGGCATGGAGATCCAGAGTGGTCCTAGAGGAAGACCCTAGATGCCCTGGGGGGGTGAGGCACCTCCCCTCTCTGGTGTCAATAGGGCCCCACAGGGGTACGTAACCTATCATGGCCAGCCTAAACTCTGCAGCAGGTGTGGCTTGGAGGGGCATCTAGCTGCCTTCTGTAGCCTGACCGTTTGCTACAGGTGTGGCAGCATGGGGCACTGGGCCAACACCTGTAAAGAGAAGCTGAAATGCACTGTGTGTGAGGGTGAGGGGCATCTGCAGTGCCAGTGTCCACATCCCTATGCAAACAAGGCACATGAGCCACACACAGCAGAGGGGAGGAGTGAGCAAGATCCAAGGGATGTGGAGGCTGGCCATCTGGACATGGACAGCTTTATAGTCGAGGAAACACTAGAAGCAGAGCAGAGAAACTATGCGATTGAGGCAGCCAACCAGCTCACTGAGTCAGAAGAAGAGCCATGGATGGAAGACGAACAGAGCGGGAGAAGGGGCACAAGAGTCTGAGCCAACAGGCATGGACATGGAACTGCCTGGGGATACGGGGAAAGAGCCTGGCTCATTTAAAAGAAAGAAGAAACATAGTGTTAAGCCAAAGAAAAAGGGTAGAGGAGGAAGGGGGGAAGGTCTGCGAGACAGAAGGGGGAGCACTTGGAAAAGAGCGGGGGCAGAGTGGGGAGTTGCCTCTGGACAGACGAGATGTGGAGGAAGGTGTTGTTTTCCTGAGCCCAACTGTGACTGAACACCTTGCAAGGGCTATGGGAGTGGGAAAAGTCGGGAGGGAGACGCTTCAGAGTTAAGTAGTGGCACAGACAAGACATGATGCAAGGTTCTCGTTGGAAAATAGCTGTTATGGCTCTGATCTTGGCATCATTAAACATAAGAAGTGTGTACAGGAGGCAGAAGTGGGGCATAATGCACAGAACCTTACAAGGCCTGGGCACGCAAGTGTTGGACTTGCAGGAGTGCGAGATACCATGGGGGAGGAATTATAAATATTTGGAGAAGCGATGGGCAGTGGGACCATCGTGGTGGGGGCATTCAAAGAAGAATAAAGTGAGAGTGGGGTTCCTGGGAAGGGAGGGAGTCTTGAAATTCAAAGACCTGCAGGTCTTGGAATAGAGGAGACTGCAGAAATCAGTGGTGGAAGTTGAGGGCGTGGATATGATGTTGTATAACGTATATGTCCCAGCTGAGAGAGTGGAGAAGGTGGGTTGCTTTCACAAAATGGGGATGTGTGTGGTGGGTGGAGGACTGCGGATCATGATGGGAGGTTTTAATTGCATTATTGAAGAGGGTGGGCAGATTGGGATAGGGCAGGGAGTAGGGATGGATAGCACTGGGAAATGGTTAAGGGCATGGATCAAAGATGAGGGGCTCAGGGATGTTTGGGAAGGGATGGGGGTGTTTACTAGAGTAGATCCTGAAATCAAGAATCGACTTTGTCTTGGTGTCGGAGGGGTTGGAGATCCGTAGCAAGTGACTCATCAATGTAATCTTCTTGGATCATTGTGGGTGGAGGTGGGTGTTGGGCAGGGGCTCAAACAGGGGAAAGGGATATGGAAATGTAATATTTCCTTATTGGACGACACCAAAGAATGCTACGTCTTGCAAAGAGCATACCACCAGTGGCAAACCTTGCAGCCCTTTTTCCCAATGTGGTGGGACTGGTGGGTGGAAGTTAAGGGGTGCATGCAGGAGTGGTTTGATGGTGTGGGGAGGAGGAGGGCACGGAGGAAAAAGGAAGAGTTAATGAACTTGCAAGGGGAAGTTCAAGTTATGTAGGAAAAGATGAAGAGGGGGGAAGCGGTTAAAAGAGGATTGAAAGGGGCAAGAGAGGGAGTGTAAAATTGGTTCCAAAGCAGGATGAAAGAGTGGATGTTCCTGGCCAAGGTGGAATGGGTGGATGAGGGGGATGAATGGGGGCAGTTTTTTACCTTGTAGGTGAAAAGGAAGAAGCGGGTGATGGGGGTGGTTCACACAGCTGTCGGAGGGAGGGTGGAGGTGTTGAAGTAAAGTTTTGATTGTGTGCTGCCAATGCAGAAACAGAGTGAGAGGGAAAACTGGAACTGACATGCGCAAGATAGGCTTATGGAATTTTCCATTGGACTCACCCAGCCTGTGTCCCCTGGGCGACCCCAAGAGCTGTCAGTCAGGCTGACCTACTTTTCAGCCCTGCGCCTGCGTGGTAACAGCAGAGAGTTCAGGCTCGCACATGCTCAGTCAGCTAAGAGCATGATGTCATTCGGCTAGAAAGTTCTTTGAGGGACACATTCTAATTGGCCACCAAATTGTTATATAAGGTTAAGGAGCCCCTCCCTCGGGGGGGAGATCCGCTTGAACTGAGGACGGTGCCTGGTCTCAGTAAGGCTTCCCGGCCTGTCGGTCTCCTCCTGTGAGGACTCTGGCTGTCTTGCTGCGTCTTCACCCTCGATTATACTGTTCATTCACGACGTCGATTCTCCGGTTTATGAACTGTTTTGATTTTGACTTCGACTTCAGCCTGCGGCAGTTCCCACTGTCTCCAGCTTCCTACTTACCTGACGTTTAACCGACCTTAGCTTCGATTCTTGACCACGGCTTGGCTCAACTCCGCACACTTCGGCTCAACTCCGGCTATCTCCACGGCTATCTCCAACCATCTGATTGGTGTCACGTCTCGCTATCCTCAACGGGTTACAGTTTTGTTTACTGTGTGTTAGTTCATCCCTTTTATGAGCCGTTGACCAGTCCTAGGACTATTGAGCCAGGCAGCCGCCCCTAGCCTCCGGGTTAGATAGCAAGGGCTTGGCTCAAGAACCCTGTGGACCAACGGACCCCTGTGTTGTTGTT
>NW_017728995.1:11410202-11414073 GCF_001723915.1 Gavialis gangeticus
GTAAGTCAAATAAACCTACCTTGTTTAAGAAACCGTGCCGAGCCGCTCAGTACTCCATCGCCAAGAATCCCACCTGTTTTCGTGGTCAATAGCCACCCCGGCCCACCGTGACACTGGGGCTTGGTTCATCCCCCCGGGACAGGAGGATGCAGAAGGGGTTTTGCGGATGGTGACCACATATTATGGGGGTTTGTTTTGCAAGAAAGCAGTGGGGCAGGAACAGCTGGAGGGTCTGGTGGGGGGGTTGGAAGCAAAGGTGGGGAAGGAAGAGAGGGAGGGGCTGATAAAGGAATTGATGGAAAGCAAAATTCTGGGAGTGTTGAGAATAATGCCACTAAAGTAGACACCGGGAGGTTATAGGATCCTGGTGGAATTCTATTTGAAATTCTGGGACTTAGTTAAGGGGGATCTCTTGGCCCTGTTTAGGGAATTTATGGATTGGGGATGGGTAGGGGAGGGTTTTGCACAGGGAGTTGTGGTTCTGATCTACAAGAAAGGGGGCCAGGAGCACATCAAGAATTGGAGGCCAATCACCTTGTTGAATTCAGACTATAAGTTATTTTCTAAGATCCTAGTAGCAAGGTTGGGAGATGTGTTACCGCAGGTGCTGGGTGGGGAATGAATGTGCGTGGTGCGGGGGCGGTGGATGACTCAAGCACATTGGGTGCTCTGGGATACACTGTTGTACATTTTTGACCAAAAGTGGAACACGATAGTCGTGACTTGCAAAAGGCGTACGACAGTATTGGGCACGGGTTTTTGTTTCGGGTTCTGGAAGGGAAATTTGTGGGGTGGGTGTGTGCACTTTATGGGGAGGGGGCAACCAGAAGTCTGCTGGTGAGGGGTTTCCTGGGGGAAGTTTTTGGAGTGGACTCGGGGTGAGACAAGGGTGCTTGCTGTCACCGGGGCTCTTTGTTTGTGCCATTGAGCCTCTGGTGCAGCGGATTGGGGGGAATAGGGTGATGAGGAGGGTTAGAGTACTGAGGGTGGGGGAATTAAAAATCCTCCTACACATGGACGATGTGACGTGCATGGTAAGGGATGAAGTGTCCCTGGGAAGAGTGGTGAAGCACACAAATGAGTTGGGGGAGGTATCCGGGGTGAGGGTGCATGTGGAAAAGAGTGTTATCCTGGCGGTTGGGAATTGAGGGGTTTGGGGTAAATTTCGATTGTGGGTGGAAAGGGAGGAAGTGAAGATACTGGGTATCTGGATGGATACCCAGGGGAAAGGGAAATGGGCATGGCAGATGTTGGAGGGGAGGGTGAAACAGAGGGTGGGGTTGTGGGGCACATGGGGTTCATTATCAAGGGGGAAGGTGCAGATGATTAAACAGTACCTGTTGCCAATGATTTTGTACACAGGGATGGTGTACCTCCCATCCTGGCTACAGGCCCAGTGGGTCCAGCAGGCCTTGTGCCTCTTCTTTTGCGGGGAAGGGAAGATGGACAAGACGGCTATGACAGAGCCATATAGGGAGGAAGTGTTGGGGGGGATGGGGTTTCTCCAACATAGAGGTTTTTGTTTATGTGCACTTCTTAAAAATGGTGGTGAGGGAAGCAAGGGAAGCACCAGGGATGGTTTCCAACTTCTGCAGGTTCTGGTGGGGGGAAGGTTACTAAAAAGGTTGGTGCTGTTTGGGAGTGGGTGGAGAGGGGCATGGGCTTGGCAGATGTCACTCCCTTATGTACGATGTGGAACTTTTGTTATGAGGGAAGGCTTGAAGGGGTTAGGGCTCGAAGGGGAAGGAATGGAAAGGGAAACACAAGGAGCTGGCATGTAGGGCCATGCAAAACGCTTTGCCAGTATGACAGGTGCTCTATTGCGGGGGGCTGTTGCAGTCCCCCAAGTGCCCAAGGAAGCTCTGTGATGAGCCCGAGTCAGTGCCACACGTGCGGTGTGACTGTTTTTACACACAACAGGTGTGGGGACAGGTAGCCACCTATTTGCTGGGTATGGGAAGGGGAAAAGGGATCACCCTCAAAAACATTTTAAATGGGTTATCAGAGGAGATGGAATGGGATGTGGGGGGTGAGGTTTTTGATCACGTGCACCAAAGTAGCACTGTGGAAAGTGCACTCGCTGTTGGCACTAAAGGGGTCATGTTTTCCACGGTAGGAGTTTACAGTTAGGGATGCATGAGCTGGAGTTTTATAGAAGTAGGGAAAAAGAGATGACAGAAGGAGGGGATGCAAAGATATGGCAACAGCTGGACTTCAGGGGGCTGTTCCAGCCCCACATAGAGATAGGTTCAGTTTAAGGTAAGGCACTTAGTGCCAGAATGGGTGGTTGAGGGCTTGTGCAGAGGTGATTTGCACCAAACTTTTTGTTTTTCTGGTTTATGTACTGATGACTGAACCTGCATGTATGTAAGAAGCAAAGTGTAATTTGTTCTTGATAAATACCTCTGTCATGTTGGCTGATACTGGCTACAGTCTAAGTGAAGTTGAATATGTCAGTTATCACATTTGTATTATGTAATTCTTGGAAATTTTATGTTGTAATTGTTTCTGTGAGGCCTCTGTTGTGGTTATTTTAGACTGTATGCTTTTGTCTGTTTTCTAATAAAATGTTAAAACAAACAAACAAACAAAAAACCCAGAACATCCTGGAGGTAAGAGCAGGAGCTGTAGGGGATGTTTTGGAGGCTCCTGGTCCTGGGCATCACCCAAAACTTTGCCCTGCCAGGAATGGGTGGCTTGGTGGGGCTTTCAGTGGTGCGGGAGCCCCCACTAAATACCAGGCCAGTTATCACCCAGGTGAAAGGTGGGTAGGAGCACCTTAACCCCAGCCCTTGCCTTCAGGTGGGTCATGTAACATTGGAGGTAGTTGGGGCCAGGTACGGCTGTGGCCACCTGAGCCCTGTGCGGTACAAGACCCTGAGGAGAGGTGGTTGGGGCCAGGCATGGCTATGGCCACCTGAGCACACCAGGGAGGGAAGCCCCATGGCCCCAGAGAGGGGGGAGATGGTAGGAACCCTATGTGAGGGGAGTAGGCCAAGGTATGTTTTCAGATGCTTGAGGCTGTAGCTTGGGCCAGAGGCCGAGTAAGGGGGCTCAGTCAGAGAGATAAGGGTGAGTTCTGACCCTGGTAATTCCTCCACTGCTGGGAGGCCGAGTGTGAGTCGAAAGTAAGAGCTATAGTAGAGTACAATGACCTGCTTCTCCGCGGGGGGGAGTTACAGTCCCCATGAGACCTTGGAGCACCAGTCAAGAGATGTGGAGCTCTAGTAAGGGGATGGGCCCAGTGAGAGGAGGGGGGAAACCAGAGGGGTGGGAGCCCAGTATTGTCTGAGGGTACAGAGTTGCCCTGGGAAGTGGCTGGGGCAAGCTTAGACCCAGTCAAGTAATTGGCTGGCCACTACCCTGGTGAGGGTCATGGGAGAGGCCCAAAAGATGGTAAGTCTGCCACACAAGGTATGAGCTAGCTAAAGCCTATGGACGAAGGGGCCCGCTCCAAGAGGGAGCAAGGCAGTACAAGTTGTTGACACATGAAAGAGACCCTGTGAAAGAGGGTGGAGTGTGAGAGGCCATAGTGAGAGGAGGGCTGTATGAATGTGTCTGAGGCCTGACAATGAGGCCTAAGCTGGGTCTGGGTGTAGGCCGGGAGCATTGTGTCATCTGGATGCCAACTGTGAAGCTTGGGCTGTGGTTTAGGGGAGGAATGGAGCCACAGATAGTGCCCCTTGGCATTGGGGCAAGAAATGGGCAGCCTCCCACCTTAATTAACTTCCTAATTAATTAACAACAAGACATGGCAGGAGAGACAGGTGGGCGTTGTGCCCAGAGGCAGGTGGGGAAGCCAGCACTGTGGCTAGATGGGGAGTCCCCCCCCGCCACACTCACCCATAACTTTTGTGAATTGAGTGACAGC
>NW_017728995.1:11419073-11435966 GCF_001723915.1 Gavialis gangeticus
AGTCCCACCCCGCCACACTCACCCATAACTTTTGTGAATTGAGTGACAGCAGTTTGAGAAACTAATTTATACATTACCGTGTTTTCCTCTTTGCAGAGAAGCATTGGGGGTAGGAGATCATCCAGGAAGGGACAAGCTTGAACCTTCACTTATCTGCTTATCTTATCCGCTCACACTTTGCTAATCTCCTCACACCTCAGGAAACCTTACAAAGGATCTGGAAGCACTTCAGTTGAGAATCTCTGGTGTAAATATTGTTCTCTTATGTACCCCAGGTATAAAGCATGCATTACTGAAGCTAAACAGATATTCAGGGAAATGAGTACAGGTATTTATTTGCAGGTGCAACTAGGTCAATCCTGATGCAGGGGTGCCAAAGATACAGCCTCTGGGCCAGTCCCAGCCCATAGAGCTCCCTATTGTCCAGTCTACAGTGCTTCCTATGGGTCTTTTACCAGCAGTTTGCATGCAGCATGTGATGGCCCTGACCCTGGCCCCATATGCTGAATGCAGTGTGTGGAGGCAAAGTAGCTGCATGTGGCATGCACTGCACACAGTGCTTGGGGGCAGCCTGTGGCACACGTTGTATGTGGTGCTCATGTTGAACTGGTCCTGCATACTGGATCTGGGGCTAGTCAAAATAAGGCCTGCAGATTGGTTCTACATGCCAGAACCAATGTGCAGAGCCAGTGTGGGACAGATGCTGCATAGCAGACTCTAGCATCCGTGGTCAGTCTTTGGACTTGATTCTACCCACAGAACAGCCCCACATCGCTCTTCTGGCCTGCTGTGCTGGCCAAATTTTTCACTTCCTGTCCTAAAGTACAAATACAAATAACCTCAAATTTAGAAATGAAATTTTAAATTACCTTTTTTTCCCCCTGGAAATGAATATGACCGAGTAGTTAAAGAATAGAACCAGTTATTAGGACTCTTGAGCTTCATCCCCAGTGAATCATGGCCAGTAAATCTGTGTCTGCTTATCTGTGAAATGAGTGTAATTATATCCAAGTAACTCACAAAGTTGTTTCAAAAGTGCTTTGGGATCTTTATATAAAAACTGCTATCAATAAGAAAAATGTTATTAGTCGCAGAAAATGTAAGTTTCAGGCTTGGAATATGTAGCTCTTAGGACCTGAGAGTCCTAAGGAAAAAATCTTAATGATGTCCTACAGCTGTCGCATGTCCCAGTGATTAGACTTCAAGGACCTCAAAGTCTCTTATCCAATTAACCTGTCCCAAACTACAACAGCTTTTACTGGAGATGCTTCATCAGTCAAGCATATCTATCTAAGATATGAATGTGCCCCCATAGTAACACCACAATCTTTTAATGTGTATATCTTCCAAACACTGTGCTGATGTAGGTGGTGTTCTTATCCACAATTTCCAGACGGGCATTGCAGCACAGAAAGGTAAATGTCATAGGCTAAAGATATTTAGATATCTAAAGACTTAAATTGGTACATATGGGCCATGTCCATACAAGATATTGACTGCACAGTAGACCGAGACTACTATGCAGTAGTGTCATAGATTCATAGATTCATAGATTAAGGGTCGGAAGGGACCTAGTAGATCTTCTAGCCCGACCCCCCGCCAGGGCAGGAGAACAACAAAAAACCCCAAAAAGAGAAATGGGACTCAAACGAGTCCAGCCAGGTAGGCATCCAGCCTCTTCTTAAAGACCCCCAGGGTAGGGGCCAGCACCACTTCCCTTGGAAGTTGGTTCCAGCTCCTAGCCGCCCTAACTGTGAAGTAGTTTTTGCGGATGTCCAATCTATACCTCCTCTCCATCAACTTGTGCCCATTACTCCTTGTTATGCCAGCGGGCGCTAGGGGAAACAGCGTCTCCCCCAAACCCTTCTGGTCCCCCCTAGTGAGTCTATAGACGGTCACCAGGTCCCCCCTCAGCCTTCTCTTGTGGAGGCTGAATAGGTTCAGGTCCCGCAGTCTCTCACTGTAGGGTCTGCCCTGTTGTCCCTGGATCATGCGGGTGGCCCTCCTCTGGACCCTCTCCATGTTGTCCACATCCCTCTTGAAATGGGGCGCACAGAACTGGACACAATACTCCAGCTGTGGCCTGACCAGCGTCGCGTAGAGGGGGAGGATCACCTCCTTGGCTCTACTCGAGATGCACCTGTGGATGCACGACAAGGTCCGGTTAGCCCTGCCAACCATGACCTCGCATTGTCGGCCCATGTTCATCTTGGAGTCAATAATGACTCCAAGATCCCTTTCTGCCTCCGTGCTCTCGAGTAAGGAGTTCCCCATTGTGTAAGTGTGCTGCTGGTTCCTACTGCCCAAGTGCAGCACCCTGCACTTGTCCGTGTTAAAACGCATCCTGTTCCTGTTAGCCCACCCCTGTAACCTATCCAGATCCCTCTGCAATCTCTCCCTCCCTGCTAGCGTGCTCACCTCCCCCCAGATTTTGGTGTCATCAGCGAATTTAAACAGGTTACTTTCCACCCCATCATCCAGATCGCTGATGAAGAAATTGAACAGCGCAGGCCCCAGGACCGAGCCCTGGGGGACTCCGCTACCCACCTCCCCCCAGGTCGAATATGACCCATCCACCACCACCCTCTGAGTGCGACCCCTCAGCCAATCTGCAATCCAGTGTCATGAAAATGTCATTCGTTGGTGCTACTGTGCAGTAACTTAGGTTACTGAACCAGTCACTTAGTACTTGTTTATATAAATACTAAGTGACTACACAATAATGACTATACAGTCAGCGTCTCATGTACACATGGCCAGTGGGATTTTCAGGAGTGCCAAACTCCCATTTCAGGTGACTTGTCTTAGTTTAGACAGGCAGTACGGTCACCAAATCCCAAATTAAGGCCCCAAGTGTTTCACCATCCTACTGTTATGTTAAATTGTAATTGGGAGTGAGAAGAGATTCATTGGTCAGTGAAATCATTCCAGTCATAATTAAAAAGCTTTTTTAGGATAAAAAATAACAAAGACTTATTTGTATCAATAAAGTCAATGCTTACTTAGCCTTGTATTCAGGGAAGAAACAGGTCCACTAGCCAGGCCTCTTTGTTTGCTTGCGGACATAAATCAGTGTGTTTCAGAGAAGTCCAAATTTCCCTCTAGTCAATGGCCAATATTAATAGATGGCAGGTCCCAGTAGTGTAATATATGATCCTTGATTGGTTTTATTTAACTTTCTTTGTTTCACTGAAACTTTTGGAACTGGATTGAACTAGATTTCTTGTGGATCTGGAAGGTTTCAATTAGTTGGGATTTACATCCTTGTGAAAGCAAAAGGACCAAAGGAAAGGATTCTTGATCTCTTTTCCCTTTCCACTGTGGAATTTTGTTCAATGTTTAACAGTGGATTGTTTCTTTTTCACCTTTTTCTATGGTCTGACAAGGTTGCTTTTTTTTTTTTCTTTTTTTTACCACTCTTCTAAGCATTCCAACAAAAACATATGTATTATACCTGTAGCCCAGGTATACTCAGGTGTATACTCCCCTCCTTCAAGTGAAGGGAGTAGTTAGCTGGCAGGTGTGCTGTAGGGGAACTGCAGACTGCTCAGTTTCCCTTCATCCCTATAGAACCAGGCCAGGGGACTTAACTGTATACAAATTTATTTACATTATCTTTTCACGGGGAAAAGAAACATGGATATAAACATATGTTCTATCTATCTATCTATCTATCTATACAAACAAATAGCATAAATAATCCCCTCTGGGTAAATGCTATAAAACCTTATACCAGTGCTCCCGATATAGGTAAGTATCTGATCTGAAACAGATAAACCCCAAAATAAACTTAGATAGCCAACAGATAAACTATAGATAAGCACAGGTAAACAATAAATACAAATAAACAACAGGTGAAATAATAGCAACAGGGGGTCCCAGCAGAGGCCTAGGACTCTACTCATCTGCTAATTTACAAATATGAGCGTTCACAAATATAAGACAGGACAACACATGACTTATGGCACAAGTACCTTGAAGATAAACTTAATCCTAAGTGAAAACCCCAGTGCCCTTGGGATTTTTCCCAAGCCCTTCAAGGAAGCTGGTAACTTTAGGGGGGCCGTCCCAGTGGGACTTCCACTTTCGGGAGCCCTCAGCTAACCAGAGGGGACTCCCTCTCTCCTGTGGGAATCCTTTTTGCCCTGCAACTCATGGTTCCCAGGCCTGGAGAGTGGCCTGCGTCCTCTGCACCACGGTTTTCTCTCACCTGCAGTGGACTTAGGTGGGGATCTCTGTCCCCTGGAACAGGGCTCCACTGTGCAGGGCTTCTGGGGCCTCTGCCTCAGCCCTGTCTGCTGGCTCAGTAGCCTGAGCACTGTCTGGCTCCCTGGGCTCAACTTTTTCCTATGAGTTGGAGGCCTAGGCCACCTTGTGTATCACTGGGCTTGGTTCATACCCGGACCCTCTATGCAGCATCTCCTGCACTGAGCTCCCACCCTTGTGCCAGGGGTTGGGGACCAAGTGCTTCAAAGATCCTGCTCTGTGCACTGGCCTGTGCACCGTATCTTCGGTCACACACCAGAGGTTGCAGACCTGAGCTGCCTCACACAGTTCCAAGCATCTGGACACTGTCCACACTGGCAGCCTAGCCACTAGAGCCGTCTGCCATTCCTCACCAATGGAAGTCTTCAGGGGTACTTCTGGGCTACTGCTTTTCCTTGCTGAGCAGCTCTCCTCACTCTTCTAAGCCCTGCTCTTCTCTTTTCTCTGTCCTGGTTGTGTCTCCCTCATGCTGGGCATGCAGATCCTTTATACTCTTCAGGGCTCCGTCCCTGAAATCCTCTGGACTTGACACTGTTGCAGTCTACAGTCTGGTCCCAGGGGAGCTCCTCTCCTCCTCCCTTCAGGAAAGGGGCATGACTTAACTCCTCTTGCTGCCTCCTGATTGGTGGATGGACTCCACCAATCAAAACAGCAAAATCTCAAGCCTGGGACTCAACTCAAGATCCAAAAGGCAAGCCTGCTACATAGCAAAATAACATTCAATACATTTGGCTACGTATGGTTCTTTCTTATAGTATTTAATTTCAAGCCTTCTGCTCTGTTCGATTGCATCTAATTAAACATATAGAAGACTTCCTTTGCTTTTCTGTCCAAACTAGCTGTTACATCTGTGAACATTCATGCTATGGTCACGCAGACACAGGCTTCTGGGTTCTTATGCCTCAGCCACACTTCTGCATCTTAGGCCTAGGCCTTTTGAAAGTGGAAAAAGTCTGGCAACAACACCTAGTATTGCCTTATACTACCTCGTATTAAAATCATTCTTAAGATAACCTGGAGGAGAGAAATGTAATCTTGGTATAAGTTGACAATGAAATGACAAATGAAACAGTATTTAAAATAATTAGAATATATTGCCATTTTGCTCAGTAATTTTCAGACACATGAGGAACAAAATGTGCACATTTCATCTGACAGTAGATAGAAAATTGTATTTGATTTGAAATTAGGTTAGAGCTCTTAGATGGGCAGGTCTCATTTGTTAGTGCTGTCCAGAACACAAACCATAGACCCTTAAACTTACAGCCATAAATGCAATCAAAATAGCATAGACAAGGCATTGAACATTTTGTTATTTACTTTTATTCTTTAAAACACAGTTATGTTTTCATTAAATTATATTAAAGATTCATTATAACTTCTAGCTTTAATGTTTAAATTGTTATTCTTTTTACCTCAGACTAAAAATGATATGTACCTTCGCTCTGCCATATTCTCTCTCCCTCTTCCTCTCTCTCTCTGTGTATGCATCTACCACAAGGAAATTGCTTGGTATTAATGAGGAAGTCATAACTACTTTTCTATGTTTTACACTGTAAATCAACACTCATTAATTTACCATTATTTTATAGTGTTTAGGTTCTTGCAGTAATACCATAGATTCATAAAATGCAAGTTGGAAGGGACCTTGGAAGATCATTGGGTCCAGCCACAAATATTATAAACATGCAACTGGAACATAAAGGGATTTGAAGTTTCAACTCTGATATTGTAATGTTCAAGATATTTGTGACAGTTTCCAGACTTAATATGCATAAACCATACGTGTAGGTCAGATTGTGCCTGCAACAAAATGGCTATCTAATTTCAAAATCAAAAGTTTTCATGATCTGCACTAAAATAGCTATCATGATCTACCATTATTCTACAAGTGACTCATATCTTTTGGGGGTAGTTAGAGTGATGAAGGGAAAGTCTAATAATGAGATACCTACAATGAAATTTTGGTTGGTCTCATGAAGATAATGAAGTTGTACATGGTGCAGTTCCAGTTATGGCCACTGAGATTATGGGGGAGACTAACTTTCTTTGTATCTTTTATTGTAAAAGACACCATCCGAAATCATGGATGATATATTATTAAGGTAAAAATTGGCAAGGTAAATGCACTATATTTTTCATGTGGTTTTTGGTCCTTTTTAATTTTAATTTCTATGGCTACTAGTTCCTTGTAAATGGACAGTAGTGCCCCTGTTGTGCCAGAAACATTTTATGTAAAATTAATGTTTATAAGAAGTTGATGAAAAATGTCACAAGAAGCAAACAATAAAAAATGACTGTATAATAGCACCCTCTTATTAGCATACCTCTTTCTCAGAGTCTTTATGTAACGATACAACTTCAACTTAGTAGCACTTTATACTAATTTGTTCTTACTGGTCCTGTCTACAAGTGAATTTATGCATGGCTAAACTTAATGCACTTTAGCCTAAGGCACATTATGGCAATTTAAGGATGTGTCTACACGTGGATGCTTTAATGCACCTGAATGTGTTTTTGATGGGTAGCCTGCCCTTTTCAGCACCCTGGACAGTCCCCAGAAACCCATGGTAGCATAGCTGGGTGCTACAGCCTAGTGCTGGCCAAGGGGGTGGGAGCCCCAGACATGGTCCCCCCAGACATGGTCTACCAAGCTCCAGCTCTAACCCCCTCCCTGTGTTTCTACCAGTGTTGGACAAGAGTGGGCTGGAGCCAAGTCCGTGGGACCCTATGCTGCTTCTGGGTACTGTCATAAATAACACATGGCTCCTGTTAAAGCAAGAGAGACAGCCCCCCTGTGACTCCCTGCAGGGGAAGGGGGCAGTGCATCATGGACATGGCCTTTACTAGTGGCTCCCCCACACCTCTCCCTTGGGGCAGATTTGTTGGGCAAGCAATGCAGCCTTACAGGGGCAGGAAACCTCGCTGCCGACCCAGGACTCAGGTACGACAGAGGCCAGGCACTTGCCTAGGATGGAGGTGGGTATATCATTGAAAGCCATGACAGGTGCTGCAGGAAGCTGCAGTCCCAGCCCACCTACCATCTCAGGTGGGAGCCCCAGTGCAGGCTTCTAAGGACACCTGCGTCCTGGGTAGGCAGCAAGGCATCCTGCCCCTGCAGGGCCACATTGCCCACCCAGCAAACCCATCCTAAGGGAGAGGCACAGGGGAGCCACTAGCAAAGACCCTGCCCATGCTGTGCTGCCCCCTTCCCCTGCAGGGAGTCATGGGGAGCCTTTCCCTTGTGCTTTGACAGAAGCCCTTATGCCTCCTACCTCCTCTGCCAACTTACTGCACACCAGCAGGGACCAGTGCTGTCAGAACTTCTGCTCTAGCATGTGCGCCACTGCATCTTCTTGATAGTGCCTGATAGCATCATGGGGGCCCTGAAGGCTCAGTTCTGGCCCATTCAGTTATATAACATTAAGGTGATTTATGGCATTTACACGTGGGTTAAGGTGTCTTAACTAATCATACCTAAATTTGCTATTTGCTTTATGCGATTAGCCTAAAATCACCATTTTTAAGGTTCACTAAGGCCCCACAGGTGTAGAGCCATGCCCTTAATGCACCTTAAAAATGACTAATGCACCTTAAATCACCATGTGTAGATGTGTCCACTGTACCTGCATTTCTCAGTTCACAGGGAATGTCTGTTCACTTGCAAATTAGTTCAATCTAGGCAGGTTAAACTAACCTGCAAAGACTGAATCAATTCAGGCTCCGGCTTTTTAAATGTCTGTCCTTTAGCCCAAGAGGCAAAAGGATACAAACTCCCAGAAGAGCTGCAATGACCTTACAACAAGCCCCAGAAAGGCAAGACTGACATATTGATACAGTCTGAAACCTAACCTAGAAAGTAGATAGTTCATAAAATAGTCCAGACAGCAATAATTTGAGAATTGTTTTTTGAGTGGCCAAAGCAGTCATGACAATGTCGTAGTCATAATATCTGCACAACATTCATATGCGAGAGCCTAATCATGCTCCCACTGAGGTTATTTCTCTTCCATTATCTGTTCCCTTTGGTGGAAACAGATTTGAACAGCTTTATATTTGTAGGACATTATTTTTTTCAAAGAGTATAGCAAAATGTGTTATATTAAGTAGATAGTAAAAGTGTATGTGAGGTAAATAATAATTAAACTTATGGGTGTCTCTTGGACCTTCTTTTAAAGTCCAAGTCAATAGAAAAGAATCCCATTCATTTCAAAGAATGAGACCTGTGATCTGTCTCAAAAAAAATTATAAAGCAACCATCTCAGGAAGAACTTTACCTGATTTTCTGTTTTATTTTCAATAATATAGTTTAAGATAGATGACAGGAAAAAAAGGAGCCTTCAAATATCCATCTGGACTGTTCTTTCTAATTTTATTAATAAAATGAACCATTTGCCTCAGACTTTCTTTGTCAACTTTCAGCTTGAAGCAATATTGTACTGTATAAATTGCAGATATCTTAGAGTAGGGATTTGTAGTAAAAGCATCTGAAAAGCCTGAAGGGCATGGGGGTAACCAGTGGTGCATTATGTTTCATTGAAAGACAGATCTGACATTTTTCCAGCTTGATTATATAGAAGGGATTGTTTGTATCCTGTTGTTCAACAAATGCTGTGTTAATTAATTTCTACTACTTTCTAACTTAAAAGGAAAGAAAATAACTATGAAATGCATGGCTGTTTTGGAAAAAAAAAAAAAAAAAAGCATTAGAGCTGTGAGGATTTTTGTTGCCAGAATGTTTAACTATGTACATAGAAATGACCATAAAACCAGAAAATGTGTGTTTTTTAAAACTGAAAGTTTCTCTTCAAGAGATGTTGAGAGAAGTTCCTGAACTGGAAATGGTTAAGAAATAGGGAAGGATAAGGAAGGTTATTCTTGAAGCTTACCATTTCACTTGAATTTATATGATTAATAGTAACCTTGAACTGTGTTGGACTGAGCATCTAGAAGTGATCAATGGGTCTGTAGATGCGCACACACTTTTTAGGTGTTTCACATTCAGACATCCAGATTTTTTTGAGATAGTGGAGAGCAAACCCTGCAGATACGGTGACAGAAATGGCAACTGCTATAACACCAGAGCTTGATGTCTACATCAATCACATCATTGTCAGGCATTGAGAACTACAAACTTGGAAAAGATGCCCCTGAGAAGGGATCTCTGCATATGAAAAGGTTAGTTGTGACACCCATGATACGATAGTAACCTTCAAACTTTTGCAGAAGGTGACAGTTTATATATTATTGGAAGGGAGAAGGAAGAAGATGATGGAATGTAGAGAAAATTGTGCATGAACTAATATGAGAAAGAAATGCAGATTAATTGGAAGAAGGAAATTAAAATTTAGTCAGTTTCCCAGAATGCTTCAGAAATGGGGCCAAGTACTGTTTCCTAGAAGTAAAGGTTGTTGGTGGTGGTGTTTGTTGTTTGTTTTGTCTTTAATTTTTTTATACGACCTGAAGCTAAAGTAGTTCTGAGAAGTTGAGCTATCTGACCTTGTTAGGCCGGCTTTGGGGTTTTTGTTTTGTTTTGTTTTTTCCTGGTGAAACGCACAGGTTTTTTTGACACCAGAAAACTTTCACAAATTAATGTGTTATTCTTGAATACTTGTATAAGGAAAAAAGTTCAAAAAGTCTAAATTCTTTCTTTTTTTAGTTGAAATATCATTATATTCCAAAATATTATTTAACTAATTTTAAAAATGAAAAACCATTAACATTTTCGTATTCAAAACAAATTTGGGGTTTAATGAAACATTTTGTTCAATCCATTTTTTTTTTTTAATTTTTGGATTCCAGAACTTTGGAACATTTAAAAATTAATTTGCTCACCAGCTTGTTGCCCTGTGGGGTCAGGCTAACTCTCAGGATCTCAATATTGCGCTATTAGACAGGAAGGTGTAACACAATTGCACATACATAAACCCACAAATCAGTCGGGTGCATGCTCACGCACACTACCAGCTCAGGCACATACACATCCAAACCAGCCTAGGCACATGCATACCTATTACCAATTCAAGCACATACACTATACACCCCAGAAGTTAGACACAGATCACTAATTCATCTATCATGCACACAATGCCATGTGTACACACACACACACACACACACACACACACACACCACTCATGCTAGTAACTCAAATACACCCACGTTCAAAATAACTAGTTTAGGTTCATGCACACCTATCACCAGTTTAAGCCTATGCTTGCTACACACACCAAATTTAGACAGAGTCAGTTACCAGTTACCAACACTTGCACATTCAATACACATACATGAATTACTAATTCACATACCCCACACACACACAATGATATCTATATCTATATATATGTGTGGGTTTGTGTGTGTGTATTCACTAATTTACACGCATACCACCCACCTACACATACACACAAGTGAGTTCCAAAGTTGGGTATTGTGTTATGTGTGTATGTGCTTGGAATACCTGGGGAAAGGTTAAGGTAAGAAAGCAGAAGTATATGGAGTTAAAGTTACCAGGACTGGGATTAGAACTGGTAGACGACAGGGGCCTGGGCTGAAGAATTGAGGCTCTGGGGTAACTTTAGGTTAATTGATCTTAATTGATTAAAAGACAATGTCCAAAGCCTGCAGGGAAGCATGTTGGCACAGAGTCTGGGACTGGAGCCAGAGCTACAGGGGAGTTGAAAAGGTAGATGGGAAGGGGGGAAAATAGGACTAAGAGAAAATGTGAGTGTTAAAGAGGGGTTCCGGATGTGGGGAGCCAGAGGATGGCTCTGGGGCAGCTAGAGAAGTTGTAGGGAGCGGCAGTAGGTGCTGGGAGCTGGAGAAAACTGCAGGACAGCCACGAAGAGCTGGGAAGCTGCAGTGGGGGAGGGCGGGGATGATTACAGAAGGTGTGGGGGAAGCCTGAAAATGGAGATGGAGAGCAGAAAATCACAGGAAAAGCAGCAGGTGGCAGGGCAGCAAAAAAGCAGAGAAAGGCAGCAGCAAGTCACAGGGAAAAGGCAGTAGGAGCAGGGGAGGCTGAGAGGTGGCAGAAAGGGGGAGATAGAATTGGGAGGAGATCGGGAAACTAGCAGAGAGGGTGGGGACCAGAGCTGAGGGAGAGAATGAGTCTGGAATTTAAGATAAGGAAGGGACTGGGATTTAGGAAAACATGACCCAACTCGAGATTGCAACTGACAGTGGTTTTATTGAGCAGGGGAGATGATGACACTATGTCTTATTGGTTCTCTTGCACCCATACATACACACCACACACACAATGGCAGCAGGGGTTAGAGAGGCTTGGTGCAGGGGTTGAAGTCCACTGAAGTCCAAGAGGAGAGAGAGAGAGAGAGCAAATTGTAAAAGGAGGTGTGCAGGTAATATCTACCTATCCAGGCTGGAAAAGGGTTCAGTAGGTGGTGTCCAGAGCGGGATCACCGGCAGGGCCTCTGGGTGGATAGGTGGTGTACCATGGTGCTGGTCCAGATGGAGAGGGCGTCCAACTGGGTCTGTCTTCACTGCCCATTTTTATAGGGGTAGACCTTGTGTGATCCTAATGACAGGAGGCATGCCCAGGCAAGGTCCAGCCCCTGGCATACTGAGCATGTGTGCTCCATACAGGGATGTGCAGTTTTGGGTATCTGTAATGATAAGAGTTGCTGGTTCTGCAGGGTCTTTTGTCTTTCAAATGCTAGTCTTGTCTCTGTTCCTGGGTGAGGTCCATGGTTCCTGGATGAATCCATGCGAGGTGATGGCCCAGTCATTACAGGCCATTCAGTAGAGGCCTGTTACCATTGTATTTCAATCATTCCCAATCAAATTCATTCATTGGGGAACCAATTTACATGGGAGGGATACGTGACTCATACAGTTGCAACACACAGGGGATGCCCGGGCAGAGGACACAAGATGGAGACTTGACATGACTTTGGTTCACTTACAAACACAGACCTAAACCATACAATATCCATATGAAACAATAAAAATCAATACAAAAATGATAATAATGCAATATACAACAGAAAAAATCAGTACAAACTTAATACAATATAAAACAGTGGATATCCAAAACCAAAAACTTGCTACAAAAATAAAAATGTTTAAAGCTTATCCTACATCTTAGCTTACTTATACTTATCTTTAAGGAATAGAGAGGGAGAGAAAAAGTCAGAAATGGTTGAGGAAAGGGAGTGAATGCAATAAAAAAAAGAAAAACTGGGAGTTTTGCTACAAGCTGTACCAGCAAGGAAAATACTAGACACTGTTTTCCACCAAGGGTTTTCATCTTGGTGGAAACAGATGTTAGAAACAGTAGTAAGTGCTCCAGATGTGAGTTACAGATCATACCCCCAGATTTTTGGGAGCTCTAAGAATGGAAGAAAGCAGCATCATGATCTTTCTTGTTTTTCATTTAACATTCCTCACTATTTATAAAATAATTTTTTGCATTACCATTTTACAAGCCCAAGTATTCACCAAAGATGAAATTAACCTTCATGCAGAGGGTCAGATTAATGCCTGCAGGTTGATTACACATATTCTCCTTGCCTTATAGTAGTCTTCTGCACACAGGCAGATGTAGTCCAAAAGACTAAAAAGGATCTTCAAAATCATCTAATAAACTCGTATACTGAACTTTGTAATTCAGACTTGGACATGCAATTTTAAAGTTGTGTTATTGGCTAGTCATAAATGTAATCCAATCCAGAAACAGGAAAGTCTTTGAAATCCCACTGTTATATATATAACTAGACCATTGTCACCTTGACCAATAATTTCAAATTAAGCAAATAAAGAATTCTGAACTTCTTTCATAGTCACACTTTTAGCGATGATTCTGTAAATTAGTGCTGTTGTACTGGAAGTTCATAATTTCAAGTTATGTTCTTAAGCACATAATGGAAATCAGCGGGGACAGAGTGAACTAATGTGTATTAAGCTAACATATGTCATCTGTTTTATTACATACCAAAGAAGTGTTAATGGTTGCTAAATTATTGGTGCCTCTTCAGATTATTTTATATTCAAGTAATTTCACTTAGCATTTTGTATTATACTGAATGATCTTATGGACAGAGCAGAATGTATTCATGTCCCTATGTGACCATGTCAGGGTTGTCACAAGTGATTTTAGAGTGACTAAAAATGGGTATCCACAAACCTATAATTGCAGGAATGACTGCATGGAAGAAAGAAAAGGCTGAAAATCTGTGTTGTACAGGGACGGCAAGGTATAGTAATGTAGTTGAAAATAAACATCAGAGAGATGA
Source organism: Gavialis gangeticus (assembly GCF_001723915.1). Classification (NCBI taxonomy): domain Eukaryota; kingdom Metazoa; phylum Chordata; order Crocodylia; family Gavialidae; genus Gavialis; species Gavialis gangeticus. The sequence continues at coordinate 11,432,594 of NW_017728995.1, forward strand.
ACTGAACATAAATTATTGTTTAGAAAATGCAAGGGCACTAGACCTCTTCTTGAAAATGGCAGTTTAAGGTTAATATAGAAACAGTAAGGCCCAGACACTATGAGATGATAACTGTGGAGGTGGCTATGTTGTTTAAAGCACTCACTTAAAACTTCCCAGCAGGTTTAAATGTGCTTCAATGAGTCATTAAGCTTGAGGCAGATATGAAGGGTGCATTCCTTTAAACCCTGAGACCTACTACAGGACCCTGATTGGAAGACAGCGTCCTAACCTATTTTTTTCCCTCTCTATATATCTGGAATAGTTCCAATATGGGAACTGCAAGCTGTGCAGGTAGTTACCCTGCCATGTGGGTAAGAAGGACTAATGCCAAAGTATTCTATTAGCTAGCTGTGCAATTTAGGTGTTACAAAGTGTTATGATTTAGTTAAAAATGCACAGCAAAATTAACTGAACTTAAGTGACATTAAACTTTTGTGGGAGCCTAACATCCTCGACTACCTAGTTCAGCAATCGTACAGAATGATGGAAGTGCTGGTGAAAGTTAGAATCGTGAGTTATGTCGAAAGTTAGACTGGTAAGTTATGTCACCCCTCAGAAATGCAATTTTGATTGGTTTTGTCACATTCTGGCATAGAGAATCTCTATAAACATCAGCTTAATGTGCAGTGGCAACCAAAAAAGCCAATAAAATGTTGGACATCATTAAGAAAGGAATTGAAAAGAAAACAGAAAACATCTTCATAACACTATACAAATCCAGGTTGTGCCCACATCTTGAATACTATGTGAAGTTAAAGATCTCCATATTTCTAAAAACTATGTAGTAGAATTAGAAAACGTGCAAAGAAAGGCAACCATGATGATCAGTGGGATGTAGCAGCTGCCAAACTAGAAGAGACTAAAAAAGCTAGGAATCTTCAGTTTGAAAAGAAGGTTGAGGGGAGGATATGATAGAGGTCTATACATTTATAATAATGGGTGTGGGCAAAGTCAATAGGGTGTTCTTACTTATGAAGTCCGACACTACTAGAACTAGGAGGCACTCAATGACATTATCAGGAGATAGGTTTAAAACTAACAAAAAAAGTACTTCTTTGCATAGTGCATAGTATACCTGTGAAACTCATTACCAGAGGAGGTTGTATATAAAGGCAGATAATATAGTTGGGTTCAAAAAAGGACTAGACAAATTCATAGATGTTAGATCTATTAATAGCCATTAAACAGAACAGTCAGAGATGTATCCTCTGACGTCCCTAAATCAATGATGATGGATGCTAGGGAAGGTAATGAAAGGAGGAAAGATCACTCTAGATGCACCCTGTTCACATGCACACCTTCTAAAGCATCCACTTCTATACGAGAGAAGATAATGGGCTAGACGGACTATTGGTCTGACCCAGTGTGGCACATTTTACATTCTTATGTTTATATCAATTGCAAATATATTGGGTTTTAGCTCTAAAACTTCTTTCCCAAAATTAGCAAACCCAGGGCAAGCATGGTAATGTTGTTGTTTTCCTTGTAGACTGTACAATTTGAGAATAATATTCAGCTTTTTTATATTATAAGCTCCTGAGGTGAAAAATCATTTTCTTTCAGTAACTGTTTAATATATAATCTGTGTTAATTGCAGTTATTGTCTCAATAATTCATTTGACAAACACTACTTCCTCAATGTTAGAGGATTTATGCTAATGTGCCTTGGTTCACATTATTCAATTAATTCTGTTACATAACCAAATATTGCTACCTTTAATGTGATACATTTTATTTTGGCTATCATAAAAAATTAAAGGTGGCAGTAAATAATAAAATAGATAACTTTGTTGTCTTTGCAGCTCCAAAGAACAAGCAGAAATAGAGTATTAATTTTTCAAACTGCTTCTTTTCTAGGGCAACATTGTGAAAAAAGGGAAAAGTGTAAAATCTTATAGAGAAGAAATACAGTGGAAATTGATAAATAATTTTAATTAATTACAAAATGATGGTAATATTCCTCTTCATGGTATAACTTAGAATTAATTTATTTCTAGGATATAAAATTATACCTAAATGAATATGTAGCATTATAGTTTGGGAATAGCTTGAGCAGGGTTATGAATAGGGTTCTGAGAATAGTGGTTGTTCCCAACATCAGTATAGAATACAATTATATAACATTGCTGAAATCATAACGATTTTCTTAAACATTAAAGACTGATGAAAGTAACAGACTGAAACCTTGATGTTTTTGCCCGCCATGTGAATTAAAACATTTATCCAGCCTTTTAACAGAAAAAATAGTTAGCTCATTTGTACCAACTGCAGTATATCAGCTTCTGGTGAAGTCAGTGGAATTTTGTTGATTTATAGTAGATGAGGATTTAAGCCAATGTTTGCTCTTAAAATGTTTGACGGTTTTGCTTTGAAAAACACAGGCAGAGTCAATGTCTGAATCTAATTGCTAGGATGGATTTGAAAGATTTTCAATAGTGCCGCAACTCAGCCTTGACTTGTGCATGCAAAAGCACCCACACCCACATTGTTGGATACACTTTTGTGCATTGTTATTTTTATGCAGAACGGTGCTTATGTAAAAATCCATGAACACAAATGGATTCTAAAAATTAGAAATACATTTACATAAACACTTTTTATCTGTTATAGTATATGTAGTTAGTCTGTTTGGAAATTCAGTTTATCTGCTGTTTCCTAATAATAGTTTGGTTTGTTGTAATCCTGATCCTCTAACTGATAGTGCTTCTGTGCATAGTTCTGCCCCCCACAATTTATGAGTGTATAGGAGTTACAAGTGCCGACCTAAAAAAAAAATTAGCAGGTGCTCAGCACCCATAGAGATGCTTTCAGATGCTGAAAAAAATAAAATATAGTACTTTACTGGAAGAAGCAGTGCGTTACTTTGACCAGGTCTGCAGTGTCTGTTAAGTTCAGCCACTTCAGCAGCACTTTTTGGTGCTTTTACCTAAAGCTGATTCAATCAACTATTAGATAAAAGCCCCAAAAAACTCCCACTCCAGCGCCCAGTCTTTACAGATACTGCAGAGCTGGGTTGAAGTAACGTGCTGCTGCTTCTGAACATGCATGGGGCTTGGCATGGGAATGTACAGAGTTAATATTAAAGCCCTGGGTTTTGTTTGATTACATACAGTTACTGTTGAATAACCATATTCAACCAGTGCAGGCGTGTTTAAGCTTTGTGAATCTGGGATTTCTAATGGGGTGAAGCAAGAGTTATCAGAAGCCCTTGCACCCAAGACCACCTCTAATATCTACTAGCTACAGTCTGGTTGTTCACTATAGGCCAGACTCTCATCTTTGTAAATCAGTACCACTTCAGTGAAGTGATTCCAGTGGTTAAGAGTCTGAT
>NW_017728995.1:11440966-11461609 GCF_001723915.1 Gavialis gangeticus
TATGCAGTACTCTCTCTGATATTATGTACATACAACATCTCTCTGTGTGGGCTATAATCCTTTTTGGAGCATGAACACAATGGAGCTAAAAAGTTATGTATGAAAAAGATGGCATTTTAAAGAATAAATATTAATAAGATTTGTTTTATGCAGAACAAGGACTGTGTGAGCCTTTAATGTATTCATTAAGGGTTACCCAAATGTATTAATCTTTAAAGTACACACAGTTGGAATTCAGTTTGTTTGGAGACGTAATATTTTTTTCTGAGCTGGCTCGCTCATCCCCATTTGAAACATTGTCTGGACAACAAGCATGTTTGCTCACTGAGAAGTGTTGTGGAAACTGCTGCAGACTGCTCTGTTCTGTAGTTGGGGAACTCACTTTTCAGTGTGTTCAGTTGTCTGGATCTCCCTCTGCCTAGTGCTGCTATAAATTGCTTTAACTATAAATCAAACAGAAATCTGAGCAATGGTTTTTCCTATTTGGTTTATAGCTCTAAGGTTTGTGGCCGTCACTGAATGTCACATATATGATGTCTTTTTCTTTTAAGAAGGCTTGGCTGTAGCTGCAGGAAGCTTCTTCTATCTTTAGCTATTCCCCTAAAAATAGACGTTACTATTTAATATTAATTATAAAGGAGTTTTTTTTACCTGCTGAACATAATATAGTAATTAGATGTTCTATGGAAGTCATGGAAAAATTCTTACTAAATTATAATAACAATAAGTTGAGTGCAGCAAAAAAATTGTTATCCAGCACTCATGAGGAATGGGTGGTGCTGGATAACCAAATATGCCGGTTACCTGAGAGGCCTGAACAGGCACTGCCACCCTTTCCTGGCATCAGTGCACCAGGGGCCAGAGAGGAGGGCCCCATGCAGGGTGCTATGCCCCAGGCCATTGGGGGTCAGCAGCACAGGGTGCTTTGTCTGGGCCATGGGTACTCAATGAAACCGGAAGTGCCACAGTGGGCACTTCTGGTTTCGCTTTTGCTGCGTCGACCAGCATGCTGATTAATGGAGCATGCTGGTTTCTAAGATGCTAGATAACACAGCTTTTGCTGTATTATGCAGGCAGGTAAGAAAGACAAGTCCTTATTTAAAGACATATGCAACTGTAAGTGGGAGTAGACACCATCATATGTCTGAAAGGTAGAGTTGGGAAATAACAAAACAAATGATTGTATTGAACTTTAATACTTGGTGTTATTCCTTTGTTTTTTATGTATAGTCACCTATCTTGATTTGCAACATACATAAATTCATCCATGTAAAGGTTAACATGCAGGTACTTGCACTGACTTCAGTAAGAAAATATACATGTTTTAGTACTTAGCTGAACTGTTACTTTATGAATGCGTTACATTTTTTATCCTTACTATACTTCTCAAAGAAATTAATTGATATTCACAACATTTGAGAGTATTTTGAACTTTAAAGTTCTTTTCTTTTTTCTCTTTAATTTTTACTGCATTAATGTTTTACAACCTCCATTCTTTGAGCATCAAAATAATTCAGTTAATATAGGAGTTTGTTTCCATCTTTAGGAAATTTATGCCATAGTGTTCTGCACCAGTATCTCATGAAGCATCAGACATGATGACTTTTTGGAACCTCTGAATAAAGATTCCCTTAATTCATCTTTGTCAGCACAACAAAGAGAGGCAGATTACCAAGTAATGCAAAGTGAAGTAGTTTTACTGGTTAAACAGGAGCAAAACCATTTATTTCCTGCTTCCTTAGTCCCTGGTCCATCGTTTTCATTTTATTACCAGTAGTTTTACTTGTATATAACCAATCAGAAAAGTAGATCCATGGACTATATACATTAAGGGAAGCCAAAATCACAGATTTTTAGATCTGCAGTATAATAATATTCTCCAGTGTACCACCCCACCCATTCCATAAACTGCTTCCTGTGCCAGTTTTATCAGCATTTGCTGATACCTTGAGCTGAGGAAGTAAGTGGGGGTGGGGGAGATGGGGGTATTGGTTCATCAGGGGGGTGGTTTGTTTGGGGGTGGGGAAGGGTCAGGGGCTAAAAATAGCTCCTGGTTCCAAGGACTGGGGGAGAGCACCCCCATCTCCCTAAGCTCCCCTGTGGACCCTATGAGCCCCACAATCCCCAGCAACCTCCCCATGTATGCCACCTGCTCCCCCAATCTCCTTTGAGACTCTGCCCACCCCTCCAGTGCCTTCTAACCTCTTTCAGTCCTCCCATCCCAGCCTACCTTAGATTGGGTGGCTATTTTTAATGTGACCTAACTTCCCCTTAACTCCCCTGGAAGTCTGTACACAGCCTAGTTCATAGCTGGCAATAGGTTGCTGTTGTCTTTATTGTCTAAAGACTATGTTAGTTAAATTTCTTCTGAAATGTTATGTGAAAGAATATTTTCCAGGTGTCCAAGTGTCAGTTTAAACAAGTCCTTGAAATTGATCCAGCTGCATCAGTTCTTTCAGAGTGAAAATTACTGAGTATGATTTCTGTTTTTTATGTACAGAGATGGAAAAATGGAATTGACTTGTAGATTCTGTGGCTACAATTATTTTAGGAATTATGAGGATAGGGAGAAGTGTCACCATAGTTTAGCTACTGGAAACAGGAACTACTATATTTATATGGATAGAAGACTTCACAACTCAAAGTATGTTTTATTAAAAAAAGAAAAAAAAAGTAAAGGCATCTGGTCAGAGATCCTTCTGTTTCTAAAGGTTTTCCTGGGGAGAGTGGAATTCCGTAATAGTGCACTTAAAGGATAAAATGCCCACAGAACTACTGATTTATCTCTGAATACAAAAATAACTTTCTTGTTTCTACCTGCCTTAGACACATTTTCTTTCATTATTATAAAACAACATGATGAATCCTGTTGATCTAACTGGCTAAAGTATACTTTACTTCAGGGGTTCCCAAAGGTTTTATGCCATGGCTCAGCAAACTGTGGCCCAGCAGTCACAGCCAACCATGGCCGGAATTTTTGGCTGGAAGACAGGTAAGAGTACTCCCAACCCCCAGTCAGGAGGGTGGTCCAAACCCTGCACTGCTGTGGGTCTTGCAGAAGGAGCTTTGGGCCCACAGAAGGAGTTGCGACCTTTCCACCCAGCTCTGGGGGCTGTAGTTTGCTGGTCCATGGACACTTCAGGTCCAGCAGCTGACTGCTGTGAACTGGTAGGTGACCTGTCATGGTCCAGCACCAGGCTGCAGCTTGGGGATTGAGAACCCTTGTTCTACTTAAATACAAAAAAAAAATCTTAATATATTTTGGGAAAAAAAGTTGGCATTTAAGTTCCTTTGGTGGCTTGTATGTATGCAAAACTTCGGATGATACCAGAGCTAAATACTGGTATAGATTTTAGATGTCAAGGAAAGCCATTGCAATAGTCTAATTTGACTTTATACATAAAAATACTCTATGTAAACTCACCTGTTAGAAATGTAAAGGATAAAACCATCTATATCAATCAGGCTGCTTTAAGTCTTGAGTAAATCAGTTGATACACTGTGGGTGTGTCTATCCATGTATTAGATCTGAGAGCAGTTTACTCATGAGTAAACACTCCTGGGCTGGCATGTAAATGCATGGGCAACTGGTGCCTACTGAGTGTGAGGGGGCATCAGTGGTGCATGACTGGGAGGTGTGTCTCAGTGGCCAACCAGTGACTGGGAGGGGCAGTGGCCAGTTGCTGAGCGCCAGTAGAGCCAATTTCAGGGGGGAGCAGTTCCACTGTATATGCCCCACTACTACCCAGAGCACTCACTGTCGGGGGGGCACCAGTGCTCTCGGGGTGGGGGAGAACATGCCCCCCCATGTGTTGCTTATATCTACATGTGCAGGGAACCGGGAGCAGATTTGCTGCTAATGGCAGCAAACTGCACCCACTTCCTGAACCCTGCAATGAGCCTCTTTTGCCACCAGGCTCCTCGTGGGTGCTAGCCCAGGGGCTGGCAGGGAGCACTGGGCCAGGAGATAGCTGTCTCCTCTCTGGGGCTGAGATATTGCTCCCTGCCCCCAGGAAACAGGCTCCCCAGCTCCCATCAGCAGAGAGCTCCCAACACCAGCTCCATGGCTGCCGGTCTGGCATTGGGAGATCCTTATCTCCCAGGGCCAGAACTGGGAGATCCTTATCCCCCAGGGCCAGTTCCATAGTTGTGATGGTGAAGTGGGGGCTGGGAGATAAGGATCACCCAGCTTCCCAGCCCCCATTGCAATTTTGGAGCAGGGGGGCTTAGAGCTCCTTGTTGCCAGAGCAGAGGGACACAGTCCCTGCCTGGGCTCTGGTAGTGAGTCCTCCCTGGCATCTCCCAGGGTCAGGAAGCAATCTCCTGCCCCCTGGTGGCTGGGTGACCGGGTGACATGAATGCTATTGTGCAGTAACTAATTGCAGTTAAACTTGCTACTTGCATTTGCAGGCAGAAAATTTACTCATGATTAGTGAGTTTTACTGTGCAGTCAGAGGTGCACATGTAGACGCACATGCTTATTGCACAGTAAACTATGCTACTGCAGAGTAAAGCATCTCATGGAGATGCACCCTGTGTTTGCCCAGGGGTTAGATAACTGGAGTGGACTGTAGTCTCTTCTTAATATGTCAGTAGAAACATCAGGCAGAAAGGTTACCCCTAATCTTGATTCTAAATGTATTTTTTTTTCTTGAAGATTACCACACTACTGAGGCATGTTTACACAGCTAACTTAACCTCTGAAATTTTGGTAGTAATTTATTTATACAAAATTTATTTTTAGGGAAAAAAGAAGTCCAACCAGAAAGGTCAAATACAAAATTTCTGAGTTGTTCTGGTTTGTATTGTTTTGCAGACTTTTAACTATACAGTGGTAACAACACTTCAGCCACAAGGTTTTACAAGACAGCTAGAGGTGTCAGTTCCCAAACACAGTTAGTTCAGACATCCAGTTCCCCATCTTTATGTTGGCAGATATCAAGTCAAACCAACATGGATCATTGAGTGCTACAATGTTTACTAATTATATTATGGATACAGTTGTTTTAGCATTAGGAAGATTGCTGTACAGATTTCTCCTCAGATTGTAGCCACAAATTATTAGTGTTCCCCTGCACAGAGTGGGATTCCCTATTTTGAAATCTTGGTATTGCCCAAATTTTACTCAATTAAAATGAATACATTAAAAATCAATGTAATTGGATAGATTTAGTAACTTTAAGTACACTGACTAAAAGGTAAAGAAATGCCCTAGTTGTAATACCAGGATTAAGAAAAAATGATCTTTTAAAAATTCTTTCCTGGTACTTTGGCTCAAATGCAATATCATAACTAACTTTTTATTAAAGATAAACAGAATTGTTGACAATACAAGTGGTTTTCTTAGGAACATATTGAAGACAGTGACAGACAAGATAATAGTGAGCAGCAGATAAAAGTTATGGCTTATATTAGGAAGAAGAGGTCTCTCTTTTCCTAATGAAGGAACATATTGGTAATACGCCAGGACTTGGAAACTCACACACAGTTCAAAAGACTGTCCTTTCATCTCTGCCGCAACATACTTGGGGCAAGTCACTTCACCACTGTGTTTCTCTTTGCCCTTCCATTGTCTATCTTTCTCATCTCTTCAGATATTCCCTGTTCTTAGTGGCTAGGGACAGACATTAAAAAAGCCTGAGCCTGAATTCATTCAACTTTTGCAGGTTAGTGTAACCTGTCTAGGCTAAATCAGTTTTGTAACCAGACAGACATCCCAAAAATGCAGACACATGCCTGCAGTGGCTCAGGCTGGAAGCTGGGGGACACTACAGCCACCGTCCCTTCTTTTGCAAAGCCCTGAGCTGAGGGGAGGGGTGGGGAGTGGCCAGGCTCCAGCAGGATGCTCCAATTAGCCCAGCAGGGAATTGATAACCACATTTACCACCTCTAATGCAGTGTTTATCACCCCAGTAAGAAAACAACAAAAGGACATTACCAGCTACCTGTTGATTCTGCCTGTTGATTCAGCCCAGACCATAGTCAGCATGTACACAGCTAATACACAGACATCTCTCTGCAAGGCAGAGGGGTGGAGGGGAATTCCTGCTTGGCAGGCAGTGGTGAGGGGGAGAGGGTTGAGCAGCTTGAAGTTCCTGCCAGAGCTATAGCCAGGGAGCAGAGGGGAGGGACTATCCCTGCTGTGGCTGAGCTCCACCCAGCCCAGAGAGCATGCTGGGATGCCGGAAGTGTCTGGTTTATTTTAAACCAGCAAGGGGTCTGGGGCAGACATTGCATAAACTGGTTTGACCCAAATCATTTAAGTCTGATACTACATTCAACCAGGTTTATCTCAAAACAGTTTCAGCCATTTTGAAACTGGTTTATGTGCACTGATCATCTGTTCTGTTACAGGTTTAAACCAGTTTCTGATCACTTCAACTGGTTTATGTATAATGTCTGTCCCTAGCCAGTATGGTTGTGTAGTGGCCAGAAAAGTATTGTCCTGATTGTATTGGGATTTTAAACACTTCTGTCATACAGAAAATATTTACAATTCCTGTGTGATTAAAGATAGGATGTTCAATCTTTCTGAGCCTTATAACATTATTTTTTTGGTAATGGTATCAGTATGTATAATATTAACCTCTTTTATGTGTTTGCCTGTAGTACTCAGTTTAACTTTTAATCTGCTGCAGTACGTGGTGAGATTTAAGAACACTCTAATGAAAGGTCCCTATATCTTGGAAGGAATACATAAATCAGCAGATTCATTTCATACTTCTTTCTGGGCCAAGACATGATGAAAAACTTTTATATTTAGTTCTCTCTCTCTGGGAGTTGAGGTGAGGGAAAATGTAGAGAGCAGCTGATATCAGTACTATTCTCTTGTAGGCACCATGTGTGTTTCCATTTGGGAATATGAGAATAAAACACATAACAAATGCTGTTGTTGTATTTACTCCCTGCAACTTGCTGAAAGGCAGGGCACCTAGCTGAGGTATAATGTCTCCAAAACCTCTCCCATAGACAGTCCCTATGTACCTCTGACCCAATACATTATCTCTTAAAAGGCTTGTCCACAAAGTTGTCACCATCTTTCATAGATTTCATAGACATTAGGGCTGGAAGGGACCTCGGAAGATCATCGAGTCCAGCCCACTGCCCAAAGGGCAGGAAGTCAGCTGGGGTCATAGGATCCCAGCAAGATAAGCATCCAATTTGCTCTTGAAGGTGTTCAATGTAGGTGCTTGAACCACCTCTGATGGCAGGCTGTTCCAGACCCTGGGGGCTCGGACAGTAAAGAAATTCTCCCTTATGTCCAGCCTGAAACGGTCTTGTAGTAGTTTATGACCGTTCAACCGCATCATCCCTTGGGGCACTCTGGTGAACAGACATTCTCCCAGATACTGGTGGTCACCCCTAATAAACTTGTAGGGGGCCATCAGATCACCCCTGAGCCTGAGCTTTTCTAGGCTAAAGATCCCCATGGCTCTCAGCCTGTCATCGTAAGGTCTGCTTTCCTGACCTCTGATCATGCGTGTGGCTCTTCTCTGGACTCTCTCAAGCTTCTCCACATCCTTTTTCAATTGTGGAGCCCAAAACTGGATGCAATACTCCAGCTGCGGCCTCACCATCTATGGATGCAAGCCAGTGTTTTGGTCACTTTACTAGCCGCAGCATCACATTGCAGGCTCATGTTCATCTTGTGGTCAATGATGACCCCCAAGTCTCTTTCTTCTGTAGTGCTAGCCAGCGTAGCACTGCCGAGCCTATAAGGATGCTGCAGATTTTTTTCCCCAAGATGGAGAACCTTGAATTTTTCAGTGTTAAACACCATCAGGTTCTCATCCGCCCATTTGCTGAGCCTGTCCAGGTCTTAATTGGGACTAGAATGATTGCTATAAGAACTGAAGTATAGTTTATAAGAAAAGTCATAACTTGTAGAGGAACTTACAAAATACTTCAGTTATTTTGCATGTGAAGAAAAATGATTGTATATAGACTTTATTTTAACCATTAGCATCTGCATTATGTTACAGAAAAATTGCTAGGAGACACAGTAAAGCTGTTGTAAATAGTATCAAGTTAATGGCCTAGGAAGAATCTCATTGTATATAAAAACCTCAGCAGATGACAAATTACCAGTATTAAGAGAAATAACTTCTTTTTATAATTATTTCTCTTTGCATAGTGCGGAAGAAGTAAGAGGTTCATAATGGGTCATTTTAAGACTAAGGTGAAAATTGGAATCCTTACTGCAATCAAGTAATCCTGATATGTTGTAACATGATAAATGAGATTTTAAAAGAAAGCTATCATTCTGAACCAGCAGTCTCATGAAGGATTAGATTAAAATATCTTGGATAGAAAACACCAGAAAAGTCATGACTGTGGATGAAAAAGGATGAGTAAGAGTTGCTCGATAAATGAAAGAGAAGAAATCAGAAACAGAATGAATGGCAAAGAAGAAAAAGTTAAACTGCAAAGAACTGACTGGACTCAGAGCTATTAGAATCACACAGTAACAGCATTACCTGTCTGAAAGCTCAGAGTGGGAAAAATGAATAGCATCTATCTGTGACAATTTAACAAGTTGTCACAGGCCTCTGGAGAAATATGGATGCATTTGGTGCATCTTGAGGATATTTGGGTTTCTAAAGAATCAAGATAAATATGAGAATTTAAGGTTTACAAATACAGGTTCTCTTTTCTGGTCTTTTGTATTGTTGTTCATATTACAGGCCTTCCACAATCATCATTATATCATGCTCAGGATGTAAAATAAATATCCTGTGATCCTTTAAAAAAGTTATAACAAGGAATTACATGTCTGTGCTTGTGCTTGCTTTCCATTTAAACTTGCCATTTTTGATGAGGTTTCCTGATTTTTGTATTTTAGAGAATTAGACATTTTTAAGCTAATGCTAAATGAAACAGCATCCATTTGTGTATAATTCTGTCAGTATTTAATGTGGTAGTGCTATTTTTATTTCTCTTTTATTTTCTCCTTGGCAAGATCGTTTCAGATGCTTGAAAGTATGGGTTTCTCACTTATTGCAATGCATTTTCATTTGGCAAATATTGACATGTTTCTGATGTTTGTAGAGGAGCTAGAAATTAAAATTCTTCTTTCTATTCTTCTACTTATGTATGCATCATCCTCAGCAATGATGACTTTGCATCACAGATGCAAAATATTTGTGTATGAAAGTCATGTGATATAATTAATATATAACATAAGATTGGCCTTATTTTGTGCAAGAGAGGCAAGGGCTTTTCTGATATCTTTTACTGGAACATTTGTATAGTTAGACAAGCTGTTGGACAAACATTTGGGCATTGAGTGCCCTTCTTCAGGCACATGATCTGGACGGTGTTATAGCCATGATGATCTGGGAAGTAAATGAGAGGCAAGTGGACCTGAGGAAGGGCACTTGATGCCAAAACCTGGTTCAACAGCTTTCCCAACTATACAGTTGGTCTAATAAAAAGATATCACAGAAAAATCCTTCTTTTTCTTATGCTTCCTGGATCACAGAAACCATACAATAATAGAAAATTAGGGTGGGAAGGGACCTCAGAAGGTAATCTAGTCCAACCCTCTGCTCAAAGCAGGACCAACCCCAAATATATCATCCCAGCCTAGGCTTTGTCTACCCAGGTCTTAAAAATCTACAAGGATGGAGATTCCACAACCTCTCTGGGTAACCTGTTCCAGCACTTTGTCACCTTCCTAGCGAGGAAATTTTTCCTAATATCTAATCTAAACTTCCCCTGCTGCAAATTCAGACCATTGCTCTTTGCTCTGTCACCTGCCACCACTGAGAACAGTCTAGCTCCATCCTCCTCATAACCAACCTGAAGGATGTTGTTAAATCCCCTCTTGGCCTTCTGCAGATTAAATAAGCCCAGTTCCCTCAGGCTATCCTCACAAGTAATATCCCAGTCCTTTAGCTCTCTTCATTGACCTCTGGTGGGTTATCTCTAATTTGTCCACATCCTTTCTGTAGTGGGGGCCCAAAACTGGACACAGTACTCCAGAACTGACCTCACTAGTGCTGAATAGAAATTATCACTTCCCTCAATCTGCTGGGAGTGCTGTTACACTGCCAGCTCATGTTCATCTCGGAGTCAACTATGACTCCAAGATCTCTCTCAGCCTCTGAGCTGCTGAGAAGGACATCCCCCAACCTGTAGGTGTGCTGGGGATTCCTCCTTCCTAGGTGGAATACCTTATATTTATCTTTGTTGAATTGCCCATGATTTATATTCTGCCCATTGATTTAACCTGTCCAGGTCAGCCTGTAACTGCTCCCTGCCCTCTGGTGTATTCACTTTGCCCCATAATTTGGTATCATCCATGAACTTGGAGACGGTGCTCACCACACCCTCATCCAAATCGCCGATGAAGATATTAAATAACACTGGCCCAAGGACCGAACCCTGCAGGACCCCACTGCCCACCTCCTTCCAGACTGGGAATGACCCATCAACCACCACTCTCTGGGTGCAGTCCCGAAACCGGTTAGCCACTCATCTGATTGTGTAGGCATCCACTCCACAGCCCGTTAGCTTCCCTATGAGAATAGAATGCGAATCTGTGTCGAAGGCCTTTCTAAAATCCAGGTAGATGACATCGGCCTCCACTCCTGTGTCAAGGTAATGTGTGACCTGGTGTAGCAGGCCACTAAGGTGCCTGCTACCTGAAAAGCAGCAGAATGGGCTCAGATTCTGGTTGCTGGGGCAACCAGGAGGAGCTAAGGGCCCACACCTGGTGAGTCAGCTGACCGGAAGGGGCAGGTCTGACTACTATAAGACAGACTGGAGGCTGTGAGTGCTCTCTCTCAACTGGAAGCCAGAAAGAAGGAGTACTGCTTGACTGAGGAAAGAGCTTGGCCCTGAATGTAGGAAAGAGAAAAAAGGCCTGGATGTATAAGCCGCTAGTTACATGGAGGAGAGTTGTGGTGTGGTTTGGAGAACGTTTAGCCAGGAGGTTTAACTTTGTGTTATAGCCCAGGAGCTTGTGTTATTGTTTGCTGTTGTTGTTACACTGGAGGACTGGGTGAGGCTATTAGGGATTGGAGGAGGCCTCATAGGGACTCCACGGTAGTGTGGAGACCCTGGCACCAGAGAGGGCACAGCATTTGGGATGCATTGGCCCCAGCCCCAGAGCAAGGGGGCAGTGAGAAGCCCCAGAGCAAGGGGGGCAGGGAGGAGCACAGAGAGAGGGCCGCGAGTTACGAGAAGCCCCGGAGCAGGCGGTTGCAAGAAGCCTTGGAGTGGGGGCGGAAATTGTTCACAAGTGCCAGGGAGCATGGTTGCGAGGCAGCCAGAAGTGTCCGTGGGGCGCAGAGAGTGAAATCGACCAAACAATGTCTGGTACATCTGCGAGGCTTGGGGTGTGGTGCAGGGGTGGTTGGAGCTACTCATAGCCCCTAAGGCTGGAGTGCACTGAGTCACCTAAGATAGAACAAACACTGAGATACATCAGGGCACCATGTCAGAGAGGACTGTTGACACCAAAGACATGGCAGGTGAGATCTGAGGGTGCTTTTAATATCACATTGGCATGGTAGGAGGTGCTAGGGGAGTTCACGGCAACCTCTAGGACCCCGTGCTGCTACACCTGGTCATAAAAGGCTGTAAGGTTTGTCAGGCAGGATCTACCTGTGATGAACCCATGGTGGTTTCCTTTCAGCATCGTTTCCCCTGCTGGGCTTTCACAAATACGGTCTTTGATGATTTTTTCTAGTATCTTCCCAGGGATAGAGGTAAGACTGACTGGCCTAAAGTTACCTGGCTCCTCCCTTCTCTCCTTCTTAAAAATGGGCACCGTGTTGGCCTTTTTCCAGTCCTCCGGGACCTGTCTGGAGCACCCTGAGAGCTCAAACAGCTGTGCCAGCAGCTCAACAATGACACTGGGAGATTCCTTCAGTGCCTGTGGCTGGAGGTCATCCAAGCTGCTTGACTTGTACCCATCCAGCTGTTCCAAGTGCTCTTTAACTAAGTCAACACTAACCTTTGGTGGTCTGGTGCCTTTTGGACATCTGTCTATGCTCAAGATGGGGGGATTGTCTTGGTTAGTATTAAGGAATACTGAAGCGAAGAACTCATTGAAGAGCTCTGCCTCTTTGTCTGCGTCAACCACCAGCTGACCTGATTTGTCCTGCAGGGGTCCTATGCTACTCTGTACCTTCTTTTTGCTTGCTATGTATCTGTAGAAGGACTTTTTATTGTCCTTGATTGTTGTAGCCAGCCTAAGCTCCAGTCCTGCCTTGGCCTGCCTAACTGACTACCTGCAACAGTGCACCAGGGTGGTGTATGCCTCCTTGGTGGCTGCCCCCTGCTTCCACTGCCTATACATCTCTTTCTTTGCCCCCAGTCTTTCCTTAAGCTCCCTGTCAAGCCAAGGGGATCTTTTATCCCCTTATCCCCTTTCTTGCATAAAGGGATAGACTCCTTTTGTGCCCCAAGGATCACTCCCTTGAGAAACTTTCAACCCTCTTGGACCCCCACTAGCACAATCCTATTGAGTTCGACCACCTCACTAACTAGGTTCCTAAGTTTACTAATGTTGGCCCTTCTGAAGTCTAAAACTTTAGCATCACTGGATATTTTACTCACCCTTCGCTGGATAGTGAACTCTACCAAGTGGTGGTCACTATCTTCCAGGTTACTGTGTACCCGCAGGTACCCCACGAGGTCATCCCCTGTTGCTAAGACCAGGTCTAGCAAGGCACTCCCCCCTGGTGGGACTGGACACCATCTGGGTTAGGTGGAGGTCCTGCACACAGTGTAAGAACCTCCTTGAGTGGCTTGTTTTGGCTGCCTGTTCCTCTCAGCTGATGTTTGGGTAATTTAGGTCCCCCATGGCCACTGCCTCCCTCGCCTGTATGGCATCTGAAAGCTGCTTGGGGAATACCTTGTCTAGCTCATCATCCTATTGAGGAGCTCTGTAGTAGATCCCCACTACTAAGTCCTTTTCCTCTGCCCCCCCCCCCGGATCCTGACCCACAATGTCTCAGTATTCCCCTCATCCACTCCTGCCTTGATGATGGAAGATGTGTACTGCTCCTTAACATAGAGAGCTACACTCCTGCCTTCCCCACCACCCGTCTCATCTATACAACTTATATCTTTTGATGCCTACTGCCCAGTCATGCGTAGAATCCCACCATGTTTCGGTGAAGCTGACTAGGTCATACTGTGTGCTAGCAAGCAGGGGTGTGAGTTCCTTATGCTTGTTCCCCATACTCCTGGCATTTGTGTAAAGACATTTTAGTCCCCCAGTGGGTGCTCTTGGTGTCCCTTTGCCTTGATGGCACGTGTTTCCCCTTAGTACTTACCTGGTTAGGTCCAGTGCCTTGTTTGTGGCTTTCCAACCCTGGGTTCTCATCAACCACTGGTTCCCCATCCCCCGTTGAATGTAGTTTAAAGCTTTTTGGAGGAGATCAGCCAACCTGAGGGAGAAAAGATACTTACCTCTAGGAGAGAGATGAAGAAAGACAATTAGGTTGGTCAAGTATGACTTGTCCTTGGTGAATCAATGAATGTTCCTAATCAGCTGCTTCTCAAAGTGCTTAGAAAGGATTTTCTTGAGGACCTGCTCCATGGTTTTTCTAGGGACTGAAATGAGGCTCACCAGTCTGTTGTTCTCTGAATCCTCTTTCTTCCCTTTCTTAAAGATGGGCAATATATTTACCCTTTTCCAGTCATCCAGGACCTTTCATAATTACCACAAGTTTTCAAGGTGCAGAGCTGCTAGCCATCAATCATATCATCCAACTCCCTCATCACCATCAGGTGCATTCCATCCAGCCTCATGGACTTATACATGTCCCACTTTTCTAAATAGTCCCTAACCTGTTCTTTTACCACTGCTAGCTGCTCACCTCCCCTGCCAAATAGTGTTGCTGGGTGCTGTAGTCTGGTAGCTGACCTTGTCTGTGAAGACTGAGGTACAAAAGGCATTGAGTACTTCAGCCTTTTCCATTAGATTGCCTCCCCCATTCAATTAGTGACCCACACTTTCCCTGACATTCCTTCTGTTGCTGACATATTTGTTTGAAACCTTTAATGTCTCTTACTAGCTACAACTCTAGATGAGCTTTGACCTTCCTGATTTCATCCCTGCATGATTAAGCAATACTCTTATATTCTTCCCTAGTTGTTTTCCAAGGTTCCACTTCTTGCAAACTTTCTTTTGTGCATTTTAGCTCACTGAAGAGTTCCCTGCTAAGCCATGATGGTCTGCCATACTTACTTGTCTTCCTGCACAACAGGATGATTCATTTCTGTGCACTTGTTAAGGCTTACTTCAAATACCACCAGATCTCCTGGATTCCTTTCTCCCTCAGATGCTGCCCATGAGTTCCCTGAGTGAGTCAAAGTTTGATTTTCTGAAGTCCAGGGTCCTTACTGTACTGTTCTCCTTCCTTCCTTGCCTGAGTTTCTTGAATTCAATCATCTCACAGTCGCTGCTGCCCAAATTACCATCTGATTCTAAATTTCTTACCAATTCTTCCCTTTTTGTAAGCACCAGGTCAAGAAGACCATAGCCCCTAGTTAGCTTCTCCAACACTTGCTCCACAAAGTTGCCCCAACGCTGGATGCTGGTGCACTGCTATGCTGCTCTGAAGTCCCCCATTTTCATCATGATTGCGATAACACTCTAACCTTTCTACTGATTCTGTGTCTGGTGCATAGCCCACTGAATGCAGTCTTAGGCTTTTATTGTCTTTGTTGATATTTGGATCAGGCTTTTTCAATTTTGCAATGTAGTCACCATTTCTGTTGCTGTACGTGGACAACTTTGGAAATCCAGTCACTTGTTCAGGTGCATATCTTTAGCGTCAGAGTGTTAACAGTTTATTCACACTGTACATACAGCCTGCCTTGCATATAGTTGGGGTGTTTACTCTCTTTTAATATTTTCTTCATGTTCCTTGCACATTTCCTAGTTCCTTCATTTTAGTTTCTGTTTTTCTGTTCTTTTTTCCTTCTCTGACATTTAGAAGCAAAGCTATCATAAAATAACATGGCTTAAGTGGTCTCTTATGTCAAAGAGTGATGGGGATTAAAATGGAAATTTGTAATTACTGTATATTAAATTAAAAAATAATAATATTAAAAGTATAATTGAAAGGTATGCGGTGCCTATCTCTGACCTTATTTTCCAGGTACTTTTATTTTTTAATATGTTTGCCCTATCACATGTATAACTCTGATTCAAATTAGTCTTTTATGCAATTGAAGAGACTGGATAGATAACTATATATACTTGTGCATGGGAATTACTGAAATAAGTGATCATTTAATTAAAACCTTAGGTGCTTGGCTTTTCCCTTATTACAGCAGTAGGCCCATATTTCTGTTAGGCTAAGAATATATGATTTAGTAACTATGTTAAAGATAAAATGTTTGACAGTTCCTAAGATAGTCTGGTACAAAATGTCTAGAAGACTTCAGAAACTATATTGCCCATTTTAAAAACCTTGGTATAAAAGCTTAAAAAAATGAAATCTGAAGTGTTTTTAAAGACTATTTCATTCTGTGTTCAACAATAGTATTATTTGTACAAAATAGTGCTGGATTCTCCCGTAATTGAATTTATTGGATTATATCAGTTTATCAAGAGTTTGATCCAATGGATATTTAAGTCAGTGGCAACCTTTCCATTGCCTTCAACAGAAGCTGAAATATAACCAGACTTTCCTTCAAAACAATGCAAAGAAAACTGCTGGATTTATGTTATCAAGAAACAACAAAGTGTGCCCAGAGGATCAGGAACCTATTGAACTGAGTACTTTAAAAGTACAAAGTAAGATACGGTCTCTGCTCAAAGAGTTTGCAGTCTAATTTAAGAGACACGTGGCTTTAACAAAAAGACAAATCATACTGGCTTCTATTTTGTGTGAGTAAGGGTATCAGAATCTAGTCTTAACTACGTGAAAGTGTACAAACATACCTTTTAAAGGCATATTATAGCTTAATAAACAGATTAATACCACAATATTTACATACCCTTTGCCCATAGCTAGATTTTGTCAAATCATGCTGCTAATACTATTACCCACCCAGTGCTGTGATTTAATTTTCCAGTCATAAAACAAGGTTTCGTTTCAAAGATGAAGTGTGAATACAACCAGCAATTTCTGGTTGCTGCAATAGTCTGTGTTACTAGTGGGCTGGATTGCAAATGTAGTATTTGTGCATTCTCTGACCCCACATTGTGCTTCATCAATGTGTAATTCATTAAAATTGCTTGGCTGTTAGACTGCAAACCTGTTTTTTTCCCCCCTTCTTGACAGTAAATGCTTTCAGTGTAATCCTTACAAATGCATTGGAATAGCATTTCAAATACATTTGTCGGCGGAGATTAAGGTCTGTATAATCCATTAATACAGACATACCCTTGACCCACTGCTTTGTTTCCTACAAAACTTGTAAGCACAGTGATCTGCTGCATTTTTACTTAAACAGTGCAGCAAAAATGTTGTTTTAAAATTTGCACTGATAGCACAGACCAAGGCTACATGAGCAAGGGTATGTCTAAATAGCACAATAATAGCTAAACATAAAGGTAGACTGTATTGGCCTTTGATAAAAGCAACAAACTGGCTAATGCTATTGGTATATTCTTCTTTCTGTATAATTTTTTCCTGCAGTAAATGTACTTGTGTAAAATATGGAGACTAACCTATTCTACAGATACTGCCAGGTTGTTCCCAGTTGCAAATGAATGGACAAAGAGAAATGGGAACAGTGCACAAAGAAACTTCGTGCTTGCACTCCCTCTGATAAGCCAGGCACTACCCTAAGGTTATGTACTAGAGTTAGGTAGATCTAAATGCCCAATTGTGCAGGTGTTCAGAAAGTTTAATTTGGCCAAAAAAGGGTGCACCCAATCTAAGTTAGCGAACCTCAGGAGGTGTACTAATTTAGATCGAGAAAAGATTAATCCAATCTAGGAATGGGTTAATCTGAGCTTGTGAGTGCCTGCACAGGTTGGCAGCACAGCATGGAGTTTGGAAGGCCTACCTCTCACATCTGTCCCAGGGCTATACTATTCCCACCATCCCATCCCTAAGTGGACGATTTTTAGTAGGGTTGTGCGAAACAAAACCATTTTGTTTTGACTTCCATTTTGACAGGACAGTGTTTCGTTTTGAGTTTTTTGGGTTTTTTTTTAAACTGCTGCTCCGTTTTTTGTCTTATCAAAACCATTTTGCTGTTTCGACATTTCACCCATAGGCTATAATGGGGAAGCATGAAACTGCCAATAACTTTGTAATTTCTTGCCTGATTCAGATGAAACTTGCAAGAATGGTAGCACCTTCTGAGGTCATAAAGTCTGCCAAGTTTCAAGGAGATACGTGCTGGGGTTTCTGGGAAACTGAACAGTGTGAGGTGCAGAGCAAAGCTTGTGTCCCTTGTAAGTGTGAAGGCACAGAGAAAGCTCAGTTCAAACAATGCTTTTTATGCTGTTTTTCTGTCCCTCCCCCAGAGCACTGGGATTGGAAGGGACCTCAGGGAAGGATCACAGTCACTGGCCAGCTACACAGTCAATATCAGAGCAGTCCTTCCCCTCTCTTCCCCCCCCCTCCTTAGTTTCTCTTTAGCTACAAGAAAGCCCACCTTTGAAACTCCAAATGTTTTGAAACTTTTGAAATGTTTTGACTGCCCTCATTTCATTTCAATTTCACTTTTGCAAGCTGAGAATGAGTCAAAATAGTGTCAAAATTAAACAGGCAGTGACATTTCACACAACCCTAATTTTTAGCCCCTCCTCGCCACCACCAAAAAGCCTCTTCCCTTGGACTTACTAGCCCCTCCTGTGGACCTGTCAGTACCCCGATCCTACCTGCCCCTCCACCCCCACATCAAGTTCCTTACATTGAGCTCCCTGCATCACTTCTAGCAGCAGCAAATGGCTGTAAATGCTGCTCCCAGCAGCAACAAACTGGTGTACATGCCATTCCCAGTCTAGATCTGGCCAGTTTAAAGCAAATTTCCTAAGCCTAGACTGGGTGCAGTGAAAGAGTACAACATCTGCTTGAGACTAGCACTCACAGTGGTTCCTATTGCCATGAAAAGGCCAGAGCCATTGCCCCACTGTTCCCCTTCCAATATTCAACAGAGTTGCCTCTCTGACAGGAGAACAGCAACTGTGTTGAGAAATGGTTCACCATTCGTTTCCACTACAGACCAACTTGCAAAGTAAGCCATCTGCTACTGCTACATTTTGTGACTGCTTTTCTTGGGTCACAGCTTTGCCTAACCATTCTTATTTGAAAACAAGACCATTCAAATTTTGCTAGGTCAGTACGGAATCTACATTTTTGTATAGCTGTTAAATTCAGCAAAGAAAAATATACCTAAGGGAAGTGAAGGTGTAGTTGAGGGTAGACAGAGATACAGTCCTGTAAAATGTGGCCTGGACCACTGGTTTTCAACTACAATGCTGTGGC
Organism: Gavialis gangeticus; assembly: GCF_001723915.1. Taxonomy (NCBI): domain Eukaryota; kingdom Metazoa; phylum Chordata; order Crocodylia; family Gavialidae; genus Gavialis; species Gavialis gangeticus. The sequence continues at coordinate 11,459,380 of NW_017728995.1, forward strand.
ACCCTAGAGTGAGCGAGGGTGCCAGAAACTACCAGCGTGCCAGAGAACCTACCAAGGGTGCTAGAACACTGGCACTACTTCTACCACCACTGCCGCTGGGTAAAACTTCCCCATATATCTCCATTTCAGGGGGTGCACAGGGCAATTCTACCCGGTAGCACTGGCATCTCTCTCCAGGCTGCCACTGCCCTCGGGTGAAACTGCCCTATGCATCTCCTTTTTCAGGAGGCCCGTTGGAGCCAAACGCAGAAGAGCTACAGGAGAATCAATGTACCTGCCTACATAATGTATGTTTCTGACTCTAGTATCACTGATATGTTGACTAGGTACAAGTTTCCTAGTCTGTCGCCCTTAAGAGAAAGTTTCAAAAACTAAATCACTCTTCATTTTTAACTGTCACAAGAAATATACCAATGTAAGGCAAAAAACATCTCCCTCCTCCAGTTTCCTTACCACACATGAGCATGCATTGTACTTAGCTCAATGTCCTCTATGAGTCCAGAAATCTTCCTTGACTGCATATAACTTCTCTTCCAAATTATAGAGAGGCTCATTCTCTCGTGTGTGCGCTCTGTTTCTCTCTTTCCACCTGCCCTCCATCCCGACACGGTTTTCAGCCCTTTCTCTAACACACCTTCTCTCCCCACCCTCTTCCTGCCTCCTCCATGGCTGATCATCAGAGACCTTATATTTTATAACCCTTTGTTAGGTGACCCTACCATCAATTTTGTCAAATAATCAAAATGCTCTATTACTAAGTCATCTATTACTTTAGTTAAATATCCACCACTATTTCAGTCTTTAATGACTTGTCAGCCCTGAGTGGAAGCCAACTTTTTGTGTAAGAGACCAGAAACCCACAATATGATAGAACAATTCTCAGAGTTTAATGACATTCTCTTCTTAGCTCTGTGTCACCATCTCTCAGTGGCTCAGTCTAACATGGAGGTAAAGACTACAGAGAAGGAACATAAACCCTCCATTCAAAACAGAGTTGGTAGTCTGACACAGTTATCAGAGAGATTCTTCACTCTTCATCAGAATTCATAAACTGCACTAAACCGGTTTCCCCAAATTCTCAGATGCACTCTTAAATAATTTGCTTTTCATTCTTAGTGTACAGATCAGTAATTCAGAAGATTTACTTTTTATGTCTATGAAGCTCAAAAAGAAAAACATTAATAAGGATTCTTTAGGATATGTGTTTGCTGCGTTTTTTGTTTGTGTTTTTTTTACATTTGGCTATTGTGCTTCTCTCCTCATTTCTTCATTGTTCACTGAGACAGAAAAAACAAATATGTGGGCCAGATCCTACATTCTTATGTTTAATCCTTACACAGCTTTGGTCCTATGAAGGCAAATTGTATGTTGAGTAGAGCTCCATAACTGAGAGATGTTATGTAAAATAAGTTAAATTGGGGATCTTAATTTGCCTAGAATACTGCTTGTTTGTCTGTCACTGTGTTATGCTGGGCTGTAATGCAGCCGAAGAAAGTTCACATAAAATCACTGTAATTGAGCCTATTAATTAGCTGGAAATGGTGCCCTGTAGCTTAATGGCCAGTGGGAGGTGGAGCTGAGTGACAATCTAACGGTAGCCAATTAGGTCAATCAGCAGGCTTTTTATTTACTTGTTTTAGGGAACCTTTAAAAAAGAATGAGCACAGACATTTAATAGGAATTGCTTCAGGTAGAAATAGTAACTCAGCACAATGTAGGGACATATCATAACCAAATGCTATCAATAAGGACACAGTTAATAAAGAAGGGTTTAACACTTGAGTGGAATGGGATGCTGCACAAGTAATAAGCAACTGGCGAGAAAACAAATGAAGAAGAGGGATACTGCAAAAAAAAGTGTGATAGAATAGATTAGAAGGAAGGGGGAAAGTAAGAGGAATAGTAGGAATGAAAATGAAGAGATGGCAAGATGGAGCAGTTACAGTCATAGTCATTAAAATGCCACTTCTTACTAGGAGTGGGCAGGAAATAGCTTTCCTGTGTTGTGAAAATTTAAGATTTGTGAAAATGTGGTCCCCATCTTCAAGAAGGGGAAGAGGGAGGACCCGGGCAACTATAGGCCCGTCAGTCTTACCTCAATCCTGGGGAAACTCTTTGAGAAGATCATCAAGGAGCACATTTGTGATGGGCCGGCATCAGAAATGATGCTCAGGGGCAATCAGCATGGATTTATTAGGGGGAGATCATGTCAGACCAACCTGATTGCCTT
>NW_017728995.1:11461805-11469085 GCF_001723915.1 Gavialis gangeticus
AAGAGAAGGCTGAGGGGGGACCTGGTGACAGTCTATAGACTCACTAGGGGGGACCAGAAGGGTTTGGGGGAGACGCTGTTTCCCCTAGCGCCCGCTGGCATAACAAGAAGCAATGGGCACAAGCTGATGGAGAGGAGGTATAGATTGGACATCCGCAAGAACTACTTCACAGTTAGGGTGGCTAGGAGCTGGAACCAACTTCCAAGGGAAGTGGTGCTGGCCCCTAGCCTGGGGGTCTTTAAGAAGAGGCTGGATGCCTACCTGGCTGGACTCATTTGAGTCCCGTTTCTCTTTTTGGGGTTTTTTTGTTGTTCTCCCACCCTGGTGGGGGGTCGGGCTAGAAGATCTACTAGGTCCCTTCTGACCCTTAATCTATGAATCTATGAATCTATGATTTAAAAAGATGTTATGTTTTTCATTGAAATTAATCTAAACACTCCTTACAGTTTTGTCAGCAAAAAAACAGAGAGAGACTCATTCCAGAGTAGCTGAGAATGTTAATCTCTTAAATCTGTAGTGAATATGGTAACTGTATATATTTATTGATTTCAGCTGTGTTGCAGATGGATGCAGGAATCTGTCAGCATTTACTGGGTTGCAGGTTTGGGACCTTTGTGCCCTAGACATATAATAAATAGTAATGGTATTGAGCCACATTGTTCCTTCTAGTTTTTAAGCAGAATTTGCTATTAGAATTAATGAATTCTACTTCAAAATTAATGGCATGATTTATTTACTAACTATAAATCTCTCTTTTTACCAGCAACTCATTCAGAATGCTCCACAGATGATTAAGGTAAAATAATGCAATAAATAAAATATGTATAATAAAATAAAAACACTCAAAATGGCACCAAAATATTCTAAAAATTCATAGATTCATAGACACTAGGGCTGGAAGGGACCTCGGAAGATAATAGAGTCCAGGCCCCTGCCCCAGTGGCAGGAAGTCAGCAGGGATCACAGGACCCCAGCAAGATAAGCATCCAAATGTTTCTTGAAGACGTTTAAAGTAGGTGCTTGAACCACCTCTGGCAGCAGTCTATTCCAGACCTTGGGAGCTCGGACAGTAACGAAATTCTTCCTTATGTCCAGACAGAAACGGTCATGGAGGAGTTTGTGATCATTGACCTGGTCATCCCTTGGGGCACTCTGGTGAACAAACATTCCCCCAGATCCTGGTGAGCACCCCTGATAAACTTATAGGTGGCCACCAGATCACCCCTGAGCCTGTGCTTTTCCAGGCTGAAGAGTCCCATGGCTTTCAGCCTTTCATCATAAGGTCTGTTTTCCTGACCTTTGAACATGTGTGTGGCTCTCCTCTGTACTCTCTCAAGCTCCTCCACATCCCTTTTTGAATTGTGGAGCCCAAAACCGGACCAGTACTCCAGCTGTGGCCTCACCAAGGCCAAGTACAATGGTAGAATGATGTCCTGGGATTTCCTTGAGAAGCAACTATGGATGCAAGCCAGCATTTTGCTCACTTTACTAGCTGCAGCATCACACTGAAGAATTATGTTCATCTTGTGCTCAATCATGACCCCCAAGTCCTTTTAGTCCATAGTGCTAGCCAGCGTAACACTTCCGAGCCCATAAGCATGCTGCAGGTTTTTCCTCCCAAGGCAGACAACCTTGCATTTTTCAGTGTTAAACACCAACAGGTTCTCATCTGCCCATTTCCTGAGCCCGGCAAGGTCAGCCTGGATCATCCTTCTGTCCTTAGGTGTGGACACTTTACTCCAGAGTTTGGTGCCATCAGTGAACTTGGCCAGCCCACTTCTGACACCAATGTCCACATCATTAATGAAGATGTTATAGTATAGGACCTAGGACAGAGCCTTGTGGGACCCCAAGGGTCACAGCACACCATGGTGATTGACTTCCATCAACCATCACCCTCTGGGTCCTACCCCAGAGATGGAAGTCCGCTAGTTGCAGGAGGTCTGCTAGTTTGCTGGAGAGCCAATGGGGCTGTCGTGCCCTTGTGTTGCCTTTCCCTGAAGGTCTGGACCAGAGCAGAGTATTCCTCCTTGGAGGTGGATCTAGTCCTCCATCCTTTGTAGGTCTTTCTTTTTAGATGCAGGAGGTCTGCTAGTTCCCTGGAGAGCCAATGGGGCTGCTGCGCCCTTTTGCTGCCTTTCCTCCAAGACAGGATAGCCTTTGCTTGTGCATCCAGGATTGCTGCCTTGAGGAGCAACCATTCATCCTGAATTCCCATCCTCTTTGCATTGTGGCCCTTTAGGGCCTCACTGACAAGCCTCCTTAGCTTGTCAAAGTCAGCTTTCCTGAAGTTGAGGACTTCTGTATTGCTGACTGACTTGCCAGCTTTACAGCAGATGGTTAAGGTGATCAGCTCATGTTCACTATCACCCAGCTTCCCTTTGATCGTTAGGTCACTGATTAGGTCATCCCCTGTTGCCAGTACCAGGTCAAGCAGTGCTTTACCTCTTATCAGCCCATAGACTTCTTACCTCAGAGGTCATCCACACATGAGAGAAAGCTTTGTGACAGTTCGGATGTCTGGATAGTTGAAGTCTCCCATGACAACCATGCACTGGGAGCATGCAGCTTCAGCCAATTCCCTGGTGAACTCCTGGTCATAGTCTTGATCCTGGGTAGGAGGTCTGTAGTAGACTCCCACCATTGTGTCCCCTGTGCCATGCTCCACACAGATTTTAACCCAGATGGTGTCTAGTCATCCACCCTGGGCACCAATGTTGGCTTGCAGGGATGCGTAGCTTTCCTTGACATAGAGCTACACCCCCACCCCTTTTGTCAACTTGATCTCTCCTGTACAGGGTATAGCCATCTATCCCTGTGGCCCAGTCATGGGTGGAGTCCCACCAGGTCTCTGTTATATCTCTGATATCATAATTATTTGTGTTAAGCAGGAGGACAAGTTCCTCCTATTTATTCCCCAAGCTCCTGGCATTTGTGTACTGGCACACAGGTGTCCCTTTGGGGGCCCTTGCCTTGCCTAAATCTCATTCCAGGGCTGGGGCAGGGGTGGGCTCCCTTAATTTCCTTGACCTGCTGGCTTTGCAAGTGCTGCTCAATGGGCCAGCAGTGGCAGTAATCCCCCTATCCCCCGGTGGCCTTAATTTAACACCTAGTGGAGCAGGTCAGCCAGTCTGGCTGAGAAGATCCTCCTCCCCAGCAGAGAGAGGTGGAGGCCATCCCTTCCCAGCAGTTCACTGCCTCTCTCACCAAACAGCGGACTGTGGTCATGGAAGCCAAAGCCTTCCTGACGACACCAGCACCACAGTCTTTGGTTCACTACCTTGATCCTCCTCTCCCTCTTCAGTCCATAGCCTGAGACTGGGAGGATCAATAAGAACATCACCTGTGCCCCCAACCCCTTAATCCCCGCTCCCAAATCCCTGTAGTGCTTCATGACCCAGTTGGGAGCGCTCCAAGCCATGTCATTTGTGTCCACATGGATAAGAAACAGGAGCTCAGGGATCTTCTCCATAATGTCTCAGGTTCGGGCTCCTGGAAAGCAGCAGACTTCCCGGGCTAAGGGGTCACAGTGGCAGATTGGCCCCTCAGGATGGAGTCTCCCACGACAGACACTTTGTGTTTTGTCTTAGGGAGAGCAGGGGCAGTAGCTACAGTTGAGCCTGTGTTGCCTGCAGGAGCTGGCAGCTTAGCAGGCTCTGCTGGGCCTGCAAAATATATGTTTTCATTCTCTATGCTATGATCTTATCATATAATTATAAAATACTAAGGTTGGAAGAGATATTGGTAGGTCATCTGATCCATCAGAGCAGGATGATCCCTGACTAAGGCATCCTAGGCACAAGCTAAGATGTACATGTGCAACTTGGTGTGCATGGGATCATAGGGAGGTAAGGCTGGAAGGGACCTCAGGAGGTAATCCAGTTCAGCCCTCTGATCAAGGCAGGATCATGCCTGACTACATCATTCCAGTGATGACTCTCTAACCTACTCTTTAAATATGCCTAAGGATGGAGATTTCACACTTTCTCTGGGTAGCCCATTCCAGTGTTTAATCACCCAAACAATGAGAGTTCTTCGTAATTTCCAGCCTAAATTTCCTGTGCTGCAATTTAAGACCATTGCTCCTAGTCCTGGTTCCTCTGGCCATGGGGGATAATTCATCTCTGCCCTCCACATAACCCCTCACTCTTCTCTTCTCTGAACTATATAATTCTAATTTTTCGGTCTGTCTTCATAAATCATGTTTCACAGACTTCTAATAATTTTTATCCACTTTGGCTAGACTCTTTCCAATCTGTCAACATGTTTGAAGAAATGGGCTCAAAATTGGATATGCTGCACACAAAATACAAAATTGGTACATCAGGCGAAGAACCACCAGTGCCAAATATAGTGGGAGAATTACTTCCTTTGATTTGTGGGTGATGCATCTATTAATACAGTCCAGTATGCTGTTGGCCTTTTTTGCATAGCATTGGTTCATACTTAAATCATGGTCCACTATGACCCTTAGGTACTTCCATGCAGTAGTGCAGTTTAGCCAACCTTCCCCAGTCAGTTTGTGCATTGGATTTTTTCATCCCAGTTTCAGGACTTTGCACTTGTCCTTACCGAATTTCATCTGATTGATTTCAAGCCATTTCTCTGGTTCATCTAGCTTATTTTGAATCCTAGCTCTCCCTTCTGGAGTATCTGCAAATTTGATAAGTGTTCACTCAGTCCCACCCCCCAAATGATTAATGAAGGTATTAAACAGTAGTGAGCCTAGGACAAGCCTCTGGGGAGCTTGATTCCTTCTCCCAAATAGATATTGAGCCACTGATATCTGTCTATTGAGCATGATGATCCAACTAGTTGTATATCTACAATGCTTTCTTCTAGTCTATTATTCCTTCACTTGTTAATGAGAATGTCATGGCAGACGGTGTCAAAGATCTTGCTAAAGTCAAGGTTTATTACATCCACTGCTTTGCACCTATCTACACCTGCCTATCACCTTGCCATAAAAGAAAATCAGGGTTTTCTTGATGAACCCATGCTCGCTGTCCCTGATCACCTTTTTCTCCACCTGGTGCCTAGAAGTAGACTCCTTGAATATCTGTCCCCTAATCTTTCCTTGTATTAAGGCCAAACTGACTGATATGTAATTCCTCAAATCCTCTTTTCTAAAATAAGCACTGTGTTCCCCTTTCTAACTGCATGCAACCTCCACAAGGTCTCAGAGCTGATATCCAGTGGTTCTGAAATTATTGCAGCCAATACTTTCAGTACTCTAGCATGCATCCTGTCTGGTCCCACCAACTTGAAAACATCTAGCTTCTTTAAGTAATCCCTAACCTCTTCTTTCCTTATGCTGGGATGCTTATCTCCTCTCCTATCCTTGCTGCCAGCTTCACCTGTCATTTGGTAGCCAACCTTATTTATGAAGGAAACAAGGCATTAAATACTTGACTTTCTACATCATATGATACTAGACTGACTTTTGCATTCAGTACAGGACCATCCTTCAAAATAGGTTTAATCTTGGTGAACTGATCAGTATTATACTTGATTATGTGTATTATGTGCCAAACTATCCAGCAATAAGATTGAAGCAGTGAAAATGAGGGCACTATAAATGGCTCATATGGAAAAAGTTTTCCATGGCATATCCAGTTCAGTACTGTCATTTCCATAACTGCGCTGGTTATTGAGCTAGTAAAACAATAAACCAAAAAATCACTGTGTGAATGTGACTTTGGCTCTTAGAGCAGCATGGGATATAAAAATAAATCAGCATATTTAGAAAAGCCTAAGGCTTTTTCACTGTACAAGAAATGCCTGATGCACATTTTGAGATTTAACTGATAATTTCTTCCATTGCGGTTATCAGTCTATAGATAACTCAGTTTCTCTGTATCTTATTTCCTAGATGTTGGCCTGATAAATTTAAATTTCCTCGTATGACCCAAAGCAACTTTCAGGGACATTATCAGTTTGGTTCTCCCTCCCATTTAGTATTCAGTTTGCAGTCTCTATAGACTGTGTGCATTTAAGGATTATGACAAACAATCTATGTAAGTAGCAATGCCAGAAGAAATGTTGCTTTTCTGTGTATATTTTAAATACTATTCACTTAAATATTTAATATGCAATGTATCAAATGCAGAAGTAGCTGAAAATAACAACCTACAGAATTGGTAATATAATTATCAAATAGTCAGTACTCGAGCATAATCTCCAAAGAAATCAGCTGGAATTTGGAGGCAGGTACTTTCTGTGGTGTCTTTATCTTGTCCTTTGATTTTTAAACTTTGGATAGAAATAATTCCATATATATGGAACCCTCTCTATTGGACTATGGTTAAGAGCCCCAAGATACCTCAAAACCCATATCCTGACACATCTGGTGAAGAGAATAAATATTTAGAAATATATTTTACGTTTAGACTGTTAAATGAAATTATTCAAAGCGAAGTGTGAAATGCCATATATTTCTAACTGTAACAAAATGTCTCACTAAAGCTGATAGGACACGTATCATGTTTAAAGTTAGGTAAATCATTTTTAGAACCTTGCTAAACTGGGCCAGAAAAGGGCTACTTTCAGTATGTTTCAAGGAAATGCTAAAGGGATTTGCTAGCTCCGTTTCTTATTCATTCCAGATTCGTAGACCATAGTTTTCAGAATGTCTCCCAAAATGCTTTCAGGAGGAGGTGAAAGTTCAGTTAAAGCACGCTATGTTTATTGACTACTTTGGAAATTATTGGTGCAGATGATTACACGGATGAGTCTGAAGTGGCCAAATCCAGAAATGGGAGGGGTGATAAATCCACCTTCACTAGTGAAAATATTACTACAATGTAATGACAGCCTTTTAAATGATGGAGGAACAAAATGTTATCCCTTCAGAAGGGAAAAATTAGGTTCTACTCATACCAGCTATAATTTATTTTGCAATGGACAACCTTATATATATTATAGGATAAAAGTCAGTATTAGTGAAACACACCACCAGACAGTTGAATCTTTTTGGACTGCTGCGGATTTGCAAGCGCAGAAGGGTGCACTCTGCCCCAGCTTTGGACTGAGAGCAGCAATCAGTCTCAGCCTATGAGAATAGATCAGATAAGGGTGAAGAAGAGGCCCACCTAATGAATGATTCTCAGGGAGCTGTATTCAACTGTCTCTATACGCCATAGCTTTATGTGGTCTTTGAGTTATTTAATACCTGTCTGGCAATGAAACTGTGGGGGTTTTTGTCTTCTTTTGTAGTAGGGGGTGTGGCCCTTTCTCCAGGATTCCTTGATTTATATGTTGGCAACGTTTCATAGTAGCAG
>NW_017728995.1:11474085-11482393 GCF_001723915.1 Gavialis gangeticus
GGCAATGAAACTTGAGGTGTTTGATGTTGTGTTGGGACCAAACTTCCAGAATGGTATAGGAAAGCCTATAGCTTTCATCTGGAATTAGTAAAATCGATACTTTCCATGACCTTGGCCCATTGGCCCATTCAGCCATCAGTAATTCTGAAGTCCCTGACAAGGGCTAATTTAATTGAGAGAACAGGATTTAACACATTTTTTTTCCCTGGATCTCAAAAATCAGGTATCCTGTCATACCATTTATGCGTGACAGGACGTGTGATTTTTTGATAAAATTCACCAGAGCCCAATTATGCAGCAAGCAGGTGAGGATCCCAGCATCAGGGACTTGTTCTGTAAGGCTGGGCTTCCCACCCACTCAGATGCCGAAAAGGCACTGTGAGAAATGCAGTATCAGGTACTGGCCCCTGATGCCATGCTTCCTACAGCACCCTTTCAACTTGTCAGCATGTGGGCAGTCAGTTGCTGATGGGCTTCCTGAGCATCAGCAGGCTAACAGCCATGCAGTGTACCCCCATGAAGGATGGTTTTCAGAGACAAAAAAAAAAAAAAAAAAGACCCGAGTCTTTAAAATATATGCCAAAGAGAACCAGGGCAAAATTTGGTGAAGCAAATTTCTCTCTCTAGTTCTCTAATCCAGTAAGGGGAGGTAGGGTTTAGTTTTAAATCTAAAGTCCTTAAACCCCTTTAAGACTGTCCAGCTCTTTAGATTAGAGAGCCTCAAAGCAATTACATTTATGGTTTATAAAAGGGATTTGCTAGCAAAATACATCCATAGAAAGCCTATCTTGGCATTTACATGCAGTCAAATTACAAGTTCTCCTGAAAAAAGAGCAAGCTATTTTTGGATGGTAATGGAATTTGGCCTCTGCATTGCCCCAAGCATTTCCAGTATGGTTCTGAGACCAGCTACTCATCTCCTTAGCTTTTTGGGGGATGAAAATAGTTATTTTCTTACAATATTCATTGACTACAGCCATCAGAAGCATTCTTTGGTCAAAACAAAAACATACAACCCTCCCCCCTCCCCCCCGCAAAACCCCTATAGCTAAAATCAGCAGAAAATGATGTTTCTTTTTCTGGTCACCCAGAGGCAGTTATTAAGGTAGTTCTATAAAGTCCTTGCGGAAATGCAATAGAAAATAGAAATTGTCTCTCTGTGGGAGCATATGGGCTCTGGCTCACTGTATGGCTCAGAGAAATGTGTGTAATACATGCACGTGCGTGCACATATGCATACAACTGCACATACACATGCATGTGAAAACACATTTGTATTTAGTTATTAGGCAATTTTTAATTGCTGACTTCTTACATGGTAAGCCCAGGTAGGACTCAGAACATGCAAATATGTCCCTAAACCAAAGGTCCACTTCTGATCTGAAATGCACATTTCAACATCATTTCTTTTCCAAAAAAAATGTTTGAAGGTTTTTTGTTTCTTCCTAATGGAATCCAAAATTATATTTGAAATGATGAAAGTTGCCATGCAATAGAATTGCCATTTCGCAGTCAGGCCTAAACTTTTATGATGCATCACTTTGCATGTAACTGGTTAAGGCATGAGAGAGCTTTTTTTTCCTGCAAGTTATATATTTTTATTGGTTTTAAGTCTGCTGATGGCTCTTTAAAAATGTTATTTAAGAGGTCAAAGTGATTTCAATTCCATTTATGTTTTCCAATAAGCATGTTATACCCCAATCCAAAGCCCTTTGAAGTCAATTGAATAACTTCTGGGTTTTTTTGATGACGGTTGGCATTGGATTAACCCTTAGTCATTCACATCTTTACATCTAACTCTAACTCATAATCCTCCCCCACATAAATAGAATGATGACGACGTAAGATAAAACACGATCATTTTACAGTTGTTTTATTGTAGAATATCCATCTAGGAATTTGCTCATCTATCAAGGTTTTTATTTTCTGTTTCTCCAGAAAGAGTGGGTTTGCTTTTGAAACCTAGTAAAATCTGTAAGATATTTTAAGACTGTTATGTTGGATGATTCATAGTGCACAAATTCAGAGTAAAGTACCTGTGGATAATGATATTGATGTGAATCAAGATCAAATAACAGTTTGCACTGAAAGTAAAGCAATACATAGAAATTCCCCTAGAAAAGTTTGAGGAAGGACACAGGAATTGCCTGAATAGTTTTCAGTGGAGGACACATTTAGATCCCATTCACATTCTTGCAAAATAACATTTCCAACATAAGTAGCTCTTGGGATTTATGTTCTTTTTCAACATGTTGGCTATATGCAGCAATCTAATATTTGTGTTTGGACTCCCGTGTGCCAAACATCTATCTTCTCCTTTTGTTATCACTTGATATGGCACTTCTTTTTGTTTGTTTGTTTGTTTTGACTTTATGTTCCTTTCCCCAAAGGAGTTTCTAAGTTTGTTTTTATTCACTTGCCTATGATTTGCTACACCAATTTCCTTGTTTCCTTTTATTGCAGTCGTCTTTGCTATTTGGTCCACCTACTGTATGTGTCTCCACTTACAAATTCTTCTTTATCTTGCTACCATGCTTTAGAAGCATCAATCATACTGGTTACAATTTCTGAATCATGTCTATTTTCTTCTGTATTTTGTATTACTATGATAAATCTTTTAGCATCTTGTTATCTTTGCAGCTGCATATCCTGAATGGGTTTAAGAGCACACTATTGAGTTTGCTCATGCATATTATATTATCAGCTACAAGATTATTGCCACCATGTAATTTGTAAGATCTGTGGACCATGTTTTTAACTCATTCAGGATGTGCAAGTTAGCTTCCTGTAACTTCTTTGAATATTTCTCTATACCTTTTTGTGTTTGAAATTTCTGCCAGTGCAATTTGAATTACACAGGGCTGGATTGTAATTTGATTGTCCACAGTTGCTTTTTTTCAGTAGGGAATGAACCAGCAAGTCAGCTTTTTGCTCTGCACTGGGCCAGGGGCGCAATATGGTATGTTTCAGGATTTAAAGAAAGCCTATTCCTCTTTATTGTCCAACTGTGGAAGTCCCCCCACCACACAAGCTCCACTAACGCAGCTATCTAATACAAAAATTTACGTGAGTTCCTCTTGTTCTAGTTCCTTGTACAAGGTTGCAAGAAGGGTTATCATTGAACCCAATGCAATTCTCTCCCTTTCAGAAGGGGCAGTATTGTATCTAACATGCTTTTTAACACAGTCCATGTCTGTATCAATCATTCTCATTCGTTTCCACACTGCTAACGTCAGTCACTTCCAAAATATTATTTTCATCCTCCTGCTCCTTCATTGGATCACAGTCCTTTTGTTTAGTCCAGGTCTCATGCTTGAATGAGTAGAAATGTTATTTGAAAAATTCCCTAGGTGCCTAGCTGTGCTGTCATTTGTATTTTCATCAGGTTCAGATTGTCAGGTTCAGAACCTCTTTACTGGAGGCTGGGAATTTTAGTTTGCTTTTTCATAATGATATCACTGTATTTGTAATTGCCTTCTAAACCCATGAAAGCATGTTTATTTATAAACCATGTGAGTATGATGTCGGTCCTATGTAGAGGAGCTATTGTAGGTTAACTCTCTGTTGGAGTTCACTCAATCATGTCATCTCTGAAAATAGCAGACTTCTGATGTAATCATGTTCTAGGAGATCTCAAGCAGACTAATGATTCTTCACTTCACCTTTCATGGGACTTGTCTGTCGTACAATACTCAGGGGAGAATCATCTGTTTCATAGCTGCTGACATATTCCAGATGTGTACTTTAGAACAATGGATTCTTTATATCAGATATAGGGTTTTTTTATCTATTTGATGTATGCTTTTTAATAATGACTAGTTATATAGAATGATAAGTTATGCTAGACATATATGAATTTGTTTTAAAAATACTATAACAAGGAATTAGGCCACCTAGAATCACTAAATATTATTTACTTTCAGTTTAAAAAAAAAAATCTTATGAGTCACAGACAGAGATATGTTTAGAATTAAAGTTTTCATTCCAAGCACTTTTATGCCAATACTTACTTCTTTCAAGTGAAAGTTTTCAGCTTAATAAGCTTCCCCTCTCCCCAAAACATAAAAAACTTGTTCTTTATCAAGACTAGGTTCCACATTGTGATTCCTTCTTTAGCACAGAATATTAATAATACCATAACATGAAGTATGCTTAAAGTTTGTTTAGTTTTTCATGCTTATTTTTTGCCATTAGTGGTTACTTTTGCAAACTTGATGAAGTTTTCAAACGTTACGGAGTGGCACTTGGGAAACTGAAAATGTGAAGGTCAAAAATCTGGAGCATTATTAATTTTACAATGCTCAGTTGTAGTGGTGGGACTTACGGTGCAGCCATACTACCTTTTGGCTGTGCAGCTCTGTACTGTCTGAGCTCATTGGCTTGTTGGTGTGGGTCCAGGATCTAGGTACTGGGGCGGATTGCGTTGTCTGGGGTGGGCCTATCATTGGGCTCTGTGTGTCCCAGTCTGAATCATGCCATCTGCCCCTCCCACCTGGAGACAGCATCTCTGATTGTTCTTCCTGCTACCTGCAGCTGTGGTCACTGGGACTTGGTCCCACCTATCCTGTTCACTTCCCATCAGGGTTCACATCCTGTGTTTTGATCATTGTGATGTCAGAGCTGTCCCCCAGGTCCTGCCCCTCTGTACCCATGACCCCACCACCTGGGAAGAGGTTGAGAGCTATAATCCAGCTCCAGCTGCAGTCCTCCTGGTTTTCCTGTGTCCCTGGGGGTCGGCACCAGCACCCTTGGCTTCCCTGTGTCTCCAGGGAGCTGCTCCTGTACACCTGGTCCTCCTGGCTCCCCAGGGCCCTCCTGCATCATCTGCTGCTGGGGACCTCTTGCCATTGGCTGTAACTCTTTTCCAGTGGTGGCATAAGTGTGTGGAGTAGAGACTAATTCTATTGCTAGAGGGGAAGCAGGACAGCTTTTCATAGAAGAGTGTGGTCCTTGACCCAAAGTGTCAGTACCAGCTCCTGCATCCTGAGGTGGGTCTGTGAGGAGTCACCTTTTTTTCTTTCCTTACTAAAGCTTTAAAACATCACCTTTAATTACAATATTTTGAGATAATTATCACCTCTGCCTTGTGAGACTGCAAATCTGCTGTCTACCAGCAATATTACACTCTTAATTAACATCTCTAGAGCTGCTGCAAATCAGCAGTGTGACTGTTCTGCCTCACTTGATAGCCAAATGGAGCAGCCTTTCTGCTAGCTTGAAAATCTTCTGTCAAAGAAAGCTGTAAATCCATTGCTTTTCAGCAGTGCCACCACCTTAATAAACATGGGTTGGAGAAATTCAGGTGTTTAATATTGTCCCAGCTATATCACAAATAAAGCTAGCTGAAATCTTTTCTGGCTTATATTGAGGGTACGGCACAGGGGACACCATTCAGCTACCATTCTTTTTTATTTACTTATTTATTTATTTATTACATTTTATTTTTTACCACTGGTGCTTCATGAGTTCCCTGAGGTTATAGTCAGGATCAGAGTCCCCCTGTTCCATATAAGCATGGACTGACAGACAGTAAAATAGAAGCTGAAATGTACATGTGTAGGGAGGAGCAGGGCCAGACACACAGCCCAGCCCAGTAAGAGCTGGGTCATTATTCCAGGAGGTCAGAGGTCTAATTTATGCTTTTGCTTTGTTGATTATCAACAAAGCTGCCTTTGTTACAGCTCAAGGTCTGAACTGCTCATCTGTTGACTGATGTTAGTGGTAGCTTAAGTTTGGAGCAGTCTCAGGTTCAGGCCAGCAGGGGTCTGGAGGACTAAAAGGTAAGAATCTCCCCTCCCCTCCCCTCCCCTCCCACCTGCCTCTGCCCTCCTCATTCTTGGTTTTCCCCTGCGCTCCACCCCCAACCCCTGCTACTACCTGGCTGCTGCTCTTCTCTCGGTTAATTTGGCCCAGAAGGCAGCAGTGGTGGTAGGGTCCAGCTAGGCAGGCAGGTTTAACCCTTTCCTGCCTGCTCCCCTGGGCAGAAAGCATGGGCAGCCACAAGCCAGAGGGAGGGGGTAATTAAGGGCATCTGGGGTGGTAGATGAGAGCGTGGGGGGCAGTTGGCCCGATCTAGGCCACTGGGGGAGGAGGGGTGAGTGAGGCATTTATACAGGTGTAGGTAGAGTAGCTACACTTTAGTGTAACATGAGCTGGGTAACACAGATCAGAAATAATCCTGCCCTGGAGTGGTGAACTTTGAGCTTCCCGAATGAGGGCTTAGAACTGTTCTCAGGAGTTAATGTGTGGACAATCAAAGGGTTAAGAGCTCCAGGAGCTGTGTAAGCCTTACTTACGGGGGCGATATGTAGGGGATGCATGCAGGTGCACGGGCACCCCCGAGCATGGCAGTGCACCCTCTACAACATCTGGAAGTGGTCCACAATTGCTGCTGGTCATCGCTGATGCTGCTGGCAGCATCTGTGAGTGGTTGCTGACCCCTGATTGGTGCTTGCCACCCCGCCGCCACTGACATCTCTGGCGGCGTCTGCGGGAGCTCCCACTTACTGCCGTCACATACCCGCTGCTGTTGTGCCCCCCCCACCAGCTACCGGGGCATGCATCATTCATGCTTACTTATGAAGGCGTACAGGCTCAGGCTCCTGGCTGTGTGATCCATTAACTTCTAGGGTACATGGATGAGCCAATATATATCCAGTTCCATGCTTGAAAACAGTTGTATCTGGGAAGAAATATCTGTAATAATTTTAGTCTCAGATCATTGGCTTCTTTGGAATTTTCCACAGGTCCAAGTATTCACGTACCTATAACAAATTTTAGGATTCATTCCACATAGGCACTGATCCTGTGATTGATTCTGTTGGCCTTGGGGGTCCATCTGTAGGGCTTTCATAGTAGAATTGCAGCTTATTTTACAATAAAATGTACACTTATATAAAAGTACAAGAATATTTTTAAAATAAAGATTTTACAGACAAAACATCACAAATCATTAAGTGGCTTTGTGGGTTTTTTGAGTAATAAATTAATGCCCAATTTTTGTTAAAAAGGGTTTTGCATTTCTGAAGCTGTGATTTCAATGGCATATCTTATTAACTTTCTAATTACCTATACTTGTTATACTTGTCTATCGGTGGTTGATGGAGCATATTTTTTCCTATTTATGCTTAAAATTGTGAAACATTAGAAGATATGAAAATAGGTACTAGAATTATATTTGATAATATTTCTTTTTAACAAATTTAGATATATTCTGAGATTCAACATATTCATTTCTCTCTATTGTGGTAACTTGCTTATTACTCTGGTCATGAGAAACATATTATGTATTTTGCTATTATATAAAAATGTTAACAAAGTCTGTGAACTTAATAAGTGTCCTACATCCATGAAGATGTGAGAATACAAAGAAATGTAGAGAGGTACTGTGAAAAAAATGCCTCAGGAAAAATAGATCTTGGTCAAATTAGTGAAGCTTTTAAAATCTGTTTTTCTTGCTTCTGTTTGAGTATTATATTTATTATTGTAGACTATAATAACTTTATGGAGTTCAAAGGAGCTATTCTGGTTTACAGTAGCTAAGGTTCTCACACTTGCACAAAAATCCGGAGATATAAATGGACATTTATTGCATCTCAGATATTTTGAATGTAATGGCTTCAGGCTGTGTAAATTACTTGCATTTATATTAAACAGGAATTGGAAAAAATATGTTAGGGGTGCATCTATTTGAGATGCTTTCTTGTGTACTAGTGTACTTCAGTGCACAATCAGCATACACTTCTACGCATGCACACACTTACTGTGCAGTAAAAATTGTTACTTGTAAGCAAAATTGCAAATGCAAGTAGCAGATTTATTTGCGACTTGTTACAGTGCAAAAATGCATGTGTAGATGCCAACCAGGAGCAAATTTGCTCCCAGTCAGCCCTGGCACTAGGGGGCCAGTCTCAAACTAGCTCCAGGGCTTTGGGGCTGGGAGCCTCTCCTTCCCCAGGGCTGGGCTGGCTCTGTCTGCCCCAGCCCTAAGCCCTTAAAAGCCAGCAGGCACAGGGAGCCCTGGGGCACATGCAGGCAGCCTGAGGCCACACCAGACCCCTGTGTCCCCCTGTTCAAGCCACAGGCCATCTGTGCCAGCCTGTCTACACCCTGGCACTGCTGCCTGGCACTACAGTGCTGCACAGCTGCCAGGTCTGGGCCATTCAGGCCTGCAGACTGCTGCAGGCTCCTGCCAGGACTGTTAGCACTCAGCCTGCAGCTGGGACTTGGAGGAGAGATGGCCCTGAGGGGAATAAAAACCTGTTTTGAGATGTCTGCAGCGACTGTGGTGCTTGGGGGGGGGGGGGGG